>NC_074713.1:10852500-11533333 GCF_947242115.1 Biomphalaria glabrata
TTCCCTGCCGCAAGTAAGAAACATTTACCCATCACTTGGCAAACTTTGATGGAAGACCCAGTAAGTATTCTAAATGCTCACGTATTAGCAAGCTGACCAATACATAATACTATTAGCAAGTTGACTTTTTCACATTAGATTTTAATTTTCTGTACGTTTTTAAATACTTAAAATAAGAAACGAAAGTAAAAATGTATACAGCATTACATTTCAAGAACAGTTGTAATGAAAAACACCTACAATGGTATTTAATGACAAAAAAATTGACATTGCAATTACTTTAATTGATTTCTAACAAAACCTAAAATTTTTACTTTAATAATTATTTAATACCTTTTTGATTCTTCATCACTAAACATTCTGACCACCAGATTTTTGTCATATCATTACATTTTGACAATACTTACTTTGCTATGCATTAACCTACAGGAGTCTCCCATCATTGACTTCTACCCAGTGGATTTCAAAATTGATTTGAATGGGAAGAAGTTTGCTTGGCAAGGTAATGGATTAGTTCCCATTCTGCTCACAGCTTTTTAGGATATAATGTCAAGTGGTGATACTTTAAAAAGCAAACCTTATTTGATAATGTCAAGTGGTGATACTTTGAAAAGCAAACCTTATTTGATTATTGTTTTTTTTTTAAAGGTGTGGCACTTCTACCATTTGTGGATGAAACCAGACTTCGGAAAGCCCTTGAAAGTGTATACCCAGACCTGACACCAGCAGAGAGTAAGTTCATGGAAACCCATTTTGTTGCTATGTACATAAAGTTGTCTTCTGTTGTTGAGGATATCCAAAGCATGAATAAAAAAAAATTACTAGTTCCATCAAGATAAATCAGTAACTGGTGGAAAAACATTTGAATGTAACTCTGTTGGGGTATGCCATCAAAAGCAAGACTAAATGTTGGGGTATGCAATCCAAAGCAAGACTAAATGTTGGGGGTATGCAATCCAAAGCAAGACTAAATGTTGGGGGTATGCAATCCAAAGCAAGACTAAATGTTGGAGGTATGCAATCCAAAGCAAGACTAAATGTTGGGGGTATGCAATCCAAAGCAAGACTAAATGTTGGGGGTATGCAATCCAAAGCAAGACTAAATGTTCAGATAGATGTGCTACTACTTCTTGTAGTCCTTCTCAGAAACAATTGCAAAGTATATTTAATACAAGAAAGTGATTACAAGTATATGTTATCTACAAATGTCCAAACAAACTTTAACTTTTGTTGTTTTTCTACATTTTTATTTCATTCTTTGTTTTTTTTTTCATGTTAAAAAAGAACAGAAATAATTGCTTTTAAAAAACAATTTTAATTAATTTACTTTTCTAAACAATATAAACAAGCTGCTAGTTTGTTTAAAAGATAATTATTTTTTTTTTAAAGATTCAAAAAACATATTTACATTTGGGAGAATCTGCAACTTCATCTTTGAAAAATTATTAGTTTTGGATGCTTTGCATAATTAGAAAGAATTGGTTTAGCCATTATTTCATTTTTGTTTCTCTAGGTAAAAGAAATACAAAAGGTAACGACAGGTTATTTATTGGTGCAAGCCATCCAGCATTTGATTTCCTTGAAGGACTCTATGAAGGTGCATTTACTAAAGATGTAAGTTTGACTAACTCCAATAAGTGTGAAATTAATTAATGTTGTTGTTGACTTTCTATTTCTGATTCAACATTTTGAAAGAGTCATACTTTTGAGACTTGAACATCTGAACAGTTTTTGTTTTTTTAAAGTATTTTTTTTTAAAAATAATCTGCAAATTTCTGCTAGTTAATATGTTTTTGTTTTTTTATATCAAAATTGTGTTTAGAAGCATTTTTTCGTAACAAACAATGCATTGAGAGTTGTCCCACTGAGCAAGAGTTAAATTTGTACTTTTGTGTCTATACCAACTACTGTGTTTTTTCAGTTGAATGAGTTGTATTTGGATTGTATAGTGATCTTCATTTTGTATTGCAGCCTGTGCCATTGGATAGCAAGCTAACAAAAGGCATGGCTGGTTTTGTCTGGTCAGATGAATTCAACATTGACAAAGGAGGGTATGTGGATTAGTGTTTAGTATATTTAATACAAGGAACAGTATTTTGAATATATTTTATATCTCTCCTAACAAAAATTTGTTTTGCTGTTGTGTCTATCAGAATTGTGCCAACACCCCTGCCAGGTGTAGATGATATATATGACAACAAATGTATCACGTAAGTGTGCTTTGAATGGATAATAGAAGTTTGTATTTGTTTTAATAACTTTTGATGTATAGTGATGCTTATGTGCTTGTGGTCCAATCTCTTTTATGGGCTAGTGGGGAGAGGGGATTTCTGGGAGAAAGGTTTTTGTGCTGCTTTTATGCGCTCAGCCAACACAACTCGAGTTCGAGTCAGATTTCAAACTCAAGCCCCTTTGGTAGGTAGCCAAGTGGTTTAAGCCTCTCAGCCACACATTATGGTATTGTGCTTTCATTTATCATAGATGCTTTCATAAAGGCTCAAACCTATTGTCTTTTTTGTTTTATAATCTCTTGATAACCAAAAATGTTTTTTCATTTTTTAAATTAAAGTTAGTTGATAAATTTGTAAAAGTTTTACTGGATTTTTGTTCAGGATAACCTTCCTTGACATCATTTCTTGTGTTTCAGTGTATGCTATAAAGATTTACAATTTGATCCAGATTACATTTTCAAGGCAGTTGTGTTACCAGGAGCAGTGTAAGTGTTTTTGTTTTTTGTGGAATTTGGGGGTGGGAATCAGAGAAGGTGTTTTTTTGTTTTTTTTCATATCTTAAAAAAACTAAGCATGCATATGAAAAAAAATGAAAACTACATCAGTTGGGTGTAAAAGTTGACCACGTTTGTCATTCAGGTAGCTGAAAGCTTAAGGATGTAACATCAAGAAAAAGTAATTTTAAAAATCAATTATTGTCACAAAAGGGGAAAAGTGAAGTGGATATACATTTTGATTTTGATATAAACAATACAAAATATAAACAATACAAAATCTGTAAGAACATGGTTAGAGAATAAAACTGCTTTCAAGAACCATTGTCAAATAACACTTTGAAACACTTAGATATTAGGGGACAAACTAAATGTGTGTTCTTCTAGTTAAAAATCTTGTTTTTTTTTTCACCCTTTGCCTGTTTAGCATGCCACCTCCAACATTGAAACCTGATGACTGGAACAGCAAAAATCCTGGCCAGCGATACAGACCCCAGCTGGGTTTCCAGCCTCACAGTGGCTATCGTGACAACAAGGATATGTCAGCAGCCAACAGGTTGATAAGGTGAGCAGATGAGAGGCATGCTATTTTGTTATTATGGTGAATAAATCACTGAATTCAGGAAATGTTATCCTTCTGACTCCATCAAAGTAAAAGGGCTTCCTGTTCTTGTTTCTTAGGGCATTCTTTCAGAAAGGAAGGTTTTTAGTGCTTAGTCCAATTCTCTTGTACAGAGCAGGGGTGGAAGTGGAAAGGCTTCAAACTCAGACAATCATGTTGACAATTTGAAACATATGCTACAAAACCATCAGGCCTTCCTCTGTCATATTCTAGCCTATTTATATTTTTTAGTGCCCCATTGGGGAAAAAGCCTCTTTTGTGTAATCAGTCTGTCACAAGAATCAATTAATAATATTAACTAATTAGTCAATTATTTTGTTTGGTACCTTGAACAAGGAAACGAAATCATACTTGACAGATGTGGTGGTATAAGTTGAATTAGTCCCCTTGTGGACTTGCCCCTGAGTGAAAATATTTTTTATGCATTTACAAAATGATCATTCACCAAGATACCCCCTTCTTCCCTCCCCCTTTCACAACTGGTCCAGACCAGTGATAGGATCATAGCGCATTGAGAAAGCTAAAAGTTAAACAAAAACAATTGGTAAAAATATTTATAATAATAATTATAATTTATAATCGCACAGATTTATTATGTCTAGGTCCATTCTGCATATAATAAATAATTACATGACTGATCCAAACGGATTGAAACAGTAAGACATAATATAAGCTTTTTTTTTTTGTTTTTAAAGTATTTGTTAATGTTTTTGTTTTGTACTTCACTTCTTATGGAACACAAATAATATTACTTTTTTCTTTGTTTAGGAACACTGCTGGCATGGGAGGTCAGGGCTATGTGATGTCTTCCCAGAACATGATGCCATCAATTTCAGCTGCTATTCCATATAACTACGGGTCCAACAACAGGGGCTATGACAACAGTGGCTACAACAACAATAACAACAGTGGCTACAACAACAACAGAGGCAGAGGTGGATCAAGCAACAGTTACCAGAGGGGCGGTGGCTACAGCTCTCAGTCTGGCAACAGCTATGGCAGCAGAGGAGGTAGCTACAACAACAACAACAACAACAATAGAAGTGGCTACAACAGTAACCAGCAGTCTTCACACAGAGGTGGAACCAGCCACAGAGGTAGGGCTGAGATTTATAATTATCTCCCTTGTTTCTCTTATTCGTTATAGTCTGTTGTTGTCTACTTCATGGCAGTCGTCCATCCTTTCTTAGGACAGTATAGATGAGAGAGACAACCTAACCACTGCATGACTGTTATGTTAGCAACATTTATTTGCATTTTCATAGTGCCTTGAGTCTACATTATGATTTCTAAGCAGTGCTTGAGAAATTCACTTATTATTATTATAATCAGCTAACACTAACCAATTTTAAAAACCTCAAATAACTGCAAAAATTCTTAAGTAAACAGTCATAATAAATACACCATACATTCACTGTGTCCCAAAAAGAAGAAGGTAAAAATAAAAAATTAAAATACACCATACTAATCCTTCTTTCACTTTGGTTAGGTTTTATTTTTTACTACTGGACATGGGGCTAAGCAGCCAATATGAACATTTTAGGTTCAGATTCTGGAACCTGACTATTGGTGTGAAGGCCATGCTATTTGAGAATCTGGACCAATGCTAAGGCTCCCACCTTTGACCTCCATTGCAGTTTGTTATGTTTTAGTAGTTCACAAATATATTTCATTAGAGTCCCAGAATGGGAAGATGGATGCCAGATATAGTCCATGTTCTTTAAAAGTTTCTTTCAGCTTATCTATTTCAGTGAACTCTGTTCTATGTGGATTCTTTTGTTTTTTTTTGTTAGTCTCTCTGTTTCCTCCACATGGATAGTTCCACACAGATATCACTTGGAGGGGATGCAGAGGAACATGTCTTTCATCTGGAGGCCTGCACTGTAGCACCTTTTTCAGGACATACATTATGCTTAAAGTCTGAAAGGCAAACTCTATTTCTAACTTCTATCTTGCATTGTGAGCACTATATACTAATGGCTTCTTTTCAATACTCCAACCAGTGATGTACTCTGATGGTTGGAAGTGACTGAATAGAAAGATATATTTGGAAATAGTAACTGAATTCATTTTTAGAAAAAAGTCTTTTAGTGACATAAAAGTTGTGTAAAATGGATTGAATACCAAACAAAAAAATAATTTTTTTTTGGTCATTTTTTTGTGCTGTTAAGTTAAAAGTTGATAGTCTCCCTTGGATCACATAATTTATTGTTATTCTGAAAATAAAATATAAATAAAATTAAATTAAAATTTTAAAACATTTTATATATTTATATAGATTTAATCTATCTATCCCTCTCTCCCTATATATATATATATATATATATATATATATATATACATACTTGGATTTATTTAGTCAAATGTTTGTATATCTTATATTGAATTTAACTATGAAAGCAAATAAAGCTGCGTCACATTCAAATGTGATTAATATTGAACAGAGTATGTATGGCACTGAGTAGATCTATTAGTTGCACCTTTACTTTCTGACATCAAGGCTCATATTCGATCTATAGAGGATTCATTGAACTAAAAGTAAAAGGCATCAGGTCATCTAGGGCCATGTCAATGTACTGGAACATTATTGGCTGAGATGAACACAAGAGTCTACCCACACATACACACACTAGATCTGAGTTTGGTCTCTTCAGTCCAAATTAGCACTTGTGCCAGGTTTTCAAGCAGCTACCAGATAGACCCTTCATGTCAGCACTGTCTGAAAAGACCCTCATTACCAGCCTATGTGGCAACTCTCACACCCCCTACCTCTTTATAGCCCCATTTTTTTAAAAACCTTTTTTTGTTGTTTTGTTCAGTCTGGTTGTGGGTACGTCTGGTTGAGGATGTCAAAGTTTAGGCTCACTTCCATCAAAACACAAAAATTGGACTTTTTTTTATCTTAAAAATTTTAATATACACATATTTTTAAATTGCATTTTCTTTTTTTTTTTTTTTTTTTTGTTTATCTTAAGAGATTGGTCATTCACCAGTCACCCCCCCCCCCCCTCCCCATGCCCGTAGGTCAGTCAACCAAATATTAGATGATTATTCAATCACATCCGTTAGGCCTGGCTAACGCTGAACCATAGCTACATGACAATCAACTCATTGAATACTTGGAAATATGTTAAAATGTAATTCTAATAATAAGGTCAGCCAGCCAAACCGTACTTTCTTCTGTGCAACACTTTCTCCACCTCGCAAACCTCTTTATTGCATGGAGGATGGAAAAATTGTGGTTGTTAGTTTTTGTGCTCCATAGCTTTTGATTTTCGTGTGAGAAATATTGAAACCTCTAACTGTATTGTGGACCAAACAGATGATCCATGGGTGGACCTTAGGTGGCAGTATCTGAGCTCGAGTGAAAACATAAACTCTTTTTTTTTGTTTGTTTCAGTGACGTAGTAGTCTCTATGTTATATCCGGTGAGTCATGCGTCGATAGAAACTCCTTGGAAAGTTGAAATAAGTTGATTGCTTCTGTTTTTCTCTAGGAAATTGTTGTTCTCCTATTGTAAACGCCAGTCAGAGGCGTATCAACCTTGCACTTCTGTTGTTTGGTTTCTTTTCTTGTTCAACTGTTCATGTCTCACATACTGGTGGCGGCAATGTTCTCAGCATGCGCGACATTCAAGGCAACTTGGTTTTGACGTGTCAGATATTTAGGCTTCAGTTTGAGGATTGCGACATTGCCAAGATGTGTCTGGTGAACACAATCTAGCCTAGGAAGTGCGCGCTTTCAGAATGTCTGCTAAGGCATTTATTGTTTGTGTACAAATGTACAACTTACCGAAAACGAGGCTGGCTGAAAGCTGATTCTTGTATAAATAGACAAATTATTGTAAATAATAAAGCGTCTTAAATACCGGGTACGTTCATTGGTTCAATGTTGCCTTCAATTTGTTTCTGCATGTTGAAAATTACGCAATGCTCACTCTGGCTGTAATCAGACAAGACGATAAACAGGGACTCGTGCATTGCTTGTGAGTGATCGCAGTCAGGCTGACTTCAGGTCCGAACGTGGACGACCAAAAACCTTTCATTTCCAGCAACTCTAGCAGTTATTGGCGATTTCTAGAAATCGCTTATTATTATTTGCTTACGAGCAGGCCTTTTTTCCCCCTTGTATTATCTCTGGGCATTGTTTGCCATTTATAATCGTGCAATATTCCACTGTTGGCGCCATACTTTGGCCGCTCCCCCCCCCCCCCCCCCCCCCGCCAACTTTCAACTTAAAATGAATATTTTTGTTTAAGTTGTTGGTAAAAAGATTCCGGTTGTAGTTTGTAGTTCATCAGTTCTGATATTCGTGCTGTAACCTCTATTTAACTTGCATTGCTTACCAAACTGATGGTCCTTGGGTAAACCTTTCGGGAACCGCTTCTCACAAACACAACACACAAACTCGAAAACACAAACTTTTTTAGTAATCTTGTACTTATTGTTTCTGAGTCCCATAGAGGCTTTGCTATGTTGACAGCTCCTGAAAGTTTGTTCCTAGACTTAGTATCTGCCTGTACACTTTTGTAGTTGGTAGCCTTAGACCTCGTTTGTAAAACGTCTGCAAGACCCCCCCCCCCCCTCTCCCCCCAATTTTTTTTTCGTGATTTATTTTTGTACTGGCAGTGTCCAACTCGTGTCCGGTAATGAGCGTGGGCGCACTCTGGAATGACGTGGGCAACATCTTAATGTCCATCACGAGGGCACTTCACTTCTCTCACTTTCTGGAACTCACTCTTCATTCCCTTTTTTTTTCCTCCCCCTTTTTTCATCTGTTCATCACTTGCTCCCCCTGCGGGGTGTAATTAAAATTGATGAAAATCATAATGATTATTAACACGGCTAATACTGATGTAGAAATACAAGAGGGGGTGGGGAAATCACGGACATAAATTGCACCCAATCCGCGGCGTCTACAAACAAATAATTAAGTAAATGTTACGTCACGTTGGACCATTGGGGCACCGCACATGTTTATTGTCCGGTACCTCCCATTCGCCCTTGTTTACTGCTGTCCTCACCCTGTGTGACATTAGACTATACTTTGATGTGGTTGGCCTATGCATTCCTTTGCCCTTTCGCTTATGCTCTTCATGGCAGCACAGAAGACAGTGATGGGAGACTACTGATAAAAGCACAAATACGACTGAGAACCTAAATGCAAAATGTTGTTTTAAAACTGTGTCCGAGGATTCTTTTTATACTTATTAGTTCTCGAGTCATGCTAATTACCCTTCATCTTGATACATTTAGAACAATGATGCCTTAACTACAACCCTCGGGCCACTCCAGATCCCTTATACTGTTCTATCTGGCCCATCGAGACTTACACCCACAGAGCAAACTGAAGCCGCAGAGGACTCGATGTCTTTGCACACGACCTTTGCTTGGCGGGGACACGTGTCTCAAATGTACATGCCCATCCAAACCAACAAAGTTTGGGAACAAAAGAAATAGAAGATTGTTGTGTTTGTAACTTGTAACCATGTCTCCTAATAGAAGATTCTTGTGTTTGTAACTTGTAACCATATCTCCTAATAGAAGATTCTTGTGTTTGTAACTTGTAACCATATCTCCTAATAGAAGATTCTTGTGTTTGTAACTAGTAACCATATCTCCTAATAGAAGATTGTTGTGTTTTAAACTTGTAACCATATCTCCTAATAGAAGATTCTTGTGTTTGTAACCAGTAACCATGTCTCCTAATAGAAGATTCTTGTGTTTGTAACTAGTAACCATATCTCCTAATAGAAGATTGTTGTGTTTGTAACTAGTAACCATATCTCCTAATAGAAGATTGTTGTGTTTGTAACTAGTAACCATGTCTCCTAATAGAAGATTCTTGTGTTTGTAACTAGTAACCATATCTCCTAATAGAAGATTGTTGTGTTTGTAACTTGTAACCATATCTCCTAATAGAAGATTCTTGTGTTTGTAACTAGTAACCATGTCTCCTAATAGAAGATTCTTGTGTTTGTAACTAGTAACCATATCTCCTAATAGAAGATTCTTGTGTTTGTAACTTGTAACCATATCTCCTAATAGAAGATTCTTGTGTTTGTAACTAGTAACCATATCTCCTAATAGAAGATTGTTGTGTTTGTAACTAGTAACCATGTCTCCTAATAGAAGATTCTTGTGTTTGTAACTAGTAACCATGTCTCCTAATAGAAAATTCTTGTGTTTGTAACTTGTAACCATGTCTCCTAATAGAAGATTCTTGTGTTTGTAACTAGTAACCATATCTCCTAATAGAAGATTGTTGTGTTTGTAACTAGTAACCATATCTCCTAATAGAAGATTGTTGTGTTTGTAACTAGTAACCATGTCTCCTAATAGAAGATTCTTGTGTTTGTAACTAGTAACCATATCTCCTAATAGAAGATTGTTGTGTTTGTAACTTGTAACCATATCTCCTAATAGAAGATTCTTGTGTTTGTAACTAGTAACCATGTCTCCTAATAGAAGATTCTTGTGTTTGTAACTAGTAACCATATCTCCTAATAGAAGATTCTTGTGTTTGTAACTTGTAACCATATCTCCTAATAGAAGATTCTTGTGTTTGTAACTAGTAACCATATCTCCTAATAGAAGATTGTTGTGTTTGTAACTAGTAACCATGTCTCCTAATAGAAGATTCTTGTGTTTGTAACTAGTAACCATGTCTCCTAATAGAAAATTCTTGTGTTTGTAACTTGTAACCATGTCTCCTAATAGAAGATTCTTGTGTTTGTAACTTGTAACCATGTCTCCTAATAGAAGATTGTTGTGTTTGTTACTTGTAACCATGTCTCCTAATAGAAGATTCTTGTGTTTGTAACTTGTAACCATATCTCCTAATAGAAGATTATTGTGTTTGTAACTTGTAACCATGTCTCCTAATAGAAGATTCTTGTGTTTGTAACTTGTAACCATGTCTCCTAATAGAAGATTGTTGTGTTTGTAACTTGTAACCATGTCTCCTAAGTTACTGTTCTGTTCCTCTCTCTCACTCGCACAAACATTTTTTAAGAGCGGGACAAAACTGAACCCTAACCTTGAACCTCGTTCCACATGTCATGCTTGCCTAGCTGATTAGCAAATGAAACAAGTTTTTGAAACCTGCTAGTATCTTCAATAATGTATTATCCCCCCTTGTATATTAATCGTATATTAGTTCCTATGACAGAGACGATCTGAGAGAAAAAAAAAACCATAATTCCACTGACAAATTTATCTCATGGAAGAAAGACACTATTTAATTGTTCAAATCCTCAACTCGTTTGAAGACGCGTCTTGCATTAAGCCACCTTACTTTTGTATTGTCAAGTGCTTCAGAGTCTTCAGAGTGCATGGAATTAAAAAAAGAAAACTCTTCCCATTGTTTGAGAGTACGTCCACTGTAGCGAATAATGCTTACATGCTTTTACCAACCAGGCTAACAGCATTGAACGAACATTACCAAATTGAGTTGATTGGGGCACTTGTGAGACTTTCACATCAGCTGACTCTATTTCAATACATGAGAAACAAAAATTCGCAATGTTACTCCGACGTTTACATGGTAATGTTGCGCTGTGAGAGAAATTATAACATTGAATTTATTATTACAAAAATATGTGGCGGGCCGGAGTTGACCCATCACTGTCTTCTAGACTGACATGACGAACATAGTATCTTAATGGGACTGATTAAAGACCTTGGTAAGGTCATCTGTTTCTTTGGCCAACAGTTAACGAGCAGGGTATCATGTGGCCAGCACAACGATCAACCGCCTTTACTTTCTCAAACTAAAGTCATGTACCCATTAGAGTTGGGTGGACGAAATTAAAAATCCCAGTGTTCACCAAGATTCGAACCCAGGACCTCCAGGTTTGGAAGCCTAGCGCTTAACCATTCAGCCATTGCTTCCTGAAATAACTTTAAAAATTGCTAAATTACTGATAGCTCACCAACAGACGGAGCGAACGTTTTGTGTATTTTCTCATTTAGATTCTGCCCTCGGTTTAACCTATGAATCAATTCGAGGTCAAATTGTCACTTGACCAAAAAGAAAAAAAAATAAATCAAAGAGCTCTTTTTTTTTGTCTTTCTTTCCTCGCTTACGCCTGGTTCCATCCATTTCGTCTCCCAGAACGTTGGACCTGACATTTCTCTTCCAGTGACATGACGTCAGGGGCACTCTCCCAAGTTTGGCATCGCTCCCAGACAGGTTGTATCTTCCTTAACAAGGGCGCCTTGTGCCCATGTAAGGGCCGATAATTAGCTCTTAGAATCACATGACTGGCGGACCGGATGATGACATGAGGAAGGGGGAGGGGAGGGCTGAAGCTTTAAAAATTTGGAAATTTAAGGAGGTTAAAAAAAAAGATAGTTTTATTATCTTGAAATGTTTGGCACACATTGTATAACACACAACTGCAATTGTAGGATCAAGAGTTTGTGATATGAACAAAATGTATTTTAAAATAGGGAGTTTTGGTCATTTGAATTGCAAAAGGACAAAAACAAACAAAAAACTTCAATTTGAATCTTATGTTTCCCGCTGTGCACTTGCTCTCTCATTTGGTTTCGACTCTGAATGTGATGAATGCTTGTATTCTCCTGGTTTTCTTGTCTTTAACTCTACGGTTGTTGACATCCCTAAAGATTTGGATCAGTGTCATTTTGTTTTTGTGTTTCAATTCCTACTTGTAGCTCACACTTTTGTCTTAGTTTCAACTACAAATCAAAAACTCAAAACTACATGTTAAAAACAAACTTGAATCATCGGTGTATGTCAGGATATGTAGCTGATAGAGCGTCGAGCTTAGAACGCGAATGTCATGGGTTCGATCCCCACTCTGGCCATATTCGTAATCTTTATTTTTCAATTTGCATGAAGTAGTTGATTCTATAAATTGTTTTGCATGCTTGTTGATACTTTGATTTACGCTTCTACTTAATTGTAATTGATATTAAATAGGTCAACCTTTCGGACCTTGCTATCTATGTCAAGGTTATCTGTGGCCCACCGTTAACATTGGGGGGTCATGTGGTCAGTACCTTTACATTTTTGTACATTTTTTTTGTTTTTTTTTTTTCAAGTTTTATTCAATGATTGTGACAACTTTTTAGCTCTTTCGTTCTCTTTGGTTCAAGTTTGAACGTCACCGAAGCCAGACACAACAAAGTAAGGGTTTGATCTCACTTCAGAGAATTCATTGCACTGGCTGTAGCTCTCTGCATGCACTGGCCATTAGGTTTACATAATTTATCTCCTGAGACTATTTGAAGAACGCCAGTTTTCTGATTGACATTTTGGTCTGGTGTCAGGGACGCGGTTCCTTTCTCAATCATTTGAATCTTTAGCCTGTTTTTCCATGTGCCAGTCAGCGTAGAATGGTTAGTGATCCATTACGGTTGTAGTTTTTGAGCCACTTGTATAGTTTGGAGGACTGCGAACTCACGTGTGCAGCTGTGTGGTGGTGGTGGCTCTTTTCCCAAACGTTGAGATACATCACGTCAGTACGTTTGGAATGGTTCTATTCACCTGCAGGCCTGCAGTACATTGTTAACTAGTAGAATTGTGTCACAGCTAGTCTCTGTATATTCACATTTGATGACCCAATAGCAGGGCCGGTCCTACAGATTGCGGGGCCCTATTGGAAACGGATTGCGCGGGGCCCATTCTGGGTTGTGATAAGGATAATAAGTGAAAATTAAGATTTTGTATTAAAAAATAAATTCGTCTTTGCATTTTATTCATACTTTACTAAGTACAAAATCACTTTCAAATTAACTTTACGAGCCATCTGCAGTAGATGGTAGTTTTCCAACTAAAAGCCGATAAACATTCAGATCTGCCCTTTAGATTTACTATCGACTAGCCAAATATCGCTTTTTTTTAAGAGGTCGAGATAGATTAAGATCTATAGTGAAATGCCAGTGACTATCAAAGTAAATTAAGTATTTGTACCTCTTGTTTTTGTTAAAATTCGCTTTATTATTACATTTTTATTAAATGAAAGCTGACAATGCCGGTTTTTTTTTTAATCGCGAGTAGGATTGGCGTTGTCCATCTTGAATGAAAATTTTGTTTATTTTTAAGGAGATTTACATCAGTTTTCAGAAGATTTTAATAATTTCAGGAGATTTTTATGACTTTTTCGTATATTTTGCAATTTCAGAATTCCATGAACCCTTTAATGATAAGTTAAGATGGTTTAATTTAATAATTTACACCTACAATTTGCACGGGGCCCACTGCGGCCGCATAGGTTGCAGTGGTCTAAGACCGGCCCTGCATATAATTATATATATATATATATATATATATATATATATATATATATATATATATATATATATATATATATATATATATATATATATACGTGACCTTGAACACTTGACCACGGACATGACCAGGTTTATTTTTTGTGTTTGCTACTTTTGCTTTAATTAATGAAAGAGAATTATTCATTGCCTGGAGACCACATTCATGGGACTGAAAACCAACCGCAATGATTTCTGAGTGGAGATAATCTTTTGTTTTTTACAGTTTCAATTGTCACTAACTGCATGAGTTGAAGCATTGTGAATCTATTGGGTTCTTCTGTCCGTCACCCTTCACTTGCCACGCCTCTCTCCCCTTCCCCCAAGTCAGTTCTACATTAGTCACACCTACCCCCAGCATCCTTGTGGCCTTGTCTTGGGCGGTGTATTGATCTCACCGTGATACATGGTCTACGTCTTTCTTGTTTCTTCGGGGACAGAGAAGTACGTTCAGGTCTCCAGCATTGTGCATTCGTTCACTACAACCAGAAGTCCCTCTTCCCACAGTCAGCCACTCTTCTGTTAACAATGTCTAGCTAAATCTAATGGTTTCAGTTCTAAACTTCTAGTCTAGACTTTTATCGACACAGTTCTTTTCTACTGCTCACAATCGTCTCTTCTCTAAGGTTGCTGGTCTGGGCAGAGAAACATCACTATAGCTTAGGTGTACCTAGGCCTGGTCATGTGGTATGCGCTCTGGACTCGATGGTCCCGAGTTTGATTCCAGTCCTTTGCCATCCCCGCCGTCTTGTGTAAATTTTACGGCTAGGCTGTCACTATCTTCAATTCTGAAGGAACATTCGAAACATGTCGAATAGAACAACTAATGCTTTCTTTGGATCTAGTTTTGTATCAAGAATTAGTCTGCTCAGAGATACGTCAGTACAGTTTTAGTCAGAGTTGTGTCTGATTATAGATGTTCAGTTCCATGTATTTCGTGGCGCTCACGTTTGAATGGGATACATCTAAATCAGCACTGAAATAACCCCAGTTTCTGTCACGTATTGTTATAGCAGTCCATTTATCAGGATGAGGTCAGGTTTGAAAATCAATCTCCGACATACCCGAGCGATTCAAGGACACCCCCATCCCCACTTTTTTTTTGTCTGAACTTGCGGTCGTCATTTCTGAAAAGGAGCGCGTGTAGACCACGCGCGCACAGACAAATAAGTTTAGCTTTCAGCGAGCTTTGACAATCATCTCCAATCTGTCTGTTGTATTCAATTACAACAATGGATAGATCCTGGAGAGGCTTGTTGTGACCCCCCTTCACGTCTGCCTCTGAAACAAAATGCTCATCAAGTATTCAGTGGTAGTTAATTATTGACAGATTGTCCCAAGGACTCGACAAATATTTACCGTTTCTTCTATTTCCCAAATAACTTTTTTCTTTTTTTTGGTTTGTGTCTTTTTCTATTTCTAAGTTTTGTTTTCCGAAGCAATCTCTTAATATGAAATGACCATCCGCTATTGTTTAGACTTTGTCATTCATTGGAAACTTGCTGTCACGTTCTGTATGAAATAAAGCGAACGGCTCGCTTGTGGTGACTTTAATGTGTGGGGCAGAGGATAAGAAAAAGGGACGGTATCAATAATGAACCAACTTAGGCGGTGGATTTCTTTTCTTTTTTTTTTTTGGACTGAAATTAAAGTTTGCCCCAGAATCAGAATTAAAACTTGAAAGACTTGCCATAATTATTATTAGGGCATGCTATTAATTTAAAACAATACAGAAAGAACAAAAAAGCCGAGGGTTTGGTCGAATAAGATCCATTTAATATATCAGGAAAGTGTGTCCATTTCAAAACTAAATAACAGTCTGTATCAGAGGGGGAAAAAAAAATTTCAACTTTAGAACTTTATCGATTTTTTTTCGTCTATTTTGTTATCGGGCACTTTTTTCTTTGTTTTTTTTTTTTTGACATTCTTCAAGCCGTTTTCTTCCCCTCTGTTTGGAAATTCAATCAGCTGGCTAGAGGAGGTATGAGCTGGCACATAAGCCAATACTTGATGCTGCGCTAGTGGCTGGGCCCGGTGCACAGCCTCCCTGGGAGTGGGTCTCAATTTGTTGGCTTTGTATCCCCCACAACCTGGTAATGAAGTTGACATTGGCCGGATAATCCGGCTCCATTTTTGACTGGTCATCTCTACGTCGTGAGCTGGCGTTGTCGAGTGCAGAAAGATGTCGTTTGTCTTGGCCTGGGAACTGAAGAGTAAGTTACAGCTGGTAGGAAGGAGGAGACACTCAGAGGTAAAACAAAAATCTGGATCCACTGTTTCTATTGTTTTGAATGAAGTTCAAACTTTGTTTACGAAACAACCCCAACAAAACATTAACGGAGTGCGTGGAAAAAAAAAAGGCTTGGAAGAGTTACCCGAAGAATGGACAAAAGGAGGTAATACCATTGAATTTACAGTGACCAATTATCCTTCACCGACAGAAAACAAGCGCGATATTTTGAAAAATCCTTTTTTAAAAAACAAAGCTTATATAAGGGTAAAAACTCCTCACTTACAACTATATCTCCCAGTAATGTAGAAGTTATTTCCCGTATTTGATGTCAAACAAAAGAATTAAGTACGAATAATTGACTAATTGGTTATTTTTTTAATTGATTAAAGGTATAATAAATAATTGTTTAAAGTTTGAACTTGATCCGAGAAACAAACCCTAGACATTAAGTCGTTTTTTTTTTGTGACTTCTGAAGGATTACTTTCCCTTGTTGGTATCAATCTAAATAATCAAGTATCAATAATTAATTGACTATTTGGTTCTTTTTTTTATTATTGATTTTGATTATTGATTTATGTCTTGCCTATATTAATGAATAATTGTTGAAAGTTTCAACTTGATCAGAGAAACAAACCCTATACATTTAGTCGTTTTTTTGTGTGACTTCTGAAGGATTACTTTCCCTTGTTGGTATCAATCT
This sequence comes from Biomphalaria glabrata, assembly GCF_947242115.1. Lineage (NCBI taxonomy): Eukaryota > Metazoa > Mollusca > Gastropoda > Planorbidae > Biomphalaria > Biomphalaria glabrata. The sequence continues at coordinate 10,869,080 of NC_074713.1, forward strand.
AAATAATCAAGTATCAATAATTAATAGACTAATTGGTTCCTTTTTTTTTTATTGATTTTGATTATTGATTTATGTCTTCCCTATGTTAATGACTAATTGTTCAAAGTTTTAATTTGATCTGGTCGTGGGTGTGGAAGAAATAACGTGTACACACTTTGGACCAGACAGACCAAGAAAGTTTATACAAGCTTTGTAAACTATATATATCTGTAATTGTCATGTTCAGTTATCAGTGTTTTCCATGCCTTAGAAACATTTCCCAGCATTCTGCAGCAGACATTTTCTGCACGTCTACTGGTCCAGGGAGAAGAAAAGATGAAAGTCTTCAAACAACTTGGAAGTCGTGTACATACAACTCAATCTGAATGTTACTCAATGAACTCCAAACATAGAATCAGTCTAGTGGTGTGTCCTTGTGGGATGTGTGGCTGAGAGGGGAAAACAAACAAACGCTTTGCTACCTATCAAGCGGGCTTGAGTTCGAAACCCGACTCGAGCTGAGCGCGTGCAACTTTTAAAAAAAGGGGGGGGGGGAGTTTGGCTCAGATTTCATCGTACAGTAAAAAAACAAACCAATAAGCCTACATGTGATGTGAACATGACCGTTTGGCGTAGGATAGTGGAGATATAGGCTCTGGCCTGTGACCTTTGTTGTCTGTCATGTTTCACAAGGCGACAGGCTTCACGATCTTGCGATAAGAGCCACCCCCCCCCTCCCACTGTGACTTGGGCTCTCTCCCAGGTCACCGATACACCATTAGCGATAAATGCTCGGATTGCCTGTTCTGTGCTGTGTGACCACGCTCCTCACTTCACGCTCTCAATACACACAGGCGTCTAGTTGGTAGTATACTTTGTTCATTATAAAGTAACTCAATTTTTATTGTAGGTTTTTTTTTTCTTCTTTTAAACTTAAAAAGCAAACAAGCAAGCAAACAAAAAAAAAAGGGCGTATAAATAATACTTAAGTCTATGCAAGGGAAGAATGGATTCATGAAATAGAGCAGCGTCTCCCAAACATTTGTCTTTAAGCAATGCTTCGCACATTCTGAGTATTTAGCGGAACACTTTGCTTGCTTATTTTTTAATTTGAGAGAGATTAAGTCACGCGGTGGCCTCCTAGTTCATTTAGTTCGTGGAACATCTATTCAGGCCTCACGGAACACAGCTTGGGAAACACTAAAATAGAGAATCAGAGTAGATTGGGATTTGGGACTGGCTGGGTTATTGGTATGATAATAGGTGGGCTTTAAGAATGACATGGTTTCAGCATTGTAAATTGATTCATATTTAAAATGGCTTGCTATTTAAATGAAATGGCTCTGTAATTAGAAAAGCTTGGTCTTTAGTTTTGAAAAGGGCTGGATGTTTAGAATGGTTTGGTATCAAGCATTGAAAATGTTTTGAAAATAGTATAAAATTAAGAATAAAGAAAAACAAAAAAAAAATACTTTAAAAAAATGTAATTGTATCAATTAGTTTATATCCGTCATGTAATTAAATTTGTATTAGATCTAGACTAGCAGCAAAAAATATGTACGATTTATTATATTTTAACCATTTTTTTGTTTGTTTAGCGTTATTTCATGCTTTTAGCTTTCTCAACGCTATGATCCTGTCATTTCTCTGGACCATTTGGGACAATTGGGGAGAGAGAGAAAGAAAGGGAGATCTGGGGGGATTTCACCGTCATTGATTTTTAAAAGCATTTTTATTAAAAAAAAAAAAGGGGGGGGGGACAACCTGACTTCAAACTTGTGGCTCACGCCTCCTCGGGCCTGATGTGCTAATCACTCTGCTTGGGAGGTACTTATGACTAGAGAAGATTGTATAGTTTTCAATTTAGAGCGGCGAGCTATAAAGGGGACTAATTCAGCCTATACCACCACTTTAGTCAAGTACAATTTCTTTCCCTTGTTCGAGATACCAAACAAAATAATTAATTACCAATAGTTAACTGACTGGTTATTTTTTTAAATTGATTCTTGTGTTGTCAGGTAATAAATAAATAGTTGTGCAAAATGTCAGCTTGATATCCGAGATTCAGTGTTGGAAAAGTAACATTCACGAATTTTGTACCAGACAGACGCCAGAGTGAGATGATAGAAACTGTATACAGATGCTACGAAATCGAGCCTTGAAAATGCTATAAAATCAAATGAAAAATGGTCTGGAATTGAATATAGACACGGGCCTGTGTTCATGTACTCAAATGATTTGTAATCGATTATTTTAAGAAACGTTATCGACTCTAGTCTTGAGAATGGCTTGGCATTAGAACTATCGCTGAGTTTATGGACACTACACTCTTGCGATTTATCTCGGTTTCACTTCTCCCCCCTCCCCAGACCGCTTGTATTCGAGCTGAGGACTCCCCAAGAGCCATCTGCCAATGTTAATACTGCACGATATCAGCACCGATCTCTTATCGGCGTTGGTGATTAGCATCTTTGCTGTAGCGTACACCTGATTTTGGTGGATGGGGGGGGGGGGCTAGGCCCTGCGACACCTGTGCACCACCGGTAACTGAAAATGTTGTCCAATATGTTCAGTCATCCAGCCTCCGCTGCCACCTCATAATGTCGTGATTATTTGAAGAGTAATTCTTTGGTTGAACACGTTCTCTGTGTGTGTGTGTGTGTGTGCATGGAGGTGGGTTTGTCTATGTTTGTGTGGTTGTGTGAGTGTGTAGGATGTTGATGCGAGAAGCTGTTCACGTCATATTTCGGCTTCTTGAGTCTGACGATACCATCCATCCCGCCATGAACAATGGAACAGTGAGCAGGTTACTTTATCAGCCGATCTGTCGTCCATGGTTTCACTGTTTCTTGACAGTTATTTCTTGGCTGAAAACTTTCATTTGTCTTGCTGGGAGCTCATTGTTGTAGTGGAGATGAAAGTGGGGGTGGTGGGGGGCGATAAGGGGAGAAGAGGTCTGGCATTATTTTTGTTTGTATACTTTATGCATTTTTTAATCACCGAATTTAAATTGCGGAAATCAGAGATTATTTCTGATTGAATGTTTATTTGTTACAAACTTACAATATAAACATACAGAATATACACTAAGTCCAAGGAACAACTAGTCTCATCACACATAGTCATGAACTTATTATTCGGAATATTAAAGAAGATGAAAAGATAGTGGTTTCCCGGTAATATGATATTCACTTGGAACAGTCCCAAGTTCGAAACCTACCCGCTGCCATCCCCTGCCGCCCGTGCTGTAGCTTGGAGCTAGTACGTAGTAATCTTCAGTTCTGGAGGAACACCTGAAACAATAGCGACTCAGAAAACCTAAATCTAGGCAGAAAAACTTAATTTCAATACGTCTGCCTCACACATCTCAACGACGACAGTGTTGCCAATCGTAACATTTAAAATAGTGTCGCTCAAAATGCTGAAAGAAACTAAGCAACGTCAAAGTGGCTGCCCCGTCCAATTTTGTTTTTCCCTTTCTCTGTTGTGGGGGTACATCTTTTGTGGAATTCTGGGGTGGTGGCCACGCCCGGCCTTCTCCAAACCAGACAGACACACAATCACATCTACTCACACACAGATACACACAAATGCCGAGTAAAATGTGTATAGCCGCAATAATTGTATAAGTCTTTGTTTTGTGTTCATCCAGTTCCCTATCTTGAGCTCACATGCTCATCTTGTTGACAGTCTAAAATGTTGTTTTTTTATTATACATTGACAACTTCTCGTTCTCCTAGCTACACACATAAACTTGTACAAAACATTGGATTCAAGTTTCAGATTTCTTCAATGTTATAGTTACGTGGAAAGAAGAGATCTTTTTGGACGACCATTTTTATTTATCATTACTTTATGTTGTTGTTTTAAATAGATATGAAAGTGTAGTCCTTTAATGTTTAGCCAGCTAGCTTAGTAAAGCCTTAGTTGCTAATATCGCGAAAGTCGTGGGTTCGATCATTATACTGTTGTTTTTTTCCTCAATTATCCATTGGGTTTTAGGAAGAAAAAATAATAATTGATTATATCATTATCACATTCATAAATTTGAAGAAAAAAATAATCTACAGAAAGTTTAATGGTGAAAAGAAAAGAGATAATTGTAGAAGCTTGTCCCTGGAGACAATAAATGCAAACATAGAACCGTTCTCTATTTTGTCACTATGTCTTCTGATATGTATCATCTATCTATAGTCATTAGAAGTGTTACAAAATATGTCTGTTTTGTAGACCTGGCTCGGTGGCCAATTCTCATGAAGTATATCGAATGATTGTAATATACAATTTGTAAAAAATGTATGCATCGAATCGTTTTTTTTTAAAATGTATAAAAAAAAAATAATTTTTAAGTTTATATTGTTTCCTGTGAATAAACACCTGTCAATCAATCAAGATTGGTTGAGTGACCCCGACCTTCAGGTCGTCTTTTCACTCGAGTATTGGATATAAGTCATCCTCCAATCGATGCCCGAGAGTGTGCCAGACTTTTGATAAGTGCACTCTGGCATGTAGTTGACGACACCCTCATTGTTTTGTCAACCTTTTGACCTGGACCACTGCAATAAAACATTGATACGTTTCTTGTGTCCTGTTTGGACTAAGCTGGTTTCCAATCTTAAAGGTGAGATCTCTTGTGCTTCTTGGAGTAGTGCTTCTGGGGACGTCTACAACCTTACCACTCATCTCTATATATATGACTCATTATGTTGTTGCCCCCGCCAGTCTATAGTGTGCACTTAGGAATTAGATCGTAACGTGATGTTGTTCTAGTTTTAAGAACATTAAGAGACACGAGTCATTCATTTCAAATAAAGAGAGAAAATTGACGTTTTTTTTTGTTTTATCGAAGTCTGGTCCTGGTATTATCGCCACTATTTCTCTATATCCATCAGTATATTTACACGTTTAAAGGTTTGAGGTCACACTTTAAGATGGAATCATTGGAATGTCTGCGTTTGATGTCGAATGTGTATGTGTGTCTCTCTTCCCAAATTTGGACTTTTCAGATAAAAACCAAACCGAGTCTGTGCTCGCATGCTGATTTAGAAGCAATACCGTTTTATTCTTTCATTGTGTCCGTCTATTGAAATGCTAACAAAGCGCTCACTGCATAATCTTGGGAGTCTCTTTTTTTTTTTTTGAAGACCAAGGACCACCCCTAACACGTGGTGACGCTCTATAGAAGCGCGATTTCTGTTTTCTTCGCCTATTTGAACGTTTCTCAAACTGTGGGACGTGTTCTGAGATATTCGGCGGCGAGATCTAGCAGCTGATTGTTGAGGATTCCTTATGCTATTAGCTAGGTGTACTCTTCACATGGCTAGATGATTTATCTTTCTTCCTAATCCGCCTAATCTGTCTTCCAAAAACTGTCGCGTCCTAAGTTTCTGCCCTATACCCAGTTATTTTGGTTCTAGATGGTTGTCATATTCAACATTTTAAACTGTAAGCATCGAGCACTTTATATGTGCTTAGGTCTATTACAAATTTAATCACATGATTGATCCAAACTAAATGATTTAATTACACTTCGTATACGTTTTTTTTAAAATAGTTTTTTTCTTTTTCTTTTTTTTATTTCGATGCATCTCCGCTAACACGATTCTAGTCGACTTTTTCATTTCAGAACGATGCTATTGCTCCCGTCCGTCATGAATGATTCTTATGTAACCAAAAACAGGCCCGTGACCAAAAAAAAATGATTTTACGATGATCAGGCTCAGACTTAGGTGCGCTATATGTTCCTTGAATGTCCCTCATAATTCAGTATCGGCTGACATTTTCTTATGAAAATCTTAAGGCACATAAAAAAAAAAGGATGAATTGTGTGCTGTCGTCCCTTTGGGAACCTCCTGGCTGGCACACTTTTTCTTTCGTCTGGGGAGCCTTAAAAGGAAAAGTTTGAGAACCACTGACCCGTTAGATGCCGCCTCCACCAGTTCTCCCCAAACCCTATGTCCCTCATTTTTTTTTAAATATATTTCCCCCCCCCCCCCTCTCTCTCTCTCTTTTGAACATCGCATTTTTATTCTAATTAAGTCTAAACATTTCCAAACTGTGAGACCTTTACTTCCTTAAAAAAAAGAGTCAAATCTATAACGAGACAGTCACCTCAACTGGATTTCTGTCGTCAGGGTGAAACGAAGGTCCACGCTGCTTACTTTCTATTTTTGTTTTATTCCGCCCCCCCCCTTTTTTTTTTCCAGCATGTAGAAACTTGCAGCCTTTGTGTTGAGGTTGTCTCTCTTTTTCTCTTGAAGGCAGCGGCAACAGTGAGTCAGGATGTTAGCACTCATTAACTGCTAGAGATAACCGTAGCAAGAGTTTGTCTGTGTACCTATTGAAGGCCCTTGTTTGATCGACTTAATGAGGCCTGCTCGAGGAGAAGGGAGCCAAAGGAAGGGAGGGGCGCAGGGTGTCGGCCGTTTACCTACTTTCGCCTTAAGGCGGCTTAAAGCGTTTCTTGTGTTGGCCCACCTGGACCAAGGAGTTGAGTTTCACAAGATATTGACTTTATCCACTCTAGCATTTTGGAGTTGGCACACACACACACACATATGGCCAATAAAAAGGAGACCCGACTCCCCCCTCCCCCGTGCGCCCCATTGGGTACCCATTAACACACACTGATACTAAGTAGCGGAGTATTGTTCCTCCTCCCCTCTTGAAATAAAACCCGGTGATTGAGTTTGTAGGGGGGCGGAACCGGACAATCGGCCGAGATTTACATGGACAATAGCGGGTCAGTGAGTGGTCTCCATAGCACCGTGAATCTATTGTTGCCTGCTCTTGTAGTTACACTATACTACCAGGCTCATCACACTAATTTGAGCCTCACGTGGGAAATAAGAGCGGACATTTGACCACGAATGTATCACGTTTAACGGTGGGTATTAGCCTATAGCTACACACAAGATGCTGCATTCGTTCGGTTGTAAGTTAGCTACTTGTAACTGTTAGACTTGCGGGATTCGTTTCATTGGCATTCACGTCCTGGCTGCCTGGTTTGCGCTTCGAACTGTCTTCCTGATGGTCACGAGTTCGAACTCTGCCCGTTGTCATCCCTCTCGTGGGAGTTTGAGCTAGGCCATTCGTTTAAGAAGGCCTGAACACTGACCTGCAACGTCGCAACATGTAGGCAGTTTAGACCAATAGCTCGTTGCAACGCCGTACAGACCTGCAGGTCAGTGTTCACGTATAACGATTGGTCTCGGCTAGAGCTAGGAGGTAATCATGTTCATTTCACAAAGGACATTTGGAACTTATCAAGCTAAACGAAATCTTGGCGACTTGATGTTACAAAATAAATCAGTGAGGCCCATACCAAAACTATTAACACGAGTAGTGCGATATATCCAAGTGTTCTATAAGGAAGATACAGTTCAGATAGTGCATGTCTACGCACTCGACACTCTCTCAGAGAAACGTTTGACGTTACAAAACTTACAGGACGTTGAAAAGACGTGTGACATTTGACTGTCACACCATTCTTCTGACACGTCAGAGTGCCAGTCGAGAGTTCTCAAACCGTTATGTTTTGGGATGTCAAAGTAGGTTCCGTATCTTGGTCTTGCTGCGCGCCCCTCCCCCCCCCCCTTTTTTTTTTCGTCACAAGTGCCATTTAAAATATTTGTGTAGCAAAGGTGCGCACAGTGACAACATCGCCCTCACACACACACACACATGCTGCGTTGTGTGATCGCACTGGTCGCCCCATTGACAATACACAACCAAGAGGCCCCCCAAAAGTGCTAACACAAACAATTATGTCTTGTCAATTTTTAGTGTGAAGAAAAATGGGTAAAGGAGGGGAGGGGGGGCTCCCTTTTTTTTTCATTTACGTCTGAAGTATGTTTGCCTAGGTGCTAGATGGGGCGAGGGGGAAAGAGAAAGTGAATCCCTTCTTATGGCTTTTATGTACGTGTGAAAACTGAGAGTTCCCTCCATCCCGGGCAGACGTTCTTGTGAAGACGAGTGTTACCACGAGACAAGTTTTACGGGACTTGTGTCAACCCTGTTCTCTTGAGGTGCCGGCACTCGTGCCTTAGACAGGCAATGCATCACATCGTTTCTAGGCTATGAATGGGGGCTGTTCAGAAACTCCCCTGCTTCCTTGCACACTTTGTGGTTTGAGAATAAAAACTGTTCAATATTGACAGTAGAGCTGCTAGGCAACAGATATATTACAATATCACACGGCAAGTATTTGCCAACAAGATTTAGCCAGCGCAAGAAGTTGAACGCCATGCTTCTGGTGCTCACCGGCTCAAGCATAGGGTTGTGTTCAATGCGCTGTAAGCATTCTTGGGTTCGACTTATTGCGTAGTCATATCTGCTTTACGAAAACAGTTTGACATGGACACCCGCGCCGTTTCCCTTTCTTTGTTTCTGTCAATGAACTAACCTGTCAACTTCAATTGAGTTCTCTGTCATGGACATGATTATGCCCATTTTCTGTTTCAAAAGGGGAGGGGGAAAAAAAAAGACAACTAAAGTAATCAGCCAATCTCTCTGGGTGTCTCAGTACGTGTGATAATGCTAAAACAATATTGTCAAAGTATTGGCCCTTGTGCAGATGTCCTTGTCAGTGGGGGAAGGGTGGCGGCAGGTCTCATTAAGACCTTAAATCAACAGCCATGTGGCACCAAGTGGCCGCCCCCCCCCACCACCATTTCTCGACTGTCGACAGCAGTCTGTCACACGCGGACTTAAGATTGAGTTTTTTTTTTTATATTTTATTTTACCCCCCCCCTCCCGCCACAACTAAAAGAATGTGGTAACAATTTTAAGATAAATTTAAACTGCGCAACGAAATGTTGGTATTGAAAATTAATGAGTTGAGTCCAGTGTGTTCCAGTGTTGGTATTGTAGCGATGCTACTTCTGAGCTACGAAACGAACCATCTCTCCTAGACACAGGCAGAGTCTAACTCTCTGTACATGTAGAGAGAGACACACACGTTGAAAAGTCAAGAAGTGTGCCTCTGAGAGAAATGACCTCATTGGTGGCGTTCTCTTCCTGGTTGTTGTGGCAGTCATAAAATAGCGATCTAAACTAGATGTGATATATCATGTACTCTCACACAACATACATGCAGATAGATAGATAGATAGATAGATAGATGGATGGATGGATGGATGGATGGATGGATGGATGGATGGACGGACGGACGGACGGACGGACGGACAAGACAAGACAAGACAGAAAGAAATTGGTCTATTATTTTACTGACTTTAAGACCTGATTAGAAATTCAGGGATAGACTATCCATTAAAACGCATAAAAAAAATTTCTACCATGATTTCTTTCAGAACATTTTAATATTTAAAAAAAAGTTCTAGTTGAAGTCGTTGCGGTCAATAATTTTTGCTGTACTGATTGCGGCGTCCAGTTAGTGTCGTTTGCCCTGGTCTGCTTGTCCCTGGCACTGAGTGGAGCTTTAGACCGACTTGGTCGAAGGGTTGGAGCTGGCACTGCAGCTCTGGGGCTGACGTTCATCCGACAGATCCCCTTCTGCCGCACACGTTAGCATTGAGAGTTATTCGCCCTTGGCATTTGCATATTGTTACCGCACCGCTCTGTTGATACACACAATGTTTGATGATGCCACGCACGTTCTAATGTATTACAGCGGGTGTCACTTGTATTAAAATATAAAGATGTTCAGTGTCAAACAGTGCTTACGCTAAATGTATATTAACAATTGTTCCTTTGAATATGCCTAGTGTACATTGGAAGACTCTCAATCGTTTTAGATCGTATATACCCTTTGCCATAATGTCAACATACATCGGACATGCTATAGGATGCATAGTTTCCGCTTTTCGTTGGTTTCATTACCGCAAAGTGCAATGAACTGATCCTCTACTGCTTCCTTATGTACTGTCCGTAGAAGTTGCGAGACGCCGGACAGCACGGCTTCAAGGACCAGATCTGGGCATGACTTAGTAATTATAATTTGTATATCTTGATTATTTTAGTGGAACTTTGTTTTTCAACAGTGCATTGATACTGTGTCTCCCCCCCCCCCCCGAACTGAAAATGCCAATGAGAATGTGTTGGGTTTAAACTTTAACGTTTGTTCCGCGTCCTTTGTAGGATATTCAGGCCGCTGCAAATGAGATACCACTTTAAACTGTTACGCTTGCAACAATACTACATAGATGAACCTCGTATTCTACATAAATCCATCATGTGTATATTGTTGACGAAATACTTTCATAAGCTAAGCTGGAGGAATGTTTAGTTTGATCATAAGATAAACATTTTACTAGCGTCCCAACATCACACTTTTTTCCCCTGCTTAAGTCACCAGTGGAAATAACTGTCCACGTCCCGTAACGCTGACCTGTCCTGCCCTCTAACTCAACTCACTCCATACGTAATTCCAGAGGCGTCCCGTACAAATTTGATTACCATTACGGCGAGCAGCAAATTTGAACTGGGGGGAGTCTCCCGAAAATGGAGTCGGCAAATCCCGGCACGTCCTAGGCGCCCGATGAGGAAAAAAAAAAAAGCCCGCTCAAGTAGGCCTTCGAACAACTCTTGATGGAGCTTTGGATGGACAGTTATCTCGCACTTGGAGCCACTCCACATCCACCAGCACGGAATTGTCATGCCGTCCCAATCGTCTCCCCGTCACCAATAGACTTTGACAATTAAGGGACAGCACCTCCGTAATAAAATAAAGAGCCTTCAATTTTAATACTGTCATGTCGGAGGGCATGCGTCTGTGCTGATGAATTGAGCCTCCGCCCTTTACCCCTTCTCCCTGTCTTTAGTTCTGTTACTTCCACCCATCCTATGACATGACTAAAGACAGCAACAAACAATGTGACTATGACGAGCTTCTCTAGTCGCCACCAAACTTAGAACTTAAGTGTCCCAAGTAGACTAAGTTATGGAGCTGATGGCCCAAATATTGAAACAAAACTTCACAGGATTACATCAAATTTCTAAATCCACACTGAGCCCCCTGAATTTGCTTTCTATTTGTAATAAAAGCGAATGCCGCCAACTCTTTCAATACGGTTTTTGGGAGGAGGGAGGGGCGCTCTGTGACAAGACAACAAGACTACACTGACCATATATTGATTGGAATGACATAAATGTTGCTAAGTTGACTGCATTCAGTTTACACACACTGTCTTGCTACACCATTTGCTACTACATTTCACGTGTATTTGCCTTTTTATTTATTTACTTCTTAAAAACTTTTTATTCATTAGGGATATAGTTTTAGCCTTTATGAATAGTCTAAGCATTGGACAAAGTATTGCACAGACGTGACGTATATAGACATCGAAAATTAACCATTTAAAAAACAACTTTTTATTTCTCTTTGGGAACTTTTTTTTTGTTTTGTTTTTTTCTTGTAATAATGAAAAGTGAATTGTTTAAATGAAGTCCCAAATCCCGATCTTTACCTCAGTGCTACAAATTGTTTTGATTGCATTCTTGAGTGGACAAGGCGAGAAGATAACTGGAAGAATTCAGTTGTTCAGTTTGTATTTGAATCTGTTTGTCGAGTGAAATCAAGGAGGCTACTCTTCCGGAACAACCTGGCTGCTGTTTCCCATTTCTGCGTGTGTGTGTGTGTCTCCCACTCTCCGAGCGCGGGGGAGTGAACAGCCTCTCCTGAGGCCTCTTCCCTTTACCTCTTCACAAGCCTGGTATTATTGTAACCTAAGACTCTCACTTGTAACTTCAGGTCTTGGGGTGAGATGGCGGTGAAATGACCTTAAATAGCCCGAGTATACTTGGACATGTCTATGGAGCATCATGCCCCCCTCCCCTCCCGTTTCCACTCCTCCCAAGCGCACGGGCCATCTTCCCCCCCCCCCCCTCCCTAACGGTGTCAAGAGAGGATCCTATTTTAGTGAAGGCTACTCACGGCTGGACTTGAGCGCTCTTATATAATGCGTTGCCGGAGTCCGAGGGGGACCCGTTGGCTCAATTGTCCGTGCCGTGGCAAGTAGGCTTTACAGCGGAATCATATGTAGTGGCTGGAGTGGGACTTACTTCATTGTCGCCTTGAAGGAGCTGTGTTCCATGCCGAGTCTCAATAACAGCTATTAGAGACGGTTTTAAGAGATAAAAGAATTTTTGTCCCCTCCCCCCCCCCCCCCTTTAAGTAGGTCATGTAATGATTCAATGTTCCCTGTATTGCCAGTGATTGTAATTTGTTCTTTTCTTGAGCAGCGCTTCTCAAATCTTTCTTCGTAAACGCACCTTAAAGGGACTTTTATATTTCCAATTACCTGCCCCTTTTCTTTTTTTCACCCACCCTTGTTCTTACCACTAAAACTGGAAAGTTTTATTTTTATTCTATGCCTGCCGTTATAGACGTGTGTTTGGAGTAGCCCAAACCCTTGCCTCGAATATTCTTTAGGACTCGAATTGAGAAACTCTTATTTTAACTGGACTTAGCCTAGGGCTAAGCAAATCTTTCGCTACAGGTTCTCTTAAAGGCTAGGCATTAGTGTACAATAGTGTTCCCTTCAGTCTGTATTGTAACGTTGATAAAACTTCTTGATAGGACGATGTCTATTGTATACGTTCATCCTCCTACTATCCACAAGTATAGCACTAACATTGATGCTTCCCTTTATTTGTAAATAAAGTAGGATCTGTTATCTGTATACAGAGATGATGGACATAAATAAAGTAGAAAAAATGCAACGTTCCAAATCTAAAATGAAGTATTACGTCCAATGGTTGAAAATGTCCTTTTTTTTGGAGGGAGATTTGTCATTACGTCGTACCTCGAGATGGCCTCCCATTCCCAAAGAATCACTTGGCTTACAGTGACTAGCCCAATGTTGATGTCAGCTACATACTGCTGTGATGCTAAACATTAGGTCTGCTCGTTCTTTTGTTTCCTTACTCCGTTAGGCTTAGGTAGTCGACTTTACCTCCATTCCTAAATGAGCTCTTCGATGTTAGTCAACTAAATGACCATTGTACAACTCAAGTTAAAGTACATCAAATGAGCTATTTAGAGATCCACTGAAACACCGTGAACAATACATTGTTTACATTAGCTTGAGATCATGTCGTTATGTTTAACATACTGGTGCTTCCCTCACCCCTCCCTCTTTTTGTCTCCCAGCTCCTTGCTTCTATTATTATGTTGCCTATGCAAACTATGATGTTGCTGCCATCTGTTTCTGTTTAGGGCTTCATCAATTTGTCCCCAAATTCTGACATTTTTACCTTAGCCTCGAAAGTGGCCGACACTCTTCTCTTCCCTCCTCCTCGGCATCGGGACATTTGCCTCCCCTTTCCTTGTCCCCAATTTTGATTTCAAAACTCTATCCTTTCGGCTTTGACTTAATAAAGCAGTGGGTGTGTGCGTGCGTGTGTGCCTTGAGAGGGGGTGGAGAGTGCAGGCTGTCAATCATCCAAAGCCAAGAGATATTTCACTTTCTCTCCCCCCGCGTGAATGAATACCTTGCCCCCGAGACGAGCAATAAATAGCGGCTTTATATGGCGATAAAAGCTTGGTGAAGAAGAGGTTGGAGACTCTCGGCCCGACTATTTGAACAATAGTTAATAACCGGCTCTGAGTGCACCTACAGTGGGGAGTTTCGAAAGGCGCAAGGCGCGCTGGAATCTTTTCATGAAAACTTAGAACGTTGTAGCTATGTGTGTGTGTGTGTGTGTGTTTATTGGGGAGAGGGGGAGGGCTTGCGACGGAGTAGAGAGGGTACAAATTGCTCCCGTGTTGTTTGATACGCATCTGGAAATAACAACGTCGAGTGTATTATCGCGCGTTGAGTCTCGGCATTGGACATGTTGGTTGGCATTCAAGTGGTCATTTTGTGGAGCTTGTTGTCTTGCTGACATGAGTTTTAGACAAAGTAAAGGGAGGGAAGAAAGAAATGAGAGAGAAAAGCCTGTGTGAATTACCTTTCTTTATTTCTCTTCCCCCCCCCCCCCCCCAATTTCTTTTTCTCTCATTACGCTCTATACGTAGTGGAATCATTGTTCAACTTCCACGTTTAACACACCGCCACTTTTTTTTTATTTGTAGTGGTGACATGTTTGTGGTGTCCAGAAGTATTTGGTATAGACATGCCTGTAGTGTTCACGTGTTTGTTGTGCTCACATGTTCGTGGTGTTCATATATGTGTGGTGTTCATATAAGTTTGGTGTTCACATATTGTGGCATAGCACATTTTAAGCTATTAAAGTGGCCCTGGGTAGTGATGCGGGACCAGATAACAATAGTCGCTAGAACACTTTTTTTTTTTGAGAGCTGGACAGCGAAAGTTAAATTCTACTGATACATGGTCCATGGCGATGGTGTCGGGGTCAGTGGTTCGAGTTCTTTTCGGGGACTTGTCTATAATATTCGCCATATTTTCTTCATCTTCTTCTCTCAATAACTTGGTAACCTTAGTGCTGCTATTATTATAAGCTACATGTCATGTTGTCTCGAATCTACCAGCCCCTTACAGCAAAACGTGTCCTAGAATTGAACCTATCTACAAGCCAAACTTGATTCAAGTGATTTCCTAAATCTTTGTCTGCTTTGCACAGGTTTCTGATGTTTTCTCTGGTCTGTCCAGGTGTTCGCTATACAAAAAAAAATCCTGTTTTTTTGTTTGTCTATCAGTCTGTCTCGTTTAGATCTGAAAGACTTTTCTAAACAAATCCGAAATCATCTCAGAACAGATACAACAGCCACTTTTGGTCTAATAAAAACGAACCGTTTTGTTTTTTAAAAATTAAAGATGCAATATTTGCATGTACATACATGGTGATCTGTTTTAACACAAACAGATAAAGGTAATTCGTTTGTCGCATGTCCTTAACACTTGTATTGAAAGCTTATTACATATTGGCGTAAATCTGATTTCAAAATCGCCTTTCTCTTGCTTGAAATCAGTTAGTCCTCTTCAAGTGTCAGTACAAAATACTAAAAGTAAGCACCTGTATGCCATTTAAAAAATTAAAATTGCAGTTCGGGGTATGATTGATTGATTGCCCCGCAAACTTTTGTTGTGTCACGTGATTAGTCTGAATTCACTTTTTGTTCCCTTCTCTCCGAAAGTCTGACGAGAATGGTCTCCACATATTGCAGTGGTATCCTTATAGTCCTTATGGTCTCCATAGTATGAATTGCAGGTCAGTGTTGTGAATAGGATTTAGGTGGGAGTTGGTGTGTAACGCAATGTGTAGATACGAATGATCCGCCTACGAGTTCGTGCGTACCCTAAACTCTCCTTGTCTCTTTGTGCTTTGGAATTGCTAACCCAACGAACAAAAAATCATTTTTTTTTTACAGTTACCTCTTAGGGTACATACATGAGTAGCGGTTATGAGATTCTTGTGTCCTCTAACTGTAGATCTAGTCCAATCATAATCTCCACGAGAATGTAGTTCTAGTTTGTACACAGCGCATTTGTATCGTCCTCAAACACTGCATGTCAGTCCAGTCTTATCCTCCCTCCCCCGCCCCCCCCCTTTTTGTTTGTTTGTTCTGATCCTAAAGGAAAAAAAAAAAGCTGCTATTTGAAACAGTTTTAAAATTGTTCAGGTCTCCACTTCCTTGCCAGGGAGCTAGCTCAATGAAGCGTTCATGTGTCTATTGTTGTTGTCCATTGGTCCACTCGCTTTCTGTGTTAGATGGATTGGCTCACAGTTTTCTCATCCACTGCCTCTGATCAGTGGAGTCTGTTAGTTGGTTTGGTTTTGCTTTTTTTTTTTAAAGGTAAAGTCTTTTGTTAAAAAAAAAAAAAAACGTACATTTTATTGCCCGTGATTTCTCATTCAGCATGCTTCCCTACGTTTAATCGTATTATTTCCAGTGTAATGGTGAGCACAGAAAGAACAAAGACAATACAGACGATTGGATAACTGAAGGTTGATACATAATCTTCCTGGGCACTTCCTCTATTGCAGACTGCACATTTCCTGAGACGTATCGCTATGAGCCTCGAGTAAGCCGCGAGCTGGACTCTAGACAAACTGGATTGAGTGAGCTTACAGCTGCTTAGTGCGCCATGTAGCGCGGCATTGTGGCTCCTGGATGAATGGGAGAGGCGGTGGGCGCCAAGTGATCTATGGCGGGGAGAGTGCAATTAGCCCTCATTGTCACCCCCGAGCCGCCTGCATTATTACTGTAGGCGCTTGAGTGCTCCAAGACTTAAAGAGAGAGAGGGCGCTTCTCTCCAAGGCTGACGTAATCCTTAAATGCATCTTGCGTCTTTTGCCTAGTTTTGTTCAGCCGCGTGCAAGAAACACGGGTTGGAAATGTCCATTGTGAGGAGAGGTGGGGGCAGTATAAGCACTGGAGTCCATTGTGAGGTGGTGGGGGCTGGTTCTCTGGCGCCGCCCGCGCTGGTATGGCTAAGCTGAATATACGCCTAAAGAAAACAAAACAGCCAAGATGTATAGATAATATTGACGCGAGGTTCAGTGGCAATTATTACAGGCGACTTGACGCGTCCAGGTGAGATGTCTGCACTGAGCGCACCCACGTTCAGTCTGGGCCTGGAGTTGTGCTGTGTCGAAATGGAAGGGCGTTCGTGTCCCGGAACTTACACCCTTTAACGCCGCGCACACGACGAGTTGGGTGAGAGTGTCTGCAGTATACCACAGACTTTTGAAAGAGTCATGTCATTGGAAACTGGGGTGTAGGCCGACTTGGACACTGACATCGATCCGCTCAGTGTGTGTGTGTGTTTTTGTGTTTTGATGTAAGATGTGAAGAGGGTTGAAGACATCCGAAAAGAGGTGACGGCGCCCTGTAATATAGATTGTTCAATATATCACTCAAACTTTATATGAGCTCATGTTTTTTTGATTGGTAAAAAAAAAAAAAAGATAGGACAGCATGCCCATAAATCCTGCCAAGGTGTCCAGCTAGTTATTTTAATATAAATATTTTTACTCCCATTTTGATTGTGAGAGTTATCTAAAAGCAACTGGTACAAGTTTTATTCTGACTTCAAAGTGCAGTAAATAGTCCGTTCTGTCCTCAGTCTTCTCCATCATGCACCACGGCTGTGTAGTCGTCTGTTCCTGTACTCTTATGTCCAGTTTAGTTTCATTCTTGAAGCAAAAAAAATGGCAATGTTTATTATTGTTTGATTCTACACACATCTATACATTATACTCGTCAAACACACATACATTTTCCCCATATTTTTTTTAAAGATACGTTTGGTCTCGAATAGTCTAAAGATAGTACAATTAATACCAGTCATATTAGTAGATCTCCATTCAGTTTCTACTTTTCTTTGTGTGTGCAGGTTACGGAGGTCAAGACTACGGAACTCAGGGTGGCGGTTACCGAGGCGGCTCCAACAACAAGTAAGTACAATGAGGGGCTTGGCATCACTACAAGTTTTTAGTGTTGCCTTGGGATTGGGTCATTGACCTTTGATCTTGGCAATATTTCAGACTCTGAAATGTCGTAATTAATTATTTATAGGGAATACATGTTTGGTGTGTGTGTGTGTTTTCTTTTGTTTTCACCACTGTAGTAAAAGTTGGGCCAAAAGCAGGGCAGGGAGCGTATGTGCGAGATTGTGTTGTGACCTTGAGGAAAGTAGGGCGAATGTTTTTGGTTGCATAGGCTGAAAAGTTTCTGATGAAACCGCGAGGTGGTTTGTTTTAATTTAGGTGAATAGATACCGATGTGAAAGCTAGAGATAGAGAGGAGAAACTAGCTAGAGACGCGAGACAGAAAAGACACATTTTTTTTTAGTGAGATGTGTTTCTACTAATTTCTACATACATCTATTGCAAGTTACATCTGTGTATAAATGAAAGTTAACCGCATTTATTTGTTTGAAAAGAAGCTTGCTCATGTTCATTTTAAGTTTTTAAATCAAGAATTTAATTGGTTTAGTTGTACTAGCTACTTGGAGCCGCAAACCAACACGGAGTATTAACTCAGTCAACTTCCAATAATGCTTTAGTGACAGTAACATGTTGGTTTTGGCTTATGGTTGGACACATGAAAATGTGTATATCTTTTTAAAAAATGAAAGAAGATATTAACATTTGTTCACCGACGTCTATTAAATAAGCTCCTCCTACTTCTAGGAGATTAGTTTGTTTTGTTTTCCTCTCACAATTTGTTGAATATTAAAGGTCGAGGAGATGATTGCAATATTTCTTATACAGACCATGGGCAGCAAGTCCAGAACTTCCAAATACTATCTACTGATGCCTTCAAGCAATAGCGTGACCATCTCTTCCAACATTTGTACTCGCCTCTATATCAGATGGACTTGTGTTGCAGATTGGGTTTAGGTTAATGCCATGTTGGTAATATTTTTGTGTCAATGTTTTTTGGGGTTTTTTTTTGGTGGAGAAACTTTCTTTTTTTTTTTAAAGTGGTTTGTGGTTGAACTCTCCATCTTGAAGGTAGAGCATGTAATGTGTTTGTATTAGGCGTGTAGTTATATAGTATTGTTCTATCTAGATCAAGAAATATTTATAGGAAACTGAAGTCTGTCATATTGTTCTATCTAGATCAAGATGTATTTATAGGAAACTGAAGTCAGTCATATTGTTCTATCTAGATCAAGATGTATTTATAGGAAACTGAAGTCAGTCATATTGTTCTATCTAGATCAAGAAATATTTATAGGAAACTGAAGTCTGTCATATTGTTCTATCTAGATCAAGATGTATTTATAGGAAACTGAAGTCAGTCATATTGTTCTATCTAGATCAAGATGTATTTATAGGAAACTGAAGTCAGTCATATTGTTCTATCTAGATCAAGAAATATTTATAGGAAACTGAAGTCTGTCATATTGTTCTATCTAGATCCCAATCTTTTTGTTCTCATCTGACTGAAGTCATTTACTTTTATGTTGGAGAGCAACTAGAAAAAGTCAAAAAGTAGATAGTTGCTGTATAACGTGTCTCGTTGTGCCCACTGACTCTGGCACTAGTTGGCTAGAAACAATGACCTGGAACGGGACTGTGACATAGACACTGGATGGGAAGGGAGACAAGTCTTGAGTATTTTCCGCTGCCTGATTTCTCCCGTCACGCCCAAGATGAACAACAAAACTGGTTGGGGCAGAAGCGTAGGAGAAAGGTTTGGGCACGGGCGGAAAAAAAAAATGAGGCGGCTTTCAGCTACGATGGAGGGGGGACCACCTGATGGGTACAGGTGCTGAAGTTTTGAGATACTCTGCTGCCCCATGACAGCGGTGGCACTGTTAAAGTTATATTGTATTGCCGAAGTAGCGTACCCCCACCTCCCCCCCCCCCCATTCCCTTACACTTTCATTCATTAGCGGAATGTCGTGTTTTTTTTTATGTGTCAGTTTTGCTAAAATGTGCCGTTCTTGAATGGTGTGATTTAACACGTTCCTAGATTTCAATGTCCGCCTCAGTATCCCGGGGTAAAGCTGGGGGGGGGGGGGATTCTAACGCACCTGTAATGCCCAGGGCGCTGTCCTGGTGCTACACTTACTTGGGCCTAACTCTGATGACGGATTTACTATTCAGGTCCGGCTATTGAGTGACGAAAAATGGAAAAAAAAAAAGAAAAAGGGGAGCAACAGTAAGCGACGGGATGCCTGCTGGCTCATCGTTGTCCCCCTTTACATCGCAACGGCTTCAATGTTAATAACTCGTTAGCTTTTCATTTTCTTGTGACTTCTAATACATCGCTAGTCGTCAATAACACAGTACAACGTCAAAGAGACGAGGATTCTTGTTACTGTAAGGTATGCTACAATTAGTTCATTGATTCCAAGAATCTACAGAGTGATTATTTGCAGCTTTTAGGGATATAGCTTGCTGAGTGAACATTTTGAGTGACCTCTAGACACTTGACTAAACTCACACAGACATAGGGTTTTAATCTTTTGCTCAAATTGTTCTTCAGTTTCTTAACGGGTGGAAACTAGTTTGTGGGATAGATCTTCCTGCCATGTTTTTTTTCCCTACTATATATATATATATAAAAGCTATAACTACGTATACTGTAGTTCTGTATTCAGCTTGTTTGTAAAATGTTTGACATGTTTCGGATGTTCCTTCAGAATTGAAGATAATTTACTTCCTAGTCCAAACCTCTCGCAGGACGAAGGGGGATGGCAACGGGCAGGGTTTGAACCCGAGACCATCGATAAATCCGAACGACAGTCCAGCGCGCATACCGCACGACCAAGTAGTCATCTACTCAAGTGACGTCTTGAACAATGACGTTCCTTCTATTGTGTAGCCAAAAAGAACTTGAAAAGGTTTTCTCAATTTAGAAGAACAAAAATTACGACATCAGAGTTCACGGATGTATATATTTGCGGTGATATTTTTGACGAAAAATCAATTTCATTCACGATTGTCCTGTGACATTGTCAAGTCAACGGTACTTAGTGACATCACTAGATCTCTTTGGGACAATGTTTCCCAATGGAGTCCGTTGACCAATCTGCAGCGTCACGGTTTGTTTTTTTTCATTTGATTCAACTTTCTTCCAAGAAGGCAGGCGTTCAATTTAAATGTTCCAGTCGGTGCAGTGGCGAAACGAAACTGGGCATGTTTTTGTGTTTTTCGGATAATTTGTTCAGTTCAATGTTTGAGGCGTATTTTCAGACCTTGTAGACGATTGTACTTGTAGCATGTCTATAGGCCGCTGCAGGTTTGTTTTCAATAAAATAGGGTTGATGTTTGGGTTTCTTGATTCAAAACAGCGGAATAAAAAAACAATGAAGTGGTGGATGAAGATTGAGTCATTAAAATAGTTTGTAGAAAATGGTCAGACTTTTTTTTTTATTTTAATTTATTTTATTTCAAACTACTTGAGTTAAAAGAAGACTACCTCCTGGGGTCAGTTTGAAAGAGGACCACCTCCTGAGATCCTCTGTTTAGTCTTGTCTTGTCTTTAAAAAAAAATTCGTCCATGTGAAGTGGCCTTGTGTAATTGAAGTTATTTGTTTCAGCCGACAGGCAGCTGGTGGCTACAACAGTTCGCGGAACTACAACGACGACGACAGCGGCTACCAGGCATACCCTCCCGGGCAGGGGAGACATCATCCAGGCTCACGGGTAAGTCCGACTCACACATCACGTTTCACGGCTTGGTTCATTGGGTGTCTAGGACATCTCCAATCTCACGGCTCATTGTCTTTCTGGCTTTGAAGACTTGGGCATTAGTTTCCAGAGGCAGGCCATCAGAAAGCGGCAGTATTCAGATGGCTAATAGTAGTTTGACTAGTGACTTGTGTGTAAAACGTACAGATATCATTCAGTCCATATAAAATGAAAGTCACTCTAAAGCAGAAGGACAATCATGTTGATGGTTGACGTGGAAGTTTTAGGTCTGTTTGATTGGTAGTCAATGCCATATTAACAATCAACTTGGTGACTTTATTGAATGCAAAGCCTGGGGATAATGTATGCATGAATATTTCTTTAATTGTAAAATGTTTGTTTGTTTGTAAAATGTTTGACATGTTTCGGATGTTCCTTCAAGGTTGAAGATAATTACTTCCTAGTCCAAACCTCCCGCAGGACGACGGGGGATGGGAGCGGGCAGGGTTTGAACCCGGGACCATCGATTAATCCAGCGTGAATGACGTGTACAAAGCTTAATGGCATAAGATTGTTTAGAATAAGGAAAAAAAAACTTATTATAGCAATAATTTATATCATTACAAAACATGGCTAGTATTGCAATAAGTGTCATGCACTTAGTAATAAGCTTACAGTCAATAGGTTTGGAGGCCATGTTGAGAAACCTCCCTTGCAGTGGTGGCATCTTGTGTGAATGAGTTTCTTCCGGACAGAGTTTCCCTACCGACACTGCTAATAATTATTAACCCTGAAACTGATTGACAGCATCCTCAGAGCTATGGCTTCCTTAATTGGCTTGCACCAGTGGTTCCTTCTATTACCACACTTTGACTGTCTCACTTGGACTTTCTCTCTTTAAGCAGCATGATACAGCAGTTGATTGCTCTTAGAGGACTAACTCAACACTGCAGTGCGCACTTAGATGGAACTAGCTCTCAAGAATATTTAGTTTGGTCTGCTCCCTGTTCATCTAATGGAGAACTCGCTTTCATCCAACACCTAATTCGTGTTTCATATTTGTTTGTCTCCCCTCATTTGTTAGGGTACCATTCTTGTGTCTGATTTAGATGCGTCCTACATGATGGTTCGTTATCACTAAGTCTGTCGCCAAGTGTTGCTGCGTAATTTAGACGTAAATCCACGTATAGCCAGACATTTAAGTCTTCATTACTGGCTTTTAATTAGTTTATTATTATGAGCCTAACAGGTCTGATTGACATTCTTTCATAAAGTATCAGTGTTACGAGCATATGAGACTCTTAATTATACATCAACAGACTCATATATGGTAGATGATGAAGAATTTAATCTTGAGTAACGATTAATAATATATCAACAATAACTTCCTTTACATTACTCTATTTTTTTTTTATTCTCCCCTCTCAAACCTTTTCAACACGCATTCGCACCACTCCACATTCACACTATGCTGCGCACATAACAATCTGGTAGTAGTTTCTCTAAACAAGTAAAATATCTTAATATAGCGGTTACAAGACTAGTGTTTATTGTTTGTTCCAATTGTTTTATAAAGATTATTATATTAGATAATAGATGATACTGTACTCTAGCCTTGGGATCTTTGATTCTTTCCAGGTTTTTGATGCTAACAGAGGTAGACATCAGCAAGATCATGGACAGAGAGATAGATACAGGCCTTTTTAGGAGAGCCAGTCAGCACAGATGTCTCTCAGTATTTACCAGTGTAGCCGTGTTGATGTTGTCCAAAGTTGTAGACTTTAAATGAAACTAGAATGAAAGTTTTAGTTAAAAAAAAAACATACATGAAATAAAACAAAAAGCAAAACAAAGCTATTGCAAAACTAAAGATTTAGATCTGGAACTACAGATTTGGTCAATTTAATAAAAGATAAGCGATGTTTCTTACTACATAGTTTTGTCTTATTCATTTCATTTTACCTCCAAAACTTGTTTAATGTTCAGAAACATACCCTTGCACTAGTGGAAGTCAAGTGCACTCAAACCTTTTGTTCACTTAGTGCATGAACTCAATTGTTAGATATCGTTTTAAAACTGTTTTCTTGCCTAGGACTGAACTGGGAAAGTTTAATACCACACAGAGACGTATCTTCTTGCCTACGACTATCTAAAGGTCAAATGTTATCTAAAATTTTCTCCTGTCATCTTAGGTTGTTAAATATATAGTAAGGGAACAGAACTCATTAGCCTCCATGTAAAGTCTAAAGTTAAAGTTCCCCTTTCAGACCCTGTGGTCTATAGGGCAGATGATGTAAAGGTCATCTGTTTCTGTGGCCTACGGTTAATGAGGGTGCCTCTATGAGCTGTAAAAGTTTTATTGACTATTTAACAGACAGTGATTTCCTAGCATCGAAATGGGGACACGACAATTCGTTCACCCGACATATCGCTAACAGACAACTTATTCACCGAATTGTCGTGGAACCCATCCAAATGTAGAAATGTTCCTCGTGATTTGATCTGTGTCAAAGGCGCTACTAGAGCATCTAGGGTAGAATGTTCTTGGAAAGAGATGGATCTTCGCCTATTTTATTTTTTGTTTATCTCAGCTGTATGACAGAATACACAAGAGACGCTTGTTTGAAAAAAAAAAGGTAGTTACTAAATATTTCAATGCAATGATCTAGTCTCTTCGTAATTTCTGTTAAACCGTTCACACTATTTTGGATCACTGGGACACAGTTTTAGCGCTGACTGTAAATACTACACAGATATAGAGAGAGATGAATTAATCTAATTTGAATGGAACAAAAGATGTAGCCAGATTATTGATTATTTCAGCAGTTAGATATTTCCTCATCGCTGGCAAAATAATTTCTAAGTTGGCAGATTCGCAAAAGGAGTCAATGGAACGACATTCATTGCACTCCAAATAGACCAATCGAAACCTACAAAATTTCCGAAACCAATGAATTCATTGTATTGGATCAACTATTGCCAACTCTCATCCGCGCTTGTCCAAAGTATCCCTAAAGTTTCCTTCTGCGCTAGAATGAAATGCTGCACTATAAAACAGTGATGTTGTCGTACAGACGAATGTCATACAAATCACGAGCGTGTCACCGTGTGCCATCAGCTGAAGACACTGCTATCAACTTAGTGTCTCTCTTGTTCCACGTGTCAGTCCAGACGACACGATGATATCGGAAGACATTGAAAGAGGGAAAGAAGAAGAAAAAAAAAAGAAACGAAACGAATGAAAGAATGTAAGAGTCGGAGAAGATGACAAGATGTCGTTTGGAAGGTTTGCAGCGAATCCCGCGGTTCGATTTTTTTTCCCTCCACCTTCTCGAGAGCTCTTCAGAAGATCGTCAGAGGAGCGAACTCCATCCAATGCGGAGGGAGGGGATGGGAGGGGGGGGGTCAAGACGATGGTTACCATGGCGACGGAAGACTTGAGGAACTCCTGCTCTATTCAGATGGAAGACTTCAAATAAACGCGCTACACGCGTGCACTAGCTGCTAAAACAAAAATTGCGTTTCCTTCCGGTAGTGAATGCCCCTCCCCACCCTCCAGATTTGCTCTGTCTCAATGTGTCCCAGCCTTCCCCACCCCCACCCCTCACCATGTCACGTGAATGACGACTTAGTACCAATTAATGACATTTAAAAAAAAAAAGCTAGCGAAAAAAAAATCTACTATATACGAGAAAATACAACTGAT
The DNA here is from genome assembly GCF_947242115.1 of Biomphalaria glabrata. Classification (NCBI taxonomy): domain Eukaryota; kingdom Metazoa; phylum Mollusca; class Gastropoda; family Planorbidae; genus Biomphalaria; species Biomphalaria glabrata. Next base: position 10,893,780 of record NC_074713.1, read on the forward strand.
CTATCACGAGATCTATTAAAGTATCGCACATATCCACATCTAATTTCGTACACAAGTTACCTCCTATGTGCTCACTAAGAACGCTTTTTGACAGATACGCAACCTAGCCACCGCCATTCGCGAAAAACCACAAGGTCTATCAAACCTTTCTATTTTATTTTCGTTATTTCCCCAAAGAGGCCGCAGTCTAATTAGAGAGCAGTTACAAAGATCACGGACATAGGACTTCCTGTATATAGTCTTTTTCCCAAACTGAACTTTTTAAACATGCCTTGCGTCATTTCCACTGCGGTCTCAATAAAAACAACAACTAACCCTTATAGCATTAATAAGGTAGAGCATGAGTATTCTTCTTTTGTGAGAGAGAGAGAGACTTATTGTTATTTCGCTGGATTCAAAAGAGCTGAGATAAACTTTTATAATAAAGAAAACCAAATTGATATTTCTTTTTATTGAGACAACAAAATACCAAGAGGCATGTAGAAAGAGAAACCGGAATGTGTACGAAGGACTCACTTTTTGTTGTGGGCTGGGGAAGGGGGTATAAGTCAAAGTGCTACTCAAATTAACGGGCCCCAAATAGGAGAGCGTGTATGTGTCGGGGGCGCATTTCCAAACCAAGTCTATGTAGGAGAAATTACGATGCGCAGGTAAAAAAAAAAGACAAAATGGCGGTTTCAGAGAGCGAAAAGAGAGTGGGTCGTGGAATTTCATTGTAACAGATACACTAATTCACGGGCAAAACATGTGTCCCGTTTATTACAATTTTTAAAATATTAACAGGCCAGCTCATGATTTCTACATCAAACGGTGCGCAAAATGTTCACGTGCATCTATTTATTCAGTCAACTCTTTACTGAATACAAAGAAACAGTTGAGTTGAGTGCGGGAATTCCCACTGAAATATGTTCAATATTAAAAGACATGAAGCCTAATTTTATTTAAAGATGATTTTATCTTGTAAAGAAGAATGAGAAATTATAGACTGCCATCAGCTTTATAAAGGAGAAATCTATTAAATTTTTTTTTACTTGTTTTTAATGTATTTGTTGGTGCTCTAACCTTTTATTTCCTACCAAACTCTGACAGATCTGTGGGTCCAATGTACGTACTTTTATTCCACCTACAGTTCTTGCATTGGACAAATGACCAATTTGTTCTTGGTCATTTCATCGTCAGATGATCTCTTCTCCATCCCTGCCCACTACCGTCCACGTGTCCAGCGTCCAGTCTTAAGCCTGTCAAATACGTGACATGTTCCGACGGATAGTGAGAGACAAGCCAAGGGATTGACGATTTAACTGCGAACTGATCCTCGTGGCTTCTGATGGATGAACCAGCGACAAACCTAGTGTCCAGGTCATTAGCCCGCCAGATCAGTTTCCCCGGCGAAAGTTAAGTTTGGGTATCGCTGGTCAGTAAAGACCTTTTACCATCTCCTATAACCTGCGCCCGTGCTTTAGTACAGGGAGGCGGGTTACCTTACTCTAGGACAAAGACATTTTTTATCATGAATATTTTACCAGTACATGAACAAGTTTATTGATAAAAGTGATGAATACAGTTTCTATTCTTTTATTAGTACGTAGCTTGATGTTGTATGCGAATATAAAGAAGTAAAGTTCCTCTTGGAGACCTTGTGATCTATTGGGCAGATGATGTAAAGGTCGTCTGTTTCTGTGGCCCACGGCTAACGAGGGTGGCATGTGGCCAGCACAACGACCGACCGCCTATACGTTTCCCCGACTTGTGTCAGCTACGTTACTCATTAGAGCTGGCTGGACTCAGAGGCTCCCGAAATTAAAACAAAAAGCCCAGTCTTCCCAAGGTTCGGAGCCCAATCTCGTCTCCTGTATGCGAATATTTGAAACATTGAAACGTTATGTCCGATGTTGACTAAACGTAACCACATTACAGACACGCCTTTGTTTTTGCAGGTTTTAAGTCTCTAGGGCCTAGACACATATGACCTCGATGTTTTATTGGAAAAATGTTTTTTTTTTTACAAATTTTATATAAACTCTGTACCCTATTGATACTGACAGCTGCAGGTCACTTACAAAGTCTATATAAACTCTGTACCCTATTGATACTGACAGCTGCAGGTCACTTACAAAGTTTATATAAACTCTGTACCCTATTGATACTGACAGCTGCAGGTCACTTACAAAGTCTATATAAACTCTGTACCCTATTGATACTGACAGCTGCAGGTCACTTACAAAGTTTATATAAACTCTGTACCCTATTGATACTGACAGCTGCATGTCACTTACAAAGTTTATATAAACTCTGTACCCTATTGATACTGACAGCTGCAGGTCACTTACAAAGTTTATATAAACTCTGTACCCTATTGATACTGACAGCTGCAGGTCACTTACAAAGTCTGTATAAACTCTGTACCCTATTGATACTGACAGCTGCAGGTCACTTACAAAGTTTATATAAACTCTGTACCCTATTGATACTGACAGCTGCAGGTCACTTACAAAGTTTATATAAACTCTGTACCCTATTGATACTGACAGCTGCAGGTCACTTACAAAGTCTATATAAACTCTGTACCCTATTGATACTGACAGCTGCAGGTCACTTACAAAGTTTATATAAACTCTGTACCCTATTGATACTGACAGCTGCAGGTCACTTACAAAGTCTATATAAACTCTGTACCCTATTGATACTGACAGCTGCAGGTCACTTACAAAGTCTATATAAACTCTGTACCCTATTGATACTGACAGCTGCAGGTCACTTACAAAGTTTATATAAACTCTGTACCCTATTGATACTGACAGCTGCAGGTCACTTACAAAGTCTATATAAACTCTGTACCCTATTGATACTGACAGCTGCAGGTCACTTACAAAGTCTATATAAACTCTGTACCCTATTGATACTGACAGCTGCAGGTCACTTACAAAGTCTATATAAACTCTGTACCCTATTGATACTGACAGCTGCAGGTCACTTACAAAGTCTATATAAACTCTGTACCCTATTGATACTGACAGCTGCAGGTCACTTACAAAGTCTATATAAACTCTGTACCCTATTGATACTGACAGTTGCAGGTCACTTACAAAGTCTATATAAACTCTGTACCCTATTGATACTGACAGCTGCAGGTCACTTACAAAGGCCGCGTGATACACATTTGAGACCAAAAAAAAAATATCCGCTGCCAAGGGCAGACGTAGAAGGTCGAGAAATACTGAATTCCTCATTAATCTTTGGACTCGAAGACAAGCCTTTTTATCATTATTATTATTAATGATTCTAAATATTTTTTAAAAAATCATTTCGCCGCACGCGATAATAAACATTTTTCGCGCATAATATTTTGACATATTTTCTTACATTTTTAAAGTCCGTTTATATTTTTTTTAAGAATAGTGTTACAAATGAACAGTGATAGGTAGAGGTCAACGTATGACCCCGGCGAGATGACACAGCAGCTAGTGTTCCCTGGAATCTACATGTACAAACAAAGACAGGATGTGACGTGTCCACACGTGTTGTTCCAGGGGACGAACAGATCTAAGTAGGGGGACAGTTACTAATGAACAGTGACAGATAAAGGTCACTACGTGTGACCCCGACTTGATGACACTGCAGCCGATGTTTTCTGGAATCTACGTGTATAAACAAAGACAGGATGTGACGTTTCCTCACGTGTTATTCCAGAGGATATTAGCCGTGTTTGTGCAACTTTGGACAAGCGATTAGGGACTCTATATAAGCCAGAGAGTTAATGTGAAAGTCAGTCGTATGGAGTCGTGAGTGAGCCGTTACAGTCGATACAGACGATGTAAGACGTGTGCGGCCCTAGTGGAAGAGAAATGTGTACGACTCGATGCAAGTTAACTAGGGTAGAGTTAACTGGAGTGGACTACTGTCGTTAAAGTCTATACAGCGAACTACAGTGGACTTGAGCCGTTACAGTCGATACAGTCGATGTAAGACGTGTGCGGCTCTGATTCGATAGACTTGAGGACGACTTGGTTCAGCTTTGGGAGACCTGGAGCGACACTGGGAAGTGTGTCGTTGGTCTGTTCTGTGGAATACGGCTCGAGGAAAGTTGAGAAGAGATGAATTGCAACGAAGTGAAGAGATGAATTGCAACGAAGTATAGCTAACTGTAAACTGACAGATATTGTACAGTCTTCTACGCTACATGTTACAGCAACAAATTGTTAGAGCTAATAGTCAATAAAGTTATATGAAGCTGAAAGTTTAGTCGTCAAGTTCTTTACAGTGTTTTTATTTGTGTGCCAACTAACACATCTAGCCAGAAGATTCAGAAATACGTAACAATTGGTGTCAGAAGTGGGATCTTTCTGGCTAGAATGTGTTCCATCAAACTTCTTAATGAACTTGACATGAAAGAACTTAGACAAGAGCTTCGAGAAAGAGGTCTACAGCTTAATGGAAATAAGGAAACGCTAACAGCACGTCTCAGACAAGCACTGTTGGAGGAAGATGAGAATCCAGACACTTGCCAATTTGAAATCAAACCTAATACGATGGAGCTCCTGAGAACTTTGCAATACAAAATGAACTCTGTGAAAGAGAGCATTAAGAAGATAGAATCAGAAATCAACACCAGATTTTCTTCATTTAACCAGTTGACCAAAGCCATGAATGAGAATGAACAAATAGCTACCACGCCGAACAAGACAGAAGAACAAATAAAAGATCAAACGAGAATCATGATTAATGAGCTGCTGAACACCCAGCAGTATCAGATTGAGGCGACTGATGAAAGAGCTACACCATTGATGAACAGCGAACAATTGTCCAACCAAGAATGTGGCGATACAGACAATTACGATAGAGATGCTGGTGATGGCTGTGCTGTCTGTGACTGTGATAGCAAACCAAACGAATGTGGCCCACAAGACATGAAAAGAGACGGTAGCTGTTACTATTTCAACGAAAAGCAGAATGAGGCGGCTGAAGAAACAATAGAAGAGACCTATAGTTTGACCGAAGCTTTAGCTACAGATATACCTGATATGAGTACCTCAACCAGCCAGACAGATCAAGACAACGTTGGGTCTGAGTCCAAGCCTGTTGCTGTGGGCCTTAAAGACTTCTGTCTATCTGCCAGTGTCTACGAGAGGAACTCGAAGTTTGATTACTGCAACTATGTGTTTGACAAGAACTGTACGTACGTAGCTTTACAAGAAGACTGTGAATGCCAAGAAATACACCAGCAAGGTCTGGACTTAACAGAAGCTTGTCCAGCTGTCAAGATCAGCGCGAGAAGCCCTGGTCAAAGTCAAGGAAACACAATAGAATCTGATGCTGAAGTTGATGGACCTTTGCACGTTGAATGTTATCAACCTGCCCCACAGTCGAGTCCTCCAGACTCGGATGAAGGTGATGACGTGTTTGACACCTTGCCTTCAAGTGGACTTGCAGCTCATTCGCAAAGCACCCATCGAAGAATAATGCCGAAGCAACTTGTTAGATCAACAGTCTTGATGACTACAGCTATGAAATGCCATACCTTCCTATGTGCTAAGAGGCTGCCATCAGCATTGATCGACAAGAAAGCAAGCCAACGACAACGACATCAACGCAACCAAAGAAATATCAAATTGAGGAGGCGGAGAAAGCGACATATGCAGAGTGCAACGTGGATGGCTCCAACAAGATCAAGATACAAGAACACCCCTTCTCCCACTGATAGACCCCACCTGCACTAACGAAACTCCATAGCCCATGTTGTTAGAAAGATTCTGTCCGGAACCATCAGACCAAAGAAGAAAGCCTTACGAATCAGTTGAAAGTGTGAAGCCACTAAAGAATAATCTAAGAACATTCCTCATTAGAATAGGTTTGATGAAGTATAACAGAGGTTTTAGAAGAACGATAATCAAGTCAGAAGCAAGAAGGACAGAACTAGTTTAAGATGCCAGAACTGTGAAGTGAGTAACCATCTGAGATAGAACTGTACAAATAAAACTGTGCGAGAAGATCAACCCAACAGGCATCGTACAAACCCAAAGTCAGTTGCTGTTGTAAGAAGAACATGTGAATATTGCTGTACTGTAATGAACCTGGTCATCTCTGAAGAAGCTCTGGAAAAAGCCCTAACCCATCTGTAAAAAGATGCTTGAAAATGTAAAACTTAGCCAGTGAAGCACGAACTCATTAGAATGCTGATGAATTTTCTCGACAAGAGTGCCCAATGTCGTCATCTGAAGGTCGATGTTTCCATACCAAGATTGATGAAAACATTTGTGAGGAACTGCTGAAAAATGAGGATTTGGCTCCCATTCTTCTATGGAAAGAAGATGGACAACTGCCAGATTGAAAGAACATCTCTGAGAAGGGGGCAACCACCAAAGCTTCCTACTTGATCGTCGATCGATTTCATCAGTATCGTGATGAAGTAGAATCTGTTCGGGACGAACAGATCTAAGAAGGGGGCAGTGTTACAAATGAACAGTGATAGGTAGAGGTCAACGTATGACCCCGGCGAGATGACACAGCAGCTAGTGTTCCCTGGAATCTACATGTACAAACAAAGACAGGATGTGACGTGTCCACACGTGTTGTTCCAGGGGACGAACAGATCTAAGTAGGGGGACAGTTACTAATGAACAGTGACAGATAAAGGTCACTACGTGTGACCCCGACTTGATGACACTGCAGCCGATGTTTTCTGGAATCTACGTGTATAAACAAAGACAGGATGTGACGTTTCCTCACGTGTTATTCCAGAGGATATTAGCCGTGTTTGTGCAACTTTGGACAAGCGATTAGGGACTCTATATAAGCCAGAGAGTTAATGTGAAAGTCAGTCGTATGGAGTCGTGAGTGAGCCGTTACAGTCGATACAGACGATGTAAGACGTGTGCGGCCCTAGTGGAAGAGAAATGTGTACGACTCGATGCAAGTTAACTAGGGTAGAGTTAACTGGAGTGGACTACTGTCGTTAAAGTCTATACAGCGAACTACAGTGGACTTGAGCCGTTACAGTCGATACAGTCGATGTAAGACGTGTGCGGCTCTGATTCGATAGACTTGAGGACGACTTGGTTCAGCTTTGGGAGACCTGGAGCGACACTGGGAAGTGTGTCGTTGGTCTGTTCTGTGGAATACGGCTCGAGGAAAGTTGAGAAGAGATGAATTGCAACGAAGTGAAGAGATGAATTGCAACGAAGTATAGCTAACTGTAAACTGACAGATATTGTACAGTCTTCTACGCTACATGTTACAGCAACAAATTGTTAGAGCTAATAGTCAATAAAGTTATATGAAGCTGAAAGTTTAGTCGTCAAGTTCTTTACAGTGTTTTTATTTGTGTGCCAACTAACACATCTAGCCAGAAGATTCAGAAATACGTAACAATATGAAACAGGTTGCCTGAATCAGCAACGAAAACCAATGACCTAGCAGAGTCTAAGCCACTTATTAACATTTAACTCTTTCTCTCCGTAATTATTTACCACATTCTGGTGGAATCAACGCTGGTATCGTCAGTTAGGAGAGAAAGAGTTAATGCTCGACTAGATAAATTAACAAAGGGATACACATGTGACGTAATTATCTTCTATTTTGAAAGAACGTCTGTAATTTATAAGATATATATATATATATTATCTATCTATCTCTATCTATCTATCTATCTATCTATCTATCTATCTATCTATCTATCTATCTATCTATCTATCTATCTGTCTATCTGTCTATCTGTCTTTCTGTCTGTCTGTCTGTCTGTCTATCTATCTATCTATATTGTATATTATAAATATATTGGGGGAAAAAAAGAAGGAGAAAAAGGGAGAGAAGATGATCCAAAATGGGCATCGGGGGAATGGAGCTTCCATAAACTATTGTATCATTTCCGAGCCAACAATTAAATTGGGGGAGGATAGGGATTATCACCCTAACAGAAACAACCGCCCGCCCTACCTCCCCCCCCCCACTAAAAAAAATGAAACCGTTAAGCTCGTCATTAGTGTAGAAAACATGCCCACTGTCTTGTGGACGTGCCGAAATAGAGCCACTATAAGCGGTACAGCAAATATGCTCCGATGCGCGATTGGCCTCATTAACTACTGGGGGGACCGGGTGGCCGCGGGGCTAGGGCCCTGGCACCCCTTGCGTTTGTTCTTCCGTGGAACACAAGAGCTCTTCAGTGGATTTGTGTGTGTGTGTGTCCCCCATTCGCCACCAGCTCCGAGGCACCAAAGATTGGATCAGATGCTGGCCCAAGTCTCTTTTTTTTTTTTGGTGTGGGGGGGGGGGGACCTAGATCGCCTCGCGCGTATGTGTGTGTGTGTGTGTCCGTATGTGTGTGTGTGTCCGTATGTGTGTGTGTGTTCGTATGTGCGTGAGATTTGATGTGAGTGAGATGGCTTGTGTTGAATAACTTCTGATTACGTTTTTGTAGGTGTATATGAAGGTTTTGTTGCCTCATCAGTTCATCCTTTGAACCAGAATGCAGTTCACATGCAAAATTTCATGACCAATCGAACAAGCAGATGTGTATTAAAGCGGCTTTCAACATGTTGGAAGATTTAGCCAATATAGCAGTATGTTCCCAGAATGTGAAGAAACAAAAATCTAGCCATACAATTGAGTTTCATCTCGTAAGGTAACAATGGAAGCTTAAAATAATTTGGTTTCATCTCGTGATTTAACGAACAAAAAATGACTCTTGCTCTTCACAGTTCGATTGTCATTTCTTTGAGAAATTCATTATCTGTGTAATTATGTCATTTTACCGTTTTATTTTAAAAGAAAGATTACATACAATAAAAAAATAAAGCAAGGTTACAAAGATAATCTGTGTGGAAACACAAACTCAAAATTAGCCGCCGAAGTTTGTCCACTCAGAGAGTTAAAAGGCAGCTGCAATATTTTCAGCATGACTATTAGAAACTATGAACTGCAAAGTATCACAATCCACAATCGCAATACAAACAGAAAAGTGTACGTATGGAAAGTTATCCCAATGGTATTGTTTTGTTAGTCCGACTGAATTTGTGGACGGAGTGTCTCTCCAAAATAGGGCTCCACAGCCACAAGAGAAAGTGTGTGAGATGAGCCATGGTCGTTCTACGACTGAAGGAATCCAACAACAACTAGTCCGACTGACCTGATACTACAGAATACGGATACATATTAATGACATTATTATTATTACATTTTCAATAATCATATGTATTCAATGGACTCATGGTTATGAAGAAATATAACCCGGCCTAACCGATGTTATTGTATAATTATCGAATTGATGGTTTTCTAAAGGGCCAATCTCTCATCCAAAAACTTTCCCTTTGGCTAATCTTTAAATGTAATATGAACATTGTCCCTAGCACAAGAGCAAATAAGGCAGTAGAACAATATATTAAAATTACTAACCACACGTTTGAAAATATAGAAATGTTTAAATATTTAGGACGCATGATACATAAAAAAAATGGCCTAATTACAGAAGTAAAGGAACCACTAGCGGCAGGCAACAGAACTTTCTATAACACACAACACTTAATTAAAAGCAAACCTATATCTAAGAAAATAAAGAAAACTATTTACAAAACAATAAGACCAGTAGTCAAGTATGCAAGTGAAAGTTGGACAATGACTACAATAATATCAAATCTGTTAAGTACTTGGGAAAGGAAAATCCTCAGAAAAATGTATTGGGCCATACACGAGGAAACCAAATGGAGGATTCGCACCAACCAAGAAATATACCCGCTATATCAAGACCCCTCCATAGTTACGAAAATAAAAAGGAACAGATTACTTTGGGTGCAGGTCACATCGGAAGATTGCCAGGCAACAGAGGAGCAAAGATTGTTCACAGGCAAAATCCAAAAGGAAGGCGCCTCAAAGGCAGACGACAGCGCGGTGGCTTGATGACGTAGATACAGATCTACAACGGAGTCCAGGCATGGCGATTAGTACAGGATAGATCTGAACAGTTTAGTGTGTCAAAATAGGTCTATCCCAGTGGAGTGTGTAATGAGTCTGGTGTGAATGTACAACTTGGTTTTCTGTAGTTATGTTTTGTTTGGTCTAATGCACACACATTGTAAGACATATTTCCTTACAGATAATATAGATTATTACTATTACTATTATTAGTTGACTCAAGAATTTCTTATGACCGAGTATTAGAGATTTCCACGATAAACGAAACTATGCAATGTGGACAAAACAAAAAAAAGAGATAGCATTGTAAGCGTAATTTTATAATTGAATGCACTGACATAAAATTTTAAATGCACAGATATGTCCATTTGTTTTTAAATCGTTTTAAGTTGCGCCAATGTTATAGTGGTCAAGTGGTAAAGCGCTTGGCTTCCGAGCCTGGGATTTCGGGCTCGAGTCCTGGTGAAGACTGGGATTTTTAATTTCGGGATCTTCGGGCGCCTCTGAGTCCGCCCAGCTCTAATGGGTACCTCACATTAGTTGGGGAAAAGTAAAGGCGGTTGGTCGTTGTGCTGGCAACATGACATTTGCTCGTTGGCCAAAGAAACAGATGACCGTAACATCATGTGCCCTATAGATCGCAAGGTCTTTTTACTTTTAGCTACAAATTTCTCAGGCCATTCCACTTCAATAAAAATAGGAAATTCAACTCTCGCCTTTTTTTTTCTTGACAACTGAGTTATCTTATCTTGGTAAGTTTCAATATAGACGTTTCATCTCTCTATATAAAAGCAAGTGCCCTAGTTCATGTACCTACTGATTGACATGTCACTAATTCTGGCACGTGCCGCGATGAACAGATACGAGCATTTAACAAGTGACTGCTTTCCATGTACCAATAACAACTAACCTTTCACGATTGAGACTGCAGCAGTTACATTTACCGAACACGATATTTTGTTCGCGATGGAGACCCAATATAGGTTTTAATAGCCGACATATAAAAAAAACAACAACTGAAAGATTAAATAAACATTCACACATAAAAAATCTTTTTTTGCGTAAATATCAATAGCACTTCTTTGTGCGTAACTTGCTTTTGTAATCATTGTACAGAACAATTATTTATAGCATCCTGTATTCAAAGGACACAATACCGAAATGTATGTAATGATTGAAGGGAAAACTCAAAAGGGGTATTCGGAAAATGCATTTGTTACTCTCTTCTAGACGTGAAACGGATGGTCCAAAAAAATTCCTGCGATATCTAATACCTCAAATTTCTCGCCTAATGATTAAAGAATAAAAAAAAAAAAAAAAGTAAAAAGTAAAACTCACCAAAGGTGTTATATCTAGAATTTAAAAGCTGAAAAGTGTCTGGGGATGATAAAAAAAAAGTAAGGGGTTATTGCAATTTTTAAAAAAAAAAGGCAAAATATGTGCCAGCAGTTATGTGTGTGTGTGTGTCCGGTTGAAAATCAACATAGAGTATGTTAAATATTTCTATATTGCATAGACAAGTCGAACAGTAAGAGATTGTATGTACGATTGTATGTATGATTGTTTGTATGATTGTATGTATGATTGTATGTATGATTGTATTTTGTATGTAGGCGTGAGGACCACGGGAAAGCGGATAAGTAATAGTAGAATTCACGGGCCAAAAGCATATGTGTGTGTGTGTGTCGAGGGGAGGGGGTTATAAAGCGGGTCGTTCAAAAATCAAGCCTGGGGACAAATCAACGGGAGTAGCCGGTGTGTAATGCTAGTAACTTTATATGCAAAATTATGCTGCTATGACGTCGTTTATTCCTATGACCACTGGTCACATACGAATATGATGTTCTCAGTCACTTAAGGACTTCCGTGAGACTGCGGTCCTCTCAAAATGAAATTAAAAAAGTAAAAATTAATAACACGTAGTCTCCTATTTTAAATGACAATGCTTGTCAGGCATGTTCATTCCGATTTGACACATTTTTTTGTTATCATTACTGGTTTGTCAAATTTGCATAATTTGCTTGTGTTGAAGATGTTCCACGTCACTCTATTATTTTTGTTAGGATATGAGAAAAGGTCGAATGATTTCTTCGTGAAATATCGAGACAACGCTAATCACTTTGAAATGCACTTTTATCACTTTTATTATTAAAATGCTTTCATTTTTTTGGTTTTGTATTGTTTTTGTCATATTCCCCGCCCCCCCTTTTTTTTTTTTCCAAAGCCACTCTCTCTCTCTCTCTCTCACAGTGTGTGCATGCCTCTCCCTTCTTCCTGGCCTCCTACGTGAGCTTACACGTGCTGAGTCAACAGTGATGCCCTCAAACTGGACAGTCCCCCTGCCTGCTTAACCCGTGTCCGCTGTCGGCAGTAATAGTGCTCCATGGACTGTACATAAACAACGGATGAAAGTTAGAAATGGATTTAAAAAAAAAAATAAATTCGCCTTGTGAAAAAGCGAAGGGAGTGGGGGAGACTATAAAAACGAGTTCAGATTTGGAACACCAAAATTGTGTTAAAAGATGTAATCAATATATAATAATTTTATTCCAGGCGTCGTGCGGTGCGCACAAGCCTCATGGATAGAAGACTTTAAAAAAAAAATACTTTGATTTTATTATGTTTGTTTCGCAGTTTAATTGCTTTATTATTGTTCCTTCAAGAAGCGGCCATTATTCTCCACATCAACGTCGCTAGGGTGACAGGGGTGATAACTGCCGTCCATTCAGCCTCGTCCTCGGCGAGTGAGCGTTCTTAGTTCGGTATGGCTTGTGTCGTGGGGACAAACTGGGCCACTGATAATTAAAGCAATTTACGGGTTAGTCCGATCCTGCAATTTGACTGGACTGGGAGGACTTCCTTCTTTTGTAACGCCTTTTCCGGGATAGTTTTTTTTTTTTTTTTGGGGGGGGGGGGGGGGAAGGGGGAAACGGAGGGGGAGGTTGCATTTAGTAGAGAAACATGAGGTCCAGAGATTATAGTGTGATTGAGAAATCAGGGTGGGAGCTGCACAAGTGGGAGGGAGGGTGGGGTGGGGCGCCCTTTGTCATTTGATTGCTGCAGCTTGTTCTCATGCACCGCACCGCATCTTGCATTGTCGCAGGAGGAAGGATTGGAGGGAAGGGGAGAGAATTATCATTGTTACTCTTGTCTTCATTCTTGTCATTGGGTGTAAGCGCCCTCCCCCACCCCTCTCTCGCCCTGTGAGATCCCATTGGCGAACATTTTTGGAGGGCGCCCATGGAATCAATATCATTGTGGAGAGACAGCTACAATGATCACAGATTGACTCATTACTGTTTAGCTGGTTCCCCCTTTCACCTCCCCCCCTTTTCCCCAGCATCCTTGTTCTAACGCCTCCTCCCTTACCCACAAGCCTCCCTCCTCTTCTTAAGCTCTCATGGAACTCGTCTCATCAAGCCAACGAGTTGATTAATTTCAAAATGTCTGCCATTCCTCGAGACATGATGAAGTCACAATTACCAGAGGTTCGAACAACGAGTTTTGACTGGCTTGGAATAGAACAAAATATAACCAAATAATATTTCTGTAAAGACCTAGAGGCAATGGAGCAGACGATTTAAGACTTGACTCTGAAGTTAACGAGGTTATCATGTGGCCAGAACAACCAACAACCTTGCCTACCTTTCCCAATCAAACGATACGTTGAGCTGAGCGGTCGCTTACAGAACCAGAACACATACGTTTAGAATTTTAAATCTGTCTGTCTGTCTGTCTGTCACTCCTTCTGTCTCTGCGTGTGTTTCTCTCTGTCCCTATCTCTCTCTGTCTTTCTCTATATATTTATGTCTTTCTGTATATCTGTCTGTCTGTCTGTCTCTCTCTCTCTCAATCTCTCTGTGTCACTCTGTCTATGCCTGTCTGTCTGTCTTTGTGTCTGTCTTCTTCTGTCTGTCTGTCTCTTTCTTTCTACTGGTGCTCTAACTCAAAACCCTCTGTTAAGAAGCAAACGCTTTTAAATCAACCACCACATTAGGTATCCTTAGAACTTAGAATATAAGTAGGTATAGATAGGCTACAAAAACTATTTGTATTAGCTTAATGCCCCCCCCCCCCCCCACCCCAAACAAAAAGTCAAAAAGCAAGATGAGGCTAACGTCTTTAAGGTGGGGTCCTGTTTGGGGCCAACACAAAATTAAGGCAAACATTGAATAATTAAATAAAATCATGACGAAAGTAGGAGGCGCGGTGGCTGAGTGGTAAAGCGCTTGACTTCCGAACCGAGGTCCGTGTTTCGAATCCTGCTGAAGACTAAGATTTTAATTTCGGGGTATCTAATGGGTACCTGACATTAGTTGGGGAAAAAGCAAAGGAGGCTGGTCGTTGTGCTGGCCACACCCTCGTTAACCGTAGGCCACAGAAACAAATGACCTTTACATCATCTGCCCTATAGACCACAAGGTCTGAAAGAAAAACTAGACTTTGACTTATGACGTAAGTAAATTGTATTCCTTCAGAAAATAAAAGGGAGATAATGAGAACTCATTGCTGAAGTATACGACGAGTTATTGGCCTCTCAGAATGTTCAACAAATGCATAGCTGTTGGGCATTTTCAGAATTAAAGCTAGACCAGTGTTTCCCAAACTTTGTTCCGCGGAACCGTAGTGTTCCTCGAGGCCTGAATAAGTGTTTCCCAAACTTTGTTCCGCGGAACCCTGGTGTTCCTCGAGACCTGAATAAATGTTTCAGAAACTACTGGCATCATTAACTTGTAGCCCACCACGTGAATTGACCTCTCTAAAAAAAATAATCAGTGTTCCGCTAAATACTCAATAGATGCGAAGTGTGGGAAACACTGAGCTAGACAATAGTTGATAGTCTTTGGTTCCTACTAAAAGTTAATCACACTAAATTTTTTTTGTTTACACTTTGACTAAGCAATAAAACTAAGTAACAGAGACAAAAAAAGAGAGCAATCTATATGAAGAAATATGGCAGCGATATAATGGAAGCTAAGAAAACGTAAAAAAAAAAAAGAAAGAAAAAAAAAACCCAAAAAAGATTAGGAGTTGTTTTTGTTTGTTTTAATTATACAATCTAAACAATGTCAAAGTCCTTATTTTAAAGGTTCCTTGTTGCCAACTAATTAAAAAAAAGCTTAGTGCTAAGAAAAAAGCGCTTCGAAATTCTGCAGTGCTGAAAAATCTATCTATCTATCATCTATCTATCTATCTATCTATCTATCTATCTATCTATCTATCTATCTATCTATCTATCTATCTATCTATCTATCTATTATCTATCTATCTATCTATTATCTATCTATCTATCTATCTATCTATCTATCTATCTATCTATCTATCTATCTATCTATATATCTATTCTATCTATCTATCTATCTATCTATCTATCTATCTATCTATTCTATCTATCTATCTATCTATCTATCTATTCTATCTATCTATCTATCTATCTATCTATCTATCTATCTATTCTTTCTATCTATCTATCTATCTATCTATTCTATCTATCTATCTATCTATCTATCTATCTATCTCTATCTATCTATCTATCTATCTATCTATCTATCTATCTATCTATTTATCTATCTATCTATCTATCTATCTATCTATCTATCTATCTATCTATCTAATCTAATCTATCTATCTATCTATCTATCTATCTATCTATCTATCTATCTATCTATCTATCTATATATCTATCTATTCTTTCTATCTATCTATCTATCTATCTATTCTATCTATCTATCTATCTATCTATCTATCTATCTATCTATCTATCTATCTATCTATCTATCTATCTATCTATTCTATCTATCTATCTATCTATCTATCTATCTATCTATCTATCTATCTATCTATCTATTCTATCTATCTATCTATCTATTCTATCTATCTATCTATCTATCTATTCTATCTATCTATCTATCTATCTATCTATCTATCTATCTATCTATCTATCTATCTATCTATCTAATCTAATCTATCTATCTATCTATCTATCTATCTATCTATCTATCTATCTATCTATCTATCTATCTATCTATCTATTATATCTATCTATCTATCTATCTATCTATCTATCTATCTATCTATCTATCTATCTATCTATTCTATCTATCTATCTATCTATCTATCTATCTATCTATCTATCTATCTATCTATCTATCTATCTTTTATCTATCTATCTATTCTATCTATCTATCTATCTATCTATCTATCTATCTATCTATTCTATCTATCTATCTATCTATCTATCTATCTATCTATCTATCTATCTATCTATCTATCTATCTATCTGTTTTAATCTCTTTTTGTTTCTGTCTCTCACATTTTCCTCTCTTTATTTTCCATCTGTCAAACATCCCCCCCCCCCGGGCCAGTCCAGCCCCCCCCCTCCCTCCAGTCCCGCCCTTCCCTGTACTAAGCTCACTCAGAGACCATCAAAAGATAACAACAAAGAAAACAAACACTGGATAAAAGGGGCGTGAAATGAACCGACTTTTAACAGCGTTTTTTGGTGGGGACATCCCTGGGCCCCGGGTTTCTGTAGGCCGCTCACACTTGGCTGCATGGCTCATTAATGTACGGGGACTTGAAGTGGAGGACCTAGCCCAGGGTACCTATCTGAAACTGTAGCCACTTTGAATTCATACTCCTCTATTCTCCTCCCAAATCGCTCTCGCTTGTCCCTCGGGATGTAAGGAAGATGAGAAGGAACGAATTCTATTTTTTTATTATTATTTTTTTTAAAGTGGGTGACTCCCTCTTGTTGTTGGTGTGGCCTCTTCCCCTCCCTTTCATCCTCCTATATCCTCCTTTGGTTGGCCCCCCACCCCCTTGGAACAATTAAAATAAGGAGAATGAGGGATAGAACTCTATAAGATGCACTATGGTAGCATTGTTTAGGGTTGGGGAGGAGTGAACTGGGACGGGAGACTACTCAAGAGAAGCAAAGCGGAAAATGCGTTTCTATTTTGTTTTTTTTATAATTGTTTTTTTTTATTCTTTTTCCCCCCAAGAAGGAAAGACACTGTGTGTGTACGTGTGTGTGTGTGTGTATGAGTGTGTGTCAGGGGGATGGATGGGATGGTACCAGGCGTTGTATCAGCACCCAAAAGTTTATAATTACACACCTCAGAACACACACACGCACACACGCACATCTGACACCCGTCGTTAGACCGTAAGTGGCTTTCGTGTTGGCCACATCATTAAAGACGATTAAGTTGTGTCAGGGCCGTACGCTGAGAAGGCGTTCCCTAAAGAGGGGTCTTCTGCTTCTTTCTCTCCCCCCCCCCTCTCTAGATGGGTTCAAATCCATTTCGCCAATTTGAAAAGTATCATTATTAAAAAGCAATTTTTTTGGGTACGTAGAATAGGCGAGTAGTTCCCCCTTTTAGTGGTGTTATTTTTTTTATTTCGCAGTTTTTATTCTCTGGAAAATAATAATTCGCTATTTTTGGATGTCATAGGAAGATGACTTGATAGTAGGACGGACAGTATGTGGCCTTCAATAAGCACGACACACAATCAAAAGAGTTGCTAATCATTCATTGGTACTTAGTGACCCGCTACTTAAGGTGTTTTCTATACATCTTGGTATAAAGAGTTCAACCCTAATGTCCACCAGGGGCGGATATCAGGGCGTCCTACAGGAGCGGATTCAAACACGATGTAACGTTTTTGTTTTGAAAAGTTTCTTGACACTGAATTAGCGACAAAACATCTGCAACAAAACATCTGCAACAAAACATCTGCAACAAAACATCTGCAACAAAACATCTGCAACAAAACATCTGTATAACCTTTCTACCTTTCAGTACCAAAATGATTTCCTCCCATACCCAAAGTAAAGAATGCAGAGTTCTCTTTTTTTTTTAAAGCGATGATGCAGTGTGGCTAGCGCAATGATTTCTTATATTGCAGTTAAGCAAAGGGTGCCCCCGTCAGACTTGGCGAGTCAAAGCCTGAAGAGCTAGACAAGTTCACTTACCTTGGCAGCATTATAACAAATGATGGGGATACCTACCATGATGTAGCGTGCCGAATTGGAAAGGCAGGGAGCATTTTCCAAAGGCTGCAACCTATTTGGACATCCAAGCTATTGAACTTGAGACAAAAATACACCTTCTCAACACAATCGTCATTCCAACTGCTACATATGCAAGTGAGACATGGAAGTCATCTGTCAAAATTGAGAAAAGGCTAAATGTGGCTCAACAAAAATGGCTGAGAGTTATTTTGGGAGTCAGTTACACAGATCGGGTCTCATACACAGATCGGGTCTTTATCAAGGAAATCCTTTGCCGAATCGGGAGTCGAACACTTAGTGAGGTTGTGACAGAGCGTCGCATGAGATTAGCGGGACATGTTCTACGACAAAATGAACTACGTATACCAAGAGTTGCGATGACATGGAGGCCCATACGAGGAAAGTGCAAACAGGGACGTCCTCGTATTACTTGGCGCCACACCTTCATGGAGAACCTCAGAACAGTGGACACCAGGTGGGAGGAGGCTTCAGACATTGCCAACGACAGATCTTTATGGAGACTAAGTCTAAGTAAGTTAAGGTAGCAAAAAGCATTTCAAGAATTACATTTCGGGGTTGTTAGGATGTTCATAATTCCACCAAGGTGTGACACTTATCAAGACATCTATTATAAGTCCACATAAGTCCACACAGCTCTGAAATGTATCAGGACATCTATAAGTCCACACATCTCTGACATATATCAGGACATCCATAAGTCCACACAGCCATTTGTTCGTGAAGTTTAAAAACAAACAAACTCAGATAGGTTGGGGCTCAGCTCATTTATTTCTCTGGGCACACCTCTCTAACTTTGAATTACTTACAAATGTAAACTAGTCCTGTTAAATAATACATTTATCACAATTAATATTTAGCTTCCATATTTTGTGGCCCATAATTTTATTCTTTCAAATACGTGAAAACTTAAGTCAAACAAATGAATGGCAACTTCGGACACATAAGTTCTCCATACCCGTTGTCAGAGACAAGAGTGTCATATCACAGGTCGTCTGACAAATTGTCCTTTGCCCCCACCAAGACTCCCGCCTTTGCCTTCTTCTCGATGCCCGAAGAATACCTTATTTACTATAAATGGTTGGATTCGTGTCCCTTGTGATTGAATTTGTCGCACGGCGCAAGTTGGTGTGTTGCAGCAACCGAGCGAGCTCCCCTGCAGATATAAACAATATACAGGTCTACCGCAGTCCCCTCTGGACCCCCACCTCACGCACCCGCCCCCCTGTCAAAACGTCTCGGAGTCCACCGACGCTTTACACAGAGAGCTGTCATTAGTCCGGCCAGGGGTCCTGCTCCCCCCGTCTACCACCCTCCCTCCCAACCACCGGAGCAATGGGAGAAGAATATCCTCCTGAAACTCGCATTCATCCCTCGTGGATTTCTATGGTACCGGCGCCCCGCGGCGAAGGCATAATGGATCGTTGGCAGTCACAAGCGGACCGCTCTGTGAATCAATCATCTAGTGCCCCCCGAATTCATTCTCTTCCTTCAGCTCAGAAAATTGACGCTGAATTCCGCGCGCCCCTCCCACCCAATTAGAAACGTACACTGCCGTGCTCTGCGGGAACGCCGTTTCTCGAACGAGGCTTCCGGCCAGAACTGCACTGGCATAGTAGCGGTTAGTTCCCCTTCTCTTAATAAAAAAAAATAAATCTTTATACGGTATAAGCAACCGTTTCAAATTCCCTTCATTTTTTTTTCCTATTGCTTTCGAATGATTACCCCCCCCCCCTTTTTTTTTTCTACTTCCTCCCATCCCAGCGTTTTTAAATGTTTTTTTTTTTTTCTGGAAAGCTAACACAATTCTGGCAAATTTCCTCCCCGAGTGAAATTATAGAGGATTTGAATGCGCTAACGTGCCAGTAATATCTCTTATAGTCTGCCAGTCAAGAAGAACTGTACACAGGGGAGCCTATTGTGTCTGAATCTCTTGGACCTCGCGCACTAACCCTTTTACTATTCTCTCCCTTTACCTACGACAACAACAATCGACTTAGGGGGCTTTTTTTTTTTTTTCTAACTGGATGATTCCAGGGAAGGGAGAGAATCGTTTTCTTGTTTTTTAAAATTCGCCTCGAGGGAGATAAATCTGTGTTGTAATAGTGCACGTGAGTTTGGTGATGACACAATTGTCTCCTCCTGCGTCCTTTCATCGGATGAATCCTGTCCCGCCTTTCTGTTTCCTGCTGTCACTTGTCAACACACACACACACACGCACACACAAACACACACACGCACATACAAACACATAGTGACTTAGTAAATAAACTTTGAAATAAAAATCGAGACTCCAAAAGAGAATTATTTAAAAAATATACAACAAAAAAAAAAAGGCGGGGAGGTTTACGGGGTATTCTGGAAGTCACGGCTAACTCCCTCTCTACTCAAATTACAGCCTATTTAATTGCAGCTCAACACTGGTGAGATAACTGTCCCAATAAGCTCCATGCTATCATTGCATTAATCCACCATACAGATATGTCATTGCATGTTTGCTAATCCAGAGATTCTCACATATTTCATGGTCATTAAACCAAGCTAGCCTTTGTAAATAAGTGCATTAAATAGATATTCATCTTTCTAATGCTTTGAATGTCATATCATTTTTTTTTTTCGCGTGACCATTTTATTCAAATTTATTTTTTATGCCAACGTGACAAAAACATTAAGCTGATCTCGGAAGTGTGGATTCCAAAGTGAGGAGAATACACTATAAAGGAAGTTAACTCCAAATCTGTAGTTCTCAACATGTGGATCGCAACCTTTTGGTGATCAAATATCAATTTACTTGCAGTTCCCTAAGACCATCGGGACTTGAGAAGATTTGTCTATTTCAACGTGTAAAACTTCATAATGTTTTGCTTTGGCTGTTACTAATTTTCTAATACTATAATTGTCTTTTAAGGAGAAATGTTGTAGACTAGTAAATCAGTAATGGTTTCAAATATTTTAATTGTCCGGCATAAAAAAAAATAAGTTTCAATCACTGTCCATGAAAAGGCGCGAAGCTTTACGTTATTTCAGAATCAAAGATGATTTTTAGCGGCACCCGAAAGGGGGAAAGGCGCTAATAGTTCTGTGTAGCCTGTCTGTCCGTCTGTCCGTCCGTCCTGTTTAGATCTCGTAAACTAGAAAGGATAGTGAAAATCCGACATCACAATATTTTAGACCATTTAGAGTTCTGATGCAACAGCTCCTTTTTTCTTTTCTGAAAGCGAAAAATCTAATTTTTTAAATAACTTATGCAAGCAGTTTTTTTCATAAAAATACACCACTTTTACAACTGAGGGAACGACATTACCATATTTCAAACACATTTATGCAAACGGTTTGGATTTTTTGTCAAAAATTTTTTTTATATATTTGCATTGTTGAATTTTGTAAGTTCTGTTATACTAAATACTATATTTACGCAAAAAAATGTTGTTGTTTTTTTTAAAGAGAAAAAATCTATTTAGTATGCAAATAAATCAGACATAATTTAAAACAACAATTAATAAGTAGTTTTTCATATCATCGCGTGAACTGCAGTGCCTACACATTACCACAGAACACATATCCAAAGAAAAAAAAATTACGGAAATGTTTTATTCTTGAGGAATAAGAGATTGTCCCTTTACAAAACAATTTGATCAAATAGATATTTATTATAACACATCAGTTAGGTAAGGTTCACATCTAACTTCACATTCACTTTCACACGAGATCTGTTAACCCTTTTTTCTCCATTATTTTCTATCATTTATCTTTGATAGAATTTTATTCTGCCGTCCTACCTTCCGAGGTGGACCACTTCGGGGGCCGATTTTTAGTTTGTGTTTCCACACAAACTGTCTTTGTAACCTTGCTTTCTCTGGTGAAGATTTGCGATCATTGAAAATCTTTTTCATTTTAAACTAATAATACGCTATGGCTTTGTAGTTAATATTATTAAAGAGAACATTTTTCATCCTAAAACAAACAATGAGAATGAATGTCGAGCATTAAGAAAATAAAATGAAAAATGACGAAATTTTTTTTTAAGGTAGGGCTTTATTTTTATTTACAAGTTGCCAACTTTATCTGCTTTCTATCGGAAAAAGAGGAAAATAACACCGAACCTGATAAACAGATACAATGCTAATATTTGTGAACGAAAATTTGCTAATGAAGCAGCTAATGTCCTAATGATTTGTCTGTTTAGACGTGCATTAATTTGCTAACAGACTTCAGTCACTTTCTTAGACTTAGATCCTCCCGCGCCGTTACGATTTACCTACGGGTAGCCTAAGTTAAAGTTAAGCCCCCCCCCCCCCGCCCCCCCCCCACGACTTCAAAATATTGTTTTGATGGAAAAGCGAAAGAAATTTCCTTCTGGTTATTTTAAGGGGCCCCATATATCTAAAAGCTTAGGGCCTTATCAAATCTAAATCTGGTCCTGCAAAATCATCATCATCATCATCTTTCCTTGGCAACTAAGGGGCCTCGGTAAAAACACGCCACTCTCCACGGTCTCATGCTAGTTTTTTTTAATAGCTTCCCAGCTCTTTCCTGCCTTCTCGGCTTCATCTAGTATACTGCGTAGCCAGGTCCTGCAAATGGGGGCAAGTTATCTCCACAGAGATCAGTCTCAGACGACATCCATGTCGCACCTATTGAATTAGTTGCTTGGTAAAAATGTTCTCTATTCTAATAGCGCCGCTTTTCATCAACTCTTGATGACGTAATTTGCGATATTTAACTTTTCTTGTGGACTAGCTGATCTCCCCTTGTTGCGTCGTCATAATTTTTTATGACGTATTTTGTCTTAGCTCGTCTGTTGCATTCACGCCATGTTGATAGACTGAAGCAAGCTATATTTTGGTCAGCTCTTGAATTTCTCCTTGGATCTGATATTGGATAGCCTTATCGTTGTCATTGGTAGATATTATTATCTTGACCCCTGTTTAAGGTGAGTTTTATTTCATATTGTATAGTTAATTTGTAATTGGATTCGATTGTATTCGTATTTTGTATATAGATTAGAAGATTAGAAGAATCTGTTTTTTATCTTTCTATGATGACCTACTCTCAGTGTCAAGTTTCAGATTCAGTTTTAAGTCTCAGTTTTAGGTTACAGGGCTGAGGTAGTTCATCTCAGGTTTTCTGTCTGAGGTTTTCGTCTGAAGTTTCGGGACTGAGGTTCGAGTCTGAGGTTCCAGATTCCAGACTGTGAGTGCTATATATCCAGACCTGGTGGTGCTTTGTGAAGCTGTGAGTTTTGGATGTTACTATAACTTTTTACTTGAGGATCGTCGGTGAACAGTTTCTTGTCTGGATTATAGATCTACGTGTATTGCCAGTTGTTGTCTTGAAAGATTGTCACTGTGTGGACAATATTACTGAACCTTATAAGTTAAGGTGAATTTTTCTTGTTTATTTTTAAATACTTAAGTATTTACTGGAATCTTACTATAAGTATTGATTTTGTATACCATACTATATGTTCTCATATTTCTTTATCATTATTGTTGATCATATGTCATTGTCATTGTAGAAATATCATTAGATTAAATTCATTTTAATTTAAATCATCGTACTCCTCGTTTATTTAGTTTATGCACAACTGGGTGTGTATGGTGTGTCTGTCGGTCTGAAATTTGGGACCAAAATGACATATGAAATTACAATAACATAATATAAAACACACATTTGGAATTTAGGTTATTTTTTATACCTACACACATTAATAATTAATAATTTCATGCAAATAAGACCCTGACAATCCACAACCTCTTTGCAGCTAGGGGCCTAAGGAATTCAGGTCTTCTTAGAAGCTGAGACTCTACTCGGTCTCAATGTTGTGATTATTTAGAGGAACATGTTTCGTCTTGTCTAAGGATATGTCTGGCAAATCTCATTCAACGTTCGGTCTCCACTTAGCTTTGGGGACGAGTGCCCGTGCGGGAAAAGATTGTCCTATGGGTGACATGATCTCGAAGTCTTGTATGTGGGATCCTTCTGAGCCATAGATGCTGAGCTACGCTTAGCCTCAATTCGACTTTTATGGTTATGGATGGCTTCCTTGCCTCGCTGTTGGCATGATGGCTTGCATGCCTCGCTGTTGGCACGATGGCTGCATTGAGGAGGTGGATGTTGGTCTCCAGGAGGATTGTTTTCTTTGCCCTGGTAGTGCGCCATAGGCGAAGGACGGCTCCTGCTCTCTCTGTGCGGCATGCCACACTGCGATCTGCGTCTTCCTCGCTTGTTATCTTCCTGCATGAATAACTGAACGTTTCTAGGTGAGCATGCCCGTGGTACAAGATTACTCTGATATGCGTTGTGAATGTTTATCTCTTCGATGTCTGTCTGTCTGTCTCTCTGGAGAGTTTTGTGTGTTCATGCAAGCAATGAATCTAACGAGAAGTCTATCAGAGTTAGACGACAGGGAGGTGACAGTGTCAATACTCTTATTTTTCTGTGGACGTAATGCGTGGTGCCCCTTATGGGGTGGAAGCTTATCCCCCAGGGACAAGTTGACAAGACCACTGGGATCAGAAACATCTTCGCCACCCCCTCCCTTTTTCTGTCCTATATTTAAACAGGTTAAATCTTTTATTTTTCTTGCTATCTAATACTAACCTTCAAGTTTTAAATCCTCGTAAAAGCGTACCTCTCTCTCTCTCTCCCCACCTTAAATACTAAAACCATCGAACGTCAAAAAAAAAAAAATCCCATAATTCTGCCACACAGGAACCTGGTGTTTGTTGGTCGGTTGTAAGCCCCGCTTCTCTTCCAAAATAAACCCGTCACCCGCCTGACGTCATATTTACTGCCCTGGGGACACTCCAGCCCGTTTTATGATATCTGATTCCTGTTCCATTAAGACAGTCTTTAGGGCTCTTCAACCTTCTCAAGTAGGTACAAGGCCCCTGGCACGGGAAGCCAGTCCACGTTCATAAAAAAAAAAAATATCTTGGCGATAGTTTTAATATCTAGCAATAGAATTTAATTTCCTACTTCTATTTTTTTTTTGTTAACTTTGCAAACAATCTTTTTTAAAAACGTTTTTACACAGTGGCGGTGAGCTAAAGGGATGCAAGTGAAAGCTCTTAATTTCCGGGGCTTGTTTTAATTTAACAAGTGTAAGTGAATAAAACTTTCTGTTTATAAATCACTTCCTGGTGTATTCATACTGACATAATATTTGTTTTTTTTTTCAAAACCAGCAAAAACAACAAATTGATAATTATTCATAAAAAACAACACACTAAATAACACACCAGTGTGTCTACTATAATTGACAAGGAATACATATCCACATCACATAATCATAGTTGTTGATTATAACAGTAATGCCCATGAAGACACAGACAACTACCAAAATCCCAAAATCCAGAAAATGTCTATAAAATACACAAGACAAATGACTACGAAAATACAAAGAAAATACTTATCAAAATATAAAGAAATATCTACCAAAACGAAAAAAAAAGTGTGTATTAAAACAAAATGATCGAACAAGACACTTAAAGAATGTTTATTAAAAAAGAGAGACCATTCTGTACCGCTGATAATACTCTCAGGTCATGCATAAAAATGTCACACATTACCTCCACTTAGTTTGATGGCCAGTAGTAACTGAGGATTAGAGCTACTTTTCACCTGGTGAGTGCTTCAATGGTATTGATGAGTAGTCTCCAGTACTCAACAAACACACACACACACACACCTCCTCGTCCACTCATAGAGCTGAGCAATCAAATGTGTATTCTGAAACGGACAGATTGTCAAGCATTTTATGTCTCTCTGACATTTCGTCGGAAACTGAGAAGTATATTACAACAAATCATGTGACATAGTTTGATGAAGTATTTAAACATACCATCAATTTGTATTTTATTATAACCAGTACTCGTGAAGCTTATTGCTTTATTTCCCTAACTCTAACCTATATATGTATAGATAGATAGATAGATAGATAGATAGATAGATAGATAGATAGATAGATAGATAGATATATATAGATAGATAGATAGATAGATAGATAGATAGATAGATAGATAGATAGATAGATAGATATAGATAGATAGATAGATAGATAGATAGATAGATAGATAGATAGATAGATATAGATAGATAGATAGATAGATAGATAGATAGATAGATAGATAGATAGATAGATAGATAGAGAGATAGATAGATATAGATAGATAGATAGATATAGATAGATAGATAGATAGATAGATAGATAGATAGATAGATAGATAGATAGATAGATAGATAGATAGATAGATAGATAGATAGATAGATAGATAAAGATAAATAAAGATCATATAATTTTGCTTTGTTCTTAATGTGTCTTCAGTAGCACAATATGTGTCCTACTCTATCCATGACATTAATATCGCTAAAAAGCCAATAAAAAAAAATTCTTCAACGATAATTGATTCCTTTGTTAGAACCTCTGCCTACCTGCTCAAATAGTTATTATACTAATGTAATATGAATGAATCTTCAAGTGTTCTATCATCCAATCGTCATCTTGCACTTAACCACGTGATAAAAGGTTCCGGACGCTGTCACGTTCAAATTTTCATGGCCGTCTCCTACCAGCCGAATAATTTGTTATAGTCCCGCCGTGGCCCTGGCTGCCCGCGAAATCAAAAGGTGCCGAAGGGACACTAGCCTCCAATGCCGGGAGAGGGGGGGGGGGGAGGACACGTTTTCTTCCTCGTCATGCTCCTGTTCGTCCAGCTGGTGTCTCTCGTCATTCGGCGCCCTCCACGACGTCGCCCCGGTAGATGGTCAACTAGCTCCGTCGATGCTGGAGCGTGTCTGGAGTCTCCGGGCATTTTGCTCGTTCGCTCCGGTGAGCATGTTGATTGTCGCTTAATTTATCGGATGGGTCAAAACCTTGGGATAGACGAAGATTTTAGAGAAGAACAAAAAAAATACATTCGATTCTGATTTTTAAATTTTAATATCTTGAGTGGCTCTCAAATTATTAATTCTTGGGTAGACAAAAGCCTTCCATTTTTTAGTTGGTTCCCTCTTTAAACTATTAATTACAAATAAAAAAAAAAAATTAAAAAAACACCTAATAAAATACATACAAAGACACACACACACACAAAAAGTGTCCATGACTTATTCCATATGCTAGGACAAAATCATACAAGTGCTCCTTCTTCCCTAGTGCAATTAGAGCATTGAATGAGTTTTTGTTAATTTGATACAAACATAATCGGACATAGAATTTGACATTTGGCAGAATCCCGCTTGTACAGCAGATTTCTTAATTAGAATAACTTGGTGTTGTTATTTTCGCCATCTCTAGTGACCAATCCAACCCAAGGCTGTACATACTCATCAACACACATAAACCCTACTTGATGTGTCACAGTGTCACACTGTACTCCATGTGCCAGCACTGTCCACCTCACCCACCCCACTTACCTGTCTACAATCCACCTCCTATGATTCGTCTTGCAGTAGCTTCCTTTTTATAGTGGAGGGGTGGGGAGTGGACGACTTGAAGAGGGTCTGACACTTCCGGCCACTTGCCCGGCTCTGGAGAGCTATAACATGGCGGATCAGTCCTCTTGGAGTGGACATCTCTTAGATAGTCCAAGGAGAGAGGGGGGAAGTTTGTCCAGTGGTTGGAAATATTTGGCTAAGGATAAAAGATGGCCAGAAGTCAAGCTTGTGTCACACCTATCACGTGATCGTACCGTAGGAGACGTCGGGGTAGATTTTGAATGGACAGCAAGAAATCAAGAAACATTTGGATGAAATGTTGCAGGAAGAATATAGTTTTGACTTAATGGAGTAGCTTTTACCTTGTCCTCTAGACCGTTGGGGCACCACACGTGATCTATCAACCTTCTCTCTCCATTCTTCTTTTTTTTTCCAAGATTAGATTCTCTCCCCTAGACTGACCCGTCCTTTCCTTCATGTTGCCTCCCCCCCCTCCCCCCCCCCCAAACCTTTCCCTGCCTTTCCTTCTTTGCATTGTAATAATTTTCCTTGAAATTTGACAGTTTATGAATATCTTTTGAAGAAAAAAAAACCCTACCTAATTGGCCACTCAATGAAAAATCTGGTTTGACCGTCAATGTGTCAAAGTATGATCTTATAAATATAAAATAACATTTTAATTTCTAATTTTGAACACATTTCAGTGGGAATTCCCGCACTCGACTCCAATGTTTCTTTGTATTCAGTAAAGAGTTGAATGAATAAATAGATGTACATTTTGCGTTTAATGTAGAAATCAAGGGCTGGACTGTTAATAAAAGAACTTGAATGTACAAAGCTCACTAGAATTGCAGTCAAGAAGCATTACAAACAATATATTGAGAAATTATAAGTTAACTCCAGCCTTATTAAAAGGAGGAATTATTTTTCAACCAAGGAAAACATTAATAATACATTTTAAAAAAGACAATACCTCTATTACTAAATTTAAAATAAAATAATATAAAAAATGATTTGGTTAAAACCGGGTATTGAACCCGTGACACCATCAGAAACTTTAACGTACGATGTTTGTGATTCGGCAATGGCAATGCATTCTTGTGCGATTATTTATTGGTTTGTTCATTCTATGGACATCTAGATCTAACACTAGACTTAACACTAGACCTAACACTAAACCTAACACTAGATCTAACACTAGACTTAACACTAGATCTAACACTAGACTTAACACTAGACCTAACACTAAACCTAACACTAGATCTAACACTAGACTTAACACTAGACCTAACACTAAACCTAACACTAGATCTAACACTAGACTTAACACTAGACCTAACACTAAACCTAACACTAGATCTAACACTAGACTTAACACTAGATCTAACACTAGACTTAACACTAGACCTAACACTAAACCTAACACTAGATCTAACACTAGACTTAACACTAGATCTAACACTAAACCTAACACTAGATCTAACACTAGACTTAACACTAGATCTAACACTAGACTTAACACTAGACCTAACACTAAACCTAACACTAGATCTAACACTAGACTTAACACTAGATCTAACACTAGACTTAACACTAGACTTAACACTAGACCTAACACTAGACCTAACACTAGATCTAACACTAGACTTAACACTAGACCTAACACTAAACCTAACACTAGATCTAACACTAGACTTAACACTAGATCTAACACTAGACTTAACACTAGACTTAACACTAGACCTAACACTAGACCTAACACTAGATCTAACACTAGACCTAACACTAGATCTAACACTAGACCTAAACTACTGATTTAGAATTCTTCAGATCTAATATCTACTCCTAGATCTAGAATCCCAATGTAATCTATATTAGATTTACGTACAAATATAAGCAAGCTTATGAACTTAAATAAAATTGAAGGAACTTTACATTTACTTAGTGATCGCATAATATCGGTGCACTACGACTGACTACGCCGCTTTTTTTTTTATTGAATAATTCCAATAATAGTTAATAGGCAATTTTCATCTAGACTTAGAAGACAATGAGCAAAATTTTCCTGAACATTAATTAATTATACTCTTGAATCAATAAAGTCTTACATTTGGAAATTTCCGAACGCGATAGTCCTTTCATGAACGCAATGGTCCTTTCGAAACCAATGTTGGCTCTAGATCTAAGTCAAGTAAGCCTACTCAAGCCACATTTATTTATTTTCAATTTGAATAATTATAACAGTCAAACTAACGTTTCCCCATGTGGCCAAATGTTTAAAAAGTTTCTTTTTTTTTTTTTTTTACAATACCTCTATTCAAGTCAGAACTTCATGGAACCTTCAGGAACCAGCCTAGAGGCTGATCTCAAAAACGACTCTAACGATTTTCCGAGAAATTGAACAGTTGATCACATTTCCCTTTGTGGCATTTGTTATGCCCAAAGATATTCATAAACTTTTCAATTATTGGAGGTGCGGTGGATGAGTGTTAATGCGCCTGGGTTCGAATCCTGATGAAGACTGGAATTTTTAATACAGGGAACCTCATGGTACCTCTGAGTCTACTCAGCTCTAATTAGTTGGGGGAAAGGTAAAAGCGGTTGGTCGTTGTGCTGGCCACATGACACCCTCGTAAACCGTGGGCCACAGAAACAGATGACCTTTATATCATCTGTCGCATAAATCGCAAGGTCTGGAAGGCCCACTTCAATGAATTTTGTTAATGTTTTCACATTTATATGTAGTCCACATTAAACAGAATTTATTTTAAAATTACTGAAACTAATTACATATTCCAATGAAACACACACACACTTTCTTTATTAAATCACACACACACACATGCACCTTCAGGTGCTAGTGAAGGACAGCTTCGAACTTCAGTTTTGCTAGAAACAAAACTGTCTTGCGTAGTTTGTGTTTTTCCCCGTAAAAAAATATTTCCATTTAATTATCTTTTACTAGAAACAAAAAGTAATTAAATAACAGCGTCTTGGTTTATTATGCAGATTTATAAAATCTATAGTAAGGAATTCAGGCCCCACATTTATCATGGCGTTGACAGAGTGCTGTCTCTAATAATACCTCCCTTGTCCCTCCAAGTGGGCCCATTAACAATTACGCGTCCTCATCCAGACTTATTGGCGCAATTACGCACCATTATACGACCGAGGGTCCCCTTTTCATCTAGAGCGTCGCACCGGCTCCCCAAAACGTGAGGCTCCCCGCCAAGGGGCCATGTCTCCCCAGTCAACTGACGTCACACCAACTTGCATGACGCGGCACGTGCAATATTGCGCGTGCTCGTACTTCCACCTCCGTAATGCGCGCGCGTCGCGAGGCCAACACGTGAGCGCGAGAGCGACCGTTGTCTCACCTGCGTGGCGTTGTTGCCCCCCGCGGCGTATCTCCCTAGCAATTACGATAGACGG
Organism: Biomphalaria glabrata; assembly: GCF_947242115.1. Taxonomy (NCBI): domain Eukaryota; kingdom Metazoa; phylum Mollusca; class Gastropoda; family Planorbidae; genus Biomphalaria; species Biomphalaria glabrata. Next base: position 10,924,592 of record NC_074713.1, read on the forward strand.
GAGAGTTTTTTCGAATCGAACTGCCCTTTGAATTCATGGGGCCGAAACCAACCCACGTGTTAGCGCCAAAAGTCTACGGATGACGAATTCCTACTTTTTTTTTTTTTTTTGTGACTTTTATTGTTGAAGAGCTTAAAAATGTTGAGATGCTTGCGAAGTCTTTAAAAAAAATGGAGGGAAAACAATGCATGGCTATCTTTTGTTGCAGACGTGTTGAGACAGAAGTCACGAGAATGTCTCAAAGGGCTATCTTTCACCTAAGACATCTCTCGAGTTTTGGTCGTCTGCAGGACGTAAGGTCACTTCAGTCTTTGCACTCTCGCGGAACCACGTGGAATCTCCTATAGTGCCTGGGGTCTTAGTAGGAAGCCATTAATGTCGCTAATAATCTAAGATTTCTAGGTCTTAAACTCAGGAAGCTTTTACTGTTTTCCCATTGTGTTGTATGTTTTTTTTTTCGCCATTAAAGATTTTAAATATAGGTTTTAAAAATTATTTTTGTATGTATCTTTTTTTTTAAATAGGGGCGGAAATGATTTCACCTTTAGTGTTTCTGTACCGTCGCCTCCCACTCTCAGCATCGCCCTGGCTTGAATAACGCCTTTGATTGCATGAAAATGTTAAAAGTGTCTAATTATTTCAAAGGCGTCTGCTAAGGTAAAGTGGATTACAATGTCCGGTCTTGAGTTGACCTCTTAAGTCTTACGTGCACGCCTTGGTCACGTGCATTTTGACTGCTAGACAAGGGGCAGCATCACTGACCTAAATGTTTTTGACTGAGACTTGACTCATCAGTGACGCGTTAGTTTCTCGTCTTAAAGGCTTTTTTTTTTTACAACGCTTATATATCAAATCACTTCGCCTTTGTGTCTGGTACAAATGTTGCACACGTCATTTCTCTCATTTCCCATTCTTGGATCAAGTTGAAACTTTACTTAATTATTTAAAGTCCCCAACAAAACAGGAATCAATTTTTTTTTTTTAATTTAACCAACTAAATAATTAATTAGTGGTAATTATTTAATTTTGTTTGATATATAAAAAAGGAAATAAATCTTACATTATTGAGGGATATGGTTTGTAAATGTGCCGTTCTTTCTCTTGTATGTTTTTTTTCGATAGTATTTTTTTTAAATATTTTGCTTGTTTGTTTTATTCAAAGTACTATTTACTACACGAAAGGGGATACTAGTACTACAGACAAGCCCCAAGCATTCACCAACAAATGCTTGCGTTATATAATGGGTGTTAGAGGGCCAAACTAAACCACAATCTCCAGCCTTCTAAGTTGAGGCTTCAAGCCTCCTAACCACTGAGCCAGCGAAGGTTTTATAATTATCTACTGCTAGTTTCAAACTTTCAAGCGACGGCATAAGTATAAAGGGACTTATTCAACTTATACCACCACATCAGTCAAGTACATTTTTTTTTGTTCATTTGTTCGATACCAAACGAAATAGTTTATTACCAATAGGTTAATTTCTTATTGATTCTTGTTTTGTCAGGTACAGGTGCCAAATTTCATTTCAACTTGATTAGAGATTGTGTGTGGGAGAAATATCGTGTACAAACCTTTTTACCAGACAGACAGACAGACAGACTGAGTTGATATAAGCTTTGTAAACAGAAGGTTTAAATTATATATGATGATTAGAAAGTGTAAGTTATGTAAAATAAATAGAAAGTATCAGATAAATTAATAAAGTTTATGTTATGTTAGATAATAGATAGTGTAAGGTATGAATGATATGAGAAAGTGTAAGTTATGTAAGACTAGCCGGATAAGTCCCGCGACCTGCGACCTTAGTTTGGGTCTTAATGATCTACTGGATTGAATTTAGATCTATGAATATTCCCATCACATGAATAAATTTATGCGAAAACGGGTTTGCCCGAATTGTTAAAAAGTTTTTTATTTAATAGAGATACAATTAGGCACTTTTTGTCTATTTTTAGGTCCCTCCAGTTGTAGGAGGGACATTAAACATACACTACAGTCTCTACCATGATCTAAGGAACTTGTATGCCAAGTTTTATCAAAATTGTTCAAACCATTTTGATTTTTATTCGGGACATACGTACATACATACATACATACATACATACATACATACATACATACATACATACATACATACATACGCCTTACTTTCTGCTTTTTATATTAGATAACAGAAAGTGTAAGCTTTAACTAGGAAATAATAGACAACTTTCTATTGTATAGACTAATATAGACCAGAAATTATAACATTCATTCCAAGTTGTGCTTAGATATTGAACGGTAACCACATAATAAAAATATGTTCGCAATTTCAAAAGTGAATTACACAAAGTGACAGGGTCTCGTAAAAAAAAAAAAGGTCGGTAAACACTATGTTAAGTTAATTCTCTGATATTTAAGTTTTTTTTTTCTTTGTAGTATTACTTATTCGCACCACTTAACCCCCTCCTCCCCAATGTACAGTAGTAAACTTACGTATTCAACTTGAAATACATGAAGTACCCTTGAGTTATAGAGCCCCTACCCGCCCCCCCCCCCCCCGCCCCCCTTAACTCAACTACCTGAACCTTAGCTTCCTACACCATAAATCTAGGCATTTATTTTCTCCAGTAAACTACCCTCACAGTGGATATCATTTCTAATACGGGATAAATAAATATATGGCGCCCTTTCCTTGTTGCACATTGCAGCCCCTGGGGCGTTAAGAGGCCCACCGTATATCTTTTTTTTGTTTAAAACAACAGCAGAAGCTACGCTGTACGCATTTCTCTAAATTCTGAACTCCATTTCACTTGTTTCAGGTTTTGAGTTCAAACGTTCAGATAACAGGTAACTTAGCTTTCAGCACGTGCGACTCTTAAGAGCCCGCTAGAGTGGCACGGACCTAATAAGTAAAGCTGCAATTATTTCTTCTTAAACAAATAGTCGTGACGTCTCATTTCAAGTGGACGCGGGTCAATAGATCTTACTCTTTGTCAAGTGTGGGGGGCGCCGTATGGCGGTTTGTGGTTTGCAGTTTAGTGGTTAATAAGCAATGCCAATGTACAACCACATCTGGTAGTTGGCATCTTCCATTAACTAGCGACTTACAAATGTTCTTCCTATTTCTCCTTAGTTTGGTCTAGATTTGAAATAGTATAATAGCTGTGATGCTGTGGTAAGAACTAGTCAGCTTTTGAGAATATCAGCTTTCATCATTTTCTGTCACTCCCAACCCTCTCATCTCTCTGGTATGGCGTATCTTTAAAAACATTAAACAGCATCAATATCTCGTTTTACGTTTGCTCGCAATTTTCTCGTTCTATTGTCGTCTGCTGGGAATGTCGTCTGCTACACCCACTCACCGCAGAGAAAAACGGAGAATACCGGCTAGAAAAAACAACAACAAAAAAAAAAACGAAAACTCCCCAGATTGCGAGAATCAAGGTATCTAAGTACGACAGTAATCATTTCATTAACTTTCCTGATTGGCTAGCCGAATTATTTACCGGGTGACTGTCGTCTGCTTGCGGTTATTTTTCTAAGGTTGTTGTGGTTCCCGACTAACTGCCGCTCTTTATACTCTTCAATTTGTTTGGAGAGCCCACTGCTATCATTTTTTAAGAGGGCGCGGACGTGGAACTGGTTTCAAATAATCTGTGTAGCAATTATACGAAGCTAAATTTTAAATAATAGATTTCTGAGTGCTTGGAAAACCACAGCCAGACGTACACACAGCAAGTGGTGTGTGTGTCAGTGTGTGTGCGAAAGTGAGTGTGTTTATGAAGCTATAACAACAAACTCAGTTTATCTTTTTTTCTTTTTTTTTGCCCGTCTCGGACTCGAGAGGGAAACCCTCACTTGACGGTGGACCCTTTACATTACGTCATCGAATACGTCAAAAGTCACCTCTGGGGTTTCCCTCTGTGGGTTTGACGAAGCCTGCCAGTAATTGGTTCATTGTACGGTAAGTGGTCTTCACAATAGCCCGTTGAACTAAATTGAAAAAAAAAAAAAAAAGACCACGGAACTGGCATTGGTTTCGCTGTTAAGTCTCTGTAGACCAAGCACAGTGACCAAGAGAGGTGTCTACAAATATTTGACCACCAAATCTACCGTCAAATGCTCACTTTTTTTTTTGTTTGTGTCTTGTTTCTGTGGCTTATTGTTTGCTTTTCCCAGAACTTTAGGGTCAAGGGTTAGGTCTAGGGCCAAAGTGTACATAAATTATTGATATCGTTCCAGAACTGTTTTTTTTTCTCACAGATATTTACGAAGCGATCATTTTTTTAGGCGAAGAAATACGAGTTGAGAGTTGATGAAAACAACAAATTTTGTACTAGGCATTGTTTTCAAGTCTGAAGGATGGGTGTAGTGTTCACGTGACAACGTAGGTCTCCATTTTTTTGCTACAGCTGATGCAGAGGAAGCTGTTGTCTGCAGGTGGTCTTAGTTTATTACAATATCTCTATTGAAGTCAGAGCTTCATGAAACCTGGAACCAGCCAGGAAACCTGCATGGACAGCTGATCCTAAAAATGGATTTGACGATTTCCAAAGAACTTTAACAGTTAATGTATATCGCTGAGAAAAGAATGACTAGATCCTTGGCCACACGGGGAAAACTCTAGTATGAGCGTTATCATTTTTCAAGTAAAAATTAATAAATTTAAATTTGGCTAGAGATTTAGATATAGGTCTAGGTCCGTTGGTTTGGAACCTCACTATCGCGTTCTTGAAAGACTATCGCTTTCGGGAATTCCCCAATGTGGAATGCTGTTTTGATTCGAGAGTTTAATAAATGAATGTTCAGGAAGTCTAGATCTAGAGGCTTATCATTGGAATATTAAAAAAGTTTACTATATCTATAACTACGTCTGTAATATATAAGATGAGATAAGATTAAATTCGCTTCCCATGATTCTTTTCTTAGCGAGAAACAGAGACGGGACGGGGTAAGAAATGTTCTTTTGTTTTTTAATCTTAACATTCATTAATTTTTAAGAGAAAACCAATCGCTCTATAAGTAGAATAAAAGGAGGTTTTGTCTTTTTAAAAAAAGAGTTTTGAATGTTTTTCTTGTTTTGTTTTATTTTTCCCGTCTGCAATTGTTTTCAGTAATATTTTTAGCGGCCCCCTAAAGGGGAAAAGACGCTAATAGTTTTGTTTTGTCCGTCTGTTTAGATCTCAGAAACTAGAAAAGAAAATGAAAATCGGACATCATGACATTTTAGATCATTCAAAGTTCTGATGCAACGGCTACTTATTTCGTTTCTGAAAGCGAAAAATCTAATTTTTTAAATCAATTATGCAAGCAGTTTTTTTTTCATAAAAATACACCATTTCTACAACTATTCACTATTCATAGTAACAGACACAGGAGGCTTTTCAGTAAGGGGAAAGTGCGTCGGTCATTTTATTTAACACATTTATGCAAATGGTTTTAGATTTTTGATAAAAAAAAAATATTTTTTTTACAATTGTATTGCTAGGTAATGTAAGTTCTGTCATACTATTTATTACATTAAAAAAAATGTTAACTTTTTTTAAAGAAAAAAAATCTATTTACTATGCAAATAAGTTTGACATAATTTAAAACAACAATTATTAAGTAGTCTTTCATATTATCCCGAGAACCTCAGTGCTACAGCCACAGTACTCACTTCACCACATAGGATCTGTCAACCTTTTTTCTCCATTCTTCTCTGTCATATTCCGTTGATAGAATTTCATTATGATATTCTTTCTGAAAATATTGAAACCTGCCTTTTTACCTGCCTCGTTGGATCACTTCTGATAGAATTTAATACCGATATTCTTCTGAAGATATTGAAACCTGCTTTTTTTCCTGCCAGGGTGGATCACTTCGGGGGCGATTTTGAGTTTGTGTTTCCACACAAACAGTCTTCGTAACCTTGTTTTTTTTTTTAAAAATCTGTTTGATGGAAATCTTCTGCTCGGTAATCTGATAGCTGGTACTCAAAAGGTGGTAATATGATAAATGGTACTCTAGAAGCTGGTAATCTGATAGCTGGTACTCTAGAAGCTGTAATATGATATATGGTACTCTGGTACCTTATAGTTGGTACTCTGGATTCTGAAAGCTGATAATCTGATAGTATATACTCTGGAACAGGGGCGGACTGGCTATATGGGCATTCGGGCAAATGCCCGGTGGGCCGGTACCTAAATGGGCCGGTAAAGCCACATAAAGGGCCTCACGAATGTCAATAGAAAGTATTAAATTTTTGAAAGGTTTTATAGCATTTTGTTGCAAAAGGGACCCTCTGAGCGTTGTGTTTAAAAAACAACTTTAACAGACTCTTACAGTATAATGCTACTTTTATCTTATCATATTTTCCGAAATAATGTAATAGCCAACAGCCGTAGTAGGCTTCATCCTTGAAGGGCCTCTACATACTTAGCCATTACAAAGCAATATAACGCTTATATTTCTTATAAAGATATAGAGTTTACTGTGTGCATGCGTTCAGTTATCGATACATTATCAAACTTAACAAATTGATTTTTATGACAAGTAGAACCAGAATTGGATGCCTATTATATGATATTCAAGTTTGGGGCCGAATGGTATAGAAATGCCGGGGCCGATTTTGACAGCCAGTCCGCCCTTGCTCTGGAAGCTGGTAATCTGGTAGTTGGTACTCTGGTAATTCATATCATTTGTAATAATACCTTCATTATAATATAATCCTTAATAAATAGAATGTCATTAAACAAATGCAAACGAATTGTGTGTTATTCTAATTTCTAAAATCTATTGGTATAACAGCCATCTACAATAAAATTGATGTACAGACATTAGTCAGTCAGTCAAGCATGCAAAACTTTCTGGGGTAAAAGTGATCAGATCTCGTTTAAAGTTGTTGTTTTTTAAGTAGACCAATTGATACATTGTGAATTCGAGATGAATCCTTAACTCTTGTGAATTCATGTCTGTGTTTAAATAACCTGTAAACAGGTTTAAGGATTTTATAAATTTTATGCATGTTTGGTGCCATGGTGTCCTATAGATTTTAAAATTCTTAATGTATTTGTGTGTGTAAAATATAAAAGTAAAATAGGTTTACAAGATACACAATTAAAGCCAGATCTTCTTATTACTAACAAGAACTAGTCAGTTGTGATTACACTTTGAGGAAATGCACTCAAGAAAACTAAATTACTTTCCCCCTCAAACTGGGGGCGAAAAAGAGGGAATGATGTCAAGGGATTTTCTTCCCCAAAGGGACTTCAAATATTGTCATTTCCCTGGACCCCGCTTGCCGCACTGTAGACTCGTCAAAACATCAGTTATATCACCGCCAACTTATTGTCACCCTGGGCGACAAAATACTATAAGAGTTACCCGTATGTCACCATGACGTCTGCAACATCGGACAGCAATCTGATTGGCTGTTTTCTATTAGATGGGCGTGGGAAAGTAGACTAGTTCGAGTCGGGTAATCGTAAACAAACAAGAGTTACCTCTCCTTGACAAACATGAGTTACTTCTCCTTGACAAACTAAATTGATCGAATATCTCCCTACACTTGTTCCTGTAGTTTCTAAACGACATGGAGCTAGACCTCAAAATTAGAATGTCAAGAAGTTGATGAAGTTTAGAACGATTGAAAACTTTAATGGGCGACTATCAGGAAAGGTCACGTGGTGAGGATGAGGTGAAGTAGTCTGACGCGCGCGTGCATCGTGTGTTGAACTGTTTATCAATTATGGGAGGGGGCGATAGTAGGCTGACTGAGAACATATACTTGTAAGCTTTGTAAGTCCTATAAGAAGACAATAATAATAATAATAATAATGTATAATAATAATCGTCCTGACCTGCTACAGCTACCACTATTGACATCTCATAATATAAGAAAAACTGAAATAGAAAACAAAGTGAAAAAAAAAATGGAAACCTAGGCTTGGAGATGAAGCGCTTGTGGAAGTTATCTAAAACAACAATATACCAGATTGTTATATCAACCGTGGGGATAATAACAACTGACCTCACAGATACCTTCAAGGCCCTTGGCATTCCTAGGAACATCCTCGTTGCCTGTCAGAGGGCGGTACTGCTGCAGACCTGCCACATCACCAGAAAATTCCTCAGTGGAAACTGTTAAAGGGACTACGATGAATTTTGTTTCTCTTTAGCGAAACTCGACCCTGGCAGCGCCAGAGAATGACTACTCGTTCATTTCTAACATAATAATAATATGCCCTGTTGTTATATCAATCCAGGGGATTATGACAGCTGACCTAGTAAACACATTCCTAAGAGGATCCTTATTACCTGCCAAAAGCGCAGAATTGCTGCAGACCTGCCAGATTATCAGAAAATTTCTCAGTGGACACTGTTAAGGTGACTACCGATCCGACTACAATGAATTTCGTTTCCCTTTAACCAAGCTCCACCCTGTCAGTGCCAGAGAATGAAAATGTATCTATTTAAACTATCACTCTAACAGTAAAGTAAAGACCTTACAATCTATAGGGCAGCACAAAGACCATCCGCCATTACTTTTCCTCCACTAATGTCAGATACCCATTAGAGCTGAATGGACTCAGAGGCGGACGAAATTGAAAATACCAGTCTTCCCCAGGATTCGAGCCCGGGATCCCCGGTTCGAAAGCTATGCTCTTTACCACTCAGCCACCAAGCCTAACAGTGGCGCAACTTAAAACTTTTGAACAAAACAAATGTCTGGATAGAATTGTACATTTTAAATTTTAGGTCAGTGCATTACGCTAACAATGTTAGCTCCATAGACTTAAATATATTCTATCTAGACTAGAAACCGGAAACAAATTCTTATACGCAATTGATCGATTCACAGACCTATATCTATATATAGATTTTTATGTACGTAACTCTTTTTCAAGCTGTAAGGGAAGTCGCCCCAATCAATCTTTTCTGTCTTAGAAAAGTAATGATCTTTAGTTTTTAAAGTTTAGAAATAATGCTAAATCATTTCTTGGGATTTTCTTTAGAATGGGCTATTAATCACAGAACTATATATTCAAGCAAATGTATGAAACAAAGCAATTTCCTGCTAGTTTCCATTGAGAATAATGTTTCAAAAATCTTAGATCGAAATAATTTATGTTGATTTTAATCATCTTATGTACATTTAAATAAATAGATTACCTAGATCTTTCTAGATTATGTATCTAAAAATTGTAAAATAATACTTATGAGACGAGAGTACTCTTATTTGTGATGTTCAATTACTAGAATCTAGATCTAAATATTAAATTATATGTTACATAGGTTAGGGTTGAAAAAAAAACCATATTTACTTCTTATAACTACTTTACAAAACAACGCCTTGTTTCAACTTCTTACAAGGATTTTCACATTTTTTATAGTGTTAAAGGATTTCCATGTCCAGTCTAGATATAATATATGTAAGTCTATGGTTAGCTCATAAAAAAAAATTAAAATTGTTTCGTTCATTGTGAAACTCTCTCAATCCTCGGTCACAAGAACTCCACGAGTCAACCAATGACCTACAACACAGGGATAGACCTATTTTGACTGACAAAAAGAATTTTATTCGCCCACATTTACTGTTTATTGACAAGAAAAGAATCAAAAAATCAAAACCATCGCAGGACCTACTGTCTGACAACATAAGGAAACCTGAAAGGGAAACACGGAACAAAATATGAAATCCTAAGACTTGGAGATGAAGCGAGGAAGAAAACAAAGAAGCCAAATAACGTTTTAACAACCAGCCTAGTGTTAGGCACCTAGTTTATAGTATTCGTTAGAGACGCGCCATAGGAGACGTATATTGAACGGGACTAGTGACGCTTGGGATATTTTGGGCCAGAGACTGGAAAATCAGTTAGCGATAGGACTCTCTTGGGTAAAGACGTGTTTTATTTGACAGAGACTCTGACTGTGGCCTTTTCTTGGATTAAACGTATTATTCATTGTTCATCAGTGTTGACCACATCTTTTCACTTGTTAAAAAATAGATGTGTGTTATCTTTGTGCTGTTGTTTAACTACATGGAATACACCCGAACAAGAAACCCAAACGCTTGCTGAGTAATTGATTGAAATCTAACAAACATTTACAGTTGACTTCAGTGCAGGATAAACAACCATCACACTAGGTGATAGTGACAATTGATGTTACAAACACATTCGAGGTCCTAGAAATCCCTAAGACGATTCTCATTGCCTGTTTAGAAGCGGTCCACATATTGTGGACGGTCGTTGTGTTATAGAAATGAACTGCTGGTAGACAACTAAACCGCTGAAGGCGTAGTAGATATTCACTTATACAACTTGAAATACCTTGAATGACATCTTTTGTGAACAAAAACTAAATAGAACTTTGATTACACTATAAACGAATCCAACTTGAGATGAAGTGAAATCAATGTAGTAGACTGATGTACTAAGTATAAAATGGTATTGCGAACAAAATCTACCCCCCACTACAAGAACACGTCTTCTCAGTCTGGCAATCTGGAGTCGTCTTTCCCTATCTAAGATCGCTGACGACGATACTGACGCATTGTAAGGATTGAATTCGTCCAGAAGAAATACTGAGTCATCGTAGGGATCGAATACGCCCAGAAGAAGTACTGAGGCATTGTAGGGATTGAATTCGTCCAGAAGAAATACTGAGGCATTGTAGGGATTGAATTCGTCCAGAAGAAATACTGAGGCATTGTAGGGATTGAATTCGTCCAGAAGAAATACTGAGGCATTGTAGGGATTGAATACGCCCAGAAGAAATACTGAGGCATTGTAGGGATTGAATTCGTCCAGAAGAAATACTGAGGCATTGTAGGGATTGAATTCGTCCAGAAGAAATACTGAGGCATTGTAGGGATCGAATACGCCCAGAAGAAGTACTGAGGCATTGTAGGGATTGAATTCGTCCAGAAGAAATACTGAGGCATTGTAGGGATTAAATTCGTCCAGAAGAAATACTGAGGCATTGTAGGGATTGAATACGCCCAGAAGAAATACTGAGGCATTGTAGGGATTGAATTCGTCCAGAAGAAATACTGAGGCATTGTAGGGATTGAATTCGTCCAGAAGAAATACTGAGGCATTGTAGGGATTGAATACGCCCAGAAGAAATACTGAGGCATTGTAGGGATTGAATTCGTCCAGAAGAAATACTGAGGCATTGTAGGGATTGAATTCGTCCAGAAGAAATACTGAGGCATTGTAGGGATCGAATACGCCCAGAAGAAGTACTGAGGCATTGTAGGGATTGAATTCGTCCAGAAGAAATACTGAGGCATTGTAGGGATTAAATTCGTCCAGAAGAAATACTGAGGCATTGTAGGGATTGAATACGCCCAGAAGAAATACTGAGGCATTGTAGGGATTGAATTCGTCCAGAAGAAATACTGAGGCATTGTAGGGATTGAATTCGTCCAGAAGAAATACTGAGGCATTGTAGGGATTGAATTCGTCCAGAAGAAATACTGAGGCATTGTACGGATCGAATACGCCCAGAAGAAATACTGAGGCATTGTACGGATCGAATACGCCCAGAAGAAATACTGAGGCATTGTAGGGATCGAATACGTCCAGAAGAAATACTGAGGCATTGTACGGATCGAATACGTCCAGAAGAAATACTAAGGTATTGTGAGGATCGAAGTCGTTCAAAGAGAGAGTTTAATGTGAACTGTAAGTTATGTCTAATTATAGCCACTGTTTAATGACATTAACATTTATAAATCCATCATATTCTCTATGCTATACATTGGGGCCACTATTTTAGTTGACTTCCATCACTATTTCCATCTTCCCTCCTCGGGGCCAAGGGTCAAAGGGCGCCCCTAACGCTACGCTAAGATCTGACTTTTGGTGTCTTGATGGTAAAAGAGAAGGCGATCTGACTTTGTGTTAGCCTCATATCAGTCTTGACGTTCTTTGAACATAGAAATACAAGAACAAAGCCAATGATGTCCCAATTAATGCCTGAGGCCCAGATCCGGCCCGCGACTTGCTGCTGTCCAGCCCCTCGAAACTTCTGCCCACCGAACAAATTGAAGCTGCAGACGATCTGTTCCATTGGACACAGCGACACATGTGTAGGAACTTTGGATGGCTTCCAGGCTGAGCTTTACTCGCTGCTGGGAAATTTAAATTCAAATGGTCAAAAACACATCATTCGACAACAACTGCACGGCTTCAGGAACATGTCCGTGGTCACGTGAGATAACATTTAAACACCAGGTCATTTTTTTCTCATTTCTTGCGTGTGTGTGTTTGTTGCCGTATGCAGAGCTCACTTCCTCAATCATGGCCTAACAACATCTCTGAGCGCGTGATCCAAAAACAATCAATGCCAGGTCTATGTTGACACGAGATCTGTATTAACGAGCCGGACCGGTCAATGATATGTATCCACGCGCCCAGCACACACTTTCTAAAATAAAGGGGGCGTATTGCCCCCTTCATCGTCCCCCCTCTTCCTCTTTGCACCCTCGTGTATCTAAAACCATTATGTCCATTTATTGGCCGGCTCACGTTTTGGTGCCGTCTGAACAGACCTCGTCCACCACGCCTGACCCGAGGTAAGAGGTTGTCTAGTAGACTCTGCGGCTCTCTGGGGCGCCACTCCAGCATCACTCGCCCCGTTCACTTGTCGCCCTCTCGGCCAGTGCTCAACAGCATCTTATCACCGTGACTCGTGTTTCCAAGGTCACGTTCTACAACGATGTTATGCGCGAAACGACGAAACTTGACGTGACAAAAGTTGAAGTTTGCAAATGAAGTGATTTTGACCTTTTCTTTTTCTTTTTATTTCTAATAGACATTCCTCCCCCCCCCCATCATTTTAATCTCCCTCTCCCCCTTTATGCCCCGCCCCGTTTAAAGTTGTTTTTTTTTAAACGTAAGACTTAGTAAAGTAATTTAATAACGGTGCTTAGCTCTTTTTAAGCGAATCTGATGAGCTCAAATCCCTTTTGGTATTGTGTTTTATAATAAACAGTTTTATGTTCACCACCTTCACCTATCCATTTGTCTATTGCACCGTTGGGGTACCACGCAAGATTTGTGGACCGTCTTTCTCCATGTCTTTTGCCTTGGATAGAACCTCTTACAATGACAGGCCCGTCCATTCTTTTATGTTGTCTTCTTATTGCTTTCTGTCTGCCTCTTCTTCTTGTTTCCTGGTACTGTTCCCTGAAGAAAGGTCTATGTGGGGCTCGCAAAATTTCAAGTTATCTGCGACTAAATAGTGTTGCTTTTTTTTGTTGTTGTTTTGTTATGTCAGCATTAACAAAACTGATAAGCGGTGGGTTATAGCTCCAGAGAGCAAATCCAACTAAACATTGTAGGTGTAGAGCTTTACTTTCACTTAAATCTTGAATGAAGCTCCAAAAACTTCTTTTACTAACAAAATAAACGACTTTTATTGACAATTATATGCAGCTTAACAGGGCCGGCTCTAGCAATTAACGTATTTCGCGGGGCCCAGTTTGGGTAGGGATAAGCATAATGTCAAAATTAATATTTTGTATTAGAAAATACATTCATCTTAGCAATAAATTTTTACTAAAATGAAAGCCGACAATGGCGGTTGTTTTTTTATCGCGCGGAGGATTGGCACCCCAAAAGGACAATTTTGTCTATTTTTCTGGACATTTTTATGAGTTTTCAGGAGATTTTAAAAATTTTAGGAGATATCCAGGACTTTTTAATATACTTTGCAATTACAGAAGATTTCCAGGAGGCCCTGGAAAATCAGGAGACTTTAGAAACCCTTTTATTATATATAAATTATAATGTTTTAATAATAATAATTTACGTCTAAAATTACCGCGGGGCCTATGAAAGTGCGGGGCCAACTACGACAGCATAAATTGCAGTGGCCTAAGTCCGGCCCTGCAGCTTTCAATGTCAATATATTTTTAAATTTATTTTACGCACATTGTCAGGATGCAGATGAAACTTTTCGTTTGCACAAAAACAAAAAAAAAAAGCCTCGATGAGGTGCTTCGTTTCCAGAGACACATTTATCTGAATGACTTCCAAGATTTGTGATTTGTTCTTTCTGAAACAATCAACTTTGCTTCCTTTAAGTTCAGGGGACAAGAAAGACACAAAAAGATTGAAATAAAAAGGTGATTAGTATCAAATATTGTTTTTTCTTCCTAGAAATATTGTTTCGCCTTGTTGAAAAAAAAATCAGTTGCCAGATTTTTTATGCCATTATTGTCAAATAAACTGCTTGAGATTTACGTAGGCGCCGTCTTAATATTGAAATGAGCCCTACGTGATTTATGACGCTAGATCTGGGCATCTTGCTTGTTTTCAAATAATAAATAGGCGAATGTAATGTGCACACAAAATCCAGGGAGGCAGAAGTTGTCCTGTACAGAACTCCACAACGAAGAGTTCCAAATTTTATGACTTTTGTTTTATTTCATTCATTTGGTTTTGTTTTTTAAGCTAGCAGTGTTTAGTATCGGTATGTAAATTCAACTAGATAAGCGCTGCAAGGAAAGGGGAGGGGGGGCGATTAGTTGGGCTGTAAATTGGGCGTTGGGGGGGCGAAAGGGCGCTAAGAAGATTTACAACTAGTGTCACCTATATTTTATATCTGTTATATAGAGCTCCACCATTGCTCCCCCCTGCACACTCTATCCTTTCTCCGGTCCAAGACGGTTGCGAGGGAACTGAAAAAAAAGGGGGGGGGAGGCGGCTGGGGGGACCGTGGCCGAAGTCGCGATGTTGAAAAATTACGACAGTGTTCCTCGTTGTAGAATGTGTGTTTGCGTGTCTGCGGTGTGCAAACAAAACCTTTAGCGGATGCATCACGAGCAGGGGCCAGGACAGTCTCTCCTGGCCTACAATTTATAGTGTCCATGTTAAACAGCCATCAGAGGCTGTAAATACTGGGACCATAAATAGTCACATTGATTATAAAAATACTGACACACATACACACAAAAACGCATACACAGCGCCCCACTGCTTCACTATACCACCAATATCAATGTTGCCCCGCAGTTAATTGTACACAAAGATGTAGAATGTGTAGAGCCACAGCACGACGTTTCAGACGTCAAGTTGGAATTCTGAAAAACAAATATCCATGTTGAATTTAATGTCTTGACAGTATCCTGTCATTAACAATGTTTCATCTTTGCGGCATATGGATTTTAGAGTTATTGAAGCACTGACCTATACATAGCCAATGTGATGTTGTTGCTTAAGTTTATATATAGACGTGTACGAATTTTAACCTTGTCTTCGGATAACAATTTGTTAACATCTATTTGTCAACATCTATTTGTCAAGATCTATTTGTCAAGATCTATTTGTCAAGATCTATTTGTCAAGATCTATTTGTCAAGATCTATTTGTCAAGATCTATTTGTCAAGATCTATTTGTCAACATCTATTTGTCAAGATCTATTTGTCAAGATCTATTTGTCAACATCTATTTGTCAACATCTATCTATTTGTCAACATCTATTTGTCAACATCTATTTGTCAACATCTATTTGTCAACATCTATTTGTCAACATCTATTTGCCAACATCTATTTGTCAACATCTATTTGTCAACATCTATTTGTCAATATCTATTTGTCAAGATCTATTTGTCAACATCTATTTGTCAGCATCTATTTGTCAACATCTATCTATTTGTCAACATCTATTTGTCAGCATCTATTTGTCAACATCTATTTGTCAAGATCTATTTGTCAAGATCTATTTGTCAAGATCTATTTGTCAACATCTATTTGTCAGCATCTATTTGTAAACATCTATTTGTCAACATATATTTGTCAACATCTATTTGTCAACATCTATTTGTCAACATCTATTTGTCAACATCTATTTGTCAACATCTATTTGTCAACATCTATTTGTCAACATCTATTTGTCAACATCTATTTGTCAACATCTATTTTTCAAATATAACCCAAAAAAAAAAAAAACTTGTGATAGAATAAACTGAAAAGAAGAAATGTGGAAAAAATAAAACGAATACATTTTCAAAACAATGTTGATGCATACCCAGCGACGTAACTAGAGATTTAGGAGCTCGGGAGGCGTGACCTCTTTATGGACCCCTGCATTTTGACATTGGACATCATGACATGAGATAATTGACTTTATTAAGAAATAACTCTAATGTGTGGACTACATGCAACAGGGACACTAACCTATGTAACAACTTAAATAGCAAGATTACATGGCAGTGGCGTCATACTGAATATTTAATGTAAAAAAAAAATCGGACAATGATTTGGCGGGGGGGGGGGGGGGGGGGGGCTTCAAGTATGGGCCCATGGTGACTTTCGAAATAGGACCCTTCCCTTCCCTCCTCTAGCTACGCCACTGTGTTGACCTATTAAGTACAAAATGTTCTCCTACTCCCAATAATCAGATCAAGTTGAAACTATCCATTGATTATTCATTGTTCCTAAACAAAACACGAATTAGTAAACAAAATTAACGAATTAAATAATTAATTAATGAATTAGTGTGTGGGTGTGTGGGGGGTGTCTCAATTTAACGTTTGCGCCTCCACGCTTTTGATATTTGATTTATTTGCAGCACGGGGGGGGGGGGGTATTTTTTTTCTCTCCCCCCCCCCGCCCCCCCCCCTCCCCGCGAAAAAAAAATTATATGTATTTATGAGTGTGTGTGTACATAATCTTTATTACATTCTGACCCTTCATTCTTTGGAAGACGTTTATTGTTCCCTAGAATAGGTTCTTCCATGAGTAAGTGGAAAAATTGTAGATTGCCCGCCAATACCAGTAAAGGGGTCTGGGGGAGCGCTAGGAGCTTCCCCAGCGCGGGGCGAAGCCCCGCCGCCAAGCACTATTTCTGATATTGAAAACCAACAAAATGCATATTCTGAGGTATCCACAGTGCTTTTTCCTGCTATTAAAAAGTTCTATTTCAAAAACCTAATGTGCTATTCTTACTGACTTAGACTCTCCCTTGTCGTTCGGCGCATTTGCCATCAAGCTGTTTCCATAAAATTGTAGACTCCCCGCCATTACTAGCAAGGGGGTCTGGGGGAGCGCTAGGAGCTCCCCCAGCTCGGGGCGAAGCCCCGCCGCCAAGCACTATTTCTGGTATTGAAAGCCAACAAAATGCATATTCTGAGGTATCTACACTGCTATTAAAAAGTTTTATTTAAAAAACCTAATGTGCTATTCTTACTAACCTCTCTTGAATACTCTTTTAGAATTAAGTGACTGTAGTTTGCTTTAGATTTTATATCGAAAAGAGAAGTTTTATCGTCAAAATCTTCTGTTGGGGGTTTTCCACCTCAAAATGCTCTGTAGGGGGATCTTAAACTCAAAACCATCTGGAGGGGTTTTAAACTTTAAAAAAAAAGCCATCTGTAGAAGAAGGGTTTAAACTCAAAACCCCCGATTGGATTGGCTACGCTCAAATAATTTTAGTGTGTAATTTGCTTTTTTTTATATTGAAGAGGTATTTTTAGCACCAAACCCCTCTGAATGGAGGTTTAAACTCAAAACCCCTTTTGGCAATGCTCATAGCATTTTGAGTGCGTAATTTGCTTTTTTTCTTACACTGAAGATGTATGTTTTATCCTCAGATCCCCCTGGAGGGGAGTTTAAACTCAAAACCCCTTTAACTACGCTCATAGATTTTGGAGTGATTAATTTTCTTTTATTTATATTGAAGAGGTACTTTTTAGCTTCAAACTCTACTGGAGGGGAGTTTAAACTCAAAACCCCCTTGCTTTGTTTTTATTATTAAAGATGTATTTTTTACCTTCAAACCCCGCTGAAGTGGGGTTTAAACTCAAAACTTAGCTACGCTCATAACATTTTGAGTGCGCAATTAGCTTTTTTTTTATATTAAAGAGGGGGTTTATCGTAAATATTAGACGGGGTTTTAAAATCAAAATCTTCCTTAACTGTGCTCTTGGAATTAGGGGATTTTCGTTTGCATTTTTTTTGTTTTGTTTTATAGAAGAGGGGGAGTTAACTGCAAAAACCCCATGTAGGGGGTTTAAAACTCAAAACCCCTACTGGGGATTTTTAAACTCGAACCTCTCTGGTAGGGGTTTTAAACTCGAACCCCCCTGGTAGGGATTTTTAAACTCAAACTCCCCCGGTAGGGGGTTTTAAACTCAAAACCCCTTTGGTTGTGCTGGGGCAAGTGATGGTTTAGTATTAAAATCTCACCTAAAATAAACAAAATCAAAGCAAAAAATCAGTCACTAAATTCCGACCCCCCAGGGGGGGGATTTCATTTCGGGGGGGGGGGGGGGGGTTGAACCCCAACCCCCCCCCCCTGGCTACGCCCATGCCACACACACACATCAGGCACTCATCCATAGAGACATATGTCCCACATATACAAGATGGAGACACTGAACAAGAACACTATTTAAAATACTTTTGAAAAACAAAATATATTTGTACTACATACAACTTAGAGAGCGACTGTTGTTTTTTTTCTTAATAAATAATGAATATTAGATTTTAAAAAAAACCAGTGGAACATTTTTTTTTTACCCAGCCCCTTCCCACTGAGAAAGAATCCTGGTGAAGTAAATGTATAGATCTAGTACACTTTATAATATTCCAATGGTAAGCATTTAGATCTATACTTAGAAGACAATGCGCAAATTTTTCATAAACATTAATTTAATATCTTGAATTAATAATGTGTTTATCATAATAATAATATAATACTCTGTATTATCCGTGAGGTAATTTGTTTTACAAATGTGCATTAGAAAAAAAAAATAATCAGAGCACATCATTTGTACATTAGCACACAAGATTTTATGCGTTCATACGCCAGTTTCTCTTGAACGTTACATGCGACATTTACAACAGTAAGTTAGAGAATGTTCAACGATTTCATTGCCAGAGGAACAAAAGAGTTCTTGTGTCTATTTGTCTTTGTGATCGGTGTCTTAAATCTTCTTTGTGATGATAAAATGTTAAAATCATGAGAAAGAGGAGGATTTTTTTATGCTTAAAACCTTTATAAGCTTTCTTTGTAATGTTTTATCAGATGTCCAAGTGCGTGTTAGTTTGTTGCCTATGACCTCATTAGCAGTATTTACAATTTTATTTAATCTAAATTATTTAATTTTAATTTTTAAAAAATTATAACAGTCAAACTAGAGTTTTATCCGTGTGGCCAACGAGCTAGTAAATCTTTTCTCAGTGATATAGGCCTACATCAACTGGTAAATTTCTAGGATAATCGTTTTTGAGATCCTTGTCCAGGTTCCAGCCTCCACCATCCAGGTTCCATGAAGTTCTGACTTGAATAGAGGTATTGTAAAAATAGAATTTAAAAAAACAACAACTGATTTTAAATCATAAGATCTATTTGAAACAAAAATCCAATTTAAACAGTGTTATAAAGAGAGTTTGTGTTACCAAACGTCACAAACTCAGAGGACCCCACCAGATCCGCCCATGGATAAGGAATGTTCAAGCCATGGATTCGTTTTGATTGCCTAAGGTAACAACTATTAAAGGGAATCAATTGACGTTGTTTTTCACTATAAAAAATAAACAGAACAATTTATTATCACTAAATAGATTTCTAGCGATCTAAGCGGGGCGGACGGACGGACAGACAGAGCACATAAAACTAATATCGGCTTTTCCCCTTTGGGCGCCGCTTAAAAAGAAACTAAAAATAAATCGGCGACCAAATTAAATCGATTTAAAAATTCCTGAAATGGCATGTCACAGTCTCCTAAAACGATTATAGGCATCGAAACACAAAAACAAATCTTCAGATATGACTACACAAATAGTCACGTCGTCTGCCATCAGGTAACTCAGGTACCATGCTGTGTCAAGGTGTGATCACTGAGCCCTGAGCGGTAGGCTAAAAGACCAACGGCTTTTTCCTCAGCTGTTTGTTGGCTCGTTGTTCACCCTCCGATAAGGAGGCGATGAAAGAGGGAAGAAAGAGGATATAAGATCTCTACCAAAAAGGGCTATCTTGGAGCTGACAGATGCCCCGACGTGGCCCCGACACGTTTTTGGGCTCCGCCAAATCGGGCAAAACTTCCCCGAGTGAGCAAACAT
Source organism: Biomphalaria glabrata (assembly GCF_947242115.1). Taxonomy (NCBI): domain Eukaryota; kingdom Metazoa; phylum Mollusca; class Gastropoda; family Planorbidae; genus Biomphalaria; species Biomphalaria glabrata. Next base: position 10,944,636 of record NC_074713.1, read on the forward strand.
GAGCGCATCGCTTCTCTTCTCAATCTGAAATTCACGTTCCGCGCGTCGACCATCAAGCGATCAGGGACGCGTGCATCGCATGTGGATCCCAGGGACTCAAGCTTCTTGACCAGACACGCCCCTTGTCATCCAAACCCCAGGGAGTAAAAGATTAACCTAAAAAAAAAGGTACCACTAAACATTATCCGAATTATTTTTAGGCTTGCAAGTTTTCAACGTTTCAGCGGCGACCAAGATTGGAAAATTTAATATGAATTCTTTTTGGTTATATTGAGTGTGTGGCAGAGTGGCATGAACCGCTTGGATGCTTGACAAGGCAGCTCGAGTTCAAATCTCGAAGTAGACCAGGTCATTTTATGAGGTTTGACTTGTGAATTGCAAACCTCTCAGATACTCCCTCTTTAGATGTCTACAAAAGATTTTACATATGGTCACGTTTTAGAGAAAACCCACTATCAGATGGAAAGTAAAGTTTCCCTTTCAAACCTTGCGATCTGTAGTGCATATGATGTAAAGGTCATCTAATTCTTTGTCCAACGGTTAACGAACTGTCAAGTACCCATTAGAGCTGTGAAAACTACGAGGCGCCCAAAGCCCAAAATTCAAAATCCCAGTCTTCACCGACATTCGTACCCAGGACCGAAGGTTCGGAAGCCAAGCGCTTAACCATTCAGCCACCGCGCCCCGGTGACATTAGTTGGTGAAAGTAAAGGCGGTTGGTCGTTGTGCAAACCACATGACACCCTCGTTAACCTTGGGCCACAGAAACAGATGACCTTTACATCATCTGCCCTATAGATCACAAGGTCTGAAGGGCGAACTTGACTTACTATTGGCTTGCATTCTAGTCTAGTCATTGATTTGCATGTGGACGGGTCATTTCGAAAACGGATCAAATATTTTTTTTAGAAATTTGACCATTGGCCAGACAGTGAAAACTCTGGTTTCAACATTATAATTTTTCAAAATATAATTACAGGTGGTCCTCGACTTACGACGGTGTTCCGTTCCTACGTGGCGTCGTAAACCGAATTTCGACGTTAGTCGGATCATACATTCATACAGAGTACTGTAGCATAATAACAGTACTGAACTGTACTGCAAACACTTAGTTGTTATGACCTGCCTACTTCAGATCGCCTTATGATGTCCACTTTAAGGTCCATGGTGATGTCCTTCCTTCTCTTTGCTGCATCCTTTTCTTTAGGGTCAGATGAGTCTGGCTGACGTTTGGGAGCCCTAATGAAGGGTCCTATGGCATGCAGGAGACTAGTTGTCCTCCTGTAACGGTACAGTGTACAGTACTGGACTACACTACTGTATAAATGTATTCCTCCGCCACTGCACGTAACTCGACATACGTCGCAAAACCGCGTAAGTCGGACTGAGCCGTCGTAAACAGCGTCGTAACCATGAAACGACGTAAGTCGAGACCGTCGTAACCCGAGGACTACCTGTACCTGAAAATTAAATTTGGCTTACTTTTTATTTTCCCAGTAAAGAGTTGATTCAATAAATAGACAGACATGAACATGTTGTGCAGCATCTTATGTAGACACTAGCATGACATTACCCGCGCCTGCGGGTCTAAGTTTGTGTTTACTAATCTAGTGGATTGGATTTAGATGTATGATAAACTTAGCTAATGATCCTTTCAAGTTTTTTCTCTTTCGCTACGAAAATAAAATTAGGTTTGCCATTAGCTAATGATCATCTTCTTTTTTGAAGTAACGTCTGTATTATATAAGATAAGATAAGATCCTTTCAAGTTTTTTCTCTTTCGATACGAAAATAAAATTTGGTTTGCGAAAATGGGTTTACTCGAAGCCGATAAATTCATATCTATTAAAAACGAAAAGAACGATAGCTTTGTTAAATGAATGGGATTATAAAGGGAACAATTAAACGAAATAATTTTTAGTACACGATTCATGAATGAATATAGATCTAGGCCTATCTCAACTCGGCTTCGCAGCTTTCGTAAACGAATGTAGTCTCTTAAAAATGCTTTAGAAAACCAAATTTGAATGTTTATTTGATCAAAATATGAAATGAATGGACTATAATTAGTATGTTCATGTGTTAAAGTATAAAACTATCTGTGCGAAGATAAGTTGATCATCTTAGAGTTGAATTAGAGTTTTAGATCTAGGGATGGGATTATAAAGTAAACAATTAAACGAATTAATTTTTAGTAAGCGATTCATTACGGTATTGTCTAATGAAAGAATTTTGTCAGGAAATCTGCAGTCACAGATATAACGAACTAATTAATTCAAAAAATGCTTTTGAAACACAAAATTGAAGGTTTATTTTATAGTATAATAAAATCAATGGATCTTCTTTTGTATTTTCATGTGTCAAAGTAAAAAACTATCTGCGCAAAGTGTATTTCTAAAAATTAGATCTAGGTCTAAATCCTTTCGATCTTTTCTATGTCAACATTGTAGACATAGCCTAGATCCATAAAATACTATAGCTGTAATAGAGTCGGACAACTTTATTTTTTTTTAGGGTCTTAAGTTTGTTTAAGGGCTACAATACATAGGGCCTACACTAAGGTCTAAGTTGGTACCTAAGAAACATTCCTGCCAAGTTTTATCAAGATTGGTGGAGCGGTTTTGATGTCTATAAGTAACATACATACACCTCACATTCTACTTTATAGTATAGAAGAAGATGTGAGGACAAGGAAAAAAAACGTTTTAAATATTACAGTCATGCCGAGTCAGATTTGTCAAAGGGAATATCCTGAAAACTTCTTTTTAAAATATTTGAACGAAAAAGTCCTCATATTTTTTCATGGCTACCTAAACATTAAATTGGAGCTAATCCACAACAATTCCATGCGCACGCCCATGGATATCCATGGATTGGTCACAATATCCGGTTTCAATGAATTATAATTTGCACACGAAGCTCTTAAATGATGTTTTTTTTTTTGGCACTCCAAGGAGCTAATACGCAATAGAAACGTTATGATTTGAAAAGACTGTATTGATAGATAGACAGATAGATGGATGGATAGATAGATTTATATTGCTGCCAGCTTGAGCTGACAACACCATACTGATTAACCTTTGACTTTTGAAAGGGAATCAGACTTAGACATATCATTTTATCTATTCTATGCTTATCTTCGTGTTTCGTGTCATGTATAAGTGCATTTGTTTGTGTTAAAAATATATGGTTTAAAGAATATCAAAAGATTCGAACTGTATTGCTCCGAAACCTATTTTATGTTTTCGATTAAATTCTGTTGTACATATCGACTGAATAAACAACAACAACTGATTATTATGAACTCGGTATGCTGTCAGTGCCATGTTCTTCATTTGTCTAGGAACAATTTCACCACAGAAAATGAATGTAATAGCAGTAATAGACAGACACTATTGTTTTTTAATGAGTCTTTCTTCCCTGGGCAGTCGTTGGCGGCCAGATTAATAATGAACTACAAAATGGGAGATGCCAAAATCTTTTGTTGGCATGGGGGGGTGGGGAGCAGCTACCATATCAAAAGCCAATAGAAATGTTATTGAATGGGCCGTCGGCGTCTCCGCGTGAATCTTTCAGCTCTGAACCCCCATTTCTTTTTAATACGCTGAACGCCCCTGTGATAATACCCGTGTTTTCCTTTTGATGAAGTCTGCCTCTGATACAGACGTTACTGCATTAACAGCAACTGGCCGACTCAACAGAGGGATAGGAATTGTGTCCCTTTGACAACTGATTTGTCAATAGTACAAAACAAGGAGAGAAAAAAATGCGAGGGAAAGAAAGGAATAAAAAAGAAGGGGCGAGAGAGAGAGAGAAAGAGAGAGAGAGAGACAGAAAGAGGGAGGGAGAAAAGAGAATACAGATAACGCAAATGTTTGTTTGCTAAAGAAATCCATTAAAAGCCATCGCTTAGTGCCTCGGTTTGGCAACAATGTGCACGCGGCCACGTTGACGTCATATCGTCCGTAGACTAGGATTGCACGTGCAAGTATTATCTCCTCTTGTCTTGGGGTAATTTTCGTGTCTTTCCGTTCTCTCCGTCTCCCTGTCTCTCCCTCTCCCTGTATCCCCCTCTCCCTTGTCTCATACTCTCTGTCTCTTACTCTCTACACATCTCATATCTCGTCTCATTTTCTTTCACCTTAAAAAAAAACTATATCCAACCCTCCCCCCCCCTTTCCCCAACCTAAGTAGAAGACAGACGATCCGAATGGAAGACATTCTCAAGCGCTAATCCCATGACGAGGTAGTGCTGTAGTGCTGCTCTGCTACCTGTAAACGTACTGTCAAACTTAGTCAATATAAGAAGCCAAATATTTTTTTTTAAGTTTTAAAAGTTTATATAAGTTAAAGAACTGCACATTTACAGCCATATATATCTCAATGTTTTAACATTTATTTCCTTTTTATATATTAAACAAAATTAATTAATTACCGCTAATTAATTAATACATTTTTTTATTTTTCGATTAATTTATGTTTTGTTTGGGGACAATGAAAACTTTTGCAGTTTCAACTTGATCAGAGTACGGGAAGTGGGAGAAATAACAGGTACAACATTTGTACCACACAGACAAATAAATAAACGCGTTGAGTTGATACAAGTCTTGTAAGAATAAGTAAGACATAAATTTTATTTTCTTTTTCGTTCTTTTATTATGTGAACTACGGTTACTGGCGAAAGCACCGTAATGAAATAACAAGGGAGGTAATTTTTAATTGAGATTATCAAGGGTTATATTTACAAATTAACGAAGAAAAATCGGACAATGTTAGAGTTGATTTTTCTTTTAACAAGGCACTGACTCTCTCTCTTTTTTTTTTTTTTTTTTCTACACCTTGATTCTCCGATTTCTCATTCTCGGATAAAGTTGAAAATATGCACAATCATTCATCTTCGATGACAATACACGAATCAATAATAATTTAATAAATATATCTTAAATAAAAAATAATAATATGGAATGATCGCACATCAGAATTGTTAAACCTAAAACAAATGTACACTATGTTTCCGCTTCCACTAACATCTAGGTCACAGGTGGTCAAACATTTTGTATGGAGGGCCGTATTACTTTGTTTGTACTGATGACCACATATGTATAATTATAAAACTTATTACCTCTGTTAATATGGATGTCTGTAGTTATAGCCTATATAACGCCATTTTATATCACATTCATATAATATTATACATGTGGAGCCAACATTTTAATTTTTTTAAAATCTAATTTTAAATAGTACAATAAAAGTTTGCAATTGTTACAACTAATTTTTATTTTTCTATGCGTCTGCGGGCTGCATACAACTGCATCATAAACCAAAATGTAACACGCGGTCTGTGGTTTGCTCACCCTTGCTTTAGATTTATTTAGAAATAGTGCACTTTTATGTCCGTGTTTTTTACCCTGCACTGACCTGCATTGATGTACTGCTATCGAGAGAAGAACATGGTTTAGAAATGGGTCACAGCCACCATTTTGATATTTTATGTCATTTTTGCCATCCCTTTTTTGTTTTTCGGCCCCGGGGCCAATTAATGTTTTTGACATTTCACAACACAATAAAGAAATTGTTGGGGGCAACAGAACCGAAGCCTCTGAGGCTCCAATATACACAGTGGTGAGAAATTTCTAGGAGCTGTATAACACAGAGTCAGGGCCACTAGCGGATCCAGAACTTTGGAGTGGGGGGGGGGGGCGATTTTTTTCCGAACCCTAACCCTAACGCCCAGTAAACCCTAACCCTACGTATAAACATGCGTACAGCACACACACACACACACACACACACACACACACACACACACACACACACACATACATACATACATACATACATACATACATACATACATACATACATACATACATACATACATACATACATACATACATATATATATATATATATATATATATATATATATATATATATGAGAATAAAAAAAGCAGCATTTCTCAACCTTCGGCGAAAAACAAAACAACTGGGGCAGCGCTATAAGGTTCTCTGGTGAAGTTCGGGGCGAAGCGTTTTCTTGCTTTTTTCACTGCAGAAACGCATCCTCCTGACAAGTACAGATCATTATTCAGCAATGGAGTTCGGGGCGAAGCCCCGACGCCAAAAGCGTTTTCTTGCATCTTCATTGTAGAAACGCATTCTCCTGACATCTACAACTCATTACTCATAAATATAGTTCGGGGCGAAGCCCCGACGCCAAAAGCGTTTTCTTGCATTCTTCTCTGCAGAAACGCATTCTCCTGACATCTACGACTCATTAGGCCTACTCATAAATGTAGTTCGGGCGAAGCCCCGACGCCAAAAGCGTTTTCTTGCATCTTCATTGTAGAAACGCATTCTCCTGACATCTACAACTCATTACTCATAAATATAGTTCGGGGCGAAGCCCCGACGCCAAAAGCGTTTTCTTGCTTTTTTCACTGCAGAAACGCATTCTCCTGACATCTACGACTCATTAGGCCTACTCATAAATGAAGTTCGGGGCGAAACCCCGACGCCAAAAGCGTTTTCTTGCATTCTTCTCTGCAGAAACGCATTCTCCTGACATCTACGACTCATTAGGCCTACTCATAAATGAAGTTCGGGGCGAAGCCAAAAGCGTTTTCTTGCATTCTTCACTGCAGAAACGCATTCTCCTGACCTGAAGCTCATTATTCATACTATTAAAAAACGACCTTTCGAATAATGTTGTACTTGAAAAATATTCTAATTTGAATTTATAGGCCCATAATACATTGCAAATAAAACCGATTTGTTCCTTGAAAAGATAGGACACTCCACGTATTTAGATTTTTGCTTTGAGGATCGCCGCCGAAAAAAAACTTATTCGATAAATAGTATTCAAGGTTGGGAAAAGGCGACTATGAAAACGTTATTTGAGTTAAGAACTCAACTCAATCATGACTCTTATACTGAAAAATTTAGATTGAATTCTAACTTTTCCAATGCAAAGTCTTTCTTAAAATACTTATGATAACTTCATGTGAAATTACTAAAACTCTGTCTGGAAATGGGAATGGCGGTAGAGTGAAAACGATTAATCCTCGCTTCTTTAATAATTTCTGCTAAAGATTGCATTTGGCATTAAAGAATAGGGGCGGGGCGACTCGATATAAGAATTTAATTTATAGTATATATAAAATTATATTAGTGACAGATTTTTTTAATTTTGTAATTTCTTAACTATAATACAAAAAGAAAAAGTATTGATTTGTCCGATGGGGGAAATGCGATTGCATGTATCGCCCCTCCCACCTGGTACAACCCTTTTTCATTTTAATTTACTAATGATACAATTTGAGATTAGAGTGTGGTACGTCATATTTACAATGGGTCACATATCAATACGTAGTTTATATTATATAGATATTCAACTAATTTTATTCACAAACTATGATTCTCCACAAAAATAGGTTCGCCCCCCCCCAGCACTCAGAGGGCTAGAGTGGGGAGGGCAGTACATGCAATCGCCCCCCTCCCTCACCCCACCGAATCGGCCAAAATACCAGAAAGTGAGCGACATAATATAAAATTTATTTATTAACTCAACTAATTTTGTTCACAAACTATGATTTCTCCATAAAAACGGACCGCCCTCCCCCCACTCAAAGGGTTTAGGTGGGAAGGGCAGAAGAGGTATTCGCCCCCCCCCCCCACCAATCGGCAAACAGGGAACGACATAATATAAAGATCGGTTAAAATATCAATAACAAGTTACAAGGATATAGATATTTAATTAATTTTGTTAGCAAGCTGTGATTTCTACAAATAAATTGGACCGCCCCCCCCCCTCACTCGAAAGTGTAAAGGGGGGGGGGCGGGATTGATACCATCGCCCCCTCCCGACCCCACCAAATCGGCCAACGTACTAGAGGGGGGGGGCGAAATAATCTAAAAAAGGTTGAAATATAAATAATTAGTATATATTTTTAACATAAGTAATAAATTCGTATACAAATTGTGTGAATCCTATACCAAAGTTCGTCCGCCCCCCCCCTCTGGGGAGGGGGGGTCGCCCGAGTGTGTGTGGGGGGGGGGGGTGCGATCGCCAGTGGTCAGGGCTCGGATACGGCCTACATTTCATTTTTGTAATTCTATGTTTGCGTAGGCTTAAGTAAAACTTTATTACAAAGTTTATATCAACTAACTGTCTGTTTTAAACACGTCATTGCTTCCACACCCATTGGTGGATTCTGCTGAAAATTTACACAATTATTATTGTACCTGACAAAGCATGAATAAAAAAAAAGTTGACCAGTTAGTCAATTAATCATTGGTAATTTATTAGTTTGTTTGATATCGAAAAATGGAAAGAAATTATACATTATTGAGAGATACAGACAAAGTTGGAGTTATCTACTTATAATCGCTTTGGTGTTGTTTTTTCTAAATACTGTAATATTTTACTTGTTATGAGTCTCGCGAACATGGTTCTTTTAACTCTGTTACAAAATGACCTTTTTTTTTAGCCCACTGGCTTCGCTTTAAAACTGAGGCATGGGTAAGTCTAATAGCGTCGATGAAAAGAATTGTAGATAATAATAATTTGCAATTATGTAGGTAGACCAGTAATCTATACTCTACTCTAATGAATATTCCGATTTACCATAATTTATCGGCTTTGAAAAAGTTTTGGTAACAGTTTTAGGTCATTGGTGAGCAAATATTTCAGGGGAGGGCCAAATACCAAAAGCAAAAATGTGTCGAACCATAATATTTTGTTATTAAATATACTGTAGTACGAGAAGGACTTTAATGAAATAATAATATGAAAATGTAAGTTATGTAATTAGATTGAGTGTTTTGAAAATAGTCCCTCTTGATTTGGTTCAAGATTGGGACAGAGTTATTCTTAAGAGTGTATGTAATTGTCATTCTGAATGATTATAAAATACTTTACGAGCCGAACGATATCTATACATGGACCAGAGTTTGCCCACGAGTCGTAGTTCGCCGATCACTGGGTTAGGGTCTCGCAACAAGCCTTTTATTTCAAATGTCAAATTTACTCCGCCAGACCAAGATATCGTGTACTTGCTGTAATCCAGGATCGTTGGTGCAGCGAACTCTTCAACATTACTGGATTGTACAACAAGAGATAATCGAAACATCAATTGGCACTACGGGGGCATGCGAGGTCACTAGAGCTTAGGCCACTAACAAACTGACCATTGATGTCATCTGGACAGACGATTTCAAACACAAATTCTCTCGTCAGACGTGAATAAAAAAAAATGTCTGCCGGGATGGACGTTATCTATATAACAAAAAAAAAATGGCTTGGGATGTTGCTAGGAAGAAAGGGGTAGCACATTACATGCATTTTTATCCTGAACTCAATCACTACCGGAAGCGATAGCGTGATAAAATGTTGACACTAGCAGATCGCCGTAGGAAACCGGAGATTACCGACGTTTCCCGAAACACTCGTGTCCCCCTCTTCAAAGGCGATATTAGCTGGGAAATTTTTACAGCCGGGGCCATTAGATCTTTGTCGTCTCTTGTCGTTCCTACATCCTTACCTTATAAACAGATGTAATGGAACAGCATCTAGAGAACTAGGCCACATAGCAAATTGTGCAGTATAAACAGATGTAATGAAACAGCTTCTAGAGAACTAGGCCACATAGCTAATTGTGCAGTATAAACAGATGTAATGGAACAGCATCTAGAGAACTAGGCCACATAGCAAATTGTGCAGTATAAACAGATGTAATGGAACAGCATCTAGAGAACTAGGCCACATAGCTAATTGTGCAGTATAAACAGATGTAATGGAACAGCATCTAGAGAACTAGGCCACATAGCAAATTGTGCAGTATAAACAGATGTAATGGAACAGCATCTAGAGAACTAGGCCACATAGCTAATTGTGCAGTATAAACAGATGTAATGGAACAGCATCTAGAGAACTAGGCCACATAGCAAATTGTGCAGTATAAACAGATATAATGGAACAGCATCTAGAGAACTAGGCCACATAGCTAATTGTGCAGTATAAACAGATGTAATGGAACAGCATCTAGAGAACTAGGCCACATAGCTAATTGTGCAGTATAAACAGATGTAATGGAACAGCTTCTAGAGAACTAGGCCACATAGCAAATTGTGCAGTATAAACAGATGTAATGGAACAGCTTCTAGAGAACTAGGCCACATAGCAAATTGTGCAGTATAAACAGATGTAATGAAACAGCTTCTAGAGAACTAGGCCACATAGCAAATTGTGCAGTATAAACAAATGTCATGGAACAGCATCTAGAGAACTAGGCCACATAGCAAATTGTGCAGTATAAACAGATGTAATAGAACCGCATTTAGAGAACTAGGCGATATAGCAAATTGTGCAGTACGAATTCAGCTGTAGTCACGGCTGCTCGGTAAAATTGATGCCATTGTTGCTATGAGTCAAATAAAAAAAAACACTCGGATCTAAAAACTGCGCAAGAACAGGTGGTCTATGTGTAACTCACTTGGCCCAGAATGTCATTCACAATAATAGATAGCCTGGAGGATTTCCCAGTGAGTTTAAACTCCTTCCAATGAGCTCCTAAAGTGAGATAGATCCCGGTTTACCATCATCCTTTTTGTTTCGCTGTTGTCCGTGGGTTTGTGTCACGTCGTGCACAGGTCACTGTCCCAAGAGAAGTGTAAACACTAGTAAAAGGGAAGTTTATTTATACATTGGATTCTAGTAGCGTCTAATTTCTACATAGAAGACTAAATATGTAGTGAAGTTTATTATTAGCAATGAAATAAGCGTGTATTTTGTTTCTGATACGAGAACGTTCAATATATATATATAATTATATTTATTTCTAAACTTTGAAAACAAAAGATCATTTCTTTTCTAAAACAGAAAAGAGCGATTTTGCAAGGTTCAGAGCGTATTCCCTTACAGCTTGAAAAAGTTACATACATAACGATCGGATACTTATTTGCCTTTGTTTTCCAATCTAGGTATATGATATATAGGTCTGTGGTTAGAAGCTTAGAATTTGGTCCTAAAAGTGCGCACAAATTATTATATTTAAAACAAATATCAATACTTCTGTACTCTGTATGAAAATATGAATAACTAGTTCTAAATACAGCTAGTCAGACTAATTAAAAGACTTAACTTAAAAGGGGACTGTAGAGCATCGGCGGTGAACATAAGGTCATTCAGTGAAGGGCACTCGTCAGGGGCGGCTCTGTGGGTCAAGAAGCTACCAATTTCATCATCTTTGTATCAAGCTGAATAATAATAAAAAAAAAGATACGGTACATGGGCGGACACTGGTGAGGGTTTATTTAAATGCAATGTGTACGCGAACATATGGGGGAGATGGGGTATGGCCAATGAGATGTCGGGTCGAAATTGGGGGGACAGATGTACACGACAGAAGTTGCTTGTGTTGAGCCTGATTGTAGGCAATGTTTGTGGGGGCGGGTGTGGGGCGGAAGTTAGGGCGGGACGAAGGGTACACCCCCCTCTAGCTTCTCTTTACTGGTGAAAGGGGAGAAACAGAGGCGTCGGTGGACTGAGGACTTCTTGACCGATTGTCTACTTATGCGCTCACCCGTGGGTATGTCCGCTACCCCCGCGGTCACGCCTCTCTCTTTCTCGCGAGTGTGTGTGTGTGTGTATGCGGAATGACTTCCCTGGTGCGGTTATGATAATCTTTCAATTCTGATTTCAATACGCAATCACTGACAGGCCTGACATCGAGGGCGCGAATGACAGGGTAAGTTCAGCGGGGAGGGGGGGGAGAAGAAAAGACGTTGTTATGTGGCAAGGGAGAGATGGAAGAATGATGAGAAAGAAGAAGACAGAGATAGAGAGAACGATGACACAGAGGAGTACAATAGGAGAGAAAAAACGGATGAAGGGGGGACAGTCCGTGAATGGATGATGTGAACTACCCCCCAGGGGGAGCAGGGCCCTCCAAAACCCCACCGTGGCGCTGGAGGGATAGAGAAGAAACTGAAGACATTCCCAACAATGGCTACAACTGGTCGCAATCGGCCCTCGATACGGATAGCCTCATTATGGAAGACAGTCGAGGGCCCTCGTGTGTCTCCTTTCATTTACATTCTTTTCCGAGCCGAAGGACGAGAGAGAGAGAGAGGGGGTGGGGTGAGGGCGCATAGAGTTAGTTCTATCTGCTCAGGCTACCTCCAAATTAAAAGAAAGGAGGGCGCTGGTTGTCTGTTCGCACACCCACGGGTTCTTCATCATTTTGCAGGTGGCCCCCCTCACTAAATCAAAAGGACGGTGCTGGATATATTGTGTGTGCGGGTGTAGAATGGCGTGGTGCAAGTTTGAAAGTGTTGGCGTGAAGCAAATGTTGCGCTATTGTTTTAGTTCCATCGGGGCGCAACTCCTTGAGTTTTAAGGGAGGTTTGTCAAGTCTCGTCACCCGCCAACTTTGGTTTTTGTTTCTTAATTCTTCCACTTCTTTTCTTTTTTCTTCAATATTTAAAAAAAATATTCTTCATTCTATTTTTCCTTTCTCTAAAGATTTTTTCTTTCTATTTTAGTCTTATAATGAAAACATATTATCGTGTGAAGTGACATATATTTTCCATGTATGGTAGGTAAGATATGTCAAAGAACCTAATAAAATTCGGAGTTTGTTATTAACTCAACCAGATGGGATAAATAATGTTTTTGTAAAGATGACCGACTGGTTAGGGTTCTTCCTTAAACTCTACGTCCTGACATTCTGTTATTAGTATCATAGGGATCTAATCAATAGATAAATATATACATATACAGGGCATCTGTTTTTTTAATACTTTTCTTGTATTTTAATGTTTAGTATTAATTTATTAGTAGCCACAATGCTGAGCAATGCATCACTGAGTACCGGCATCTATTTACCTATTTGTTTACAAGAAGTACTATATATATATAGAGAGATAGATAGATAGATAGATAGATAGATAGATTGGACACAAAATGAATCTGCCACAGCATTTTCTGTTTCTAGTTTAAAGTGAAAATTATTTGGGCATTAGACAAATGTTCAGATTGTATTGCATTTATAAATTGAGATTTCTTGACCTATTTGGGAAAGCCACACTAGAAATCACGTGACTTGCTGTAAATAGACTCCACTTCCGGACACATTCAATTCCAGTATTGTACAACTTGCGTGAAATGTTCGCCAGTTACGATTGCGCCTTTGAACTGTAAACTTTGACCTCATTAGGGTTTTCGCTGGTTTGAAATTCTCAAGCCGGAAGTGCGGTTTGATTGCAGTAATAGAAGACTCTAGGAAATATCCGTGTAAAGAGTCTGCTGACTCGAAGTCCGAAACACGAGAAGGTATTATGGACTTTTGGTGTCGTCAGAGGCTACTGGTACACAGTTTAGTGATTGGTTGGCTACTGACCGACACTTTGTGTTTCCTTTAATTATTTCACAGAAACATTGGCCACATGAAGCATCATTGTAGAATATCCTAAGACATCTCAGATAGGCCTAATCCTAACCATAACACAATAATATTGTTGTTTTGAGAGACTTCTCCTTCGAGATTAATCTCATTAATTATTACTATGAACGCAATCTGGATTTCTATGTATTCGAAGGCTAATTCTTCTAAGAATTTTAAGGTTCATTTTCTATATATTCGAATACTCATTTACCATATACATAGAATATTACATTTATATGAATTTCTTATTGCTTCGATATCAGTAATTCTCTTTACTTCACAGAATCCATGAATCTCATTCGCTACTCCAAGGAGATTCGGGATTTTAGATAATGTAGAACCAATTTCTTATTAATTTATGTAATCAACTGTTAGCTAGTTCTATTTTAAGATGGATTACTGTATGCAAACAATTGTTTTCCCAAAATTGTTGCTATTTTTCTTCTTCACTTTGTGAATAATAATAATAATAAAAAGACAAATAGGAAACAACCCTATCCTCAATGATATTTATTTGAAGTAATTATAAAAAAAAATATTTAAAAAATCGGAAGAAATTTTGAAATAAACTGTCCTAAAATGTATGTAGAAATTCAAAACCTTTCCATACAATTAGCCCATCAACCGAACAAAGTGTATTCTCTTTCAATTTAAGCTTAAATTAATCGTTTTTGTACTAGACTGTTACAAATATGTTTATTACTGTGATACACATTAGTGCTTACCTCCACTTATATCTCACCCCACCCCCATTTCCTTATTCAATAACCTACTTGTACTTTTTTTTATATAGTATTACAATTACAATTTACTATTCTGTGTATATAAAAATTTGTAAATTTGTAAAGTGAATAAAAAAAAAGCCAAGAAAAAATAGAAATTTAAAATTAAAAAAAAAAAAGAAGAGGTCCCACCGAGATTTGAACTCGGATCGCTGGATTCAAAGTCCAGAGTGCTAACCATTACACCATGGGACCGGTTATTCCACGAGTGATAAAAATGCTATTCATACGTAAACCGTTTCAATCACACGCTTTACTCCGCGCGCGCTGAGCCTGCAGAGGGGGGCACTGGAATTTCGGCAGCGAGGCTATGATTACATTTCTTAATCTCTTAAATACTGTTGACACACTCCATGACACAACCAACAAATTTGTCGTTCGAAAAAAAAAGTCATAAAACGAATGGAGCGATATTTGATGATTGTAAATACATCTAGAAATCTAGGTCCTAGGTAGCTACATTAAAATGAAATAAATATAAGCAAGATAGAAAATTTATAAGATTTACTTGTTATCTCTAGTTTATTATGGCCCTCATCCTATACTAAGGCTAAGGCTCTACCCTCATAAAAAAATACAGAACTCAACTCATACAGTTATAGATTTAGAATTTAGATCGGATCTAGGTGTAAAATGAAATTACAGATGTACCTTTAGTAAAGAAGAAAATTAATTCCTATGTGTATCCATGTATCAGTCTAGTTATAGTCATTAAAGACCAACTCCACTTAACCATTGGCTTTCTAGGGTTCCTCGGAACACAGTTTGGGAGACACTGGTTTAGATGTTCATTATTATACAGAGAAAACTGACCAAATGCTTCAAACAATACACCTGGTGACAACACTCGATATAAAAAAAAAAAGTAGCCTATAACTGTGTGCTTATTAGAATGTAGGTCTAGATAACTAGATCTAGTTCTAGTTTAAATTTAGTATTTAATACAAAAGTTATCAATTTCTCCCTCCCCTCTCCACGTTTGCTTTATGTTTATGTTTTGCTGTCTTTCTCTTGTATTTCTTCTAGCGCATCTCTTGTAGACCTAAACTGAGTAGTTTTTAACGAAATCAATGCTGGGTTGAATTAAAACAACAACATGCTAGGTGAAGCTAAAAAACAACAACTTACTCTAGCAACTACGATTATTGCATATTATCCCAAACAATCTTATGAATGGGGAGGGGTGGTGGTTGTTTTAAACTACACGGCCAAGTAGGGCCTAAGAAGGGCCTAAGTAGGGCCTACATCCATATTCATTTTGGAAATATTGATCAATGTAGGCTATTATTTTTTTTACCCCATTTTTTTTTTCAGTTCTGACTCTGTAGATGCTAAATAGTAATACAAATAAGTAAGCTAAATATAAACAACAACAACAACAACATAAAAACAAGTCTTTTTGTCCAACACTCTTATTAGCTTGTGTTTTTGTATCTGTAAAGGTGTTGTTGTTTTTTAAAAAGGTATTATTTCTTTTCTACAATTTAGTTCATGCGATGTCTAAGCAAAAGTGACATTTACTCGAATTTTACTGATAAGAGAAAAGAACTCTTATTTACTTAGAAATATCTTTATGAATAAAAATAATAAAAAAATAAGTAACGCAACTAAAAATAATAATAAAACAAACAAAAAGAATAAAATAAACAAATATTAGTATAAAAATATATGAACTGAGGTATTGAAAAATATATCAATTGAATCTTGTATAACCTGGCGCTGCGATATGTGCTGAATTTCTTAGTAAATTAATACACCTGATATCTGCAGCCGACTGAGCTCCTGAGACTGAGACACGAACTTCTGAGACTGAGACACGAGACAGAAAGCGCTCAACTTCAACAGGACATTTTCTGAGGCTGGAATTCAGCACAATAGCATGGACGGAATGGAGGTGGAAGGTCATTTCAATGTCAAGATCACTGGTATGTCCACCCAATCAGGATGGATACTCTTTAAACCACTCACCCCAAAGACTTTACTTTTTAACTGTCGCGAAGAATATAAAAAAGCGCGTTAATTTTCCGGAGTGGACAATGGTCACTTTGTCTGAACGCGCGTGTGTCAATGCCTGTTCTCATCACATCGGCGTCTTTGAAATGAAGAAGGGTCACTGTGATAGAGTCAATGATTTTTGAATGTCTGACCGCTGAGGGGACACTGTAGTGGGCAGCGTGGAGGGCTTTGAGCTGTCATGTTGTATTCTCTATTATAATCATTGTTTGCTTTGTAGAGGATCTTTATCACGCACTTAAAAAAAAAATCTCCATTTGCCAGAGTATGCTGTGATTAGTACAACGAGTAGCTACTTTAATTTTGGCGGGAAAATGATTTCGTTTTTACCGATAGCTATCAGAAGCTTTGGATTCCAAAGTATTTGAATACGTACAATGCTAAGGCTCTTGAATGCTTCGAGCTTAAACAAGTTTAGGAGATGCCACAAATATTCTTATTCTCTTTTCAGGGACAAGTACATACAAGTAACTTTTAACCGGAATATGTATCACTATGAATATTGCGCCGTGGACTTTATAGAGAATAAAACTTACATATCTTGAGCTTACTTGTTTTTTTTTTTGGTCAACGTGTATGTTTAATTTGCGGAGTCAAATATGAAAACATCAACTTAGAGAGCGTTAATATAAAGAAATATATTTAAGAACTCTTACCAGAAAATCATTTCAGTGTCGGTCCAGTAATGGGTTCAACGTACTTAAAAGTTTACTTATTGTCATAGCAAAGACTTTGTATGTTTAGTAAGTGCTCTTACCTAACTTTGGAGTAATTGTGTCAAAACACTTTTTCCAACTTAAATGGAAGCCACGTGAGGCGTTTCTATGTCTCTGTTTCTCCTGGGCTCCATTGAAGCAGTAAGCATTGAACGATGTCGTCACACTAAGGTCAACTCAAAACAGTCTCAGCAAGGACACGTGTGCGGGATTTCGTTCGCGGAGACCATTCACCAGTTTTGTATCCCGAAATTGTGATTGCCAAGGGAGATAATTATCAACAACAACATTGGATCGGTTATTGTTCCTTGATTAACAAAAATAAGTGTAGTGGTCTCTTGGAGAGGTGAGAAATGTTTCGGGATTTATTAGCTCCCTTGGCCGAATAGTCTATTATCTCCCCATTGGCTAAAGACATTCATGTATTATTGAGCGTCAACATTGACAAATACATGAAGGATCAATTATGATGGTCTGTGTGTGTGTATGTGTGTGTGTGACTGTGTGCGCGTGTTTTTGGTGGGGGGTCGGAGGTCATGTTGAGTATAAGACCAGAACAATGACTGACTTTGAACCCTCCAGGCCGACTGAGATCGCTGTAATCCCCCCTCCTCGCGCTACAATTAGCACTCACCATGGCCACTAATGTGTGAAGTAGGGGAACAGAGTAAATATCACAGACACTCAGATAACGGAGTGATTTATCTAGTGGAGTGATTTATCTAGTGATGTATCTAGTGGAGTGATTTATCTAGTGATGTATCTAGTGGAGTGATTTATCTAGTGATGTATCTAGTGGAGGGATTAATCTAGTGATGTATCTAGTGGAGTGATTTATCTAGTGATGTATCTAGTGGAGGGATTTATCTAGTGATGTATCTAGCGGAGTGATTTATCTAGTGATGTATCTAGTGAAGTGATTTATCTAGTGATGTATCTAGCGGAGTGATTTATCTAGTGATATATCTAGTGGAGTTATTTATCTAGTGATGTATCTAGTGGAGTGATTTATCTTGTGGAGTGATTTATCTAGCGGAGTGACTTATCTAGTGATGTATCTAGTGGAGTAATTTATGTAGTGATGTATCTAGTGGAGTGATTTATCTAGTGGAGTGATTTGTCTAGTAGAGTGATTTATCTAGTGGAGTGATTGTCTAGTGATGTATCTAGTGGAGTGATTTATCTAGTGGAGTGATTTGTCTAGTGAAGTGATTTATCTAGTAAAGTGATTTATCTAGTAGAGTGATTTATCTAGTGGAGTGATTTGTCTAGTGATGTATCTAGTGGAGTGATGTATCTAGTGGGGTGATTTATCTAGTGGAGTGATTTATCTAGTGGAGTGATTTATCTAGTGGAGTGATTTATCTAGTGGAGTGATGTATCTAGTGGAGTGATTTATCTAGTAGAGTGATGTATCTAGTGGAGTGATTTATCTAGTGGAGTGATGTATCTAGTTGAGTGATTTATCTAGTGGGGTGATTTATCTAGTGGAGTGATGTATCTAGTTGAGTGATTTATCTAGTGGAGTGATTTATCTAGTGGGGTGATTTATCTAGTGGAGTGATTTATCTAGTGGAGTGATTTATCTAGTGGGGTGATTTATCTAGTGGAGTGATTTATCTAGTGGAGTGATTTATCTAGTGGAGTGATTTATCTAGTGGAGTGATGTATCTAGTGGAGTGATGTATCTAGTGGAGTGATTTATCTAGTGGAGTGATGTATCTAGTGGAGTGATGTATGTAGAGCAATGATGTTTTTGCTAGAGTTACGTATTTGGTGAAGTGATGTATCTAGCCGAGAGATGTATCTGGTGGAGTGATGCATTTGGAGGATTAATATAAGGTTGTAGTGACGTGTCGGAAGGAGGAATGTTTCTGGTGGAGCGATGTTTCTCGTGGAGCAATGTTGTATCTGGTGGAGCGATATATATGGTGGAACAGTAGTGTATCTGGTGGAGTGATGTATGTTGTTGAGCGAGGTTTATATTGTAATGATATATCTAGTGAAATGATGTTTCTGGTGGCGTGAAGCATCGATCAAACACAAACACAAACACAAACATTCGTTTCCTTTTCATAGTAGAAGATAATGGAAGGGTGGCCGAGAGATTTATGGCGGTTTTTGTACGCAGCAGTCATGGGGCCTGTTCCAATCCTGCTGCTGTCTTAAAAATTTCACTTTCAGATAATCTACCACCTAGTCCAAACCTCCCGCAGGACGACGGGAATGACCGTCTACAACACTCTGGGCCTTCGAAAGAAAAAAACGGTCCAACGCGCATACCGCACGACCAGGCGGGCCATTCAGTGAACTGATAAAATCAATGCCAAATTTCCAAACAAGAACTATTCCTGAAATAAACAGAAAAAGTTTAGTGGTCGTGATAACACCTGACCTTTGACCCCACCCTACTTCATACCTTGAGTAAGTCATTGAAGAATGAACAGTAACGCACAGAAGCGAATTTATAATAATTAGTAAATCCATTCCTACTTTATGCTCAAATAATAGAGTAAACTAAACATTGATACATAAATTTGTAACAGTTTTGATCTAGTTTATTGAAAGACTGTGTCTTACTTTGTATGGGGGTGGCCATATGCAAAAAATATTTTAATTATACTCAGTACTAAGAAAAATTCAATAGCCTATAGTTTTTAGTTCCCCCGAGTCTTATTAACAAAATATGAGTTTTTAATTTTTAAATTCATTGAAGTAAATTTAATAAAGTGATCTTTCTGAAGTTTTAAGAAATTTATGCGCGAAATTTGAACTCGATAGGATAACTAATTGGTGTCTAAATAAATGATTCAAATTGTCTTTTACTAAATAGATAATGTGGGTTAATAGTTGGCTTTGAAAAAAGTTTTATTTTTTTCTTAGACATTTAAACATTTTATACATTTCATTTCTTTACATATATTGTGATATGTTCAGATGTATTTTGAAACTCACTAGCACAATTATTGAAAGTAGTTTCTTATCCAAAACGGATATTCTTTGTAGCATTGAAATTCAAGATACGGCATTCAGCCCGAAAATGCGTCAACAGCGAACAAAGTCAGACGATGATGGAATTTGAATTTAATTATTATTGATTTTTTAAATATTAATATAGAACCAAAAAAAAAAGGTGAACGGTTTGCACGCTGCCAACTCATTCAATGAATGTCTTGCAACAAAATGTGACATGTTGACAACAGAATTTAAAAAAAAAAAAAGAAAAGTGTTTTAATTTTCTTTCAATAGAATGTCAGGCGCCTCTCAAGTTCTTCTTTTTAGCGAGAAACAAACTCACACCGACTCATCAACATACACACACACACACATGCAATCTTGTCCAAGTTTGTGACGCCTGGAAACTCATTTCGTCCATCGAGATGTTTCACTTCAGACACCCATACATACATCATTCATACACATATATATTTTTCCTACACATATCCATACATATATACTTTATCCATACATATAGACTTAATCCGTACATATATACTTCTTCTGTACATATATACATCATCCGTACATATATACATCATCCGTACATATATACTTTATCCATACATATATACATCATCCATACATATTAACTTCATCCGTACATATATACATTATCCGTACATAAATACATTATCCGTACATATATACATCATCCGTACATATATACATCATCCGTACATATATACTTTATCCATACATATATACATCATCCATACATATATACATCATCCGTACATATATACATCATCCGTACATATATACTTTATCCATACATATATACATCATCCATACATTATATATATATATATACTTCATCCATACATATATACATCATTTGTACATATTAATTACATATATGCATCATCCTTGCATACATACATCATTCATACATATAGACATCATCCATACATATATATTTCATTCATACATTCATACACATTCATACACATCCATACTTATATACATCCATACACATTCATACTTATATGCATCCATACATATATACATTCATCCTTCCACCAGCGGATATGCGCGCGCAGCCCTCATCCTCCTAAAGAAGAAAACTCACTCCCCTCCTCTCCCAGCTCTTCCCTCCTCCGTCTCTCACTCCCCGCCACCGTCCAACTAATTAACACGGGACTCGCCCGTGATAAAAGAGCGCCAACAGCCCTCCAAAGAGTAAATTTCCTCCCTCCAAGACGGCGCCCCACACTTCAGCATGTAAATTTCCTTTTTCTGACGAGTGCGTCTCGCGCCCTGAAGAGTCTGTTGTGGAGGAGTAGACGAGATAGCCTGGAAGTTTCATCGTCCGAGTTTTCCAGGAAATTGTTTGGAAACTCTACAAAGACCTTGCTGGCCCGCTCCCTCCCGACATCTACTGGCCCTTGATGATGTCTTAGAAGAGAATCGTGTCATTTGTTTAAGTCTTTGAGACAGGTCCCCCCCCCCTTTTTTTTCTCCCCCCTTCCACCTCATTTTTATTACTTTTTTTTTCTTTACTTTCTTTTATCATCAAAACTTTTTTTTATCTCTTTGTGAAAGCGATGGTTAAAGAGAAGAGTTTCAGAACGAGGCTCTCTCATTCCAAGATGTTTGTGAAATCATGAAGAGATAAGAGGCTGAAAAAAACAACAAACTTTTTTGAAAGTAAAACTAGAGAAATAGATGTTACACTATTATCTCGGAGGGGGGGGGGCGTCTTCTCGTAGCTGTCAAACTAGACACTTTTCAAGACGAACATTTATTTTACGTTCTAAGAAAGAGAGAAATTGTATTTCTCTGTGTCAAGAAATGTTTCCTTTTCCAGAGAAATTGATTTTAAAAAAAATATCTTGAAAATTGCTAAATGTACAGGCCTATAAAAAAGTGCTGAAAAAATATCAAATATGCTTATTAAGCTTCGTCTAAATGTAAGGATACATGTATGTAATGAAAATGTAATGCAACGAAAATAAATTGTTTAAGAAATTATCGTCTTTATTCTGATAAAAAAAAGTCTTTTAAAAAGTTGGTCTTATTTTTTTTTTTGCCTTCTAGGTATTTAAAATTTCATTTTATAACCACTGATCAATAATCAATAATTAACTTAGGCGGTATATCAAAGCTCTAGTTATTTACTGGTACAAAAAAAAAAGTCCGAAATTGAGATAAATTTCTGAAAAATCAAATTTGTAACTAGGTCTATGTCTTGCACCTATCATTTACAGTGAAACTAAATTTCACCAAAAGTTGACTCTAGTTTTCAATGTAAAACACCTGGTCAGTCGAACAGAACGTTTAGATCATCTGCTTGATTTAAAAGCAGGATGGCTGCCTGGTGACTGTCGTCACGATGGCCGAGAGTTACAACACTGCTCACTGCCCCCCTCCCCTACACAGTTCCAGAGTATTTGAGAAGGGGGAGAAGGGGGGGGGGACTTATTTCCGTTTTTTTTTTTTCGTGAATTTCACTTCAAAATAGAAACGGAAAGAGAAACCTTGTATGTATATATTTTGATCATTTCTATTTTGATTTATTAAAAAAAAAGCAGCAACAACATATTGATTAAAAATTGAATGAAATCTGGTTCCTAAATAAATCATTCTTAACCCATTTACTTTTGGTCAGAGTTCACTTCGGGGTGACATTGATAATCTCGAAACCATATTTCACAGTTCGTTTTAACAGCGCAACGAAGGATGTTTGCGCAGA
Source organism: Biomphalaria glabrata (assembly GCF_947242115.1). Taxonomy (NCBI): domain Eukaryota; kingdom Metazoa; phylum Mollusca; class Gastropoda; family Planorbidae; genus Biomphalaria; species Biomphalaria glabrata. Next base: position 10,967,284 of record NC_074713.1, read on the forward strand.
CGTTCTAAAAGGGCCCGTAATCAGACATCGCGCTTCTGCTGACCAGTAAATGATATTACGTTTGTTTTTTTTTTTTACAAAAAGATAATCTCGTTTTAAGCCCCAGCGCCTTCATCAACTGTAAAGAAATCAAACGACTGGGGCCTTTCTCTTCGTCTGTGATATCATCAATAGCTTTCTTTTTTTTTTTTGGAGGGGGGCGTTTTGCTCCTGTGCTTTCTTTTTAAGTGGTCTTTCATAAGGGGTGGGGAAAGGGCAGGGCCTTGCTTCCAATCACATCTTGAGTTCCTCAAACATGTGAACTAGGCGACGGTCCTGTGTGAGAGAAAGACGGAGTGAGGAACGTAATGAAATCAACTCGCTTCAAGGGCCGTGGCCCCCCCCCCCCCCCTCACTTGAAGAAGCCAGGTCGCTATTTTTAGGCGGGTCAATCGTGTGTGATTGGCTGCCCCTGATTGTCTTAGGGAGGAACTCTTCAGATGGGTTCTTGGGAGGTGAGTCAACACCCATGGTGTTTGAAGCCTCTAGTGATACGCTGTCAAATGGACGACCTTTCGCTCACAGTGACCAGCATGGTCGGGTAGTTGGCAGCGGAGAAATGTTGCCACTCTAGGAAGTTTCATTAAAACAACTTTCATTTCTGTCTCTACAGTATTGCCGCCCCCACTCAGTCTCTCTGTCATTTCTTTATTTCTTTCGTTTCCCTTTCTCTGTTTTCTTTCTCTCTCTTTCTCTTTTTTCTTTTCCTACACACCGTCTTTTTTTTCTTTATTCGCGTTTTCCTTTTTTTTTCTTTTTCTCTTTCTTTCTTTTATATATTTCACCGTTTTCTATCATGTCAGATTTCTGCATTCTTCTTCTTTTACATCTTTTTATCTCTCTTTCTCTTTTTCTTCTGCTCTCTTTCTGTCTTTCTCTTTCTTTCTCTTTTGCCCCTTCTTTCTCTCTCTCTCTCTCTCTCTCTTTTGCTTCTTTTCCCCCTCTCCCCCTCTTTTTCCCTCTTTGGATATCTATTTCTCTCTCTCTTACACTCTGTTCCCCACTCATCTCTCTCCTCCATTCTTTCTTTCCCTCCCACTTTCTCCATTCCCTCTCTCCATCTCTCTCTCTCTCTCTCTCTCTATCTCTTAGACATTATTTATATTTTCCTCTCCTATACTGATATTTATTAGCTCTTTACTTCTCGTTTTGGGAGCAGACGACAAGAGTCCACCATGTCTATGAGAAACTGAATCCACCATTTTTTTGTGTATTTATTTCTATAGAGCCGAAGGTAGACAAACACCCATACATTAATTATTTTTAACGAATCTAATAGTTACACTACATCGTTCATGAATGTAATCTTATTATTTCAAACGTCTAACTGTCATCTGTATTATTGCCCTATTGGATGGTCTGCAGTACAAAGTAAAAAAAATATTTTCAAAAAGTTGTTATATCACAAACTCGTAGAAGGGCCCTGTTGGTCACTAGAATTCAAAAGAACTCGTTGCACTCTAGCTAACAAACAAATCGTAACGATGACCTATTATTGTATGTGTCCATTAATATCATTATCAGATTATCAGAAACTTTAAGTGAGTTTTTGTGGAATCTTCTGTAGTGACCTAATGGAGGTTAATTGTGGCATATATCCAATACAGTTATTGACTATCACGAACTGACATTTTAAACCAATATTAAAAATGGTTTTTAGATGTGTGCATAAAATATACATTCTTAAGTTTAAAAACAACAACAAAAAAAAAAAAAAAAAAAAAAAAGGAATTCTAAACGAAGTCGCTGCACCTATTTCGAGCACTATATAATTTAGCGAACAGTCTTGTTTTAGTTCTAAACATGACAGTTGGACTGAACAAAATATCATCGGGTTTTCCCTAAAACAACAGCGTCAAATCATGCAGAAGGATTTTCATATCATAGATGTTATAGTTTTGTATACAATACAAATAGTTAGTAATATTAATGTAACGTTTATGAGGGATAACACGACAAATGAGACTTGAGACACTTCCTGTTAATTGTCTTTCATCCCCATTGTCCCACTTCCCCGGTAACTATGAACGCTCGTAAGATGGGTGGAAAATGGTTTAGGCCCTGTCCAGTTAGGCTGATCTAATGAGACCATGGACGATTAGAAGTGGGACTGTTGGGCGGGGGAAGATGAAAAGGCAATCAGCCAAGAAAGCGTCATATAAAGGAGGGGGGGGGGAGCAAGAGCACACCGCAGGGGCTATGATGTGAAAAGAGTTTTCAGGGGGGCCGTTGGTGGCGCATTTGCGAAAGGAAGAAATCTCAAGAACTTGTCGGCCCCTCACCCTACGCCGGCTTAAGACAACGGAAGGCCTCTGGAGGATAATTCTATGTTCTAGTTTGGTTGGTCGCCTGTGGCTAGAAGACATTGATGATGTGTGCTACCAAAAGATCGTCTCACTTCCGACACCAGAAGTAGAATTTGATTACTTTCATTACTTATGCATTTTTTTCTCTCAATATAATAAAAATAAAGAAATTCAATAAGTAACAAAAGCTTTGTGCATCCAGTGTAAAAAATATATAGTACAGAAATTTTGGTATGCGAAATATTTCAATAAATCATTTAATAATATTTCTACACTTTTCAACACTGTAGAATCGAATTTGTAAGCTCGTACGCTTTTATTGTTTAGTTGGTAACAGTGATTTCAGTAAATTTGTTTTTTCGGTCTTTTTATTTCAAAATCTTTTACCAATTTTCATTTTAATAAGGCACGTTATTTTGAAGGTTCCATTACATTGCCATTGATTTCTCCACATCACTTCTCTTTATTTTACAGTTCCTACTATTACCTTGTATTCTCTTCATGGTTAGAAGGAGAAGCTTGAAAGGAAAAAGTTTTAGTATTTTGAAAATGGCTCTAACATTTTTCCTAGAAATTTTACAGTATATGTAAATCTTTTGGAAAAAAACCTTACCATTTATACTTTTTACAAAGTCATCTTAAAATTAAATTTGGCTTCTGTGTTTTTTTTTAACAATGAAAAGATTTTGTTTTACATATTACGTCACACGGCTTCAGCGGGAATTACCGCAATTTTCTCAAATGTCTCTTTGTATTCAATAATAAGTTGAATGAAGAAACCTTCCTGTAGTGTTTTCCGATATAAAGGTTAAACTAGAGTTTTCCCAAAGATATACATAAACATTCACATTTCTAGGAAAATCCTTAGCGACTTTTTAAGAGCTTGTCCAGGTTTTTCCTCCCATGAAGAAGTTGCAAGCTGCAAAGAGGAGTAGTAAAAAAAAACATTAATTGTTTCCTCTCTTATTTTATTTTATTGCTAACGGCCTTAAAGAATGTTAACTGAATATTACTAAATCAATACATATTCAAAGAGATGATGACTGTAATTAAGTTTTAAAGTGATAATCTCAAATATATTTTTATTGAACAGTATTAATTGGCTATGCAAATTATTGTTATTGAACTCGTAATTTCGTGGAAACTAAAACCCTTCTGGTTGGGTGCACACGGTTCTCGAAAACGGGTTTAACGATTTTCCTTAATGTAGATAGATCACTAGGAAAAGAATTACTAGCTCGTTGGCCACACTGAGAAAACTCTAGTTTAACCGTTATAATTTTTCAAAGTAAAAAAAGAAAAACATATAAATTTTGCTAAAGAACTAGAAAATATTTATCTTGAACGGAGTATACTTCTTCGGGTATTTCCGCATATGTGCATTGTATTATTTAAGAGATTAGTAAATTAATGTTCAGGTACATTTTGTAAATCTTCTTCTAGGTTTAGATCTAAATGCCAATCATTAGAACATTGTAAAGTTGAGTAGATTTCTACATTCGCTTGACCAGGGTTTTTATCGGTCCCAACTGAAATAGAAAAACAACAAATTGATTTAAAAAAATACGCAATGAATTATAAACCGTCTTGTATCTAAATCAACAAAAAAGTTAAATTCATATAGCGCCGCTAGCACCAAAGTGCTTAATGGACGATTCACCAGACCAGAAATGACGTTTCGACAATTCACCAAAAGGAAGAATGTTCTTCTTACATATGCAGTCTAACAGGTAGATCTAGATTTAAACCTTTTGCAAATAAACCTTGAATCATAGTAGAGACTTAAGATCTAGGCCAGTAAACATATAGCCATAGAGCCATAGAGCCATAGAGACATAGAGACATAGAGCCATAGAGACATAGAGACATAGAGACATAGAGCCATAGAGCCATAAAGCCATAGAGCCATAGAGACATAGAGACATAGAGCCATAGAGACATAGAGACATAGAGACATAGAGTCATAGAGACATAGAGTCATAGAGACATAGAGACATAGAGACATAGAGTCATAGAGACATAGAGACAGAGCCATAGAGACATAGAGACATAGAGACATAGAGTCATATAGCCATAGAGACATAGAGACATAGAGACATAGAGTCATAGAGACATAGAGACATAGAGCCATAGAGCCATAGAGACATAGAGACATAGAGACATAGAGCCATAGAGTCATATAGCCATAGAGACATAGAGTCATAGAGACATAGAGTCATAGAGACATAGAGCCATAGAGACATAGAGCCATAGAGTCATAGAGACATAGAGTCATAGAGACATAGAGTCATATAGCCATAGAGACATAGAGTCATAGAGACATAGAGTCATAGAGACATAGAGTCATAGAGCCATAGAGACATAGAGCCATAGAGACATAGAGACATAGAGCCATAGAGCCATAGAGCCATAGAGACATAGAGCCATAGAGTCATAGAGACATAGAGCCATAGAGACATAGAGCCATAGAGACATAGAGCCATAGAGCCATAGAGACATAGAGACATAGAGCCATAGAGCCATAGAGCCATAGAGACATAGAGCCATAGAGTCATAGAGACATAGAGACATAGAGCCATAGAGACATAGAGACATAGAGTTGTGTTATGCTTGAAATTTGATCCTTGTTTCGCAATTTTATCTTTTAAAAAAACTTTCTATGTCCTCTGCGAGGCCCCTCCCCCCCCCCCCCCCACCAATCGGAGGCCCTAGGTGGCTGCCTAGTTTGCCTGTGCCTAAGGCTAAAAAAAAATTAGTAAGTAAAGGTACACCTGTCAGATCTTGTAATCTTTTGGGGCAGGCATAATGCCGGACAGTTAAGGAGGGTGTTATGGGGCCAGCACAATATCCTAACGAATGCCAGGTACCCTACCCATTAGAGCTGGGTGGATTCAGGTGTGTGGGGGGGGGGGGAGACAAAAGTATCGAAGTTCAAAATCTCGCTCTTCACCTGGATTCGGAAGCCAAGCGCTTTACCTTTAAGTGACCACCTCATTACATCATCAAGCACCAAGATGTCTGTGTGTAGTCGCTAAATGAACTCTTTATTTTGTGTCTGTTGTATTTATGTGTATTTTTCTGTTGTCTTTATATGAGAAAAGAGTCCTTGTAATCACAACAAAGTTCCGTAAGGATCAATAAAGCAGTCTTAGTCTTAGTCTTAGTCTCAAGTTTTAAAATAACTTTGAAAGTTCGTGCTTATATAATGAACAGATGAAACTCGTTGTATATTCTATGTACAGACATTTTTGGTAGCCTGGAGCTGGTGGATATTCTGTTTAAGACTAGTGTGTCAGACGTAGATCTATTGTACTAAAGCCAATATACATTTCAATTTCTCCAGACCACTATCACAGGTATATCTTGTACTGAAAGATGACGCTCTCTGTGTGTGTGGGGGGTTGGGGGGTGGAGGTAGGGGGTGGGGAGAGTTAGAACGTTATAGAGCTAATAGAGGAAAGGGGGTGGGGAGGGAAAAAAGTTTGAGCTCAAAAAGTAGTCAGCAGTTGTACCGGATTCAGTTCTCGCCACCTCAAGAAAATGAGTGTCCCGAAGGTTGTTATCAAAGCTTCGATCTCTACTACTGGCCTGGTATCGGTTTACAGTCAGAAGTGAATTAAGGGGTGGAGGGGGGCAGTGCTGTAACAGCAAAGGGGGGAGGGAGGCAAGAGAGAGAGAGAGAGAGAGTGGAGGGGGGGGGGGAAAGTGAAAAGTTAATTTAATGAATAATTTATATGCGCTATCTATTTATGTATCTATGTATCTATCTATGTATTTATGTATCTATGTATCTATGTATCTATCTATGTATTTATGTATCTATGTATGTATCTATCTATGTATCTATGTATCTATGTATGTATGTATGTATGTATGTATGTATGTATGTATCTATCTATGTATCTATGTATCTATGTATCTATGTATGTATGTATGTATGTATGTATGTATCTATCTATGTATCTATGTATCTATGTATGTATGTATGTATGTATGTATGTATGTATGTATGTATGTATGTATGTATGTATGTATGTATCTATCTATCTATCTATCTATCTATCTATCTATCTATCTATCTATCTATCTATCTATCTATCTATCTATCTATCTGTATGTTGGGTCAAGTGTAGGGCATGATTCAAGGGAGAGAATATGTGCTGTAGGACTAAACATTTACTTCCCTTGCCCCCAATCCCAGCATGCCTTACCCAAAAATTTCTTCCAGTCATCCGATGAAACCAACTCTTCCCAACACGTACAGCACCTTGCTATAGATCTAGGACTCGTTGGATTTCATTCCCATTCATTGGAAAAGAGGAATAGGCGGAGTCTTGAGGGGGGTCTTTATGGACAATGATTTATGGTTTTTGATTGATGACCTTGTGTTTGAGACTTTTTAAGATTCGAGATTTCGGTTCAGCTTCCAAACAGTTTTGTCATGTCTTTTTTTTTTACGCCAAACAAATTGTTTTTTCTTTAGCTGAACATCGACTATTTATATTGGGATTGACATATTATGTAAAGAAAGAATATGCTTTTATTATTTTACAGATTAGATCATTTTTTTAGGGCGGAGGGGGAGCGGGGGGCTTTAGAGGAAGAATGGGGTCAGACGTAGGCCTACGAGTGAGATTTTAAAAAATCGAGATTTAAGCCAGGTGTTTTTATTTTCTCTAAGAGAGATTAAAAAAAAAATCAATCGAGATCTCGATCTGTTTGTATTACTTTATCATTTATTTTATGAATAATGGCATATACTTCAAAATACTTTTAAATGAATGGTCATTACAAGTTGAAAGGTATCGCGAGAAAATATCAGCCATGTTTCTAGGGAGATAAATTATATGAAGGTGTTTCGGTTGTGCTTGCGTGTGAGTGCGGGAATTGGTGTATATGGAAGTGACGTAGCAGATGTGGCCAATGAAGCTAGAGTTCCGTCCCATGGTAATATTACCTGTGCCCGTATTCCTCTTTCTATCGCTGTATTTGTTCGATGTAGATCTAGATCTATAGATCTCATCTCATATCGACCTCGTTTTTACAATGGTTGGAGTTTTAGAAGCATTGTGTTTAGAATATTCACATACGTTCTTTTTGGCTATGAAGGATATACATTTATCTCCCTAAAATTAAAATAGTTTCCCTTTAGACCTTGTGGTCAATAGGGCAGATGATGTAAACGTCATCTGTTTCTGTGGCCTACGGTTTACGAGGGTGTCATGTGGCCACCACAACGACCAACCGCCTTTACTTTTCCCCAACTAATATCAGGTACCAAGAGCTGGGTGGACTCGGAGGCGCCCGATGATCCCGAAATTAAAAATCCCAGTCTTCATCAGGATTCGAACCCGAAACCCCTTGTTCGGAAGCCAAGTGCTCTACCCTCCCTTGCATAATATATATATATATTGTTGTAACCCTGCCTTGCACCAGTGCTTGAGGTGCACACTAGCGCACTAGTGAACGTAAACAGGAAGACACTAGAAGAGAGAGAATAACAGTGCATCAAGGATTGTGAAGAGTCTGAATGTTTGGGAAGCTAAAAGAGGCCAGCTTTTGTGCTGCCTGAAGGTTGTAGAAGGGACCTGGAGCGAAACGGAGAAGGCTGTCGTTGGTCCACATTCGGGTTGCTGTCTAAAGGACTGGTAAATTAGTAGCAAGACTCTGAAGAAGCTGAAGGATGTTATCTGTTTGTCCTAGTGAATAAACACCTGTTTTTATTTCCTGTTAAACTGTGTTGTGTTGTCTGCCTTTACGTTGAGTGCCTACCCTAGAGTTACAACAATATATATATATATATATATATATATATATTATATATATACACATATATATTTAGAAAGGTATCTATATATCTATTATATATATATATCTATATATATATATATATATATGTGTGTATTATATATATGTATAGAGAGAAAGAGAGAGAATGTGTGTGTGCTTTCCCAAGGTGGCAATGAAGAAAGGGTGCATTAATTTTTTTATCTTGTAGAATAATGAAAGTCTGTCGGAATGTATGTTAAGAAGGACAGACGATCTAGAGACATGAATGAGTGAAGACTTATTTTTGTTATGAGTTAGAGCCTGTTTGAATATCATTTTATTATAACTAGATTTACATCTCATGTCATATCTTTGTATATTGCAATAAGAGTTATATTTATTATATATTATTAACAAGAGACGTTTGTTTCAACTTGTTTCACGTTTACTAATAAACAATTTAATACGCCCACGTCGGTTCAGTTCGGCTAGGCGTTTGGAGTCAACGACCGATCATCAACAACTACCTACAACCTGTTACAGCTAACAACCAACAAACAACCTACAACTTGTAACGACTCTCAAACTATAACTACAGACATCCTGTTGCAAGTCTCAAGAGACGACATCAAACTTTCTTTTTACTTTGTGTTTGAGCATCTTAATAAACGATAAGAACTTTGATAAGTGTTGTTGTTGTTGCTGTTGTTATTGTTGATTTTGTTATTGCTGTTGTTGTTACAGTATTAAAAAAGTTAGTAATTGGTATGGCTTAATAATACTATTTGGTCTATAACCTGGTCATTTAGGCCCCTCCTTTCCATGAACACTCATTTTTAATTGCACATGACGTCTGTAAAAAGACGACACTAAGTCCAGGGCCGGCCTTAGATAATATAGATATTTAATCGATTCTGTTAACAAGCTGTGATTTCTACAATTAAATTGGACCGCCTCCCCACTTGAAAGTTTATGGTGGGGGGGGGGGGGGGGTGAGGCGGGATTGATGCCATTGCCACCTTCCCAACTCACCAAATCGGCCAACATACTTAAAGGGGGGGGGGCGCGAAATAATCTAAAAATAGGTTGAAATATAAATAACTAGTATATATTATTAACATAACTAATAAATTCGTATACAAATTGTGTGATTTCTTTACTAAAATTCGTTCTCCCCCGTCGGGGGGGGGGGCGATCGGCCCAGTGGGGTTGGGGCCACCAACCCTCCCCTGGATCCGCCAGTGCCCTAATGAAATGGACAAATAAAAAATAAACATCAAAAAAAGTAAAAATAAAACAATTTTTTTTTGAAACCTAGTGAACTTCTACAATAACACTGGGCACACATTTTTTCTTCTCTAAAAAAAATGTTATGAGTCCTGTGCTAGGCCCCTGGAGGCCCTAGGCGGCTGCCTAGTTTGCCTATTCCTAAGGCCGGCCCTGTTACGTCACACATTTGTGACACTTCTTCAGTTCAAGATAGCCGAATACAACGCGCAGAATCGATGTGATAAATACCGTCAATAACTGTTTGGAATCATTTAAGCAGCTAGAAATATTCTCATCAATTCTCTCTAAGAAAACATCTTCACATGACGGCGATGAATAGATCAGCACAGAGCAGAGGCTAACACTTAGTATAGATCTCCTTCTGTGAACCAAACACTAGAACCAGTACGCCTTAAGTCCTGTTTTTAAACATGAGGTACTAGCGTGGACTAGAAGCAAATATTAAAAACGCCTTTTTTTCATCTGCTTTGTGGAAAAAGTTATTTTTTCCCCCCTCCTATTCTGCGGTTTTATTGGTAATTGATTGCCAACTATACAACATTTAACCAGAAATGAAACTTGTCATCTGTTTTGGAGACAAGGAGCTAAGGAGCAAGACAAAAGTTAGGGAAAAGTGGCAGGTGACTCTTTAATGACTCGAGGAAACAATGGCCTCCCACTTGTCCCCATTATTAGTGTGTGTGTCTGTCCGTCCCGTCCTTGCTCCAAAAGCCTAAGGGAGGAAACTCTTCCGATGCCCGTAACTTGTACGAATCATTGTCCCTGAGTGCTTTGATGGTGCCAAGGAAGGTGTGGCCAGGAAAAAAATGCCCTAGACTCTCCTCAAACCAATGTATACATTTCGAATGACGGACAATGGAATGTTTTTTATTTCATTGGTTTTGTTGAGTATATTCGAGTCAATAGTTTTCACCCACAAATGAAAAAAAAAAGTTGAAAAGAAAAATTGTGATCGAAGTATCTTGTGGAGGAGGGGAGATCGGTTGGTGGTCAGGGTGTGTGGGGCGCCAAGACTGAAATCAAACATGCGGGTCTTAATTAAACACCTTCTCATTTTCTTGCCTAAAAAAAAAAAGTTCGCAGTAAAGAAATCATTGGAACATTCGATATTTGATTACTTAAATAACTCAAGTACCAGTCAACACTAAAGCCCCCCCCCCCTCCGTTTCTCGTACTCAGCTTGTCTCTTCATTCGCAGTTCTTTCTTTAACTCAGTCTCTCTCTCTCTCTCTCTCTCTTACTCTCTTTCCGTATATGTTCTATATGTTCCTTCTAACCCGTAGTCCCCACACTAATTTATCTTTGTGTGTGTAGATGTGGGTTAAGGTGAGTTTGAAAAGGGGGCGGTGCGGGGGGTGGCAACAGGAAACGGGAAGATAAGTGGGTGGGGAGTAGCAGGAACAGGTCTACACCCAGACAATGTAAAGACTATTTGTACAACCAACTGAAGGATGCTTGCGGCTTGTCCAGTGCCACTCCGGACATCAGGTAAAAGAGCACTTCACTCTGACGTTAGACGCTTACTTCCTTTATTTTGTTTCTTTCTGTATTCTTTTGTTTCTTATGCATTCTCTCTATTTGTCTCCTCATCTTTTCACTTTTGTTCTAATTCTATCTTTCCCTCTTCTCCTCTATGCCCTTTGATAAACTATTTTGTATCGACGATGGCGCACGTCAGAAGCAAGCCACTGTCCCCAGACTCACACCTTGGAGGCCCCATTTGAAGGGCCACTTGAAGAGCACAAGTTTTGTAGAGTCCTCCAGCTGAATGGTTTAGTTTTCTGATGGACTTTGTTCGTGATCAATCTACAAATCAATATTTTATTAATAACTTATGTGTTTACCTTCTTTGAGAGGAAGTGTCGGTGACTGGTGATCTCTGGCTGTAGTGACTTGTTGCGGAGTTAAAGCATAGGACTCACGACACAGCGTTTGTGGTTCCAATCCGTTTACTGCCCTTGCATTGATTTCTGTGAAATTTCTGTGATGGAAAATAGATAAAAAAAAATCAACAACTGATTCACGAATACCCGTCTATAACTGTAAGAGCTGAAAAGACAATGAAACTCATCTTTCAATTTTTCACTCTATCTATACAAGAATTTTTAAAATATTAATAATAATACTAATAATAATAATAATAATAGGATTAATTTATTGTTAGGATTTGTTACGAATAAGAGGCTGGCCTGATTAACCGGTGATTTAATTTACTGGATTTGACTTGGATTTCGGATTACACGCGCGCCCACATAAGCACGCACATGCTATCACGCGCGCGCGCGCGCGCGCGCACACACACACACACACAAATGCTATCACAGAAGCGAAAACTCCTAATGCGAAAAAACTTAATTGACGAATCACGATCTAATACACAAACACATTGGGGAAAGAAAACAACCTCTGACCATTGGTCAATGAATGTTATTTGCTAAAGCGTTTGAAACCTTTTCCAGAAGACATGCCTGGTCCACCAGCACTTGTTTGACATTCTAATCATTCCAGATGACAGGTCCTATTTAATGCTTGTCCTTTGAACTGTGAACGAATCAGCTGGTCCATTGACTCTAAAGTTTGTCTTAGGCTGCTGAATTTCACAACATTTTAGGAAACAATCTTTCGGAACGTTTGTCGCCTTAAAAAAGTGGCTTTTGATATGCTTGACAATCACAGACCTTTACGATAACATAAGTGAAGAATAAAAGACAAAATAATTGAATAATATTAATTGCTATTATAGAACGAGTAAAATTGTAAAAAAAAAAAAAAAAAAAAAAAAAAATATATATATGGTGCAGAACTTCACATTTACAGCTATATATCTCAATGCTGCAAGATTTATTTTCCGTTTCTAAATCAAACAATATTATTAAATTACTACTAATTTATTAATTGGTTGGATAATATTTTGATTGATTTATGTGTTGTTTGGAACAATGGACGATTATACACATTTTTGGCTTGATTCAAGACTCGGGACTGGGAGAAATAACGTGCATAAAATGTGTACTAGACAGACAGACAGACAGACAGATAGATAGACAGATGGAGTTAGTTTAAACAAGCTTTATCAAAATCAGGGGTGTCACTAGGATCGGTGTCACCCGGTGCGGTAAGCTCGGGGTGTCACCCTTCCCAAAGGAAAAAACAATTATCTCCCCATAAAACAAACAACTCTTGTTTCTTTTGATTCTTTGTGTTGAGCAGTAAAATGGTTAGCTCATTAATTTTTTTGGTTACACCCGAGAATAGTTTTTCGATTCTATTTTAAAATGTTGTCTTTGACATTTTATCAAAAATTATTACATAAACTAAAAATTTACAATTACAGAATTGAGAAACCTTGAGTTGAACGTATTTTTTTATTAGAGATTATTTAAGAACTCGTTACGGAAAGGTCATTACACTAGTATTTCTTATCTTCCGAAAAGGGAAATCATGCACTGAACATCCTGCTAAACAACGTCGAGTAAAGCCTGGACTACCAACAAAGGATGTTGATCAGTTTCGTAGATTAAAAAAGAAAGTTTGATAACGTCCATCAGAATCACTCCGGAAAATAGCAAGAAAATAAGTCATTTCCCAACAATTTGTCCAGATTTAGCGACCTATCTAAAGCTAATCAAGCTGTTGTGTCACAACAGACGCTGGAATTCTTCAACATCGAGATTGATATGAGATTAGGATGTATCTTATCGCCATTTCTCTTTCTGGTAGCTCTAGACGATGTCGTAAAAATACATTAAACAGGCTGCAATCGGGTTCCCGTGCCGTAAACCAAACCGAGTTGTATTATGCAGACGACATAGCATCACTTTGAAATACAATTAAATGTGTACACGAGATGACGGATAAAGACGCTCTCAAAGTTATGTATATTGGATGCAGGTTACCCAGCACCCGATCACCATTGGTCATACAGATCTTGAGTAAATAATAGAAAATTTAACCTATTTCGGCAGTGTTATCTCAAGTGATTGAGATGCTTATCATGGTTTTGCCGGTCGGATTGGAAAGCAGGAGCCGTCTTTCAATAAGTACGGCCTATCTGAATAAACAAATCAATAAACCTGGCGATTAAAATCCACCTACACAGTACCATCATTGTCCCAATGGTCACCTACGCGTCGTCACTTTTGTAGAAGTCCTGAATTTCGTGGGGAAGTGGCTGTGAAAGTCACCTTGGACTCATTTCTGCGGAGTGAGCTTGCAGCTCTATGTGTTGAATGGCTCGCGGCGAGGCGCCTTGTGTTTCTCAACATTGTACAATACAAATGTTACTGTCGCCCCTCAACCGGTCAGATAAGATGTTTGGGGCAGGGCCTTAAGCTCACACAGTCTTTTCATGGGCGAAGCTCTGGGCGCCAATCATTTTTCTACATTTCTGAGCTTCATAAACTCTTTCTGCTGGCGACTACAAGACATTAATTTTATCATAATAGGAAGATTAAAAGTCAAATAGAATTTAACTAAGGTTTGGGACATGTTAATACTAAACTTTGAGAGACATTCGAGGTAGTAATTTTTATTTGTAAAAGTTGCATTTTGGAATAGTGCATTTTTCCCACTTGGATGTCACCCCCTGGTTGGTGTCACCCGGTGCGGACCCTAACCTCCGCACCCCCCCTCTAGTGACGCCACTGGTAAAAATACACATCTCCATAGCCCACCTCTTATATTGTGACAAGGTCAAGGTAGATATCCTTTTCAGACCTTGCGATCTCGCGGGCAGATGATGCGAAGCTCGTTTGTTTCTCTGGCGGACTTCTCTGGCGAAAGTGGTTCAATGAACCCAGGCCCACGACCATTACGGGCCGACAGCATGTGCCGTAGCATCCATGGCGCGAAAGTGGTTCAATGAACCCAGGCCCACAACCATTACGGGCCCACAGCCTGTGGCGTAGCAGCAATGGCGCAAAGGGGTTTATTGCATTTGGGCCCATCACTCTTGACCAGTTGGGGCCTACGTGAGAGATTATGGAACACACTAAGTGGAAAAAAAATGCTCTCTTATAAAAAGTAAGAGAACAGAATCTGAAAAGCTCCCTCAAGATATCCTAAACGTGGCACGATACGCCTTGTTCATTTCATGGCTGCCTGGTTGTGTGGTTTGCGCGCTGGACTGTCGTTCGGATTTATCGATGGTCGAGGGTTCAAATCCTGCCCGCTCCCATCCCCCGTCGTCCTGCGGGAGGTTTGGACTAGGAAGTAAACTATCTTCAACTCTGAAGGAACATCCGAAACATATAAAACATTTTACAAAACATTAACCCGAGTTTTAAGCTAGAGAGTTAATGCACCAGCGGTTTGGGTTACTTTAATGTAAGGAACAGTTCGCCATCAGCTTTACTGTACAGATGGCTAGCTCTAATAGTACGTTTGAAGGGACTATTGTTGCCGTATCGTCCCGTTCTTTTTTTCTATGTCTAATCATAAGACATTGATAGTAGTGTAAGTATTAAGAGAAAAGGGGGGGGGGGTGAGAGAGTTTAATTTATGAATGTGTTGTACAGAAAATTAAGGAAAGGCGCGGAGAAAAATAACTATTAGCTCTATAGGGATAGTCCTGATGGTCACGAATTAATATTTGACACATCTTCTTTTTATTCAATTTTCTTAAAGCTTAATATGTTTCTTTTAATTTCTGTATTTAAAATATTTAATTTCCATTTTTGTATTTTTAGCAGTATGGTTTTCGTGACTAAATTGAGTCTGATAGCTTTACTTACCAAACAAATGGTATTGTAAATCTTGAATCCTTTCCGACGAAAAAGATACTGTTTAAAGGGAAACTCCGATGGTTTTTCAAATGTGTATTATTGACATATTTAAATTCTGTGTAAAAAGTTGTAATAGTAAACATTTTACCATTTTATATTTACTAAATTAGTCAGTAAATTCTTGACATCTCAAAAACAACAACAGCAAAAACAGGGTTCTGTGAGATTTTGTTTTTAGCTCAGTCAAACGTCACTTCCATCAACAATACTGAAAGAGAAAATAGATTTAACCAATTGTATCGCTTCATTCTTACAGTAGCCGTTAGGCTGTTTGGGGTTCAACCCCCCCCCCCCCCCCCCCGAAATGAGATCGGAATTTAGTGAATGATTTTTTGCTTTGATTTTGTTTATTTTAGGTAAGATTTTAATACTAAATTATCAATTGCCCGAGCACAACCAATGGGGTTTTAAGTTTAAAACCCCTTACTAGGGGGTTTTGAATATAAAACCCCCAACCAGGGGGGCTCGAGTTTAAAAACCCCTACCAGGGGTTTTGAGTTTAAAACCCCCTACTAGAGGTTTTGAGTTTTAAACCCCCTACTTGGAGTTTTTGCAGTTAACCCCCCTCTTCTATAAAACAAAACAAAACAAAAATGCAAACGAAAATCCCCTAATTCCAATAGCGCAGTTAAGGGAGATTTTGATTTTAAAACCCCCTCCAAAATTTACGATAAACCCCCTCTTCAATATAAAAAAAAATTTAATTACGCACTCAAAATGTTATGAGCGTAGCTAAATGGGTTTTGACTTAGTTTTTAGTTTAAACCCCACTTCAGCGGGGTTTGAAGGTAAAAAATACCTCTTTAATAATAAAAACAATGCAAATTAAACACTCAAAATGTTTTGAGTGTAGTCAAAGGGGTTTTGAGTTTAAACTCCCCTCCAGTGGAGTTTGAAGCTAAAAAGTACCTCTTCAACATAAATAAAAGCAAATATATATATATATCATGGGCGTAGCCAGGATTTTTTTTCGGGGGGGGGGATTTTTTTCTCTCTCTATATATATATATTATAGATCTAAAAGCATTAGGATAACCAACTCGAGAAAAAAAAAGTAACATTTTCATCTAAGCCCCTCCCTCCCTGTGCTAATAAGTAAAAAGATCGTGTTCAAACTGATACAAACAAACTGGTCAGTGTAAGGCTAGTCTAGACTACGTGTAGTCGGTCATGACAACACAACCAAGCGATAGTGTTTGTTGTATGTTGAGTGGTCAGTCGTGAAAATACACACTGCCGTGGTTAGTCATGCATGTAAATCTACTTTCAACACGCATTTTTTTCCTTTGCTTACAAGATCTAGACCTAACTGCATAGACGAAGATATATTTCTTTTACGAAAATGTAAACTTTACTGTATGGTCTCCCGTTGTACAATATAAGTCAATAGATTAAATTAATAGGTTAGTGTGACGTCACATAGAAACTAGGTAAAAATCTGATCGTTTTTGGATGCGCAGGAAAATTACACCAGAAAAAACATCAATTCCTAAGTTATTATTGCAAATTTAAAAAAAAAAGAATAATACATTCATGATCTGTAAATCAAAACACAGACTGTCTCTACTAAATTGTCAAAACCATCGGAGTTTCCATTTAAGTCCTCATCACATAGTTCTATTGTTTTCTTTATGGTGTTTAAAAAAAATTTGAACACAAAAAAAAAAAAAAGAAGTAGATGAAATCAAAACAAACAAAAAAACATGAAATATCAAAGCAAGAAAAAGAAACATCATGTTCATAAGTCTCGTGCTTGTGCTATTACAAGGAATGGCGAGACCGAATTGGGGAGAAGGTTTATAACAATGATCTAGAACAGTGTTTCCCAAACTGTGGTATGCGTACCCCCAGGGGTAGGGGAAGACTTTGGAAAGGGTACGCGTTGCACCTCAGTAACTATGCTGATTTGTTAGTTAACTACCCACTTATTATGTTCTGTTAATAAATTAATGTGTGGTGGAAAAAAAGGGAGGGGGGGGGCGGGGGGGGGCGGTACTCAGCATTACACAAATTATAAAAGGGGTACACATAGGTTGAAAGTTTGGGAAACGCTGGTCTAAAAGATAGACAGATGTCTACATTTATCACAGAGTAGTGTCTTTCTTTGATCAATGCTTAGTATTTGATTCATAGTTCTTAAAGAAAGTTAACACCATTATGTTTCTACAAAAACCTCTAATTAGGCTTTATTTAAAATTGCTATGAATATTGAAATGTGACAGGAAGACAAAGCCCCACAGATTCAAAACGAGATAATAGACCTGTT
Source organism: Biomphalaria glabrata (assembly GCF_947242115.1). Lineage (NCBI taxonomy): Eukaryota > Metazoa > Mollusca > Gastropoda > Planorbidae > Biomphalaria > Biomphalaria glabrata. Next base: position 10,984,737 of record NC_074713.1, read on the forward strand.
GGGCGATGCAGTTCTGACCAAAATACCGTCACTATAGGAGGTCCATTCCGTGCCATTTTTCTCTTTAATTAGTGAGAGTACTCAAGACTATGGATATAGACTATATATAAATGGACAGCCAACACTACGGTAACTAAGCATAAGTTTCATTCAACAAAAACGTAAGGGCGCCGTACTTCCGGTATAAACTTTGTTTACTTCATCCATATTGATTGCATGCTTGGTTTCTATTGGATGACAGGACTCTCGACATGCTAACCAAAGGAAAACCCTTGAAGTGGTAGACTAAGAAAACATTTCACGTTCAGTAACTGACCTATGAAAAAAAAGAAACAAACATCTTGTTCAATAAATTTGGGCAATTATGATTTATGGTTACATAAACAACATAAAATATTTAGGCTTCTTAGAGTTAAAGATCAGATGAAAAAAAAGTTATGATAGACTTAGTAGGGCCGAATCTGCAAGTTGAAAATAGACTCAACAGGGCCTATTCTGCAAGCTAAAGTGTTTCACTGTTCTTTTGGTGACAGAGTGCCTATCACATCTTTCTCCGACGCCTATGCGTAAAGGCGGAAAAACAAAGAAACGCAAAAAATCTCTCTCTCCCTCCTTCTTTCTCTCTCTCTCTCTCTCTCTCTTGAGAGGAGAGTGAGAGAGAAAAATGAAGAAAAATGTGCGTTTGTTTATTTTTTGATGATTAAAATTATTCACAATACATGGGAGCAAAACATGGGCACTGGCATTAAACATGGGCACTCTATGTGGGCATTTGATCTTGGCACGTACCATATGTGGACATGAAATGTTGAGCAGTATACACTGGCATTAAAATTGGGCAGTCTATGCGCGCATTAAATATGAACAATGAAGGTGTTGGTATATAGGGCAGATTCAACAAAACATATATTTCATTGCCCCTACTTGGGATACACTCCTGCTGTTCACTGATATCACAGCGCTTGTAAGTATTTGTCTAAACATACTTAGAAAGCATATCTCAGGGACACCGTGCATGTGGAAATATGTAGTTGACCCTCTTAATGACCTTCGACCTCAAATGTCAGAATCGGACTTTGTATGGGACTATATTATGACCATGCACAAATTCAATATTGAAACTATCCATAAGTCTGTCCAGTCAAGACTGCAGCTGTCCATACTCAATACATCCAGTCAAGATTGAAGCTGTCCACACTCCATACCAGTGGCGGATCCAGAACTTTTGAGTGGGGGGGGCGATTTTTTTCCAAACCCTAACCCTAATGCCCAGTAAACCCTAACCCTATGCATAAACGTGTATATATATATATATATATATATATATATATATATGAGAATTTTTAAAAAGCAGCATTTCTCAACCTTTGGTGAAAAACAAAACAACTGGGGCATCGCTATAAGGTTTTTAAGTGGAGTTCGGGGCGAAGCCCCGACGCCAAAAGCGTTTTCTTGCTTTTTTCACTGCAGAAAAGTATTCTCCTGACATTTACAGCTCATTATTCATCAGTGGAGTTCGGGACGAAGCCCCGCCGCCAAAAGCGTTTTCTTGCATTCTTCACTGAAGAAACGCATTCTCCTGACATCTACAACTCATTATTTATCAATGGAGTTAGGGGCGAAGCCCCAACGCCAAAAGCGTTTTCTTGCATTATTCATTGCAATAACGCATTCTCCTGACATCTACAACTCATTATTCATCAATGGAGTTCGGGGCGAAGCCCCGACGCCAAAAGCGTTTTCTTGCTTTTTTCACTGCAGAAAAGTATTCTCCTGATATTTACAGCTCATTATTCATCAGTGGAGTTCGGGGCGAAGCCCCACCGCCAAAAGCGTTTTCTTGCATTCTTCACTGTAGAAACGCATTCTCCTGACATCTACAACTCATTATTTATCAATGGAGTTAGGGGCGAAGCCCCGACGCCAAAAGCGTTTTCTTGCATTATTCATTGCAATAACGCATTCTCCTGACATCTACAACTCATTATTCATCAATGGAGTTCGGGGCGAAGCCCCGCCGCCAAAAGAGTTTTCTTGCATGCTTTACTGAAGAAACGTATTCTCCTGACCTAAAACTCATTATTCATGCTATTAAAAAAGGACCTTTTGAATAATGTTGTACTTGAAAAATATTCTAATATGAATTTTATAGGCCCTTAATACATTGCAAAAAATCCGATTTGTTCCTTGAAAAGATAAGATACCCCACATATTTAGATTTTGGCTTTGAGGATCTCCGATGAAAAAAAATTATTCGATAAATAATATTCAATAAAATCAAAGTATAAATTGTGAGTTATAGTCCCAAATTTATTTAACTAGAAAAATATCAGATTGAGTAAAGGTTAGAAAAAGGCGACTATGAAAAAATGATTTGGGTTTAGAACTCATCTCAATCGTGACTCTTATACATAAACTCTGTCTGGAAATGGGAGGGGCGGTAGAGTGAAAACGATTAATCCTCGCTCCTTTAATAATTTCTGCTAAAGATTGCATTTGGCATTAAAGAATAGGGGTGTGGCGACTCGATATAAGAATTTAATTTATAGTATATATAAATTATATTAGTGACAGATGTTTTTGTTTTGTAATTTCCTAACTGTAATACAAAAAGAAAAAGTATTGGTTTGTCCGATGGGGGAAAGGCGATTGCATGAATCGCCCCTCCCACCAGGTACAACCCTTTTTCATTTAAATTTTACTAATGATAAAATTTGAGATTAGAGTGTGGTACGACATAATATACAATGAGTTCACATATCAATATGTAGTTTATATTGTATAGATATTCAACTAATTTTGTTCACAAACTATGATTCTCCATAAAAATAGGACCGCCCCCCCCCACTCAGAGGGCTAGAGTGGGAAGGGCAGTACATGCAATTTCCCCCTCCCCCAACCTCACCGAAACGGCCAAGATACAAGAAGGCGAGCGACATAATATAAATCTATATATTAATTCAACTAATTTTGTTCAAAAACTATGATTTCTCCATTAAAGTAGGACCGCCACCCCCTCAAAAGGTTTAGGTGGGAAGGGCAGTAGAGATAAATTGGCAAACAGGGAACGACATAATACAAAGATCGGTTAAAATATCAATAAAAAGTTTTAATCACATAGATATTTAATTGATTCTGTTAGCAAGCTGTGATTTCTACAAAGAAATTGGACCGCCCCCCCCACTCGAAAGTTTATGGGGGGGCGGGGGGCGGGATTGATACCATCGCCCCCTCCCGACCCCACCAAATCGGCCAACATACTAGAGGGGGGGGCGAAATAATCTAAAAATAGGTTGAAATATAAATAATTAGTATATATTATTAACATAAGTAATGAATTCGTATACAAATTGTGTGAATTCTATACTAAAATTCGTCCGCCCCCCCCTTCGGGGGGGGGTCGGCCGAGTGGGGGGGGGCGATCGCCCCTACCGCCCCCCCCCTGGATCCGCCAGTGCTCCATACATCCAGTCAAGATTGAAACTTCTCATAGGGTTAGTGCAGATTGAAAAAAAATCTTATTAATCAATTTCTAGCTCGCTCCGAAAAGGAAAATGCCTTTACAAGTTTTGTGTAGCCCATCTGTCCGCCAGTCTGTCACGGTCAGATATATAAAACTAAAACGCCGTTTAAAATCCCATTTGACCAAATTTACATGCAAGCTAAACTAGGCGCAAATGCTACTTTCGCTCCTTTAAATTGGACCTTTTCGTTTTAAAAATTTGATATGCAAACCTATTTATCACATGAACACACCTGTTCTAAAAGAATCTTGATGTATTTATATATTAAATAAATTGATTAGAGAATAACCACCAACACACCCACATTACAAGAGAGGAGATATTTAAAAAAAAAACTGCCCTATAAATTGAACATTGTGAAATTTCAATATAATGTTAACAAAATATAGGTCTATGTTTCTTAATTAGATATTATTACACATATTTATGTACATTCTAACATGAAAAAACATTAAAGCTACTTTGTTAAAGAGACAATAGATCCTTCATACAACTTAGAGAGCGATTGGTTTTCTCTTAATAACTATTGAATGTTAGATTAAAAAACAATTAAACATTTTTAACCCGCCCCTTTTCCCTCACCTTATTGAGAAAGAGTCCCTGTTCAACTGATGTATATTCATAACATAAAATTCCAATTTTAGGCTTTCAGATCTAGTCTTAAACGACCAGTGCGCACAATTTCTTTTTACATATTTTAATTAATTAAAATTTTCAAGGAATGCGGAAATACCCAAAGACGTCAAGTCCGTTCAAGATCAACATTTTCTCGTTCTCTAGACAAATTTAATTTTTTTTTTTTTGACTTCCAAAAATTATAACGGTCAAACTAGAGTTTTCCCCAGTGTGGTCAACAAGCTAGTAATTCTTTTCCCAACGGTATACAACAGCTGTCAAATATCTAGGAAAATTGTTAGACATTTTCGAGAATCGTGTCCACCGACTCAGAAGTTTCTTCACAGGTTTTAGGTTGTTGCTTCCACGAGGTTGGGAATTGAAAAACGTGTATCGTAAAAACACGATTTAATAGGCATAGGTTAGGGTTAGGTATGTTCGTCCAGTTAATTGATTTATCGATCTCTCAATCGATAGAAACAGAATCGTGCAATGAGTGTGACCAGAGGCGATCATGCTTTAAGTGTACACAGGCTTTAATTACTACAAGGTCAAACAGGTCAAGGTTCAAGGAACTTAGACAAGGTGATGCAAAGCATATTTTTGCTTATCATTGAAGATTGTAGTTAGTTGACCATTGTAGTTAGTTGACCAATAGAATTAGTTGACCGTTTCGTACCTGAAGAGAGGATAATACCGAGTCATACGTTTGTCACACCATAGTCGGTGTTAGGCTTAAGGGGATCCAGGACGCATGAACTTTTTTGGTAAGGGTTCTCACGTTTTGGCACGTTCTCTCATGTAAACATGGTAAACATGGCCTAGATCCATAAAATAAGAATACTTTCATAGTGTTGGGCAACTTTTTTTTTGAGGGTCTTACATTTGTTTTAGGGCGATTAAACATACGTCACGGTTCCAGTTAGTACCCAAGGAACATTTATGCCAAGTTTTATCAAGATTGGTCAAACGGTTTTGATTTCTATTCGTAACATATATACTCCTTACATTCAACTTTATAGTATAGATGTGTCACAAGCTTAGTAAAACTGTTTTAATAACGGGGGAAAATCAGGAACTTTTGACCCTTTATGTATCTTGTGCCAGGCAGTGCTACATCCTGGCAGAACCTGCGACGGTACTGAACCCAAACTATATTGGATAGTTGCCGCCCCTATGGATACATCAGCTGCGTGGAAAGAGGGAAACTGCTGTGTGAGCGACATCGTTCCAACCAGAGCTAATGTCCAGGATGATTTTGTTCTCTGGTGTCATCTCATTATTATTGACGAATAAAAAAACAAAGAAATGTTTTGTTAGAAAACGTATTGATAAATTGATTGAATAATGTTTTAAAACCAAAACGCCCGCTCCTCCCTCATAAGCCACTGCTGTTTTCTTGTCTATTAAGTAATGAAATCCCCTGAAAAGTTTTTTTTTTCAAATCTTACCTCCATACTAGAAGTCTTATTGCACGAATACATTTAATCATTTACACTGTGAGTTTATAAAACAAGCCCACAAAAGAAATCCTAACAGGCAAGTGTGCCATCATTTAAGAAAGTTTTAGGCAACTCCTGGACTAGCTGACTACACATGTCTACACTTTAATCTTTTCGGATAAACCAATATTTGTGTGGTTGTAAGCTCAATTCAGAGCTTAACAGGCCTAATCACCAAGGTGATTGTGAACCAGTGGTTCTAAAATTAATCACACCCAAGAACTAAGAACACTTGAGTCCTGCTACGACGCCACGTAACCCGAGTCTTTATTGACTGCTTGCATCGCCATTTTTTAAAACAATTTGTCTGGTCCTTTTTGTCCATCTAGTAAGTTCTAGTGCTTCTTGTCCATCTAGTAAGTTCTAGTGCTTCTTGTCCATCTAGTAAGTTCTAGTGCTTCTTGTCCATCTAGTAAGTTCTAGTGCTTCTTGTCCATCTAATAAGTTCTAGTGCTTCTTGTCCATCTAGTAAGTTGTAGTGCTTCTTGTCCATCTAGTAAGTTCTAGTGCTTCTTGTCCATCTAGTAAGTTCTAGTGCTTCTTGTCCATCTAGTAAGTTCTAGTGCTTCTTGTCCACCTAGTAAGTTCTAGTACTTCTTGTCCATCTAGTAAGTTCTAGTGCTTCTTGTCCATCTAGTAAGTTCTAGTGCTAGCCATAGTGTCCACGAGAAAGTGTATACACACACACACACACTCACTCGCACACACAAACACACACACAGATGGAACTTTGAAAGAGTTTTTTTTTTTTTTAAAGTGTTGCTCATGTATAACATTCAGTACAATTACAGGCACGCGAGGCCCCAAACTGCTCTGAGTGGTTGTCAAGACAAAAAGGACAAAAAGGCTCCAGTAGAAACGCTGACCGGAAGTTCCAATGAACCTGTGTGTCTTTAACCTTTTGAACATCTTTAATTTGAGATCAATTTTACACCAAAAAGAGAAGGGGTGGTGAGAACGCCCCATTGTAAACAAATGACACCTGTCAATTATATATTGCCATTTTTGTCTCGGCTGCGGAATGGGACGGGGTATAAAAAATGTTCCGTTTTTACTTAACTCTAAATTCGTTAGTTATTAGGAGTCAAATAATTGCTCTATAAGCTGTAGAAAAGGAGGAATTGTCTTATAAAAAAAGTTGTTTTGTATTGAACTTGTTTTATTCTCCAGACACTGATCTGCTTAAGTCGATGTGATGTATTCATTTTTATATTTTCCAGTCTTCCTTCTGTAATGTAGACCCCTATGTGTTGAGTTATATCTCGAATTTTAGCTGGAGGTGGGAGGTAAAAGAGAAAGGAATATTTAATATTGATATTGTGTGTGTTGCCTGAAATGTGAAATATCATGGCCATGAACAAATAGACAGTGGGGGACTTATTGTTACAATTGAAATAATTCCAACCTTTTTGCTGGGTGGTCTGTGAGATCTGTAAAATCTGTGAGATCTGTAAGCTCTGTGAAATCTGTAAGTTCTTTGAGATCTGTAATCTCTGTGAGATCTGTAATCTCTGTGAGATCTGTAAGTTCTTTGAGATCTGTAAGTTCTTTGAGATCTGTAATCTCTGTGAGATCTGTAATCTCTGTGAGATCTGTAAGTTCTTTGAGATCTGTAATCTCTGTGAGATCTGTAAGCTCTGTGAGATTCTGTAAGTTGGTCTCATTGAGAAATCTTCTACAATACACTACAAGATGTGGAGAAAATCTCTTGAACTCGAGGCCACTCGATTGCAAACTTTGCAGACCCCCGAAAGACCGCGCTGTCCAGTGTGTGTGTGTGTGTGTTTTTATGTAAATAAGTTACTCTGTAATTATTCTACAAAGTTCGACGAGTGTGTATGTGCTAAATGATGTACACTAGAAGTGGCTTGTGTTATTTGATGTGAATTTTTGGAACCACTAAAAAACTTTGCATTGATAAGAACACGAAACGATGTAATACAAGCATTGCCTACGTCTTGATCTAACATCGCCGTAGGACGAAGAGACAAAGGAAAAGCCAATATTTCTACGTTGATGGCCGCTTCCACTCAAACACTGTTTTTAAACCCCCACGTGTTTTCAGTATTTCAACAGCAAAATAAAATTTAATTAAAAAAATATGATAAATAAATAAATAAGGTAAACAGCTCAATCTAGAAGGCACTAAAGAACTTGTACCCAACCAAGATCTGACCAGGGACGTGAATAGGTCCAATGTATCTGAAGTGGCTGGTCACATTGCGGCTTTAGTGTTAGCATGCAAATATTTTGTATATCGGTCTGTCGATTGAGAAGGACGCCATTTCTGTCAATTAAGATAACCCTGGTGCCTCAAGTTCTTTTGGTCGTCTTAGACTTGCATAGCTTGGTGTTGTTTGACCGAGACCTGATCTCAATGAGCTGAAGTGGTTATACAATTCACGCCTGCTACTTCTGGTGTTGTTCTTCTGCAGGAATGTTTGTCAAAGTTGGTAGGAGAAACACAACATCAAAGGAATGAAGTTCGTGTGTCTGTGTGCGTGTCCTGGGTATGTGTGTGGTGTCGACAGTGTGTTGCGATGCCAAGCACTAAACTGTCTTATTTCTGAACTGTCTGCAGCAACACCGGAAGCTTAGGTTTTAAACACAGGTTAGGGTTACGGTTAGGGGCGCTATTGAGTAGTTTGTTTTTGAGTAAAGATGAAATGAAAAGAGACTTCAATAAAATAATATTGAAATGGAAAGGATGCAGAATACATAATTAGTCATAATGTTATGGCTATTGATATGGGCTAGAAAAATGCTCTCCAACTTAGTACGATTGATCGTTTTGGATTATCCATTTTATTTACTTCATTGCTTGATAAGAGCACGCAAACTTTGCAAGGTGTTCAGTATTGGACTTCATTTGGATACAAAAAAATATGAAAAAAAACAAGATTACAAAGACAGTTTGTGTGGAAACACAAACTCAAAATCGGCCCCCGAAGTGGTCCACCCAGGCAGGCTTCAATATTTTCAGAAAGAACATCCAAATGAAATTATATCAAAGACAAATGAGAGATAACAATGGAGAAAGAAGGTTGACAGATCTTGTGCAGTGCCCCAACGGTACAGCTGATCAAATGATAGGTGCAAGTGAATGCAAAGTTAGATGTGAACCTGGCCTAACTATTTCCCCTTTCAGACCTTGTGGTCTATAGGGCAGATGATGTAAAGTTCATCTGTTTTTTGTGGCCTACGGTTAACGAGGGTGTCATGTAGCCAGCACAACGACCAACCGCCTTTACTTTTACCTAACTAATATCAGGTACCCATTGGAGTTGGGTGGACTCAGAGGCGCCTAAGGATTCCGAAGTAGAAAATCCCAGTCTTCACTAGGATTCGAACCCGGGGCCCCCGGTTCGGAAGCCAAGCGCTTTACCGCGCCTCTCCTGGCCTAACTGAAGTCTTATAATTGATTAATTTTTTGAAAAGGCTCAATCTCTTATTCGAATGCTAAAAAATAATAAATAAATAAATAATGACTTCAATAAAACAAAAAGTACACGAAAATGACATTTACAAGATTACTATTCGTTTAAATTTAGGTCTAACTTATAATGCATACTAATTAGCTTTTTCTCTTTAAAAAACTGCTTGCATAACTGATTTTAAAAATTAGATTTTTCGCTTTCAGAAAAAAAAGTAGCCGTTGCATCAGAACTTTGAATGGTCTAAATTAAAATATTGTGATGTCGGATTTTCAATATCTTTTCTAGTTTACGAGATCTAAACGGGACGGACGGACAGACATTTCGCACAAAACTAATAGCGTCTTTTCCCCTTTCGGGGGCCGCTAAAAATACTTAAAAAGAAATAAAGCTCATAGTAAGCATTGTTTTATCAATTAGTTTGGATTAGTCATTTCATTCCATTTTTAAATCTATCTACACAAACAACAACAAGGGTGTCTTTCACAGCCACCGCCCAGCTGGTGGCTACGAAATTCAGGACTTCTTAAAAAGTGTGACGCCATGGTTGACGTGGACAGCCATGTTTTTTTTTTTTTTGCATTTCACGTTTCGACTTTCATATTAAAGCTGGCTTTGGTAAGCTTGTTTCGTCTTGTTTAATGATAGTCTCACAAATGTTATTCGACGTTCAGTCGCCACTTGTGCTGGAAAAGATTTCTCTATTTGTTACGTTATCTCGGTACTTTATTCGTAGGAACCTTTCAGCCATCACTGCTCAGCCTCTTGTCAACCTTCCACCTCTCGAAGCGTAGGTAGCCTTTGGAACAATAATTGTATTGAGTAGGTGGATTTTAAGATCCAGGCTAATGGATTAGTTCGTTCAATGTTGATGAGGTTACTGGGTAACCTGCAACCAATATGCATAACTTTGAGGGCGTCTTTATCCGTCATGGGAACCCGAATGCAGGCTGTTTAATGTATTTCCATGACATCGTAGATGGCTACAAGAAAGAGAAATGTGGATAAGATACACCCTAATCTCGTATCCGTTTCGATGTTGAAGAATTCCAGCGTCTCTTATGACATATGACACAACAGCTTGATTCGCTTTAGACAGGTCGCCGAATCTGGACAAACGGTTGCGAGATGCTTTATTCTCTTGCTATTTTCCGGAGTGATTCCGATGGACGCTATCAAACTTTTTTCCTGTTCAGTCCTTGATTTGCTTTTTTCGTAAGCAGCTGAGAAACACTAGTATAATTTAAAACCTTTTTGTTAAGCTGCTCTTAAGAATCTCTAATAAAATATGTTCTATTCGATGTTTCTCCATTCAATAATTGTACATTTGTAATCTATGTATAAACTTCAAAGTTAAATGTCAAATAACGACAAAGTAATGTCATTGTAAAATAGAATCGAAAATAATTTTTCGTGTGTAACCATCAATTAATTAGTTTACAGTTTTATTGTTGAACAAAAATATACATAATTTAAAAAGAGGCTATTGTCTTGTTTTTAAGGCGAGATTATTTTTTCGTGTGTGTGTGTGGGTGACACCCAAGGTTACCGCACCGTGTGACACCGAACCTAGTGACGCCACTGCCATTACTGATGCTTTGCCTTCCTCGTGTAAAGGGAGCATCTTAAAATGTAAAGAGATGTATTGTGCCGCAATCCACAAAAATCTAAAAAAAAACAACAACAAAGCTTATCTTAGTCGAAGCATTCAACATTTACAATAATATATCTCAATATTGTAAGATTTATTTCCCTTTTCACTATCAAAGAAATTTTTAAAATTACTACTGTTTAATTGATTAATTGCTTAATTTTGTTTGTTTGATTCATGTTTTTTAGGGACAATGAATAATCGTGCATAGTTTCAACTTGATCTGAGAATGGGAAATGCTAGAAATGACGCGTTAAAAATTTGTACCAGACAGACAGTCAGAAAGAGTGACTTAACAATAAGCTTTGATTCATAGTTTCCAATGTATCATACAACAGCTGAGCAAGGTCAGTAATTCCTTTACTTAGTTAATACCAATTTTATGTTGAGTTAGCGTGCCTTTGTATTTATATCTCTTTTTGTCTTTCTTTTAGTCTCTTTACATTGTTTCTTTTCTCTCTTTTTATATCCTCTCTTTCGCTTTCTTTTCTTCTTTGTTTCTTCTTTCTCTTTTTCTCTCTTACTCACTCTTTATTCTGTTTTTTTTTCCTCTATTTTATTCTTTTTCTTTCTTTTTTCGTTTCTCTCTTGCTTCTCTCTCTCTCTCTTGATCTCTCTCACTCTTATTTCTGTCTCTCTCTATCTCAGGTATTTATTGAAACTAAAATAGAAAAAAACAACTTCAAAAATATTTACATTTCTTACTGTAGGACAATAACTTTTTTTTTTTTACAATTTGTCATTTGCTGGACAAGGCTATAGCAAAGACTTGGCATATTTAAAATATTATCTATTGATCTACTATCAACTTCCACTCGTATTGTGTGTGTGTCTTGTTCTTACTGTATTGAGAAGGATGTGAGAAGGATGTGTTTGAGCCCTCCTCTTGTGACGTTCAAAACAGAAGTATCTTACTGACACGGGAACAAACAACTTTTACTTTTTCTTTTAAAATTATACATCCCGATCTTTAGAATTTAAAATTGAAACTTCAAATCCAAATGCCACAATAAAAAAAAATTTAATGAAACTATCATTAAGATTTTTCTATTCAAGTGTTTCCCAAACTTTTGTCTTAGCGAAACATTTCGCACACTCTGAGCATTTAGCGTAACACTGTTTAATTTTTAGAGATATTAGTTCACGTGGAGGCAATAACAGTTAATTATTTCAGTTATTCGTGGGACACCTTTTAAGGCCTTGTGGAAAACTAGGGTTCCGCGGAGCAAGGTTTGGGAAACACTGTCCTATAAGATAAGGGCTTTTGCAATGTGGAGAGATCCAAATTAGAAAGCAAATTGTTCTTTTGTAAATCTACCGTGAACCAGAGGAGATGTCTGATGTCAGCCCTAACGTTTTTGTTTTATATAATATCTACAGCAGTGATGCCCAAACCACAAGAAAGTAGTGCCGACAATGCGTAATCATATCGCAGAGGATCAGTTCCATTGAATTTTTTTGTTGTTTGCTGGTATGAAATTCGTGCTGAAAATTGATATGGCCCGCTAGCGTCAAAAACCATTAGAGCCGGATTTACCTATAGGCAATACAAGTTGCAGCTTACAGCCCCCCCCCCCCCAATAAATATTTAGCACATCTGGACTTATAAAAGGCTGATAAAGGGACCCCATTTCTCAAATAGCTTAGGTCCCTTTTCAAGTTTAAATACGGCACCGAGGATTAAGTATAGATATACCACTTTCGTTCTATTCCACATTTCTCTCTAGTAGATTGAACCTCGATTTCCAGGACGATGACTGAATATTTACTTTATTTTTCTGGAATCTTACTGGAAATTTCTTGTGGTCAAACAATCGGAATGCGGCATTGTTACCAGGTGTCACATGTCTCAGACCGCCATCTTTGCGTGGCGCCCGAGTTTCAGGGCACCGTTTGACACCCATTGTGTCGGAAAGAGGGGGGTGGGTCAGGTACTCCTGTGTTGTCATCATCTGATCAAACATTGTCGCAGGCCCGACCTGTGGACGCAAGCGAAGTAGGTGCGCGCGGGTGTGTACACGGGGGAATTTGCGTAGGAGGGGAACCGGGCTTAACCATTAAATATTCGCGGTGGCCGCAGTGGCCCGTGCATCCTAATTAAAATACAATATTAGCTCGTTACCTGGATCGAAGATGACATCTCCCGCCGGCCCCTTTTTTTGTGAATCTGACATCTGATGTCACTGTCATTGCGTCATGAATATCATATGTCATAAATTAGGCTGACAATGTCTATACGTTGCTTGTGCAAAGCCCTTTGCGAACCACGATGGACTAAATAACGCAGACTCATATATCAAGAGAGCTTAACAACAGCTTTACGGATTTGCATGAAATGAATGTTGAGATGTCTGGATCTGTATCACAAAAACTATGATCTGAGTAGAGTAATACATGCACGTAACCAGGAATTTAAAAAATCAATTAAGCTAAACATCTCATTTTCAATACGTCTGCACTAGAAGTTTGTTAAAAATATATAAATAGATCTATACATTGCTTTTAATGCTTTTATTGTCTTATCTGCTGGACCGCTGTGGCACCACACAAGATCTGTCAATCTTCTTTCTCCATTCTTCGCTGTCATTTGTCTTTGATAGAATTTCATTCTGATGTTCTTTCTGAAAATATTGAAACCTGACTTTTCACCTGCCCGGGTGGACCACTTCGGGGGCCGATGAGTTTGCGTTTCCACACAAACTCTCATTGTAACCTATTTAAACTACAGTTCAAAGTGTGAAAGTAAATCATCAAAGTGTACTTTTTTTTTTACGTGTAGAAATGTTTTTTTTTTTCAAGATTTTTTTTTCTTTCCAGATTTTGTTTTGTTTTTGTTTTATTCCTTGCATCCGCTACAAGTGGAGGCTATAGTTCTAGTGAGCCCAGTAGAACACAATAACAAAGTCACTTTTGTTGCAAGTATATTGAGCGTGACTTCAGACCAGTGTTTGGGGAGCTCATTCCAGGCACTCATTGTTTCGCTTCGTCTGTGGTCAGGTAGGGAACTGAATGAGGGACTTCCTCCACTCTTAGTGTGTGTGTGTGTGTGTTTGTGAGTGTGTGTGTTTGTTTGTTTTATTTACATTCTGTTACTGTTAGAAAAAAAAAGAACAAGAGAAAGTACAAAGAGAAGGCAGTGACGGAGACAAAGAGAAATGTTGCTGCTCTCTTTCGCCTTTTGCTTTGTTTCTGCTTCCAAGAGTCTCTCAAAATATTGTCCAAGTACTTCACTAACTACTACAGAGCTCCCTCTCTCTCTCTCTCTCTCTTTCTCTTTCCCACACTCACACTCACTTTCTCTCTCTCTCTCTGTAGAAAGGTAGGAGGACGCTCGATACACAAACATGAGAGTTCACCTGATCGATCTGGCTGGCCGTCACATTGTCTGTTTTCATCTTACCTGAAACGCATGGCATCCTCGGATAGTCTTTTGGTGGGTTTATTTCTCTGTGTGGTATATACCGCATGTTCTAATGTCTAATATTCTACCCCCTCCTCTTTCAGTATCATAATGTAACATAATACCGCAATATTTTCGTATGCATAACAGAGTTCATGGACGTTGACGCGTGTTCTCTTGATATACACAACAACTATACAGTAGAGTTTTTATTTTGTTTTTGAGTAACCTGTCAGTAACACAAATACATTAGTCGAATTAAAAAAAAACGTATTTATGCTTTGCGTATTTCTCCCCTCCACCCATAAGTCATTTCGTTTCCTTCAGTTCTAATGTCGATACTTCTTTATAATTGGTTAGTAACTATTATAATTTAAGTCTATTGAATAGTCCATGAATGGGAAACAAATATGCTTTGAAAAAAAATTCGCAAGTCTTTTTTATGCTATTGAATATTTGTATTTGAGTTTTATATGTAGACTGCAGACATTCTGGGGACATACCAAAAAAAAAAAAACAATAAAAAAAACTACAACAAAGGTTTAAAGTTCCATTAAGAGTTTGCGGTATTCGGCCAATTATCGCTTTTAGGATGAGAGAACAGTCTTTTAGCGAGAACTTAAGAGAAAGAGAACCTGTGTACGAAATTTCATACGAATCAGTTCACCGATTTCACCGATCTCAAAGCAGTGTCATTTCGCATATATATGGTGGCATGACCGCACCACAAACAGCGATGCCCTTGCCAATGTCGGTATGAAAAGTATAGAGGGACTTCTTATGGTCCGACAGCTACGCTGGGCAGGGCACGGATCCAGTATGGGGGACGAACGTATGCCATAAGCAGTCTTCTTTGGTGAGCCAAAAGGTGGTCGACGTAACAGAGGTGCCTACGGAAGCGCTTTAAAGACCAGCTTAGGCGGCAACTCGCCTTAGCTAACATAGAAGAGAGCACTTGGTTGCGTGCGGCTTCAGAACGAGACAGCTGGAGGTCACTCACAAAGGCCGCGGGATACACATTTGAGACGAAAAGAAAATCCACTAACCAGGACAGACGAAGACGGCGAAAAGAAAATCTTAATCGACCACCGGTGGACAATGGTTATGCTTGTCTGGGGTTTGGCAAAATCTGTAGGTCACAGCTGGTGCTGCGTAGCCATGAGAAATACTGCATTCCTCATTATTCTTCGGAGTCGAAGACAAGCCTTCTTATTGTTATCAACAAAAATGCCTTCCTGAGGTGGCTTCAGAACGAGATAGATGTCGACCTTTTACAAAAGCCGCTGGATACACATTTGAGACCAAAAGAAAGTCGACTACAGAAGTCAGACATAGCGAAAGAGAATCTAAAACGATCATAGGAGGACAACGGGTTTGTCTGCGTTGAATGTGTCAAAATATGTAGGTCAAAGCTAGGACTGCTAAGCAACGTAATATATTGCTCTCCTCAGTAATCTTCAGACTCAATGACATGTTCTGTTCTACAATACATGTATATATTTTTTAAAAATGTTTATACAGTTTTGTTATCAATATAAAGTTTTGAAAATATTCGTAACTAACTGATCTATTACCAAGATATTAATAATGTACCTGAATGGTTTAGTTCTAGTGTTATTCCCACTTATTCTACATAGGAAACACTAAT
The DNA here is from genome assembly GCF_947242115.1 of Biomphalaria glabrata. Lineage (NCBI taxonomy): Eukaryota > Metazoa > Mollusca > Gastropoda > Planorbidae > Biomphalaria > Biomphalaria glabrata. The sequence goes on from NC_074713.1 coordinate 11,000,511, forward strand.
ACTTATCTTTAAAACAAAAAATATAATAAGCATCTTGTGACTACGGTAACAATTGCAGATTGTCCTAATTGTGTGTACTTCATGAGCTAGTGTCTTTTTACTATGCCTTAATTCAGCCGAGAATCGACTATGAAATAGAATTGAAGGAATGAATAGAAATATAATAGAAATGAGATGAATGCCTGGGCATTAGATTTGGTCGTAACGATGTGCCCACACAGTAGTTCTCCCCCCTCCACGCAACTGATGTGTCCAAAGAAGCGGCAAGTGTCGATACAGTTTGGGGTCAGCGGCATCGCAGGCTCTGCCAGGTTGTAGGGCTGTGTGCAGCAAGCTACCTTACGGTTTCCGACTCCTGATTTGTCCTTAGTGTTGACTCTTATAATTGGACATAGCTGCAAAGCTGCTCAGAATTGAATACAGAGTTTTCTTTCTTCCAGGGGGGTAGCCAGCCATAGCTAACGGGCTCCTCCTGTCCGAAGGCTATTGCTTTAGGCGCCAATGCTACTCTCCTTTGCCCCTTTTTACTGTTGGCGATAACAGATCCGCCCGACTCAATATGTGAGCTACACGTGAATATCAGGAGTTGAACAGCTTGTCAGAGGCAATTTGAGACGCATGCCATTAGAAGCATTGTATAGATAGTGGAGAGCTTAACTCCATTACCACTACCGGCAATGACAACCAGTGGCCCTTTATACACTTTATACAAGAAGCCATGAATAAGAGATTGGTCATTCACCATCTCCCTTGTCCGTAGGTCATCCACTAATCAGATGATCATATAATTACATCGTTCTACGAAGTTCTGTGTTTGAATTTGTGTAACAATCTTTTTGATTCAATACTTAAGAATATGAGAACAATGTAATAATAATTATACCAACGTCGACCGGCCAGTTATTACCAGCACGTCTGCTGCACTTTCTCCTCGCACACGTCTGCTGTTTTGTAAGAAGGTCAGATTGTGGTTGTTGATAGTTTGTATTTCATAGCTATTGATTCGTGTGTTGAAACTATTGAAACCTGCCTCTGTCTACCCACAATACGGTTTACACGTGGTGATTTATGACGTTAGGCATATTATTAGATTCACCCCCCCCCCATCTCTCTCTCTCTCTCTCTCTTACTCTCTCTCTCTCTTTCTCTCTCTCTCTCTTTTTTTTTCTCTCTCTCTTACTCTCTCGTACTCTCTCTCTGTCTTATTCTGTCTTGCTCTCTCTTTTTCTCTCTTACTCTCTCTCTCTCTCTCACTCTCTCTCTCTCTCTCTTACTCTCTCTCGGTCTCTCTCTCTCTCTTACTCTCTCTCGGTCTCTCTCTCTCTCTCCCACACACACACAAGGTTAACGCAGCATGTCACCTTGTGCCTGCATGTACTCACTCCTCGAGTGTTTCCTCCCCCTCCCGTGGGTACCTACTAGAGTGTGTCCAGGTCTGAAAGACTTTCTGTCTTACTGCCAGCCACGACATCAAAACACACTCACTCTCCAGAAGAGTCTTTTCTTCGGCTCCACCCTCCCCACCTCTAGACTTCTCTCCTCCCGTGTCTTCACTTAACAACTTGAACGATTTTCTCTTTTCTTTTATCGCCTTCTTATTCTTCACTTTTTATTTTTGATACAAAACAAAATTTGCTCCCCAATGTTTTAGGTTTCTGCCCCGGAAGTAAATGGAATATCAGAGTCACGCGGATTGTCGTCAGGTAGAGGCTGGCTCTTGGCGGGAAGGTCGATACAATGTCTTCAGCCAGAACACGAAGAGAACGACCCAGGGGACAAGGTGTCTTAAGTGCCTCCTTTGCGCATGCGTGTGTGTGCGATGTGTAGGTGCGTGCGTGTATTTGCGTGTGTGTGTGCGTGCGTGTGTGCGCTTGTGTGTGTCTGTGGAGTGACGAGCCAGGACGAGGAAAGGATTCGCTGGAAGAAGGCGATGTACTAAACCCTGGTCCTGATGGCGATTATGTGTTACCCGCCACAACCAAATAGTGAGTTCACAAGTCTGTTCAATTAATTCACCAAACGATGATTGACTTATACACAGAGAGGATCGATAACGTTTAATGTAGGAAGGGTGTTCAAGAATACATTCAAGTAACATGGCGTCTTTTTGGTATCCTAACACTTGGTTGGTATCCTAACACTTGGTTGGTATCCTAGCACTTGGTTGGTATCCTAACACTTGGTTGGTATCCTAGCACTTGGTTGGTATCCTAGCACTTGGTTGGTATCCTAGCACTTGGTTGGTATCCTAGCACTTGGTTGGTATCTATCCTAGCACTTGGTTGGTATCCTAGCACTTGGTTGGTATCCAAGCACTTGGTTGGTATCCAAGCACTTGGTGTTCTAGCACTTGGTGTTGTAGCACTTGGTTGGTATCCAAGCACTTGGTTGGTATCCTAGTACATGGTGTTCTAACACTTGGTTGGTATCCTAGCACTTGGGCTTCAAGCACTTGGTATTTTAAACTTGGTTTCCTAGCATTTAATGTCCTTTCATGAGGTGCCATATCTTAAGTCAAAAATAAAATTTAAATCGAATCCGAAAAGCAAAATGTTTGTCTGCGTTAGATGAAATAAAGGTAAGTAGGTCACAACTAGGTCTGAGTATCGACATGAAACACTGCATACTTCCCGAATCTATATCTGCTGTGCTGTTGGTGATGAAATCAATGTATGTGATATATGCCTTTTAAGTCGCTGAAATATTAGTTACTTATCAGTGCAGTATATATGCTAGTGCTGATTCTTTGTTTACATGATTAATTCAACAAAAAGTGAAGAAAAAAAAATCCACTTCTTTTTATTTTTGAAAGATGGATGACGTCAACAAATAAACTAATTCAATTAAATTTTAAAAATCAAATGAAACAATATCAGAACATCAAGAATGTACGTGACATTGTCTCCAGAAGTGAAGTACATCTTCCCCTTCGTATTGTTATATCATGTCTGGGCATTGAAAGGTTTCCTTTGGTCTATCAGGTTTTTGCTTAAGATGGTAACAGATAGTTCACAACAGTTTCTGACTTTGGACTGGCTCACTATTATGTGTATTCATCTGTGGTTGTCATAGCATCGTAGTATATTACAATGAAATAATACATAAAGTAATTCCTGGTGACAACGTACTATGTAATATATTGTAATTACTATTATTAAATTAAATATTTGGGTCACTTTTGTTACGCAAACAAACCTTAGGTAGATATTTAACAGTAGAAATTTTTTTTTTGAATATTAAATCGCACCGTCACAAACTTTCATTACAATGACGTAAAATAATCAATATCGTCTGCTTATTTTAATTGTAGGACTCTTCTAGAGTGGTGTCCCCTTGAGGGAAAAAAAAACACGGACAAGAAGATTTTTTTTTTAATTTCCACTGTTGTTTCCCTTTAGTGTCAATCTTCACAATGTTTTTGTCTTATTAGTTAGTTCACGCACGGTGCTACGGTTTTGTAAAGTCCAGTTACTGAAGTACAGTACTCGAGTGTCTGATAAGTCAGACGACAGTCCATCTCCTGGCTACATCAACAGCACTTGGCCGAGTCTCTCCAAACTTTAGGAGGACTAGTCGAGGGCTTTTAGCTGGCCGTTTATCCAGGTTGTTAACCTGTTGAAAAGGACCTTTATACATTTTAAATTGGGTCTTAATTAAATACATTGTGTGTTGGCGTGGGGGACGTGAAACTGTGCAACAACTGGGGAAGATATTGTTTTGATTGTAGGTATCATTAGTACTTAGTGTGACTTACAAACGAGGATTTGTCCCAAAGGCGTGTCCAGTGCCACAGAGAACCACCATGAGGCTCAACCAGTGAGAGGGTTTTGGCTTTATACTATTTTAACTCTTTCTCTCCGTAATTATTTTCCACGTTTCGATGGACTTATTCATTTCGCTCATTTTGTGTTTCACTACCCTGTTATGATTAAACTTCAATAACTTTTTTGTATGTAATTAGGAAATGTTATATTAGGTATATAATTATAGAAGAATGTATGCTCTTGTTATATAACACAAATTAAAATTTATAAAACCAAGAATTAATTTATTTTAATGGGTTCAAATCAACATTGATATCGTCAGTTAGGAGAGAAAGAGTTAAGTTACTTCTTGCTTGAATCACTCGGACTGTACCCTCGCAATATGAATGCTCCGCGTTGTGATAATGAAATGTGAATCGATTCTATTTTTTTTAAATTTAACTTTTAGATTTTCGCTTTCAAAGTCAGCGTGAAATCTGATTCCTTGAAATCTGACTCCTTGAAATCTGATTCCTTGAAATTTTATTCTTTGATTGGGAATCACGAGTTAAATTCATTGTTTTCAGTCCTTCACATTGAACAAGTAAAGCACGTTAACTGAAAGAATCTGATAACTTGTCATGCATTTTACTTTCAATAACTAATGAAGGAAAGATTTTTAAAAAAGTGGAACGTATTACTCCGCCACATTCCTCCCTCCCCAGGAAAAAAAAACTCCTGGTTAAGCGAATCTATCAATCTACTCAAAGTAGATACAAGTCTACTGCTAGGCCTAGAGATGCAGACTTTGAAGACGGTGCGCCAAATGTTCTTGCACATCTATCAATTTGTTAAACTCTTTAATAGCGCTTAGGTGCGGGAATACCCGCTGACGTGTTCAATAAAATGTTTGTGAAGACCAAATTGAATTTTAGAAGATAATAATTTGAACAATTATAACGGTCAAACTAGATTTTCATTAGCTAGTAATTCTTTTACTAAAGCTATACGTGAACTGTCAAATTTCTAGGAAAATTGTTTGAGCCTTTTTTCGAGATCCAGGTTTTTCCACCTATGATTGGTAAGCTGACTAGAGGAATTCTAAAAAAAAAATCTTACTTAATAGTCATTCGTTGAATTGTACAGTCATCTGGCTGATTGAGTGTAGACCTCTGATTGAGTAGTCATTTGAGTTAAGCATCTGTTTGATTGAGTGATCATCACCAAGGGATGACATAATGATTATTTTTTTAATGGAAATGTTGATGTATCTAGTACTTTCTGTTGATGTATCTAGTACTTTCTGTTGATGTATCTAGTACTTTCTGTTGATGTATCTAGTACTTTCTAGTCTGTTGATGTATCTAGTACTTTCTGTTGATGTATCTAGTACTTTCTGTTGATGTATCTAGTACTTTCTAGTCTGTTGATGTATCTAGTACTTTCTAGTCTGTTGATGTATCTAGTACTTTCTAGTCTGTTGATGTATCTAGTACTTTCTAGTCTGTTGATGTATCTAGTACTTTCTGTTGATGTATCTAGTACTTTCCGTTGATGTATCTAGTACTTTCTGTTGATGTATCTAGTACTTTCTGTTGATGTATCTAGTACTTTCTGTTGATGTATCTAGTACTTTCCGTTGATGTATCTAGTACTTTCTGTTGATGTATCTAGTACTTTCTGTTGATGTATCTTGTACTTTCTGTTGATGTATCTAGTACTTTCTGTTGATGTATCTAGTACTTTCTGTTGATGTATCTAGTACTTTCTAGTCTGTTGATGTATCTAGTACTTTCTGTTGATGTATCTAGCACTTTCTGTTGATGTATCTAGTACTTTCTGTTGATGTATCTAGTACTTTCTGTTGATGTAGCTAGTACTTTCTGTTGATGTATCTAGTACTTTCTGTTGATGTATCTAGTACTTTCTGTTGATGTATCTAGTACTTTCTGTTGATGTATCTAGTACTTTCTGTTGATGTATCTAGTACTTTCTGTTGATGTATCTAGTACTTTCCGTTGATGTAGCTAGTACTTTCTGTTGATGTATCTAGTACTTTCTGTTGATGTATCTAGTACTTTTTGTTGATGTATCTAGTACTTTCTGTTGATGTATCTAGTACTTTCTGTTGATGTATCTAGTACTTTCTGTTGATGTATCTAGTACTTTCTGTTGATGTATCTAGTACTTTCTAGACTGTTAATGTATCTAGTACTTTCTAGTCTGTTGATGTATCTAGTACCTTCTAGTCTGTTAATGTATCTAGTACTTTCTAGTCTGTTAATGTATCTAGCACTTTCTAGTCTGTTTATGTATCTAGTACTTTCTGTTAATGTATCTAGTACCTTCTAGTCTGTTGATGTATCTAGTACTTTCTAGTCTGTTGATGTATCTAGTACTTTCTAGTCTGTTAATGTATCTAGTACTTTCTAGTCTGTTGATGTATCTAGTACTTTCTAGTCTGTTGATGTATCTAGTACTTTCTAGTCTGTTGATGTATCTAGTACTTTCTAGTCTGTTGATGTATCTAGTACTTTCTAGTCTGTTGATGTATCTAGTACTTTCTAGTCTGTTGATGTATCTAGCACTTTCTAGTCTGTTGATGTATCTAGTACTTTCTAGTCTGTTGATGTATCTAGTACTTTCTAGTCTGTTGATGTATCTAGTACTTTCTAGTCTGTTGATGTATCTAGTACTTTCTAGTCTGTTGATGTATCTAGCACTTTCTAGTCTGTTGATGTATCTAGTACTTTCTAGTCTGTTGATGTATCTAGTACTTTCTAGTCTGATGATGTATCTAGTACTTTCTAGTCTGTTGATGTATCTAGTACTTTCTAGTCTGTTAATGTATCTAGTACTTTCTAGTCTGTTGATGTATCTAGTACTTTCTAGTCTGTTGATGTATCTAGTACTTTCTAGTCTGTTGATGTATCTAGTACTTTCTAGTCTGTTGATGTATCTAGTACTTTCTAGTCTGTTGATGTATCTAGTACTTTTTAGTCTGTTGATGTATCTAGTACTTTCTAGTCTGTTGATGTATCTAGTACTTTCTAGTCTGTTGATGTATCTAATACTTTCTAGTCTGTTGATGTATCTAGTACTTTCTAGTCTGTTGATGTATGTAGCACTTTCTAGTCTGTTGATGTATCTAGCACTTTCTAGTCTGTTGATGTATATAGTACTTTCTAGTCTGTTGATGTATCTAGCACTTTCTAGTCTGTTGATGTATCTAGTACTTTCTAGTCTGTTGATGTATCTAGTACTTTCTAGTCTGTTGATGTATCTAGTACTTTCTAGTCTGTTGATGTATCTAGTTCTTTCTGTTGATGTATCTAGCACTTTCTAGTCTGTTGATGTATCTAGTACTTTCTAGTCTGTTGATGTATCTAGTACTTTCTAGTCTGTTGATGTATCTAGTACTTTCTAATCTGTTGATGTATCAAGTATATAATGGTTGTATATATTAAAAATTTAACAATAAAAATTCAGATATTAATTTCATCTTGGTCAACCCCCCTCCCTGCCAAAAAAAAAAGGTTTTAAGAAAATAACATGTCCATTATTACTAAGAAATAAAAAAAAAATCATACCTTACATTGATGGTGTCTTTTTTTGTGTGTACCATCGCGTTCACCATTATTGCCAGATACCACAAGTGAAACTCAGAGTTCACCCAGCTCTAATGGATTCCCAATATTTGAATTAAGTTTGAAAGAAACAATAGATAACTATACAATCTTCTGCATAGCTCACTAGCAGAGTGGTTAGAATGTCGGCTTGATGAGGCTTGTGTCATGAGTTCGAATTCAGGTTGTCCCCCCCCCCCTTTTTTTTTTACAAATGCTTTTTAAAAAACGATTACGGTAAAATTCACCCAAATATTCCCCCCCCCCCGGCCATTTTTCCAACTGGTCCAGATAAGGGATAGGATCATAGCGTAGAGAGAAAGCTAAAAGCATGAAAAAGAGCTAAAAAAAAACAATTGGTAAAAATATGTCTAATTTCACAGATTTATTGTTGTTGGTCTAAATCTATAAGAAAGTTATTGACATGACGGATCCAAACTAATTAATTCAACTACACTTCCTAGAAGCTTTGTTTAGTGTTTAGTATTTCACTTGTTTTTTTGCATGTCCACCTTCCAGTTCTCCGACAAGCTACCCTCTCACTGGACCAGCAAATCCCCCTTTTTAGTTCAGATGATAAAGTTGTAAGTGTCAAAGTGTCACATCCAGGTGAGATTTCTTTTTATCCTATGCACAGCAGGAATGACCAGTAAACCAGGTTCTAGTTCGAATTTTTTGTTCAAAATTTTTTTTTTAAAAGATAAACAGTTCTGCCATGTGGCTGAGGAGCGATTGGTTCCCCACCCCCACGCCAACCTCCCTTCCTGAAACCAACCCTAGGGGAGTTCCTAGCAGAAGCCTCATTGTAGGGGCGTGGACCATTAAAGCTGGTCTGTTTATGGGGAGATAATTGGAGCGGAAACAGGAATAAAAACACCGGCATTGAAAAAAGCAGCTTGAGTAAAGACGGGAGTTTGACAAGGTAGTCTAGTTAGCAAAGGGTTAAACGGTGTTAATCTTTTATTTGCTACTGGGGGCTTGGGGGGACAGTGTTCACTCAAGCGATGAATCGTTTTAAAAAAAATTCTAGGTGATTACTGGACTACAATTTCAGGTGACCATGCATGTGGTCATTCAGTGGCCACGATTTGCGACCCCCCAACTCTTTGGCTGATCTGCTGAACCAACTGTCCAAGCTAGTCCCTTGTATGAGCTATTCACGTGTTCATGGGGACCCGATTGATTTGTTTTGGATGGAGTGTGGGGAGCCAGTTTAAACGTCTCCCGCCTTTGCGGACAGACAATAATGAGCAATGATGGTCGGAACGGGATGATACAATTAAAGAAACAAGCTTCAGTGGTCGGACGCCCTCAGGGAGAGAAGAAGGGGGTGAAGAGGGATGTATAAATGTGGGGATCCCGGACTGGTCAGCGCCCTGTGACGTATGATGTCAGGTAAAGGGCCCAGGTGAAGTCGTGGCTGGACACCCAAACGTTCAAGATCAAGAAAGCTGCGAGCTCTTTTGTCTCGCGCGCGATCAAAATTAGCCAATCAAATGCGCGGTTGACACCGAGGCACAGCCTCATTAGATCCTGGCACCTTTTCTGTCGTCTGCTAAACTCAATGGAACTTTTTTGGTTTGTTTGTTTGTTCATAGTGTCCTAAACTTTGATCGTCCAAGTGTTCATCGCTCCATACAACAGGGTTCCGGCACAGAAGGGGGGCGTAGTTACACGCCGTTATCAACTTTTAATCAAGACCAAGTATACATCTAGGGATGGAATGGTTGTCATTGGTTGTCTTTGTTTTTTTTTTTTAAATATTTTTAAAAATGTATTTTCTTGTTAGTTTCATGCTAGCAAGTGGGGGCACTAAGCTACAGATCATCTTGCCTAGATGTCAATACAGCACTGTGAGGATCATAGCTTCGATCGAAACGATGTCGCCCACACAGAGGTTCCTTCATCTCCACCTCGAGTATGTGTCCCGAGGAACACCTGTAACATTTCTGTCAGAGTGCAGCACTGTGTGCTGCAAACTACGTAAAGGGCCACAACTGATATTTCCTTAGTGAAGAGTCCAGAACCCTTTTCCATGTTTGGGTCAAGCCGCTTGGGATGTTTGGATTCAAGAGTTTCCCTTTTATTTCAAACCTACACAAACGAAACATATTTCTATGTGTATATGTGTGAGTGTGCATTTATCAGTGTAATGAAAGGATGTTATGTGTTTCTGGTATGGGTGTGTGTGTGTAACAAGGAAAACCGTCTATTTATTCACTGGGTGTCATTGATACATTCCTAACACATGGAAAAAATGCGAAAAACGAGTTGCATATGGTCACTCTGTTTGCTGGACATTAAATGTTCAAACTGTGCGGTATTGTTGCCCCGCCTGCCCACGTTGTGAATGAAACAAATGTTTGCCAAAAAGATCAGACTGCTAGCCTTGCGGACGACAATGTCCACTACTAGACAGTAAACCTAAGTCCCAGCAATGTCAGCTTCCTAAAGCCAGGTAGCCTAGGCACCTAAAAGTCATCAACAAGGGAAATAATTTTCAGTTTACTAAAAGACTGTTTAAGTGCTCGGAGAAAACAAAATTAGCTGAGTTAATCTGGAATATAAACAAAATCAACAGAGTTACATCTGGAATATAAACAAAATTAGCTGAGTTACATCTGGAATATAAACAAAATTAGCTGAGTTACATCTGGAATATAAAAAAAATTAGCTGAGTTACATCTGGAATATAAAAAAAATCAGCTGAGCTACATCTGGAATATAAACAAAATTAGCTGAGTTACATCTGGAATATAAACAAAATTAGCAGAGTGTAAACCTGAATATAAACAAAATCGACAGAGTTAGGCCTACATCTGGAATATAAAAAAAATCAGCTGAGTTGCATGTGGAATATAAAAAAAATCAGCTGAGTTATATCTGGAATATAAAAAAAATTCGATATAAAATATAAAAAAAAAAATGGAAGGGGCGGTCGAATTTTTGTAGAGAAATTACACAGATTGAATACAAAAGTATTTACTTATCTTAAAAAATTTGAATAAACTAAAAAGTTAGTAAAATGTTTGACATGTTTCGGATGTGCCTTCGGAGTTCAAAATAATTTACTTCATTACCGAAAGTCCAAACCTCTCGCAGGACAACGGGGGATGGCGGGCAGGGTATGAGCTCTGGACCATCGATTAGTCCGAAGAACAGCTCATACCGCACGACCAGGTATGTAACAAGCCTGTAGATAGAAAGCCCCCCCCCCCCTCCTAGTCATTATGGTGGTTCATTATAATATATTTTGCATATGATATTTTGTCTAAAAAATGTAACTATTATAATTAATGTGTTAGGGCTCATTACTATTAAGGCTTGAGAAAAAATCGTTCCCCCCCCCTTCCCCCATCACCATTCAAAGGTTCCGGATCCGCTAGTGGTACGACCCTCATACTGTACGACCCTCATACTGTAAGACCCGAAGTTGTCAACATTCCTGGTGAACTTCTACAGGCCGGAGGAGAAACCATGATAAACTTTATATGATTTGCAACAAGATCTGGCAGTCAGGAGAATGGCCCAAGCTCTGGACCCAATCACTCATCATTACCCTTCCGCATCATTAGACTCAAAAACCATTCCAGCAAAGTTCTGATCAAAATTATATTAAATCGGCTAAAACCAATAGCAGACAAATCATATCAGAAGAACAAGCGGGTTTTTAAACAAGATCGCAGGACAACAGAACAAATCCTAAACCTCAGAAAGAATACTCTGTGAGAAATATCTCCAACACCAAGAGAATCTTTTCCATGTCTTTATTGATTTCAAGAAAGCTTTCGATCGAGTATGGCACGGGGCACTCTGGGCGACAATGGAAAAGTACAACATAAATAAAAACATAATTAAAGTTATCCGAACCTCTACAAGGATGCCACCAGCGCGATGTACTTCAACAATAATATTGGGGACTGGTTCAAAACCACAGTTGGAGTAAGACAAGGCTGCCTACTTTCACCAACACTTTTCAATATCTTCCTTGAAAGGATAATGGAAGATGCTCTCGAGGGCTATGAAGGTACTGTAAGCATTGGAAGAAGAAGAATTACTAACTTGCGCTTTGCAGATGACGTTGATGGCCTTGCTGGGACAGAATAAAAACTAGCTGACTTGGTGATTTGCATTGACAAAACTTTCGCAGCATATGGCATGCAAATAAATGCCGAAAAAAAAAACAAATTATGACCAATAGCCAGCAGGTCTTTAATAGGGACATCAGTATTGGAGGTGAAAAGCTGACTAGTGTTAGCAGCTTCAAATACCTCGGAGCTATTGTCTCAGATGAGGGAACGAAACCTGAACTATTGGCCCGAATAGCACAGTCCACTGCAGCCCTTTCAAAATTTAAAATAAATATGGAAAGACAAAGGTTTATCTCTCGGCACCAAAATCAGACTGATGCGCTTCCTGGTCATGGCCACATTTTTATATGCTTGTGAGTCTTGGACTCTGACTGCAGAGCTGGAGAGGAGGATCCTAGCAATGGAATTGAGATGCTACAGAAGGATCCTATGTATCACGTTCAAAGACCGCATCAGAAACCGAGAGACTAGAGACAGGGTTACTGCAGCGATTGGACAACATAAAAGAATAGACGGGCCTGCCATTGAGAGAGGTTCTAACTAGGGCAAATGAAAGGGGGAATGGAGAAAGACTGTCGACGAATCTTGCATGGTGCCCCACGGCCCAACAGACTAAGGGATATGTGAAAGTAAAGGTAAAAGGTAAACAAATAAAATATAGATGTAGAGCATGAGCATAAAATAGATTTTTAAAAACAAATTTATATTTCGTAAATATGAAACTACTCCACGCGGGATTTATTGAAAATATGTGCGAAAGCTCGTTAAAACATAGACCCAATGGCTCCACAATAAATCAGAGCAATGGAAAAACAATTGAGAATAAACCGATTCGGTTGCCAAAATAAAATATATTCTTAAAAAAGTAAATGCAAAATAAACTTTGAAATGCGAGACGTTTACAGCGTACCCTTCGATTGAATACCTTTTGGTGGATGTAAACATTTGAGACCAATTTGCTGGATTGAAATTGAAAGTTTCATTTCCATTACTTGAAAACCTTCATAAACGATGGAGGACCACTGATGGCGGGTACACGTGAATGTAGATACGTGAGCAAGTGGTCGTCTGCTGACGTCAAAGTCTGGCATTACGTAAAGTCTGGCATTACATAAAGTATGATGTTACATAGGCAATATCAATCTGGTCTCTCAAGCCCAAGATCAAGTACACTGTGGCCTTCTGTTGCGTGCTGATGACATGGTTTCCGCTCTGGAGATTGCATTTCTTCCATTGTACTATTTCTTTGTACTAAGATTTCTTTTATTGTACAGACATTAGTATATCGTTCTAGTGAATGGATACAGAAAATATATATATAAAGTTTGAAACATAAAAATAATGACTACAATTGGAAAACGAAACATTTTGGATTGGCCTATTTGTTCCTTCTGTTAGCATCCGTCTGTTACTGGAACGATTCTTTAAGAGGCACACTTTTAAGATAATCGATTACATATATTTTAGGTAAAGTGTTCAGTACAAATATAGGCGTATTCGATTTCAGGTTCGATTCTTGATCTACGTGAATTTCAGGTGTTATATCTGCCAACGATCGTACACCTAGACTTAATGCATTAAGATCACTGGCTTTGAAATTTAGAAAGTTTAGTTTGACAGTCCAATGCCAGACTTCAGAAGAGTGTAATTGTTTTGCTACGCCTGGCCTGTAGAAGGATGATCTCATGGCAGAATCGATTCCTACGTACCGCTTTCAATGAAATGAGAACGTCGTCCAACACCAGTTACTTAGCATCGCTTTACATCTTTGCTTTGGTCTGCGCCCCTGTACTGCTGAATGGTTGCACCTTTCCGAGAAAGGAGACCAGCATTGGAAGAGACACACGCCGACAGAGAATGGGATAGTGGTTCATGTTGACATGTAGTATTAAATGCATGCAGCGCACGTGCTTTACTCCCCCCCTCCCGTATACAAGGTAGGTGAGGGGGGGGGCAATGCCATTCACAAAAAAAAAAAATGGAAATGGGGATTGAGGTAATACAGGAAATCGGAGAGAGGGAGAAAGTAGACGTGTGTAAATCGTGTTTTTATTTTTTTTTCTCTTATTCAAATTTACGGATATGGATATGAGTGACGTGCCCTTGAATTATTTCTCTGCTTTTTGGCTCTTGAGTTATTTGGAGAGTACATACAATTTTGTTCCTAATTCAAAGTCGTCTGCAGCATATCGTGACTGATGCAGTTTGTTTGATGCAGCTTACACTGTGGGTATAGTACCCCCCGCCCCCTTTCCAAGATACAGGTGGGATGGAGAAAAAAAAATCGCAACTTTTTTTTAAATGAACAGAAATCTGAAACAATTTGTAGCAACGAAAAGGTCTTGAAATGTGATCAGTTAAAATAGGACTAAAAGTAAAGCGATCCTGAACAACCGACCACCTTGATATCAGGTACCCAATAGAGCTGGGGGTAAGGGAGACAATAATCTTTGTGAATTTAAAAAAAGAGTTTATATAGCTTATGCTTATAAAGTAAGAACCAATTTGTTTAGTAAATTTAAAAGAGGGCGGTCTGCGTATTTCACGTAGCCTCAATTAAAATATACTAGTCGACCGGCGGCGTAGCATACGCCGCTATTTTGCAGGGTCGGCCTTAGGCCACTGCAACCTATTTTTTCGTAGGGTAACTCTAGTCCGATTTGCAGAAATAAAAGCGTGAACTTTCCTTTACTTCTTGTCCAAACTCTTGAGCCATGAAGAGAATTATATATATATAGATTGGTGTTACGTCTGTTATGAGACCCATCAATAATAAATAATGAGAACTTTAATCTTGCTTCAACAAATTATAATAATAATATGTCAACAATAGCCTTGTTTACATGACTCCATTTCCTAATCCTTCTCTAGCTTCCTCTTTCAACGCGCGTTCGCACCATTCCACATTCACACTATGCTGCGCACGTAACAATAGGTGACTACTTGATACACAAATAGGACATAGGTAATATGTGGGCTACTCTTATGTATCAACGATGTGTGCAACCAATGTTTAATAATAGATACTATACATTTGAAAGTAGAATAATTATTTTTACATCTTTTTAAAATAGACGAAATGAGCAACCTGTACAGTTAAGAAAAGGTGTGTCTTGTTGGATGATTGATAGTAATGGAGGTGTTGGACAATAAGTAGATTATTTTGCTTGAGATGTTATCTGCGAGATCTTAAATACCACTCATGACAGAATAAACAATATAGAAAAAAAGATAATCCAGCCTATTTAAATAAACAACACTTGACTATATAAAGAAGGGCACAGCCGACGCCGTCCTCTATATATTCCTAAACTATTTCCGTTCTTACTTTTAAATAGTGTTGGGAACGATGGTCGAGAGGCTAAGTACATTTGAACTTGGCTTGAAAGGGGCTCGAGGTTCGACACCCGACTTGAGCAGAGTTGCATAAAGGCAGCACGGAAAAACTTCTCCCAGATACCCCCTCCCCCACTGGTCCACAAAGGAGATTGGACCATAGCGCTCTGAGCATGCTATAAGCATGAAAGTAGCGCTATATAAAAGCTATAATTTAATTTTTATTTTATTTTAAAATAAAATGTCGCGTCACTAAGAGAAAACTCAATTAAACCCAACATCTACGCGTCTTACCATTGAGTCATTACAGTGTAAAGGGGGGGGGGCGTTTTGTCCCACAAACAAAAAAAAAAAAAAGAAAGAAAATATGCATCAGATAAGTGTAAATTTAGTAATCTATAAAACTAAGATTATTGAGAATGTTAAAATAAGTATAGCTATCGTAGTTATCAGGTTATCATGATTCATGTATAGATTATTCACCTTAGCTTATGGCAACAAAATCTCTATGGCTTCCTCCAATCGCGAAATGCCTGGGCATTCACAATGATTGGAACGAGGTGGATCCCACAACAGTTCCCCCCTATCCAAGCAGATGGTCTATCCAAAGGAGCGACAATACAGCTTATTATCAGCGGCGTCGCAGGTTCTGCCAGGGTGTAGCACTGTGTGCAGCAAGCTACATAAGGGCCGCCGGCTCCTGATGGTCCCTCACGTTGTCCCCGGAAGTCTATCAAGGAAACAGAGATTTGAGTTTTCCTTCTCCCTGGTTGGCTCTCTCCTGACCAAAGCTCACTGGTTTAGGCGCCAGTTACTCGACGTTGCTCCCTTCTCCTGTTAGTGATAAAAAGTTGAGCCACACGTGAAGGCCAGTAGTTGGACATTGTCAGAGGCTATTAGAGACACGGACTGCATGAAGCATTTTTATAAATATTGCGCAATGGAAGTGTACAAAATTGGACAAAATTACTGCTGACGATCTTGAATACAACACATTATTATGGTGTATGTCTAACAATTCTTTTTTTGTCAAGCGTGTTCAAAATGTAACACAATTTTTGGAAATGATAATGTATTTATACGTAATACTATTTATTGAGTCCATTTTTTTTTACAGTTTAAAAGAGGTTTATGGTCTACAAAAAAAATCTGCTCAGGGCCTCAATATATTTAAATCCGACCCTGCACCTGAAATGATCTCAGACTAATGACGTAAATGTACAATGACGTATGTGTGTGTGTGGAATAGCTGGTTTGAATGTGTGTGTGTGTGTTTGTGCATGCCTGTTAGAGGGGCTTGAGTGGCGCGCACACTCATTGAAGTGTGTATATGTATTCACCCCAAATAGTCCCTCTGTTTTCTGAAATAGTTAATAGTGAAACCAGGCAACTATACGTCAACCCCCCGACCTCCCGATTCCTTGTTTGATGTTCAACCTCAGCAGAAAGACATCCGAGGAGTTGACGGGAGAAGGGGTGTGTGTGGGAGGAGGGGGGGAGGGTGCGAAAGAGTCACTGAATTAAAAAAAAAAAGATTTTCAAATATTACAACTTGTCTCTATTCTAAGCAGGACCACCCACTACACTGTAGACCTGCGTCCGTCTCTCGTATTGTGCGTGTGTGTGTGATGTGATTTCATGCGTGTGTGTGTGTGGACACAAGAAATCGTTTCGGTACTGACGGAGGTGAGCGGGAGAGGACTCGATATGTATTTAGAATCGGGGGAAAATAGATGTTGATGTCTACTTAGCCTGCTCGCATAGCATCGATACCAATGTTTGTTTGTAAGTCGTAGCATATAAACATTTGTTTAAAAATGAACATTACCCATGCATGAACATGCTAGCGTATGATCTGAACAATATCGAGTCTGGTATTTTTTGATGTTTGTCTCTAGTTAAAGTTTGAGTCATGAACATTTGGAATTATTGACGATTTGGTTAGATATTTCTCCAATGTCGAGGTTCTTCCAAGAGGCTCTACAATGTCTCTATATTTTCAGATAGTCAAACAACAAAAACATGATCCCAACATGTTTAACCTAGTCTAAGTTTTAAAACTTATGTCCTAGAAACCAAAGACTGAACAGAGAGTGTCGCGCCAAGCGAGGCCAATCGTTATAGTAAGCACTAGGCCTCAACACTGACCTGCGACGTCGCAAATTGCGATCAGTGCAAACCAAAAGTTCGTTGCCACGTCGACCAGACCTGTGACGTGTCAAAGAGCTATTGGTCTTCACTGCCCACAGGTTGCAACGTTGCAGGTCAGTGTTCAGGCCTTCTAGGACGACTGGTTTCGGGCCGAGGCTCTCCTTCTATTTTGAATGAAGTCCTTCCTTTAACTATGACGATGTGCAGACAGGAAATGGAAAGGTTCACTCAAGTTCACACTGTTAGTTCGTGATATGAATGTAAATTAAGGAACAGGAAACGTGAATAAAGTAATCCTGTCCTAATATTGAAGCAGCAAATGAAGTCCTTTCTTTTTGTGTGTAACCTTTTTTCTTGATCCAACTGCGTCTTTCTCTTGTCTTTTGGTCTCTCTGACATATATTTTCTATTGAAGCGTCTTGTTTACACTAGAAAGGTGTCTGTTTTATTTCTGTTTTATCTCTGATATATTTATGTTTTATCTCTGATTTATCTCTGATTTATCTCTGATTTATCTCTGTTTTATCTCTGATTTATCTGTTTTATTTCTGTTTCAACTCTGATTTACTTCTTTTAAAACCCGTTCAATTTCTCCCTGGCAGTTTTGGTTTTAAACTAAAATAGATCATTTAAAATAAAATGATCATTACTTGCAATTCTCATTTAGAAGCTGGATTGGCCACTGCCTTCATTTCCTATCAGACAAAAAGTCATTGAGTATTCCAGGCAATGAAACTCTGACTCAACATAACACTTAAATTCATGGTCGTCTTGCTATAATTTTTCTTCTGAATTCATAAAAAAAAAATGCTAAACTGTGTTGACTGTTTGCCCTGGATCTAGAATCGAATTATAATTTGCATGAGCTGCCAGTGAGTTTCAAGACTTCCCTATCACTAAACATCCCATTTGACTTGTATCCTGTGCTAGTGACTCTTAGACTCTTGATCATAATCTATAAACAATGGGGAAATCGTTGTTTGAATAGAATCCAAAGACACATTCCTACTTTTTGAATTTTTGTAATTGTATAAATTAGTTTGGGTCTTATAATTAAATGTGTAATAGATCTAGAGTAACAACAATTAAAAATATTTTTTACCAATTGGTTTTGCTTAGCGTTATTCACGCTTTTAGTTTTCTCACTACTCTATGGTCCTCTCACTTGTCTGGACCAGATGGGAAAATGCAAGTGGAGGGGGGGGGGGTGAAGGGAAGAAAGAAAAGAATACTTGGCTGGATTTTTATCATATTCGCTTTTTAAAAGCATTTATATAAAAAGGAGAAGAAGGAACGACCTGAATTCAAACTCATGGCTTAAGACTCTTTAAGCCAACATACTAACCACTCTGCTAGTGAGGTTAATGAGGTGCCTATGATAATAGAAGATAGTGTATTTATCTAGTGTTTGTTCCAAACTTACTTTTAAGCGGCGACCTATAAAGGGGACTAATTCAGCTTATACCACCACTTCAGTCAAGTACAATTTCTTTCCCTTCTTCGAAATACCAAACAAAAAATTAATTACCACTGGTCAATTAACAAATTGATTTTTTTTTTAAATTGATTCTTGTGTTTTCAGAAATTTCAGCTTCATCCGAGATTGGGTGTCGTAGAAATATCGTTTACAAATTTTTTACCAGACAGACAAACAGACAGACATAGTTGTGTGTGCTATGTTTACCACTACAATATTTTTTGTTTCGGTTAACGAAAACCAAAGTCATAAATCTATTTCCGTTAATTGTTAGTGTGAACTGAGACTAAAATGCACTGCATTCAAATTCTGAAATGTTTGTTTCTGATGTCCTACGAGACCTCGGCGTCGAGGTTATGATGCCCTGCTTTTGGCCATGACGTCATCAAGTCTTCTAATAAAAAAAAACGATGACAAACAGAATGTCACCTTGGCAGTGACAGATCGATGACAGGTAATAATAATGTTAAAAAAAAAAACAGTTAAGGGGGGGGGGGTGGATTACTTCCTGAAGACCTGCATCATCGTCTTGATCCTCAATGAAACCTAAGCAGGGAAACGTCTGTGTGTTTGTCGCATTTCCGGTGTGGAAAGATGGCCTCCAGTAGGTATAGATCTGTTTAGAAAAAAAGTATGATAAAATGGAAAGTCGCTAAGACATTGGTGATGTGTACCATGATTAGTTCTTTGCGGCTGCTTTCAATTCGTTTTACGACATTTTTTTGTTATGAAAACTTTAAAACTTTTCAGTTCTTCAATCTCAAAACCAAACTATGAAATCTTTTCAGTTTTACGATCTTCAAAACCAAACTATGAAATCTTTTTAGTTTTACGATCTTCAAAACCAAACTATGAAATCTTTTCAGTTTTACGATCTTCAAAACCAAACTATGAAATCTTTTTAGTTTACGATCTATAGAACCAAACTATGAAATCTTTTCAGTTTTACGATCTTCAAAACCAAACTATGAAATCTTTTTAGTTTTACGATCTTCAAAACCAAACTATGAAATCTTTTTAGTTTACGATCTTCAAAACCAAACTATGAAATCTTTTCAGTTTTACGATCTTCAAAACCAAACTATGAAATCTTTTTAGTTTTACGATCTTCAAAACCAAACTATGAAATCTTTTTAGTTTTACGATCTTCAAAACCAAACTATGAAATCTTTTTAGTTTACGATCTTTAGAACCAAACTATGAAATCTTTTCAGTTTTACGATCTTCAAAACCAAACTATGAAATCTTTTTAGTTTACGATCTTTAGAACCAAACTATGAAATCTTTTCAGTTTTACGATCTTCAAAACCAAACTATGAAATCTTTTCAGTTTTACGATCTTCAAAACCAAACTATGAAATCTTTTCAGTTTTACGATCTTCAAAACCAAACTATGAAATCTTTTCAGTTTTACGATCTTCAAAACCAAACTATGAAATCTTTTTAGTTTACGATCTTTAGAACCAAACTATGAAATCTTTTCAGTTTTACGATCTTCAGAACCAAACTATGAAATCTTTTCAGTTTTACGATCTTCAAAACCAAACTATGAAATCTTTTCAGTTTTACGATCTTCAGAACCAAACTATGAAATCTTTTCAGTTTTACGATCTTCAGAACCAAACTATGAAATCTTTTCAGTTTTACGATCTTCAGAACTAATGTTGGAATGATTGGGTGTCATGTGCCAGTCCAACGACCGATCACCTTTACTTGTCCGATGCATTTTAGATTTATAAGGATCATAAAAATTTAGCTAGCCTTACCAACCCTTAGTAGGAGAGGGAAAGCGATTGTCTTGCGAACCGAGGGGCCCAGGTTCGAGTCTCGGTGAACACTGAGATTTTTAGTTTCGGGATATTTAATGGGAGCCTGACAGTTTAGGGTAAGTAAAGCGATTGGTCCTTGTGCTGGTCACATGACACCCTCGTTGACATTCGGCAATAGAAACAGAGAGGGATACTTAACTATTCTTCTACAACCAATCCTTTAACGTGATTTGAACTCATACACTTCAGTCTCGTTGTGTGTGTATGTGTGTGTGTCTATGAGATTCTCTTAAAGGAAGTCAGAATAGGCTTTGACTAAAGACAGAGGATCTGCACCAGCAACTTCACTCGCAGTTCGTGATTGAGGATTGAGTACGTTTCTCTTTCTAACGGTGCCTCTAAACTTTTGTTCTCTGTGATATTCATGGAGTATTACACCAAGTTTATAAAATAAAATATTATTATAAAATCATACAATTTTAAAGTTTTCATAATTACAATAGGAAATTTTCATTCTAAACTGAAATTGAAAATAATGAGAATTTCAAAGGTGCAGAGCTATTGTTGCTGCTTTAGAACGAAAGAAATTCAATCTAAAATCCTGGTGTTTGTATCTGTGATTAAGGAAAGGGAGTTCTGAGGTTTACACTGTGGGTAAATTTGTCTTTCTTATGAACGTTTGGCTAGGCCTGGACGCCAAATATTATGTTCGTTATTCTCTAAGGTGTGATCACAATGTGGGTTGGGGGGGGGGGGAGATGGAAGGGCGCTAGGAGGAAGATTTCTTGTCCCCCCCCCCCCTCCTTCAGCTTCATCCCTGAAAAAAAAAATCTTTTGTGCTGAACGATCTAAAGCAAATACGACTGTTTGGTTCTACCTGTGTGGTGGCTCAACTCGGCCTTACGGCGACTGTGTGGGAGGGCTTAGGGTGTGGGGAGAGGAGGGGCAGAGATACTCTGTAGGTATATCACGTGACGGCGAGGAAGGATGAGGTGGGGTCTCCACCAAAAAAAATGGGGGGGGGGGCAACAAGTTGATAAAATTATCTGTCTACGGTTTGAAGGGAGAAATATATCTAAGTCGCTTGTTGGTGTGGAACTGTGGTCGGTGAGGGAGCTTAATGTCTGGTAGAGACTTGAGGAAGATAGCCGGGGGGGGGGGGGGGGAAGATCAAGAGAATTAAAGGAAGAAGAAACACTGGAGATAATGACCGGAAGTTGGTGGGGTAGAAGCGAGTGTGAGAACAAGATAAACAAACCTGTCACTACACCTGCAGAAGTCTCGTGACAAGTTGATGTGACGTCCACCTGTTGTCACTGTCAGGCAGACAAAAAAAAAGGAGTGTCTATGACATGACTGTCGGAACTCGTCATTTAAAGTCATTCAGTCACTGAGAATAAAAGATACATCAAATAAAAGATTGATCATACATGCTGTCTTAGAATATAAAATCTAAGTTGTAATCTTAGAATAAAGATCTAAGATTAATATTGTCTAAGAATAAAGATCTATGATTAATATTGTCTTAGAATAAAGATCCATGATATATGTTGGCTTAAAATAAAGATGTAAGATAGATGTTGTCTTAGAATAAAGATCAAAGGTAGATTATATGTTTGTATACAGATCCATGGTAGATGAGAATAAAGATGTTGTCTTTGAATAATGATCCTTAACAGGTTGTCTTAGAATAAGGGCCCAAAATAGATGTTTGCTTAACCAAATTCATCCACTTTTCTTGGCAGCAGCTGTTCTTAGTAGGATAGCGAGAGAGAGAGAGAGAGAGAGAAGCATTTATACAAAGCTTAAATCAACTCAGTCTGTCTGTCTTGTCAAAGGTTTGTACACGCTACTTCTCCACAACTGATGACAAAACAAGAATCTAGAAAAAAAAAAAACAAATAACTATTGGTAATTAAATATTTTCTTTGGTATCGAAGAAAGGAAAGAAATCGTACTTGACAGATGTGGTGGTATAAGCTGAATTAGTCCCCTTGAGTGGGCTTCAGCCCTGAGTGTCAAGATTTTATGCAGCTAAAAAGCGATCTCGGTAACATTGACACAGATACCCCGTTCTTCGTCCCGCTTCTTTCACAACTGGTCCATATACATATATAAAAAATAATGTATATGTATATTTATATGTGTGCCACAGTTCGTGCATGCATATGCATCTGTGTTAGGGCTAGCTAGCAGGGCAGCTTTCCCTTTCTTTCTCTTGGCTGATGCAGCTTCGTTTCTTTTGCATTCGGCGAAGTTCGTACCAGCACGTACAGTCTGTCTCATTGTTGTCCGGTCTTGGGCTATCTCCTCCCACATATTTTGGTCGATGCCAGTGCCTCTCATGTCTCGCTTGCAGACATCTCTGTAGGTTAGTCTTGGGCGGATCTTGGGTCTGACTCCTTCTGCAAGCTCAGCGTATAGGATGTCTTTATGTATTCTTTCATCTGGCATGCGAGCGACATGATCGAGCCATCGTAGTCTTCTCTGTTGAAGGAGAGCATAGATGCTGTGCATGTTGGCTTGTCTCAAAACTTCCTGGTTGGTGACACGATCCCTCCAGGAGATGCACAGTATGCGTCGCAGGCAGCGTAGGTGGAAGCTATTTAATCTGTGTTCTTGACGCATGTAAGTTGCCCAGCTCTCACTGCCATAAAGAAGTGTGCTCAGAACGCAGGAGTAGACCAGGATTTTTGTTGCCGTAGTCACTTTGGTATTTTCCCACACGCGCTTGGAGAGTTTTGCCATTGCTGCAGAAGCCTTTCCTATTCTTTTTCTCAGCTCAGTGTCTAAATCTAGGTTGCTGGCTATTGTTGTCCCCAAATATGTCATCATAGTGCATTGACAAAGCTAAAAGTATGAATTTATGAATTTGCGTTAAACAAAAACAATGGGTAAAAATATTTCTAATTGCACATATTAATTATTGTTAGTCTAGATCTATTACAAATTTAATGACATGACTGATCCAAACCAATTGATTTACTTAATATAAGCTTGGTTTTAAAATATTTCTTCTGTTGTTTTTCTATTATGTGGCCCGGTGTCGGAAATGTAAAGAAGGAACACTCTTTCATAGTATATAAAAATTCACTTTTAATGATTTTTATTAGGCCTCCAGGCTCTGAGACGTTGTAATCTTATTATATCAACTAAAAGGGCAATGCATATGAATGATACACCAGAAGCATAAAACTACCGGGAAAAGAATATTCACACGAACCAATTAACGTTTCTGTTTCAAAAAAGTTATCTTCCCTTGCTTCTGATACTTTGTTATATGCTACTTTTAAAAAATAATATTTTTTTTTTTATGAACACTGCTAAGTCTACCCAGGATGGCAGACTCGGGGGGGCCTCTGGGAGTGCTTACCTCTATCTCATCAAGTGGCTCCTCTCATCTCTTGTCTGTCCACTTGGCCCGATAGACAGGCCGCGTTATCTTGCTTATCGTCTGCTGTAGTATCTTCCGTTGTCCCGCCAAAATGTGCCGAGAAGCTTCGAATGTCAATACCGCAGATGATGCACACAAGTGGGCTAGCGTTCTCGTCTGCCCCTCATTGTTTTATGTTTTGATTCGTTGCTGAAATTTCGCTTCAAGTTTTTGCTCGACAATAACTTTCGAAGACATTGTGATTGTGTCAGTATGTGTGTGTGTGTGTGTGTGTGAGAGAGAGAGAGAGAGAGAGAGAGAGTAATGCAAACAGAGGATGCTTGAGGAAATATCCAAGCATGTGGGATTGGGATGGGTCCGCTAAACAAAAATAATTTTTAAAAAAGTGAAATCAGCTGATCGGAAGTGTTTACCATCTTATAATTATATTATTTTCTAAAATTATTTGACATGTTTGGGCTATTCTTTCAGATTTTGAAGATAATTACTTCCTAGACCAAGCCTTCTGCAGGACCACGGGGAGGGCAGTGGGAAAGGTTCGAACCAGAGACCATTAAGACCACCGAACGATGTTTGGTAACGTACAATTGTAACCCTCCATTGCAACTAGATAGCTAGAATTGTGTATTCCAGTGAAAGCATCTACAGTTCAACTTGTCTACATAGACCAGTAGGATATAGATATGTACGAGACTAATGACATATACTTACAACATTCCTAACAAGAAGAGAGAAATATCAAAGTGGTGCAGTTACCAATAGATATGATAAGATCTTGCCTAATAAAGATCTTACCATTACCTTTTTTATTCCCCTTTCCTGATCTTTATTTTCTAACGACCAAAAAACACACATACGTGCGCAAGTGCACACATATAGACACATACATACATAAATAAGTACATTCATACAGACACATACATACATTCATAAATGCATACACACACATGCATACATGCATACACACACATACATACACACATACATAGATACATACATATATTCATACATATACACATACACATACGTACACATACATACACACAGACACACACAAAAAAACAACAACAAATAAAAACACTAACAAACAAACAAAAAACAAACATATACATACATACATTTAGACAACCAGGTGTACGTAGAAATATTTTTATTTTGGACGCGCTCACCATTCAAATCGAAGTGCACATTGCGAGTACACAGTACATTTATGACTGGCCTATAAAGTCCACGCTAAACACGCGCCACCCTGATCTTGGCGAACACATGACGATGGAAACATGGGCCTAACTGGATTTATTTTTATTGTTTGGAGAAGGCAGTAGGCTACACGCTTTATCGACTGCACCGCTGTAATTAGACCGTTGAATAGCATTGTTGGGGTGGGGGAGATAGTGCTGAGATACCTGCAGCCATTGTAACACTGGATCTCATAGCGCATTGCAGGTTCCAATCGGCGGGGAGCCCAACAGCCCCCAGCTCGCTCACTAGATACCCCCCTCCACCCAAAACGTGGTGCTTATTTCAAGTTATTGCTAACACGATCAACAGAGATCTATAATTATATTGAACCATTGAAGGACGCAACAGAATGAAACATGTTCCGGAAACAATGGAAACGTGACCTTGTGGTATCTCACCTGGAAATGCTGACCGCGTCTTGCAAAGCTACAGACTTTATCAAGAGGTCCAAGCAAGATGTTGGCTCCCCAGAACACGTCAAAAGGAGACAGTCTGTAAGGTGAGCTGTCTGATCTGTAAGGTGAGCTGTCTGATCTGTAAGGTGAGCTGTCTGATCTGTAAAGCTCTAAGCAGTTCAGGACTTACAAACAAAACTCTCCAACTGCTCACAAACTAAACTCTCCAACTTCTCACAAACTAAACTCTCCGACTTCTCACAAACTAAACTCTACAACTGCTCACAAACTAAACTCTCCAACTTCTCACAAACTAAACTCTACAACTGCTCACAAACTAAACTCTCCAACTGCTCACAAACTAAACTCTCCAACTTCTTACAAACTAAACTCTCCAACTGCTCACAAACTAAACTCTCCAACTGCTCACAAACTAAACTCTCCAACTACTCACAAACTAAACTCTCCAACTTCTCACAAACTAAACTCTCCAACTGCTCACAAACTAAACTCTCCAACTGCTCACAAACTAAACTCTCCAACTGCTCACAAACTAAACTCTCCAACTGCTCACAAATTAAACTCTCCAACTTCTTACAAACTAAACTCTACAACTGCTCACAAACTAAACTCTCCAACTGCTCACAAACTAAACTCTCCAACTGCTCACAAACTAAACTCTCCAACTGCTCACAAACTAAACTCTCCAACTGCTCACAAACTAAACTCTCCAACTTCTCACAAACTAAACTCTCCAACTGCTCTCAAACTAAACTCTCCAACTGCTCACAAACTAAACTCTCCAACTGCTCACAAACTAAACTCTCCAACTGCTCACAAACTAAACTCTCCAACTGCTCACAAACTAAACTCTCCAACTGCTCACAAACTAAACTCTCCAACTGCTCACAAATTAAACTCTCCAACTTCTTACAAACTAAACTCTCCAACTTCTCACAAACTAAACTCTCCAACTGCTCACAAACTAAACTCTCCAACTGCTCACAAACTAAACTCTCCAACTGCTCACAAACTAAACTCTCCAACTGCTCACAAACTAAACTCTCCAACTGCTCACAAACTAAACTCTCCAACTTCTTACAAACTAAACTCTCCAACTGCTCACAAATTAAACTCTCCAACTTCTTACAAACTAAACTCTCCAACTTCTCACAAACTAAACTCTCCAACTGCTCACAAACTAAACTCTCCAACTGCTCTCAAACTAAACTCTCCAACTTCTCACAAACTAAACTCTCCAACTTCTTACAAACTAAACTCTCCAACTTCTCACAAACTAAACTCTCCAACTTCTCACAAACTAAACTCTCCAACTTCTCACAAACTAAACTCTCCAACTTCTTACAAACTAAACTCTCCAACTTCTTCACGAGAACGAAGAAGTAGAAAGTACAGCTTCAAGTCATGATAAAACGGAATCATGTTTACTTTTATGTAATTCAAAAGGGTAAATAATAACACAGGAAAGATATTTGGCCTTTTTCCAAAGTTTATATCAACTCACTCTGTCTGTCTGTCTGTCTGGTAAAAAGTTTTCTCCATTCTCTGATCAAGTTGAAACTTCGCATAATTATTTACTGTAGCTGACAAAACAAGAATTAAAAAAAAAATCAATTCAATCAATTATTGGTGATTAATTATTTTTTTTGGTATCCAACACGGGAAAGATATTGTACTTTAACTGATGCGGCGGTATAAGTTGAATTAGTTCCCTCTATACTTTTGTCGCTTAAAAGTTTGAAACTAACAATAGATAGTTACGAAACATTCTATTTTCATAAGAGCTTTGCTGGCAGAGTGGTTCGTGTATTGGCTTGAGTAGGCTTGAGCCCTCGAGTTTAAATTGATGTTGTACATCAATTTTTTAAAAATAAAATATATTTAAAAAGGTATCACGATAACCTTTACACGAACACAACTTCTCTCTCCAAACTAATTTATACAATTACAATTAATTAAATATTTTATCTTCAAATTTTTTTTTTTTAGCTTTTCTTGTTACTTTTTTGAAATATATATATTTAGTAAAGCTGAACTGAAGCTTTCATTTCTGCATCCTAACATACCACTGGGGGTAGGAAACGCCACTGACATGGGGGCGGAATACGCCTCTACCATTTTCTCTTCCTGCCTTATCTGGCTTGTTTTCTGCATTACATTTATGGTGGCAATTAAAATACGGCGCAGGGCGCCAATAAAATCCTAACTGCTGCTGTCTTCCCTCAGCCCGGATGTTGACAAACTGAAAACTGAAGCCGCCACCACTAAACCCTCCCTTGGGAAGAGGAGGATAGGGGAGGGGCGGAGAAGAAAATGACAATGGTAATATTGGAGTTATAAAATAGCTGATCATTTGGCCCGGTCCAATAGACATTATCCCGGCTCTTTCCCCAGTTGGATTGCAATGTGACCTCTCACCTGTGATGACCTAAATATTAAATACAAATTGCACATTACAAAAATAATGTATTTTGTTCGCGTATTGTTCTATACTGTTAGATCTACAATAGAGTTAATTAGGATTCGGCAAGGCAGACTATAAAGTCTAAATATATTAATTAAAAAACAAGTGCAACAGACTCGAATCGTATAGTTAAAATACGTTTTAATTTATTTCTTCCTCGACTATACTCAATCATCAGACCAAAGTAACACAATCGGAACAAAGTTTCACAATCAATCACTAGGAAAAAAATGTTTCACAATCAATCACTAGGAAAAAAATGTTTCATAATCAATCAACGGAATGAAGCATCACAATCAATATGAACAAAGTGACACAATCAATCTATATGAACAAAGTGACACAATCTATATGAACAAAGTGACACAATCTATATGAACAAAGTGACACAATCAATCTATATGAACAAAGTGACACAATCAATCTATATGAACAAAGTGACACAATCAATCATTATGAAAAAAGTGACACAATCAATCGATATGAACAAAGTGACACAATCAATCGATATGAACAGTGACACAATCAATCATTATGAACAAAGTGACACTATCAATCTATATGAAAAAAGTGACACAATCAATCTATATGAACAATGTGACACAATCAATCATTATGAACAAAGTGACACAATCAATCTATATGAACAAAGTGACACAATCAATCGATATGAACAACGTGACACAATCAATCTATATGAAAAAAGTGACACAATCAATCGATATGAACAAAGTGACACAATCAATCTATATGAACAAAGTGACACAATCAATGTGCAAAAACAAAACAAAGTATCACAATCAATCATTAGAGACAAAATAGTACAATCAGTCATCGGAAAGAAAGTAGAACAATCAATTTTTAGGGACAGATCAGTACAATCAATCTGCAGGGACGAAATACCACATAGGTAAAAAAAAATATAAACAATGTTTGTCGAACGTTTGAAAATTAGTGAAACATTCCCATCAAGCACCTGTGCATTTTTTTTTTTGTATTGTAACCCCTACAGCTAACTTTGGTGTCAGATGTCAGTTCAAAACTAAAGGTACTGTTACAGTTGGCTGTCCTAGATTAAACAACTGTGATGAAAAAACAACAACTAATAACGAAATACTTTATAGCTGATAATGTTTACAGGTGAATGTTTTTTTTCAACCCTATGAAGAGCAAACCTTTAGCCTCGACCATCTCAAATTGGAATCGGCAATTTATCGAATTCGAACAGGGGGAGGCCTTGTTTTTTTTGTTTTTTTTTTTTTTGCTTCCCCCCCCCCCCCCAAAAAAAAAAAAAAAAGAAAAATAATTACGCAATTATACTCAAACTTACATTAGATCATTTGTATTTGATAGACTGTTATAGTGTTATAGTGATGTGTCCATAACATACATTATATTTAGCTAGGGGCGTAGCTAGTGTATATGATGCCCGGTGCGGCACCTCCTCATGTGTGTATGTAGTCATGTGATATAAAACAGCAAACAGTTTTAGTTATTCCAAAATAATGTCTGTTCTAGTTCAGGTATTGCTAATTTGCTAGAATGAATGAGAAAAAAACATACACAAAGATAGTACAATTGATTCTTTCATGCTTTCTTGCTTGCAAAAATATCAATAACTTAATCAAGATCAATTTTTCCATCAGCTTCAAGCCATTTGACAAAAGTGCTAAATTTGTCATCGCAAATAATTTTTGATCAACCTTAGTTTGGAAACACTTCGTTCGCAGGTAGACGCACGTACCTCAATAAAAAGAAATATGCGAATCAAGATGGCGATATTGGGGACTCAATCAGTGAGCCAATATAAACAAAAAATTAAACTTAAGAGCGCAACAGGTCCTTGGTTCAGAAGTTCGGAGGTTTCTGAAGAAATATCGCAAAACTTTCGAACCCTGTTTCACTCCAGACGACATTCGTTTTAGTCTATGTCGCTATCAAGAATGATTTTAATCCGATGATTCAATAGTATCAACAACTGATATTTATTTGACAAGCCTTAAAGCTGCTCAAAACAGGTGATTATTTCATGAATAATCCGGTCCAAGGAAGAATGCATTTTCTTTTGTAAATCTTTCATGTGTGATAATACATAATGCGCCTGACATTTCTTCCTTATGATCAGTAAAGTAAAGCTCCCTTTTCACACCATGCGGTCTATAAGGCAGATGATGGTAAGGTCATCTGTTACTTTGGCCAACAGTTAACGAGCAGGGTGGCATGTGGCCAGCACAACGACTAACCGCCTCATGACCAATTCGTCTTTAAACTTCTGCAATTCTTTGAAATCCACAGATCTGATCACATCCTTTAGTAAAAGTTTGAACCAGCTTCAGCGATGTCCTCTAGACTAGTAGTTAAGATTGTTTTTAATGTTTCGGCTTAAGTGCGTAGTATCGAGTTGAAAATCCTTGTTTTTGAAGGTAGACTTGCGCGGTGTTTATTTCAGTTAATGCAGGGGCCCAAAACCCAAGTAAGATGAGAAGATTAAAAGGCTGCTTCACAACTAACAATCCGCTTGCTTTAGATGTAGTGACAAATTTTCATCTGTACTAGTCAATGTCTCCAGAACTGCAATTATTTTTAAACATTTAGCCCTAACGATCTTAACGTTGTTGTTTTTTCTGACGCTTCAGCAAGTTTCAATCAAGCGTTGAAGGCTAGAAGCAGTGAATTCTTTCCAAAATGTCTACGACTAAAAAACTACGACAATTATCTAGTTCTGAGATCTAGAGATATATTCATACAAATCTACATCTAAATAAAACCTGTGTACTGAACAATAAAGTAAATAATATTTTTTCATAACTCTACTCCCTAGACATATGTTATTCATGTTTATACAATCAGCATAGGTTCTCAACATTCCAAAGTAAGCTTTTGCCTCTTCTGATCTCAAAAGTTATACTTACTGTTAGTTTGTATGTCCTTTTGCCTAACAAACGTAAAGAAATCTATTACATTTGAACCCAAGTTGGTCTACAGTTTAACGGATGTATGTAAATAAGTTTTACTTGAAGTATTGTCTAAAGTACCTTGATAATCCTAGATGCGTGAGTACCTTCTAGGCTGTATGACAGATGTGAGTCCAATATATACATCACGTGACAATAAATGAAAATTAACGATTAGGATCAATGCACAGTAACTCGAGATGAAAATAGAATAAAATCTTTAATGCAGAATGGGCCACAGTCGAGTAAGTAACTAAAACGATGTTATCCCTTCAAGAGCCTAGCAATAAGTGATCTAAAAGTCTACACTAATCTCTTTACTCTGTGCCTATGTCGTCACTAGAAAATATAGCGTTCATAGTTAGTCTACTATAGTGCGTTCACAGTCAGTCTACTATAGTGCGTTCACAGTCAGTCTACTATAGTGCGTTCACAGTCAGTCTACTATAGTGCGTTCACAGACAGTCTACTTTAGTGCGTTCACAGTCAGTACTATAGTGCGTTCACAGTCAGTCTACTATAGTGCGTTCACAGTCAGTACTATAGTGCGTTCACAGTCAGTCTACTATAGTGCGTTCACAGTCAGTCTACTTTAGTGCGTTCACAGTCAGTCTACTTTAGTGCGTTCACAGTCAGTCTACTATAGTGCGTTCACAGTCATTCTACTTTAGTGCGTTCACAGTCAGTCTACTATAGTGCGTTCACAGTCTACTATAGTGCGTTCACAGTCTACTATAGTGCGTTCACAGTCAGTCTACTTTAGTGCGTTCACAGTCAGTCTACTTTAGTGCGTTCACAGTCAGTCTACTATAGTGCGTTCACAGTCAGTCTACTATAGTGCGTTCACAGTCAGTCTACTATAGTGCGTTCACAGTCAGTCTACTATAGTGCGTTCACAGTCAGTCTACTATAGTGCGTTCACAGTCAGTCTACTTTAGTGCGTTCACAGTCAGTCTACTATAGTGCGTTCACAGTCAGTCTACTTTAGTGCGTTCACAGTCAGTCTACTATAGTGCGTTCACAGTCAGTCTACTATAGTGCGTTCACAGTCAGTCTACTTTAGTGCGTTCACAGTCAGTCTACTATAGTGCGTTCACAGTCAGTCTACTATAGTGCGTTCACAGTCAGTCTACTATAGTGCGTTCACAGTCAGTCTACTATAGTGCGTTCCTAACTAAACTAAACTGTCTAACAACAACTTACATTGAATCTGATAAAGAATAGAAGAGCTTCACAAAGCAACAAAATAAATAAATTTTTAGTTTACATTTCAAGCATAGTGGTTTGTGTTTGCGTAGATATGTATTTACAACACACTGGGGACAAGTTTGATACTCCTAAACAGTTGATACCCAGTGCGGTTCCCACACGTTAATAGCTACGCCTCTGTATTTAGTCACTAGAACGGTGGCGAGCTTAAAACCACATTACTGACTTCATCTCTGCGGCTCTGCCCATGTTAAATTCAAACAGTGTACAAATGTAGTATAAATACCTAAAAAAATTAAAGAGATAATCCTACCTTTGCATTTCTTTCTACCAAAACTCTTTGTACAATTGTTTATTATCCTTTTAGTTCTTTCTCTCTGAGGCTCTGAGCCTACTCCGAGGCTGCTATTTACCCGGTAATGACGTTGATACAGAACAAAACAGAGGGGAGAGCACTGCATATCAATGGTTGACACTTGAACACTTGTCATCACTTGTTGATGCCCTTGATTGGTCTCCACCCTAATTAACAACTGTTATGGCTACTTCTTACGTTCAAACGAGTGTCATCGAACATTGGCCACTGTAACCTGGCCGATGGATTAGTACTTCAGAGCACTCGACCAACGTGGTTATTGAGCTATCATAGCTAGAACCTTTTTATTTATTGTTTTTAAAATATAATCTAATGGTCTATTTACATTGTTTCGATGGCTTGTGAGTTTCTGATTTTTTTTAAATATAGATTTTTATAAAAAAAAATTTCTGACCTCCTGAGATGTCATTGAAGTTGAAATATTAGTTAATTGTCTGTTTCTTTGGTTATTAATGAAGTGTTGTTTTGGATTTGATTCAATAAACACGATCACGTGGTCTGTATATTAGAGCAGTGACTTCCTGGACTAGAGATATGCGGTGCGGACTATCTTGATGATGGGCTTGAGTTTGAACATTTTTGGCTGACATCCGCTGCGGTCCTGCAGGAGGTTCCGGCCAGGAAGTAATAATCATCTTCTGAAAGTATTGTTGGTTTGGTTTTGAAACCTTATCAAGCTGGCGGATTTAAAATATTTCTAGATCCAGAATGTTTGTTATGCAAAAAGAAATTCAACTAACTGTAACTTTAACTTCTTACATCGGTAGAGATACAAATCAAACTTTGGAATGTTGAAGCCCTGTGCTGCTTGTCAGTGTAGGACTTACTATAAACTTCTTATATCGTTTATAGAACGTCGTGTTCAATAAATCGCCATGCTCATTGTAGTCTCGACACCACACCTACACTGTGTGATGGATGTTTATCCTGTACTGAAGTCAACTGTAAATGTTTGTTAGATTTCAATCAATTACTCAGCAAGCGTTTGGGTTTCTTGTTCGGGTGTATTCCATGTAGTTAAACAACAGCACAAAGATAACACTCATCTATTTTAACAAGTGAAAAGATGTGGTCAACACTGATGAACAATGAATAATACGTTTAATCCAATAAAAGGCCACAGTCAGAGTCTCTGTCAAATAAAACAAGTCTTTACCCAAGAGAATCCTATTGCTAACTGATTTTCCAGTCTCTAAACCAAAATATCCCAAGCGTCACTAGTCCCGTTCAATATACGTCTTCTATGGTGCGTCTCTAACTAACTAATAATATAAACTAGGTGCCTAACAACTGATACGCCCGTCCGTCAAAAACTAAGAGAGGAGAGTAAAGCTCTCCCAATCTCCAACCAGTTCTATTCAATGCCATGAACAAATCACCGCAACTTAATACCTCTCTCCTCTATCAATTGTACACCTAGTTATGGACAGTGGCTGTAGTGTCTCTCTCACAGGAGTTTACCTAGTTATGGACAGTGGCTGTAGTGTCTCTCTCTCAGGAGTTGACCTAGTTATGGACAGTCGCTGTAGTGTCTCTCTCTCAGGAGTTTACCTAGTTATGGACAGTGGCTGTAGTGTCTCTCTCTCAGGAGTTTACCTAGTTATGGACAGTCGGTGTAGTGTCTCTCTCTCAGGAGTTTACCTAGTTATGGACAGTCGCTGTAGTGTCTCTCTCTCAGGAGTTGACCTAGTTATGGACAGTCGGTGTAGTGTCTCTCTCTCAGGAGTTTACCTAGTTATGGACAGTCGGTGTAGTGTCTCTCTCTCAGGAGTTTACCTAGTTATGGACAGTCGCTGTAGTGTCTCTCTCTCAGGAGTTTACCTAGTTATGGACAGTCGGTGTAGTGTCTCTCTCTCAGGAGTTTACCTAGTTATGGACAGTCGGTGTAGTGTCTCTCTCTCAGGAGTTTACCTAGTTATGGACAGTCGCTGTAGTGTCTCTCTCTCAGGAGTTTACCTAGTTATGGACAGTCGCTGTAGTGTCTCTCTCTCTCATATGTTTACATAGTTATGGACAGTCCCTGTAGTGTCTCTCTCTCAGGAGTTTACCTAGTTATGGACAGTGGCTGTAGTGTCTCTCTCTCAGGAGTTTACCTAGTTATGGACAGTGGCTGTAGTGTCTCTCTCTCAGGAGTTTACCTAGTTATGGACAGTGGCTGTAGTGTCTCTCTCTCAGGAGTTTACTTCCATGTTTAACTCCTAAGCCTCTTAAGACACAAAGATAAAGGCACATTCATCGTTCCATATGCTAGGACAAATTTGTACAAATGCTCCTTCTTCCCTAGTGCTATTAGAGCATGGAATGGGTTGCCTGAGCCAGCCAGGAAAACCAGCGACTTGGCAGAATTTAGTTCATTGGTTAATGTGCATGACTAAATGCATGACGCGTAAGACGTAATCATCTTCTTTATTGAAGTAACGTCTGTATTATATAAGATAAGATAAGATTAAGCCTCCAGACTTTAAATCTAAAATATCCAAGTAAAATTGAACTAACCCTAACAACATATTGCAACCAAAAAACAACAACAATCTAACCATATTTTGTAAATCATCTGTTATCTATTAAGACCTCTTAAGTCATGAAGGTTATCGCGTATAGTTTTAGTAGTACAGTTAGTCAGCTCTCAAGATCTGTCCTGCTTCTACTACAACAGGTGCTGTTTGCTGGACTTAGTCATCCCGTAGGACTGGAAGTTGTTATTGGAAGTGTAAGTTGTAATGTAAAGTAGACAGGTACACGATGGCAATATAGGTAAACATTTATGAATCAAAACTTTAAATAAATCTAAACATAATAATTAGTCCCACTGTTGCATAACTGAAATAAAACACAAATAGGAAGAAAATTATTTACTAATTTAGTATTTAAACTGTCAAGAGTATCAATTATATCAACACCACTCTCGTTGATCAGGAAATATGAAAAGGACCAAGATGCCTGTGTGTAGTCGCTGAATGAACTTTCTATGTTGTGTCTGTTCTATTTATGTGAATGTTTCTGTTGTGGTGTCTTTATATGAGAAAAGAGTCCTTGTAATCACAACAAATTACCATAAGGATCAATTAAGCAGTCTTAGTTTTAGTCTTAGTCTTAGTATAATAGTATAAGCCAAGTCACAGATATCATATTAATCAGCCTTACTGTGTGGTGATGATTGCTTTACTGGTTGGTGGTGATTGCTTTACTGGGTGGTGATGATTGCTTTACTGGTTGGTGATGATTGTTTTACTGGGTGGTGATGATTGCTTTACTGGGTGGTGGAGATTGCTTTACTGGGTGGTGATGATTGCTTTACTGGGTGGTGATAATTCTTTTACTGGGTGATGATTATTCATTTACTGGGTGGTGATAATTCCTTTACTGAGTGATGATTATTCCTTTACTGGGTGGTGATAATTCCTTTACTGTGTGGTGATAATTCCTTTACTGGGTGGTGACGATTCATTTACTTGATGGTAATGAGTACTGAGATCTCAGCACTTGACAGAAGCTAGATTTGCCAGTTTGGCCTGTTACAAAAACACAAAAACGTAACTACCGTTGAACTTTGTGGTTACTACATAAAGCCCTCGTAAACAGCTGGTTATTGTTTGGACCAAACCGATTTTTTGCATTGTATTTGTATACACATGACACAGCCATAACAAAAAACAATAACATAACCATAACATAGCCAAAACGAGGTGTCTGAAATCGCATTATTTGCAATAACAAGCGTATTTCAGTAGTGACTGTCTCCCCTTGTTCTCATCACGACCTAACCCTAACCTTGTCTCCTCTGTGTTCTCATCAAGACCTAACTCTAACCTTAACTTCCTGTTAAATCGTGATTAACCAAAAAATAAAAAAAAGACCGTGCTATGACCCTTGTCACAATAACTTGAAGATGTCTGTTATCACTTGGAGTTTATCAGCGGGCAAAGAGGACCTCGTTATCAACAAAGCCTTAGATAACAGGTAATTATAATCGCAAGCATATAAGTCCCAAACAATTATAGCTGACCCCATCTCTCGTTGTGCCCATCCCCTCCCGCTGTACCAACCCTAACCACAGTAGTCCCATTTACAGCGATTCTTTTAGAAGTTTCAAGTGTTTTACTTATCAAGCTGAACGGGTCGAAAGATAATAAAGGGAGAGAAGCGTACCGTTTGATAACTACAAGGGCTACGAAGCTATACCAGTTGTGTCTCAACGTAATGGTTATCAATGGAAGGAACAAGAATTTAAAATTTGTACATTTCCGGTGTGCGATCTGGTGATGTTTTTTTATTTTCCTCATGAGATGTCCAGGAAGAGCGAGATGTCCAGGTAGAGCGAGATGTCCAGGTAGGGCGAGATGTCCAGGTAGAGCGAGATGTCCAGGTAGGGCGAGATGTCCAGGTAGGGCGAGATGTCCAGGTAGAGCGAGATGTCCAGGTAGAGCGAGATGTCCAGGTAGAGCGAGATGTCCAGGTAGAGCGAGATGTCCAGGTAGAGCGAGATGTCCAGGTAGAGCGAGATGTCCAGGTAGGGCGAGATGTCCAGGTAGAGCGAGATGTCCAGGTAGAGCGAGATGTCCAGGTAGAGCGAGAAAGAAGAGCAGTAGCGTACTTATGTTCAATTCTTGGTCATGGGGGGGGGGGGGGTAGACTTTGTTTATTCTTATTCAGAGACTTGCTAGTCTTTCATCAGGCTCGGGTGTAATAGTTTGCCAGGTGTGCAGGGACCTCGAGTCAGAATAGGTCCTCAGTGCAGAAAAGGGTTACAAGGCACAAAAGAGACACGTCCACCTGTTGGGGGAACTCACAGAGCTCACCAGGTCCCTTAGCAGCAACAACAGAACTTTAAATGTGTCCGTTCGATGTGTCCTCCTCTGTTTATTTGCACAGGGCATAAATACTTCAAAATCCGGCCTTTGCCCATAAGAAATTGTGATTCATGTTATCTCCTAGAAGTAATGGTTTCGACATTGTTCTAGACTTATGTCTATATATATATATATATGTGTGTATTTAATGTCTTTACAATAAAATATATGAATGCAGTCTCTCTCTCTCTCTCTCTCTCTCTCTCTTTCTCTCTCTCTCTCTCTCTCTCTGTATCGCACTCTCTCTTTCTCTCTCTCTCTCTCTCTCTCTCTCTCTCTCTCTCTGTATCGCACTCTCTCTTTCTCTCTCTCTCTCTCTCGATAATGTAAAAAAATGTTATGATGTTTTCGTTAAAGAACAATCATATCTTCTATTTTCAAAAAAAGTTTAAACTCTCTGTTTGATTGCATATCTAAAAACTATTTTTAAATATTTGTTTCAATAGATATCTTCCATTTTTAGTTTATTTGACCATTAGTGATTCCCTTTCTTCCCTATTTAGTGTTTAAGTATCCCACTAGTGTACGTTTATTATTGGAGATTTACAACCATGGAGACTAATAGAGTTCTATTTTTGGTATATCTGGTCTACAGAAATAGAACATTTTGAGTAGCCTTTAAAAAAAAAAGATTTATGATATTATAGAACTTTTTGTTACTTAGTTGGCTAGAGTGATTCTTTAGTTTAGTATTTCGAAATGTGTGATATGCACTCTGGACTGTTACTCGATGATCCCGGGTATGAGCCCTCCCTGCTGCTACCCTCAGTCATCCCCTGAGAGGTTTGGACTAGGATGTAATCTTCAAAACATAACATGTAAAACAGATGAAGCTATCCAAGAAAAGCTTGCTTCAAAGGTTGCAAAACCATAGACGTCATAGATAGCCCAACAAAAAACAAGCTGGAGTTAATGGCCCTATAGTACGCTTCAGTTCAAGTGTCTGTGTCTACAATAAAGCTACTGTTTTGAAGCTGGCTTGCTAAAATACTGTCATCTTCAAGTGCACTTATAAAGTCTTATTCGCTTTACCAACCAGTCGTCCTTGATTGACCAGATTGGATTGAAATTTGTAATAAACTTACATTGGGCCATGAAATAATAAGACTGGCTCAGCAATATGTACTGGAAGTGACATGCTACCAATGTTGCTTCAAAAAACTTCCAAATTTCTATCTATCATGATGAAATAGTCACTTAGTGGTATCTTTTTTTTTGGACAATGGTTTGTGTTATGCTTGCATGGAGTTATTTTGCGAAGCCTTGGGAATCAACTCTATGGATTCCATGACAAGCAGTACATTTAATGCTCTAAGTTTATTGAAAAGAAATATTTGAAAACTGTTAGGAAAGTAAAATAATTTTAAGCTGCAAAAAGTTAAATCTACAGGCTACATCTAACAAATTTAGCTTTTTAATTATTCCACTGAAAAATAAAAGTTAAAAATTTTTTTTTTTTTTAAATATTTATGTACCTACCCCATACATGATATTTAATTTTTTTTATATCAGATAATATTTTCTTATTTTATTTAGTTTTAAATGAAAGCAAATGGCTTATGTTTTTAATTATATACTTAATTGCCACATTTAACAGTTGTAACAAATAAATACTTTGTATTTAATTGTTCTTTTTGCGTTTTCTCGATTGTGTGCTAATGTGTGTAATAAGGTGACTCTAAAACTACCCATCAGAATAGGTTCAAACTTATACCACATCTTCAGAACATATTTATCTAAAATCTCAGAGAAGGAATGTCTTTACATTTGAAAACATGAAAATATTAATAATAATTATTTGTTTTTAATTTAAAAAAAAAAAGAAAAAATTAACAAAAAATTCATTTATTACTCAATTTCAATTTTCTTCTTCCACATTATAAAGTAAACTATTAAAAACATATTTACCAAGTTTGATTGAATTTCAGCAAGTAGTTTTGAAGAAAAAATATTATTTTAAAACCTTCAAAAATTGTTATTTAGATACTATTTTTAGCATCAAAAGCAAATAAAAATTTTTTTTACACTAATTTAATAAGTCATATTACATTTCAATAGTAGATCTATCTATTGAAAATTTAAAAAAATTTAAAGTAAACAAGCTGTAAAGAATTTTACATTTTGACTACCTGTCCCCCCCCCCCCCCTTAATATGTATTGTAAGAATCCCAAATAAATTTTTGTTTTTGGAGTGGGGGGCCTTTTTATTGTATAAATACTGTTGAGACAGACAAGTGTAAAGTGCACGTGCCCTACCATATTGTAGTACAAATATTCAATAATATAGTTTCAAGGTGAGTTCTAAGATAGGTATTCTCTAATTATTTTAAAGTGTGTATCTTTCTATATTGAGTTAAAATGAGTGAATTATTTATTTATTTATTTGCTTTTCATTAGATACATAATCAGTGGATATTTACCTGTAAATGAATAAAAAGTAAAGATAATTGAAGACATCAAACTCATTTTAAAAAAATAAAAATTAACAGCATTGGATACTACATTTGTCATATTTTAATGATTTTCTTTGGTGTAACATACAATTTTTATTTGTTTTTTAAACCGCAGATTTTTTTTTATTTAAGTCGATGTAAGCTTTATGTAAGGCATGCTTTCAGTTATCTAGGAAAATGGTAAACTCAAGAGCAGAATCCCAATACTGGAAATCCAAGTCTACAAACACACAGTACTAATGACAGTTTCCTATCTAAATGAAATACAAATAACTAATTTAAACAAATCTATAAAGGTTTGCGAGAGAGAGAGAGAGAGAGAGAGAGAGAGAGAGAGAGAGAGAGAGAGAGAGAGAGAGAGAGAGAGAGAGAGAGAGAGAGAGAGAGAGAGAGAGAGAGAGAGAGAGAGAGAGAGATGACCTTCTCAATTCAAATGTATCAGATACTAGAATTCACGGGCTGAAAAGTTAAGTAAATGCAGGCAGTTTTATTGGAAGTAAAAAAAAAAGGATATTTCGGTCAAAAGTATGTACGCGCGCGAATGTCTAGAGGCGTTTTAAAGTGAGTTGTTCCAATTCATCTCCTATTTCATTTGGTGTCACCTAATTCACTTCGCCTAGGGCGTCCCTTTATCTAAGGCCAGCTCGGTTACCTCTCAGCATCTTTACCATTCTCAAGTAACGCCAAATAAACAAACCATAACTATGCATTTTAAGAAGCAAATGATTGTTTTACCAGGAATAAAAAAAAAAGTTTTTAAATATACATATTTTCCCCTCTAAAATCAACAAACTACTTTATAATAGGAAAAATTTATAGTGATTATATTGTCGGTCTTTTAGTGTAAGGGCGGAGTGTCATAATGGATAAGTTACGCTATTTACAGAAGTTAAATTGTATGATATCCAATGGTATGTCTGATATCCAATGATATGTCAGATATCCAATGGTATGTCAGATATCCAATGGTATGTCTGATATCCAATGATATGTCAGATATCCAATGGTATGTCAGATATCCAATGGTATGTCATTGATCGTGTGGTTAAAGAAATGACAGAGTTCCTTTTAATGAATTAAAATATTCTATTGAACACACAATATTCAACATTCAATATAACTTAAATTTAATAATCGATTTATAAAAGAAGACTTAATATGAAACTTAAAACTTATCGACTGATCTCGTTTATCGTTATCCCTAGTATGTATACCATCTGAAATAAGCTTCTCAAAAAGACAGGAAAGAAACAGAATCTTGTACAGAAAAGATCAATGCTTAGTTATAATTTAAGCTTACCTTTGTTTCATGAAGTGTTAGCATCTCGTTTGTGTAGTAACTAAAGGAAGCACACCCCAAACACATCTTCGTAAAAATAGATAGGTCAGAGTGCCCTGAGCGTGTTGTAGAAGTATGGAAGACACTCAACACAAAAGCAATCATAACAATACTAATGCAGTATAACTTATATTCATAACACTAATAATACAAGAGGCGCAACAGCAAAGACAGCAACAATAAACAATAACTACTTTTTTAACGGAAGATCTGGCAAATCAAGGTCACCTCTGTAAAATGGTTATGAATGAGGTACATTCCTTATACTCATACCTCGATGTGTGTGAGAGAGATGCTTGGGAGGGGGGAGGGCTAAAAAAGAAGAGGAAAACATAAAGGGGGAGGGGGGCGTTGTGATGTGATTATAAGCAGGGATTGACACTCAGTGTTATGAATGAAGGTGCGCACGCTCAGACATTACTTTTACAAACAGTTGCCGGCAAACACTAAGAGACACACTGCATGGGGTCGCCACTGGCAACCACCCCAGCCTCCCCCCCCCCCCTACACGCTGTATGCTTGGCGATCAATTAAATTGTAAAACTAGCCATGAAGTTCGGGCTCATCCTCGTGTAACAAGGCAGGGGCGGCGTCACCTACGCTGCGTACGCACTGGAAACAATACTGAGAAAGAAGGAGAAAAAAAAAACAGTCTGAGAACCTTTGTCGGTCTATAGTAATTATCTCCAATGTAAGAACTAATGAAGTAAACAATTGCTTTGCTTTTTCTCTCTCTCTGTCTTTCTCTCTCTCTCTGTCTTTCTCTCTCTCTCTCTGTCTTTCTCTCTGTCTTTCTCTTTCTTTTTTTTCTCTCTCTTTTTCTCTCTCTGTCTCTCTCTCTCTCTTTCTATCCGTCTGTCTCTCTTTCTTTCTTTCTCTCTCTCTCTTTCTCTCTCTCTCTCTGTCTCTCTCACTTTCTGTCCGTCTGTCCGTCTGTCTGTCTGTCTCTCTGTCTCTCTCTCTCGTGCATATTGTTACGTCGAACAAGTTAACCATTAGAACCAAAATCTCAAATCGACGAAATGATGTCCCATACAGCTTCTACTACCCGCTACTAGCCAGCCTCTGAAAACTCAACCCATTCTACTTTCTAAACTGTTGTAATAACATGCTTACAAAGCATTCTCTACGATACTCTCCCTTCTCCCTAAAACCCTTTCAATTGTCCCCCCTTACTAGATTTACTAGTTCGTCATTTGTTTCTCTTCTTCTATATTATGAATGACGCCGAGAGTCTCGCTAATTTAGTGGGGAGGGACACGGGGGGAGGCGGTTAGGAGAGCAGGGGGGGGGGAGGACATCGCTGAACAATGGACATGGTCTGTTAAAGCCCCTAAATCATCGTCGCTCCGTAGTCGGTATAAAAGGTCGGGGGAGTTTTTTTTTTTTTTTTCATATTATTTTTTCAATCTCTGACACTTCTATAGCGATGCCAAAAGCTGACGGGAGAGCCTGTTTCGTTGTGATAACCCAGTACGATCTTTTTTGTGTGTGTGTCTGGAATGCAACATCTACGCTGGTGCAAACGGCGAGGGAACGCAGGGCGGAGGTGGGGGGGGGGGTATTTTGAAAGGGGGCGGGAATCAGGATATTAGTGGATTTTTTCAACCGTTCAATATCTTTTGTGTTAAGCCTAGCGCCCCGAGGGGGGAAGTATAAATGTTTAGCTCGGATCATCCAACCTTCCAGAAAGGAAAATAGTATGAACAAAAAAAAAATGAAAATAAATAAACAGTTAAGTTTAAGTATCGGGGATGTGGGATGGGTAGATTTGTGATGGGAGATTTGTGATGGTTGTTTAGTGAGGGGAAATTTTTGATAGGGGATTTGTGATGGGGAAATTTGTAATAGTATATATTTATAGAAGATTTTTGATTGGGTAATTTTTACTGGGACATTCTTATGAAGTTTTGTAATGGGAGGACAGTTGTGATGGAAAACTGTGTTGAGTCTGTAGACAAGATGAACTGTTAAGTGTGTGTGTTATAAACAAAACAAAACAATCGTCAACATTTCTTGTGTACGTGGTAGAATGGTGATATGTGTAGTACACAACTTTATTTTATGTTCACTATTGAAAAAGTTCAGGTAACAAAAACATAATTACTTTCTGAAATATGCACATAACAATGTAGACATTTGATGAAGTCCACGATTTTATATATAATGTTTTATTGAGCTGTCTGATTGACGGTTTAACTGTGCGATTGACTGTTTCTTTTTTCTGATTAACTGTTTACTTGTATGATTGACTGTTTAATTGTATGATTGACAGCAAGGTTGGTTGACTGACTGACTTACTTAGAGAACTATTGAATCACTGACTGACTGACTAAATAAATGACTAATTCCTTATTGTTGTTTGTAGAATTTTTTTTTTCAAATAATAAATAAATATAATTTGACGCAGTTGATATTCCATAGCAACTCTTGAGAACCATTTTAAGAGATACGCTAGAGGCCATTCAGATTGAGTTTGTGCAGCTCTCTGATGTTTCACAAATATTGGTTGAGCTTTTAACTTTTGTTTAAAAAAAAAAAAATTTGAAAATAAAATTATTGAAAATAAAAAAAATGATTTAACAACTCATCAGTATAGTGAAAAAAAATTTAGCTGTCCTTGACACTGTATAGGGGCGTATCGGGTGTGAAGCATGACAATTTCTCCTAGGGCGCCGAAAATCTCTGTCGCTGGCCCTGCATGCAAATAAATTTAAGAATAACATTTTCCAGGCCAGCTTTTATTGTGTGACGTCATTAAATTATTCTGTTTCGGGAGTGGCGCAAAGCTGATAATTACTCTCGCGAATTGGAAGCGAACACTTTTGTTTGGAATGTACTGAAAAGATTAACTCTTTTCAAATGGAACGAAACAAATAGCAGACGATGAGAGCAGAGTCCAAAAACAACAGAAGGCAGAAGAGTATTTGATGTAAACCAGACATAAAGAGTACGTTTAGTCCTCCTAACTTTGAAGGTTTATAGTAACTCAGTTGCTATTACTTTCACTTTACAAAAGAACACATTTTGATACATAAATCCAGAAAATAATTGTTCAGAATATGATCAAGACATCTTGTCAGGTCGATGAAGAGAATCTATAATTCATGGTCAAAAGAAGAAAAGCATTTTCATAGGTGAAATGGTATTAGAGAATTCTTTTTTTCCGCAAAGTTTGAAATACGGCATTCTATAGTAGGGGCACAGTAAGCAAAACGTGCGCCCAGGGATAGGTACTTAAATAGCGCGCCCCCATACCCATTTTCCATAAACATCACATAGAAATATAGACTCCTTGTGGCGCCCCTCGGAAGGAGACACCCTGGGCATCGTGCCCCCTTCCCCCCCCCCTCACTACGCCTCTTTTCTATAGAATGCCTGAAGACCTTAAGTAGGAAATGATTTCTCCATTCCTTTGCCTAGGCATTGTAGTCAATATTTAGGCA
The DNA here is from genome assembly GCF_947242115.1 of Biomphalaria glabrata. Classification (NCBI taxonomy): domain Eukaryota; kingdom Metazoa; phylum Mollusca; class Gastropoda; family Planorbidae; genus Biomphalaria; species Biomphalaria glabrata. The sequence goes on from NC_074713.1 coordinate 11,044,847, forward strand.
TTCTAACGAATTCCTAGCACTGCTTCAGGCAAAGTGTGAAATGTAGATTTTAAGTATTCTTATTAATACGTCTTCTTGGATTATATTATCTTATTCGCTAGTAATCTAAATACTTTAGTTCTGCCTCCAAAGAGTGGAGTTTGTTAAAGTGTGTATGCTAGGAACGGCTCTATCATGCTAGGTAAACTGTTGATACAAAAGATGTTTCATACTAAGTTGTAAAAAAGGTGAAAGACAACACTATATGATCATGGGTAATACAACTATAAGTAGGAACCACTTGACTAGATTTTAATCCTATACTCTTAAGCGAGCAATTCTTGTATGTATGTATGTATGTATGTATATATATCCTATACTCTTAAGCGAGCAATTCTTGTATGTATGTATGTATGTATGTATATATATTTATATTTATATCCTATACTCTTAAGCGAGCAATTCTTGTATGTATGTATGTATGTATGTATATATATTTATATTTATATATATATATAAATTTTATTTCGAAAACGGCTCTAACGATTTTCTTTAAAAGTTCACGGTATGTGCATAATAGTGAGAAAAAAATTCTCAACTCATTGGCCACATCAGGAAAACTCGAGGTCGACCGTTATATCGGTTTGAAAATGGCTCATTATCGAAAAATTTATTTTGGCTAGAATGTTTTATGAATGAAATTTTCTATATGACATCAATGGGAAAAAAAACTTGACACCGCTTACGTCACTAGGCTCACAGCAGTACACTAAGACATTTCTTCGCAAACAAGAAAAAGTTTTAATGATTCAATTGGCGTAATTAAACATTTGCGCACCATCTTAATTTACATTGATCCATTATGAAACTATGGAAGAAAAATAATGAAATATCTTTATGTATAATTAGTTATTGTGTTTTAAAGGCTTTATAAATTGTTTACACTTGAATTGCGTACACCCGTAGGTAGCTTTTACTTTGTTATTATTTTGCTGGTGAATTATTTCAATGTGTTTAAGCTTCGAAGTCTGCCGTCCAATACCAAAACGTAGGAAATGGTCATAACACAGCTTATCTATGCCTTACTTGCACAATCAGGGCCGGCCCTAACATTTGCGGGGCCCTATGTGAAAAAAATGAGGATTGCGCGTGGACCAGTAAGGGTATTGATAAGGATAATAAGTGAAAATAAAGATTTTGTATTAGAAAATAAATTCGTATTTGCATTACATTTTTATTAAATGAAAGCTGACGATGCCGTTTTTTTATATCACGCGTAGGACTGGCGTTTACCATATTGATTGACACCCCAAAATGACAATTTTGTCTTTTTAAGGACATTTTTATGTGTTTCAGGAGGAGATTTCCAGGAGCTCCTTGAAAACAAGGAGACCACGGGAACCCTATTATAAATTATAATGGTTTAATTTAATAATTTACACCTAGAATTAGCGCGGAGCTTTTGAACCTTCGGGGTCCACCACTGTGACAACATAGGCCTAGGGCTGGCCCTGATGATATCCAGCTCGCGGTCAACGAATTTTCATCACGCTGCTGCCCTTTTTTTTTATTTGTTAACCTATAAACCTCGGTAAAACAGAAGTCATGTTCCAAAAGTCACTCAATAAAACCTACTCAGCCCAAAGATCACTGCCATAGACATCCCTTAAAGTGGTAGATAACTTCACATTATCTGGGAAGCATTGTATCAATTGACGCATTGTTTTAAAGAGAGTTTGATATGTGATTATGGATAGTCGTGCTTTTGGACGCCTTCAAGCGAGAGTGTGGCGAAATAAATCGCTCGCCTGTCTACAAAAATCAGTTTCAACCAGTATTCTCTCAACCCATCTATGTGGATCTGAGACATGAGTACTTTATAGAAAGCAACTAAGACTTCTTGAACGACTTCACCAAAGACCACAATACAAACAGCGATATTCTTGCAAAATGGTATGAAATTCGAGTCCGAAGATAAGTGAGGAATGCAGTATTTCCCTTTGCTGTGCAGCCCCAACTGTGATCTACATATTTTGCCACATCCAGAGCAAGCATAACCATTGTCCGCAGGTGGCCGATTTAGATTTTCTTTTCGCCGTCTGCGTTTGTTCTCGGCTGCAGATTTTCTTTTTGTCTCAAATGTGTATCCCGCGGCCTTCGTGAGAGACCTCCAGCTGTCTCGTTCGGAGGCCGCATGCAACCAGGTGCTCTCTTCTATGTTAGCCAAGGAAAGTTGACGACTAAGCTGGTCTTTGAAGAATTTCCGTGGAGCGCTTCTGTCACGTCGACCACCTTTTAGCTCACAAAAAAAGACTGCCTTGGCATTCGTTCGTCTCCCATACGGGATACGTGCCCTACCCAGTGCAACTGTTGGACCATAAGAAGTCCTTCTATACTGTCCATACCGGCGTTGGCAAGGACATCGCTGTTTGTAGTGCGGTCCTGCCACCGTATGTCCATGATGGAGCGCAAGCATCTTTGGTGAAAGCACTCAAGAAGTCTTAGTTTTTTCTGTAAAGTGTCCATGTCTCAGAGCCATAATGAATATATTAATTGCAATATTAAATGTCAGAAAGTAACAATTTTAGAAGTTACACTGCAAAGACTTTCTTACAAGCCTATAATAGCCCAATAGTTCTAAATGAAAGAAGCAATGTAAAACGTTAAGACTTGAGCTGTGGTTTTCTATAGGCCTACTGTTGGGGTGACTTTCTATTCTAATCGCCATGTACACTTACATTGAGAACTGAAAGAACTAAAAAGCAACTCTTCGGATTGATAGTCTTTACCCGATAGTTCATTTTCGTAATTACAACAATATTCCCAAAATGACTTCGGGTAAATATCCTTCCTTAACAAATTATTCATCCGAGCGAGGCTCGGTCACCTGATATCCTATACTCTTAAGCGAGCAATTCTTGTATGTATGTATGTATGTATGTATATATATTTATATTTATATATATATATAAATTTTATTTCGAAAACGGCTCTAACGATTTTCTTTAAAAGTTCATGGTATGTGCATAATAGTGAGAAAAAAATTCTCAACTCATTGGCCACATCGGGAAAACTCGAGGTCGACCGTTATATCGGTTTGAAAATGCCTCATTATCGAAAAATTAGTTTTGGCTAGAATGTTTTATGAATGAAAATTTTCCATGACGTAAACGGGAAAAACGCTGCTTACGTCACTAGGCTTACCGCAGTACACTAAAATATTTCTTTGCAAACAATAACGAGTTCTAAAGAATCAATAGACCTAATGAAACATTTGCGCACCATCTTAATGTAGATTGATTTATTATAGAACTATGAAAGAAAAGTAATGAAATTAAATGTGCCGATATATGATTAGTTATTGTGTTTTAAGTGCTTAATAAGTTGTTTACACTTTAATTGTGTAGAGCGGTGTAGATACCTTTTACTTTGTTGTTTATTTTGCTGGTGACCTCCAGCTGTCTCGTTCTGAGGTTGCATGCAACCATGTGCTCTCTTCTATGTCAGCTAAGTCAAGTTTGCGCCATAAGCTGGTCTTTTAAGGGTTTCGGTGTTACGTCAACCACTTTTTAGCTCACCAAAAAAAACACTGCCTTTGGCATGCGTTCGTCTAAGATTCGTCTCCCATATAGGATACTGCTCTGTCCAGCGTAACTGTCGGACTTAAAGAATTCCCTCTATACAAAGGCCGCGGATACACATTTGAGACCAAAAGAAAATTTGCTGCCGAGGACAGACGCAGACGCTAAAAGAAAATCTTAATCGAGCATCGCGGACAATGGTTATGCTTGCCCTGGATGTGGCAAGATATGTAGGTCACAGCTGCAATCCTCATTAATTTTCGGACTCTAAGACAAGCCTTATTATTATTATTATTTTGCTGGTGAATTATTACCATGTGTTCATGCTTCAGTGTCTACCTCTCCTGTACCAAAACAAAGGAACTGGTCATAACACAGCTTCTCTACGCCTTACTTGCTCACACTAAACATGATATCCATCTAGCGGTCAACGAGTTTGAGTACACTGCAGCCTCTTTTGATTTAACTATAAACCTCGGTAAAAAGCTTGGAGTTAGGGCCAGGAGAGATCTGAATGGATGGATGTGTAAAAGCAGGCCATAGTACCACAAGGATGGATGGATGGCAAAAGCCGGTATGAACTTCCTATAGTCCGACTGTCAGGCTGGGCAGGGCACGTATCCCGTATGGGTAACGAGCATATTGTTTGGCGTAACAGAGGTGCCCCACGGAAACGTTTCTTTAGAAAACTAATGCCATGATTTAAGTCTAATAAGAAAAAATGCGCCATTTTACTTTGTCACTAAGTGCATGTTTTACCCTATAACGTAGAGAAGTTACATTGCAAAGACTTTCTTCCAAGCCAATAATAGTAAGCCTACAATAGTTTTACGCAAAAGATAGATTGTAAAACTATAAGACGGACGTGAGCTGTAGTTTGTCTAGACTGTAGGAGGACTTAAAAGACTTTAAATTTAATCGACATGTACAATTAGGCCTACAATTAGAACTAACAGAACACTAAAACAACTCTTCAGATTAGTAGTCTTTATCCGATCGTTCATTTTCGTAATTACAAGAATATTCCCAAAATGACTTCGGGTATATAACCTTCCGAAATTATTTAACAGAGCGAGGTTCGGCCACCTGGTACAAAAATATTCTCAAAATGACTTCGGGTATATATCCTTCCTTAACAAATTATTCATCCGAGCGAGGCTCGGTCACCTGATATTGTATATAAACTGATCAATCGTTTTGCTGTGATGATCTTATACACCTAGTCTTTTACATACAATTCTTATAAATCTTTTACATACAATTCTTGTAAATCTAGCTCTTATAAATCTTTTACATACAATTCTTATAAATCTTGTTCTTATAGATCTTTTACATACAATTCTTATAAATCTAGCTCTTGTAAATCTAGCTCTTTTAATTTTCTAAATCTAGATCTTTCTAAATTATACTTCTTTTATTTATATTCATCTTCATCAGTTCCAGTGTCGTCACTTTTAAGACACTTTTCACTTGTCAGAGTTGGATCAAGGCCTAAACATCTATGTGAGTATAAAAAGAAAGTTGCCTCGACCAGATCCAGGTTTACGCACAAGTGACTTGAAGTGGCTCTGTTTATCTACCTTTTGTGACTTCTAAACTTTTTAAAAAGGATAACCAATAAAACTTATCTCAAAGACTACAACAAAATATATACACGTATTATTAAACGATAAGCATATTTCTTTGGTTGCCGCCACCAATCTATTGTTCCCCAATTTGCAAAGATTTTTCTCAGGCGTTTGAACTCCTTGACCCTTTTCGATTTGAACAGTCACTCCCACCAGGGCCGCCATTATGTAATAGGAGGCCCTCACCATCCTCATCTGTTCCTTGACTTTCGTCGCAGGGTCGCTGTGACAGTTCGCGTAGCCAAATCCCTTCATTTTCCAGGTCCGGGTCTTGTATCTTAGTATCTTAGCACCTTAGGTCCTAGGCGAAGTGAAGTAATGGCCTCAAATGAAATGCAAACATGAACAAATGAACATTGTAAAAATAGAATAAAATGTATTTAAAACATAGACCTGTAGCTAGATCTGAAGCAACAAGGTGCAGACAATGATGTAACGTAATTTACATCCCGTTGAACAAGTGCTCCGTTATCCTCTTTAACAGATTCCTGTAAATACTAAGATACAAGTCTTTTAACACATTTTAAGTGTACAAGCTCATTAGCACATTTCAGGGCCGTATTGAAGTACGTGGAGGCTTCCAAGGCAAGATTTTGTGGCGGCCCTTACGCTTATTCAAAATTTGTATTAAAAATCCACTTATTATTTATAATACATAGAAGACAAAGATATATAGAGCAATGTTATTCTTGAAATTTCAGCAAGTTTTGCAATTTTTATCTTTAAAAAAAAATAAAAATTATTAGACCTGTGCGAGGCCCCTACCAATCGGAGGCACTAGGCACCGCTGCCTAGTTTGCCTATGCCTAAATCCGGCCCTGCTCCCACGCTGACTTGCTTTAATGAACTAAATCTTTTTTATAGGGAGGTGTCATTAAAGAAAACTACGAAAACTAGCAGATTAAATTCTTGTTTTGTTCTCATAGAGCCCACAAGTCCACTTTTACTTTACATCTTTATCCTCCTCTAGTCTGAGCTGTTCCTTATCATTATGTAGTTGAAATTCTTTCCTATCACTCTATATTCTGAATCCTTTCTTTTCATCCTGCAGTCTGAACTCTTTCTTATGCTGAGAATGAATTCCTCCTTATTATCCTGCAGTTTTGAATCCTACTTATCATTCTATTATCTGTATGAGTTCGAAGCTCAAAGGTCATAGATTTACCGGCATTCATATTGGGATATTGGAATTTGAAATTAATAAATTATTTGTGTCTGGGAAGGAGGTTGTAGGGAGTCAGAATAAGAAATTGATGCTGTAGAAACCATGCAAACAAACCAAATTACTGACAAAAATTAAACAGATCAAAATACATACTCAAGTTTTTATTCACTTGGCATAAAAAAAATAGCAACCAAAAAAAAAAAAAAAAAAAAAAAAAGCAGTTGTATAAATCACTCACTTTATTTATCCAATTAAAATAATTTTGTAGACTTGCATTTTATAGCGGCCCCCGAAAGGGGAAAAGACGCTATTAGTTTTGTGCGAAATGTCTGTCCGTCTGTCCGTCCGTCCCGTTTAGATCTCGTAAACTAGAAAAGATATTGAAAATCCGACTTCACAATATTTTAGACCATTCAAAGTTCTGATGCAACGGCTACTTTTTTTTTCCTGAAAGCGAAAATTCTAATTTTTAAAATCAATTATGCAAGCAGTTTTTTAAAGAGAAAAAGCTAATTAGTATGCATTATATGTTAGACCTAATTTAAAACGAATAGTAATCTTATAAACTTCATTTTTGTGAACATTTTTTTATATAGCGGAAATTTATTATTTATTTTTTTTGAGGATTCGAATATGAGATTGAGCCTTTTCAAAACAATTACATTATTTATTCCGAACCGAGGGTCCCGGGTTCGAATCCTGGTGAAAACTGGGATTTTTAACTTCTGAGTCTACCCAGCTCTAATGGGTACCTGACATTAGTTGGGGAAAAGTAAAGGCGGTTTGTCGTTGTGCTGGCTACATGACACCCTCGTTAACCGTAGGCCACAAAAACAGATGAACTTTACATCATCTGCCCTATAGACCACAAACTAGTTAGGTCAGGTTCACATCTAACTTTACATTCACTTTCACGTATCCTTTGATCTGCTGGACCGTTGGGACACTACACAAGATCTGTTAACCTTATTTCTCCATTCTTATCTCTCATTTGTCTTTGATATAATTTCATTCGGATGTTCTTTCTGAAAATATTGAAGCCTACCTGGGTGGACCACTGGTCATTTGGTTTGCGCTCTGGACTGTCGTTCGGATTTATCGACGGTCGAAGGTTCAAACCCTGCCTGCTCCCATCCCCCGTCGTCCTGCGGAAGGTTTGGACTAGGAAGTAAACTATCTTCAACTCTGAAGGATTATCCGAATTATGTAAAATATTTTACTTCGGGGGCCGATTTTGAGTTTGTGTTTCCACACAAACTGTCTTTTGTAACCTTGTTTCTTTGATCTTATTTGAAAATTTCAAAGTTTTATTGGTTAGAAGTCATCAATAGTTTTAGTCCTGCTTGCAACATTGTGGTTGTCGAATGGTGAAGTGCTCGGGTTTTGTGGCGAAATGGATCGAGTTTGAATCCAAATGATGGCCAAGGCAAGGATATAGATGAATGCAAATAGTGCAAGCAACCTTGCAGGTTCATGAGTCTGAAAGGATTCTTCGATTTTTTTTCTTATTAAGAATTTTATTTAAAAACAACAACATCAGACAAAAACCCAAAGACATTCTAAAGTAAGCTCTTGCTGGATCTCTTGAAGAAATGAATCCATCCAATGTTTGGACAAAGGAAATGTTTTTGAAAACTTGAAAATGTCGAAAACCAACGACCATTGAACCCATCACCAGCCTGACGGACCATCAGTTAAACATCTAGACCTGACATTTAATTATGTATATTAGATGCTAATGCGAGATATCGGTGGGAATGGTCTATAAGCTCTATCACCTGGCCCGCATCTATTTGATCAGTTTTGTCATTTGTGTATAATGATACGCATAATTTCTTTCGGCTTGTGTCCTCAGCTGACTGGTTCCTTGTAGCCTTGCAAGTTGTGGCTGAAAACAACTGCTAGATCAACATGACATTCAGCAGATTTTCAATAGGCCAACAAGACGTGAGTTCCGGTCCTGATTAAAGCTATGGTGTTTTAGAGCTGGACTTAGCTGGATTTGGTTCCTGATAGTAAATCAAATGTGCATCAAAGACTCTCTGAAAAACCAACAACGACAAAAACAAAGAAGAAGTATGTCTCTTTGTTTTGAAGATACGTTGTAAATTCTCTCGTATAAATTAAGAGATTTTAGTTTTGTGTTTTCGTTCAAATCTAAAGCCTATATTACATAAACAGAGAGTCATGTGACTTGGTATGAGTTGTAGTTAGCTCCAAAACAGCTCATGTTAACTCCCATGTTAAAACCATGTAGAATTTCGAAATTTGAATTAGATTTCCAAATCTTTCTTTTACAAGGACAAAAACTCAAGACCGCCTCGTATCAAGTTTCTTTTATTACAGCTAGTAAGTTACCTTCCTTCACCTTCACCTAGCCCTGGGTCTGCTGGATCCTTGGGGCACCACACAAGATCTGTCAACCGTCTTTCTCATTTCTCTCTGACCTTATGCCTTGGATAGAATTTCATTCACTGACAGACCCGTCCCTTCTTTGATGTTTTTCAAATCTTGACTGGTGTTTGAAAAGACATTGCTGAATCCTTTGGTCAGTGCTGCTAACTGAATCCTTTGGGCAGTGCTGCTAACTGAATCCTTTGGGCAGTGCTGCTAAACACCCGAATGCTTATCAACACTTTATTGTATACACCTGATGCACCAATAAGCTAGTTATTTATTGTAGACACCTAATGCACCAATAAGCTAGCTATTTATTGTAGACACCTAATGCACCAATAAGCTAGCTATTTATTGTAGACACCTGAAGCACCAATAAGCTAGCTATTTATTGTAGACACCTGATGCACCAATAAGCTAGCTACGTTTTTTTCCCCGCCTCATATTAAACTCTTCAATGCACGAATATCCTATTGCTTTCAATATCGCTGTAGTAATATTCCAAATACAAATTTAATTACTGAATGTTAAAGCACAGGCGGATCCGAAAGTGGGAAGGGCGATAGGAGCGATTGCAGTAAAAGTTTTCACACGACTGAGAGAGTGAGTTAGTATAGTATAATAGTATAGTTTAGTATAAAAGCCAAGTAAGGACTGGGCATTGATAAGACTAATTTGAGAACAGCGAATGAGTTTCGAAACTCTGGACCATCGAGTGGACGGTAAGAAACCAGACAAACTACAAAGGACACTTTGGTTATTTTGTTTCTTTCTGTGATGTGTCTTTCTTGTGTGTCTTTGTGATGTCTCAGAGTGTGTCTCTGTGTGTATCTCTGTGTGCCTTTTAAATGTACCTTTGCAATGTGTCTCGGTAATGTGTCTGTGTTTTTGTGATGTCTCTTCATGATGTCTCTTTGTGGTTTGTCTTTGTGACTCTCTGTGTCCGTATCACGTGTCTCTCTGTGTGTCTTTGTTATGTGTCTATGTGTGTCTGTGTGTGTGCGTTAGAAACGAAACAAAATGTGTACAAGAGGAGGGGAAGGCAATAAGTCACCCGAAGAAAAACAATTCTATATTTAGACCACCTGAACAATTTTTCGTATTAAAAATGCAACGCCCGGTGACGTCTGCGACACATGCTCACCTAACGACTTGGGAGCTTATTGACTCTTAACACTCCGCCTGCTCTCTCTCTCTCTCTCTCTCTTTCTCACTGGCTTCCCCAGCGCAAGCACGCACTAACACACCAGGGCTTGCATGAGGGCCGCCGTTTAGGGACCGCAATAAGGGAATGGAAAAACAAAAGGGAATAATGAGGTTTCGCTCAAGTAAGCAAGGGGCGCATGTGCTGAGCATGTCAGGGATTTGGGGGATGAGGGATAGGATATGTCTAGATGAAGAGAAAGTCGTGCGTGTGTGTGTGTGTGTAAGGTGAGTAGTTGGTGTAAGTCGAGGAGGTGGAGGATGTATTTTTGTTGTCTGCTTCAGTTAGAAGTTGAATTAGGAATCACCAATAACGATTGTATGTAATGCAGCAATATAAACCTGACAAGAAGGAGGCCTGGTTTTGTTGAAACACAGTGTTACTCGGAATAGAGTTATACAAACTATACTGCACTGTTTATGTATATATATATATATATATATATATATATATATATATATATTCTTTGCTTTTCAATTCACAGCCCAGATACTCTTCAACGAAGGTAAAAAAATATCTCCCACATTAAAACAAAAAAATTAAGTTATACTTTTATAATAATAATCATAATAATAATAATTTTATTATTATTATAAAGCAGGGCCTGGATAGGTACGTGGAGGCCCTTACACTTCAAATACTAATATCTAAAAGGACGCGACATATTATCAAAGAAATTACAAAAGTAAAGTCCCACTTTCAGACCTTGTAGTCTATCTGGCAGATGATGTAAAGGTCATCTGTTTCTGTGGTCTACGGTAAGCGAGGGTGTCATGTGGCCAGCACTACCACCAACCGCATTTACTTTTCCCCAACCAATGTCAGTACCCATTAAAGCTGGATGGACTCAGAGGCGCCCAGAGATCCCGAAATAAAAAAATAAAAAATCTTCAGGATTCGAACCCGAGATCCCTCTGTTCAGAGGCGCTCTACCACTCAGCCACCGCGCCTTGTCCTTGTAAATAAATTACAATTTCCTTCGTTGAGATAAATCCCATTGAAATATGCATATTTTAGTTTAAAAAATGTAATTTTTTAGGGTTTATGCAATCAATCTGGTTTACTCCAAGTATATCACGAGACTACGAGCAGACTAGAAGCGGACACATTTCACTTCGACAGTGTTGCCAACTCTAAGATTGAAAGTCTTCTAAAAATGGGAAAAATAAATGTATAAAAAAACGTAAAGTTTCTGACCGTCGAAATATGTTTTTTTTTTTTTTTTGTAGTGGCCCCTTTCTTGTGGATTCCCCTGGGGTGTAGCTCCACCTGCCCTCCTTTAAATCCAGCCCTCATAATAAGAACAATAAATTAACTAATAAACATCTCATAAATATAATTGGTAAGAGCAAAAATCAAACTGTAAGGACTATTCATTGTTTAGCCAAGGACATTATGAAGAGAATTAGAACTATGTGCAGATATAATGCATAAGATTGAGCATGTTGGCTAACAGATCTGTGTGCAGACATACTATATAAGATTGAGCATGTTGGCTAATAGATCTATGTGCTGTGCTGACATACATGCCAGTGATTTATTGAGGACGTGCCAGTGACAGGTTCAAGTGGGTCTCCTTGTTTATGGCACTCGGTATACTAAATAGTTAGTACTTTCTTTCCAGGCTTATCAAACTGAGCGAGAGTACAATAAAACAATATTTTTTTTTATTTAGTTGATTTGTGTGTCTGCTTAACTTAGTTTTGGTCCACATGGACATTTCTCTGAACATTCAGATGGCATGGCCATGTTAATGGTATTTGGTAACATGGAAGTGTCTGTCCCTCTGAGGGTAGGCCTACTTTTCATACTATGGATTGATATGTTGGACTTGTTTTACATTTCTGAAGTCTTTCGCCGACATAAACCTATTTTGTGCTTCCTGACATCGAATCGTGGTTGAGGGGCTAAAGTACGCTTAAACTTGGCTTGGCTTGGCTACCTATGAAGGAGTCTCGAGGTTCGACACCCGACTCAGGCAGAGTTGTGTTTAGTGTTTGCCTAAAGGCAGCACGGAAAACCTTCTCCCAGATACCCCCTTCCCACTGGTCCACAAATGAGATTGGACCATAGCGCTATGAGCATGCTATAAGAAAAAAAAAGAAGTAAAGCTATAATCTTAGACTGATCGCAACAATCTTATACAACTAATCAGCACCGGTTTTAGGCAGCTGCAACCTATGCGGCCGCAGTGGGCCCCGCGCTAATTCTAGGTGTATATTGTTAACTTAAACCATTATAACTTATATTACAGGTTTCCCGCGGCCTCCTGATTTTCCACGGCTCATGGAAATCTCCTGAAAAATATACAAAATTGTCATATTGGGGTGTTATTCAATTACTTGAAGTCATTAATTCACGAAGATAGAATGAACAATTTGTCAATACTTGCTATTGCTTTTGAGCGTGATCTATGTAGGAAACAGAATTTGTATTATATACTGTGTGACTTCGCTACACGCAAGGCTCGTTAAGTAAATTTTATCGTGATATTAAACTCAGTAAAGAATTAATAAAATGCAAAGACGAATTTATTTTCTAATTAGAAATCTTAATTTTCACTAATTATTCGTATCCCTACCCAGACTGTGCCCCACGCAATCCGTTTCGCATAGGGCCCCACAATCGTTAGGACCGGCCCTGCAACTAATACATACAATTAAGAAACGGATCTTTAGTCAGTAACTAAAATAAGACTTCTTTTAGATTGCTTAAAGTACCAGAGCAATTTCATTGTAAGAGCTCAACCAACCATAGCACAACTCAAACGCGAGTGCCGCACGGTTAGCGTGGCATAGTGAAGGAAAATCGGCAGAGGTCCTCGAGCTTCCTGGGCCCCGAGGCCACAAGACACTGGACATAAATACATGCCATATGCATACATACATATATATATATATATATATATATATATATATATATATGCGATACATAGATCTAGACATCTGCTCGGACCGCTCTCAAACAGAACTACTGTCCAGTCAGCCCGGAGGAAGGGAGCTCTGCTTTTATTTTTTTGCTGGTCTAGAGTTTCATTGAGTTTCAAGTACTTTGGCTCAACTCTGTCGACTATTGCTAAAGATAATAGCTCCATCTTTGAATCACTTGTTTGCAGGTTTGTTTAGCAATACGTCAGAGGCTTGCCAATTGAGCCTTGACACAAGCAAACATTATTTTCATATAATAATAATAATAATTATAGCTTTTTATACTTTTTTTTAATACTTTCATGCTTATAGTATGCTCAGAGCGCTATACACGCACCTATACATATAAACACACGCCCAGTGATTTTTTCTGTGGCGTACCGGCACCATTTTCAATGTGGGGGAAAAGTTATGACTTTTCTTGTATTTTAACGTTGTTTTTTTTTATTAATCTATTAGTATATCCATCAATGAGTACCGACACCTATTTTTTTTACAAAAAAAAAAAAAAAAAAAAAAAGCACTGCACACCCCTATAGGTATAATCACGAACACAGACGCGCAAACACTTAAATAAACACACTTAAACTTACACATTCGTACACAAAATACTCAAACACACACTTAACCACACATAAGCACCTAGTCCTAGACGATACTAACATCTCAGCAGATTGGAAGGTAATTTACTTTTTCGCTAGATCCTGAAAAGTACTTCTACATGTATTTCTAAATGTTGTTCTAAATGTACTTCTAAGTTTACTTCTAAATGTACTTCTAGGTTTACTTCTAAATGTACTTCTAAGTTTACTTCTAAATGTACTTCTAGGTTTACTTCTAAATGTACTTCTAGGTTTACTTCTAAATGTACTTCTAGGTTTACTTCTAAATGTACTTCTAAGTTTACTTCTAAATGTACTTCTAGGTTTACTTCTAAATGTACTTCTAAGTTTACTTCTAAATGTACTTCTAGGTTTACTTCTAAATGTATTTCTAGGTTTACTTCTAAATGTACTTCTAAGTTTACTTCTAAATGTACTTCTAGGTTTACTTCTAAATGTACTTCTAGGTTTACTTCTAAATGTACTTCTAAGTTTACTTCTAAATGTACTTCTAGGTTTACTTCTAAATGTACTTCTAGGTTTAATTCTAAATGTACTTCTAAGTTTACTTCTAAATGTACTTCTAGGTTTACTTCTAAATGTACTTCTAAGTTTACTTCTAAATGTACTTCTAAGTTTACTTCTAAATGTACTTCTATGTTTACTTCTAAATGTACTTCTAAGTTTACTTCTAAATGTACTTCTAAGTTTACTTCTAAATGTACTTCTAGGTTTACTTCTAAATGTACTTCTAGGTTTACTTCTAAATGTACTTCTAGGTTTACTTCTAAATGTACTTCTAAGTTTACTTCTAAATGTACTTCTAAGTTTACTTCTAAATGTACTTCTAAGTTTACTTCTAAATGTACTTCTAAGTTTACTTCTAAATGTACTTCTAAGTTTACTTCTAAATGTACTTCTAGGTTTACTTCTAAATGTACTTCTAAGTTTACTTCTAAATGTACTTCTAAGTTTACTTCTAAATGTACTTCTAGGTTTACTTCTAAATGTACTTCTAGGTTTACTTCTAAATGTACTTCTAGGTTTACTTCTAAATGTACTTCTAGGTTTACTTCTGAAAGTACTTCTAAGTTTACTTCTAAATGTACTTCTAAGTTTACTTCTAAATGTACTTCTAAGTTTACTTCTAAATGTACTTCTAAGTTTACTTCTAAATGTACTTCTAAGTTTACTTCTAAATGTACTTCTAAGTTTACTTCTAAATGTACTTCTAAGTTTACTTCTAAATGTACTTCTAAGTTTACTTCTAAATGTACTTCTAAGTTTACTTCTAAATGTACTTCTAAGTTTACTTCTATATGTACTTCTAAGTTTACTTCTAAATGTACTTCTAAGTTTACTTCTAAATGTACTTCTAAGTTTACTTCTAAATGTACTTCTAAGTTTACTTCTAAATGTACTTCTAAGTTTACTTCTAAATGTACTTCTAAGTTTACTTCTAAATGTACTTCTAAGTTTACTTCTAAATGTACTTCTAAGTTTACTTCTAAATGTACTTCTAAGTTTACTTCTAAATGTACTTCTAGGTTTACTTCTTAATGTACTTCTAGGTTTACTTCTAAATGTACTTCTAAGTTTACTTCTAAATGTACTTCTAAGTTTACTTCTAAATGTACTTCTAGGTTTACTTCTAAATGTACTTCTAAGTTTACTTCTAAATGTACTTCTAAGTTTACTTCTAAATGTACTTCTAAGTTTACTTCTAAATGTACTTCTAGGTTTACTTCTAAATGTACTTCTAAGTTTACTTCTAAATGTACTTCTAAGTTTACTTCTAAATGTACTTCTAAGTTTACTTCTATATGTACTTCTAAATGTACTTATAAACATATTTCTAAACGTACTTTTTAATTATCTTTCCAAACAAATCTCTACATGTAGGTCTACATCTAAGTAACCAACAGAAGAAAAAATTAAGCACAAATCATTTCAAAGAATAATTTTTCTTATCAATATTTTTTTTTATTATCATTATTATTTCATACAAAAAAATATTTATAAATATATGTTTTATCTTTATAAATGCATAAATTATACAGAATAAAAACAGAAGAAAAAAAGACACCAACAGAAACATAGAGCATGACAACGCCTCTCAAAATTAAAGCCATTCATAAGTTAAAGAAAAAAATGTTTTGAAATAAGTGGATTGCTTTCTTGTTCTCTCTTTAAAAAACACAGAAATCACAAGAAAACACTAAACATGACATAGAACTAAAGAATAAACTTTGTAAATTAAGTGAAAATGGAACTTCGCAAAATCAGATTTATATGATTGTATGTTTTGGTCAAATTTCACCAAAAGATAAAGAAAACAATGAGATTGAGACGGCAATTCCGGCAGTGCTAAATTTTGTTCATGTTATAAAGAAATGATTCAAGATCTTCTAGAACTGTGAACTTTATCAATTCTATAATGGAGATAGACTATTATTCTGATTTCATCAACGAGGCTCTTAATGTTTTCCCAAGGAATTGTGTTTATTTGTAATATGTTCGGGATGAACTATAGTCGTTCTACGACTGAAGTAGACCTGGTGATCTAATGCAGGGGAAATGTATACACTATATGAGTCTTATATTATTTAAACAATATGTTTTCTTACTATCGTTTTTAGTGTAGAAATATACACGGACCTTTATGTATTTTCCTACGGAACGCTTAATTTGTTGATAGATGCCAACATCCATATTTTGGACAAAAGATATAAATGTAATTTTATATGACAAAAAAATAATTAATTATGAATTATTAATAGACGTTTCTAATTACGAAGGAGATGTTAGTTAATTTTAAATCAATCAAATAAAAATAAAATCTATCATAAAATGTTGGATTCTTTATTTTGTTAAGTTCAAACGTAAAGTGGGCAAAAAGTGAGGATGTCAGAGATTAAACCAGATCTAGAGAAAGTTGTCCGGATTTGAACGCAAATCCTAATCAAGGTGATTTTTGTTGCCTGCATTGTATAAATATTCCTAAAAGTAAACTTCACTTAAAAACGGTGATATAACTTTTCGCTGTTGTCCTATGAGACAGTGGAATCTCCCAAAGAGTCTTGCCATTTTCTCCATTCAAACAAGGAGAATTGAATAGTGCATCTATTTTTAATTAAGAATAAACATATACAGACTAAGGCGCACTCCCTTCAAACACTTGTCCATTTAACATTCAAATCTTGCCATGACCTAAACAACGACCCTTGGAATGGTTGACGTTATAAAGCGTTCTGTAAATAATCTCAGAAAAAAAAATGTTTAGCGATTCCTTTAATCTGTTGAGAAAAGAAGGGACTTTAAAAAGGGCGATTAGTTAGTTAGGCCTGATATTTTCTAATGTCCTTTAATTGATTGGTTCGAAAAATGAATTACAATCATGTTTATGTAGAGCGATCTCTTAACATTTAATAAACCAATGGACATAGACCAGTGGTGACCAACCTTCTTCGGTCTCAGGGCCAGGCACGTTTTTAACACTTGTAACGGGCAGCCTCACAGCCAGGGACTCGCAGAGTTCAATGGTACACCAAGACTATGCAGCTTTATCATGTACTGTTGGTACAAGTAGATAGAAATAGAACCGTCTCGGGGGTTGGAAATAACCCGCGGGCCGAAGCTTGGGCATCACTAGCGAGTACAAGAAACATAAGTACAAACAAAATTAACTTTAGGAATGGCACAAACTAGAAATCATTTACACACTTTAAAAGATGTACTCCAACCTGACTCCCTAACAGTTGCGTTACATATATTAGATTTTATTACAGTAGCTGTTCAGCTGCATCTTATGAGTTCATTATGCTTATGCATTTTCTATTGTTCAGTGATAGTTCGGCATAAAACTGTTTTTTTTTTTTGTTATTGAGGCTACACTAAACTAGCGCAAACTATTTCATACTCAGATCTTCTAATGTTATCACTTGATTTAAATATACTAGTTTTATTTTGTCATAATATTTAACGATGCATTTGGAAAAAAAAAATCAAGTTTACAGTTTAAGAGAATCTGGTGTTTTAAACCCATTACAGGAGAGTGAACAATACTTTAGGTTTCTAATAAGCAAACAAAGTAGATCTTTTTTTAAAATAAATTTTACAAGTTGATAGCATGATAGAATTTTGTGTTATTATACAGATACAACATACAGTAAAGTCTTGTAGATTGAAACTCTGAAGATATTCTTAGCTGACAATTAAATCTCAAAGGTTCTGACAAAATTTGAATGCATGTATCCAGTATTGACCCTGGCCTATATAGATCTAAGCAGAAATTGAAAAAAAAAATCTTAGCATCGAACATGCCAATAGAATCAGATTTTAAAAGTAACAGAAATGTACACCAGTGAACAAACAAGTGCATCAAATTTAGTTGGAAATATCTAAATCATTTTTTCACTTGGCTCTCTTTTGTTCTCTCTCTCTCCCTCTCTCTCTATCACACACACAGACACACACACACTTTATGTTTACTTTCTTGCACTCTGCCCTCACTTTGCAGAGTTATAAAAAAAATAACAATACACATAACAACAGATTTGTGTAGACATATTGTACATTGATGTTGTAAACTTTTATCATTTTGTTGCTTTGTTGTTTTTTTAACATGTAAGTATCTAACAGTTGTTTTTTTTTAAAGTGAATTTGTCCCTTCTCTGACGTCACACGGAGGAAACGAAAAGAGCGGACCAAAGCATCAAAATCTTAATGTTTGTTTTAAAGCAAGAGTTCCAAAGAGTTCAATATAGTGTTTTCATTTGTTAAGTTCAATTACTTTCCATTGAGTCAAGATTTGATGACCTCAAGTCAGGGATTGATCCCATTGAATCGAGGTTAGATCCCTTTGAGTCGAGGTTTGATCCCTCTGAGTCGAGGTTGCAATTCCTTTCCAAATGAAAATAAACGCAAAAGAGTTCGGTATAGTTCCTATGCAGTTCACAAAAGTATACGAATGACGTCAGTATGTATGTGTGTGTTTTTTTTTTTCCATTTAGGTCAAAGGTGGTAAAAAAAAATGTATGCCTGGAGGGTAGAGTGCTTGACGTACGCAGGCGTGAGGTTTGCAGACAGCACACATGGTTAAGACTTGACTTGGTAATCCTCACGGGAGCGGAACAAGAGCATCTATTTTTCATGTGCTCACCGAACTGTGCATGCTATGAAGTGCGCTGCGATGGTGGTGCCACAAGGTGAGCATCCAGCCTCCCCCTCCTCCTCTTGTTTTTCTTTTCCCCCACACGGGGAACACAGGTACATCCAATTACGAGTCAGCGAACAAGAGCTTCTAATCTCGATAGTGTTTGAAAAGACATTGCTGGACGCTTTGGGCGGTGCTCGCTCAGCACCGAATGTTACAGAAAGGAAAATTAAAAAAAAAAACATCAATATTGTCGAAGATGTGTTGTTTACTTGATTAGCAGAGATCCATTAATATTGCTTAGGATATTGCTCCTTTGTGGCTATTACTCATTTTGTGGATATTGCTCCGGTGTGGGCGTTGGTTGAGAGGACAGCTAATCATTCACATAACATGAAATTATAATGTCGGCAGACCTGCAACAATGATGTGCAGTGCAGGCTTCAGTGGAGCGTGGTGACCCGTTGTGGAGCGGAAGGACAATACGGAGCTCCGCCGCTGAGAAAGTGGGGTCACATTAAGGAGTTGAAGGTCGAAGCACTACTCCGACATAGAAGGACAATGTCCTGTGCGCTAATGTTTATTGTCCTTATTTTGTTGTTGATGTCCTTTGTTGTTGTTTTTGTTTTTTTTAAATACGTTATCGTTACCATGTCCTACCATTGATGAGATAAGGGGACGACGATGCCAGTGCGTTGCCGTTGACCGCCCCAGTGGCGTAGCCCATGCTG
Source organism: Biomphalaria glabrata (assembly GCF_947242115.1). Lineage (NCBI taxonomy): Eukaryota > Metazoa > Mollusca > Gastropoda > Planorbidae > Biomphalaria > Biomphalaria glabrata. Next base: position 11,064,216 of record NC_074713.1, read on the forward strand.
TGATGCAGGCCGTGGTGGGAGAGGCCGGGCTGACCCAGTCCGTGCGGCGTGAGGGTGGCGGTCAGATCCGGAGACGGGGTGCTGAGAAAGTTGTCGTGATGGTGGTGGTGGGAGAGGGCGCTCTTGTTTACCGCGCAAGAGGAGTGGAGCACCGAGTGGGGCGAACCGACGCCGCCTCCGCCCAAGTGATGCTGCCCGTGCCCGAGGAGAGACGAAGATGAGGACGCGGAGGATGCTGAAGACGAGCCGGAGGAGCCACCACCCAGCCCCCCGTTGCCGACATCGGACGTGGACTTGCCGTCCCGGATTAAAACCGGAACGGAGACTTTCCTCGGGGAAGAAGACGATGATGACGACCCGGAGTTTTTGTGACTAGATCCGTTGTGTCCAGGAGACTCCTTTTGGCTGGACGTTTCCATTTTCTCTCTGTCTTTCTGTTGTCGCTTATGCTTGTACCTGTGATTCTGGAACCAGATCTTCACTTGGGTCGGCGTCAGCCCTATACTCATAGCCATTTGCTCCCGTTCAGGGGCGGAGAGGTATTTCTGTGTCTTGAACCTTCTCTCCAGTTCATACACCTGCAAGAATCAAATTATATTAGATGAAAATATTATAAAAATATAAGATATTATGATTATAAAATAAGTATAAGATAAATGTTATACAAGAAGAAGTATATAACATTATAGGAATATAAGATACTAAGAATTAAATGTGGAAGTTGGAAATGTGGAAGTTGGAAATGTGAAAGTTGGAAATGTGAAAGTTGGAAATGTGGATGTTGGAAATGTGGAAGTTGGAAATGTGGAAGTTGGAAATGTGGAAGTTGGAAATGTGGAAGTTGGAAATGTGAAAGTTGGAAATGTGGAAGTTGGAAATGTGGAAGTTGGAAATGTGGAAGTTGGAAATGTGGAAGTTGAGTTGGAAATGTGAAAGTTGGAAATGTGGAAGTTGGAAATGTGGAAGTTGAGTTGGAAATGTGAAAGTTGGAAATGTGGAAGTTGGAAATGTGGAAGTTGGAAATGTGGAAGTTGAGTTGGAAATGTGGAAGCTGGAAATGTGGAAGTTGGAAATGTGAAAGTTGGAAATGTGGAAGTTGGAAATGTGGAAGAGTAGGAAATGTGGAAGTTGGAAATGTGGAAGTTGAGTTGGAAATGTGAAAGTTGGAAATGTGGAAGTTGGAAATGTGGAAGTTGGAAATGTGGAAGTTGGAAATGTGGAAGTTGAGTTGGAAATGTGGAAGCTGGAAATGTGGAAGTTGGAAATGTGAAAGTTGGAAATGTGGAAGTTGGAAATGTGGAAGTTGGAAATGTGGAAGTTGGAAATGTGGAAGTTGAGTTGGAAATGTGGAAGCTGGAAATGTGGAAGTTGGAAGTAAAAAAAAAAATGAATAATTTATTTCAAGCTAACATTTCGCACATAGTAGTAGCAGTATGGCTGGTTAGGGTTAGGGTTAGTTCAGTTGATAGAAAGTCAAGCTAATAATGCGAATGTCTTAAATTTAATCCCTATGTTTGCCTATTTTTTTTCCACATGTGCATTATTGAATAATAAAATACTAAAGTTTACCCTATTTTTTTTTCTATTCTTATTTATATTACTTGTTAGGCTTATGCTATCACACCAAGCTATTAATGATATACTCTTGTTCTTTTTTTGTATTTGCATAATTTACTCTCGCGTTCATAAAAACTTGTAAAAATTTATTAATACAACTTTTTAAAAATTTGATAATTATTAGAACAATAATTGTCAGACTCATGTTCGATCACTCTAATTAGAGTATTGAGTTACCTCTACACAACCTCTCCAAGAGTTCTCTCCGTTTGAAACTAAATGTTAATTATCTAATGGAGCTGAGCTGGTGCGCCGATTGGATTAATAAACGCTTTGTTTGAGGACTCAACTAATATTGACATGTTACATGATAGAGCAGTCAATTGTGTCCACCAAAGCCGGGTTCTGTCACTAGTAGTTATGTGAGTCCCTACTGAAGCCGGGTACTAACGCTAGTACTAATGAATTGTAATTAAAAATTAGTGTCATTGTCTATCTTTAAATTTAAAAAAAAGCGCGAGTCTTAAGTCTAATTTTACTGCTGTTCCGGCACATCAGATGTTATTACTTGGGGGTTTAAATTAAGTAACATTCAAATCGTGGCACGACGTTTATTAAGATGGAACCAAGAGTATCTGTGTGTGTGTGTGATTGTGTTTATGTGTGTGTGTGCGTGTGTCTGAGGAGGAAGAGGTAAGGGAGGAGAGGTAATAAAAATAATCGATGTTCAATTTTTCATTAAAATGTTTTAAGAATCACAATTTTAAACCTGATATTGATCTAGTCTTTATTACAGTGATAGGGGTTTAAACCTTCTTTTTTTTTTAAATCCCTCATCTTATTAAATAAAGATGCAGACCTGGCAGACGTAAGGTTTTAGTCCTGGAGCCGGCACGACGCGTTTCAGTGGCTTCATTACCACTCTGTTAGAATACTCGGGGAAACTCCTATCCCCACTTTTCATGCTCCTTATGAAAGTCCTTGTCCCGGGATCGTCTGGCGAATGTTCAATCATGATCAGCGGAGCGTGACATCTACTCGTATCAATCAGACCTGGGCAGCAACACGTGCAGATGGGGGGGGGGAGAAAGGGAGGGGGTTGAAGGAGAAACAGGAGGACCGTAACCTCCATTTAGTATAGGACTAGGAGGAGAAACAATGGGGGAGAGAGAGAGGAGAGAGAGAGAGGAGAGAGAGAGTTAGAGAGAAATGAGAGAGAGAGAAAGGCCGCCTAAACGCTGGGCGCATCGATCCACTTCAAACAGGGCGGGAGCGTAGGTGGGTGAGGTAGTCGAATGGGGGTCAACCATGGGGGTACACGGGGCGTCCCCTATATAACATGTAATCTGACTGCTACTTGATACGATGATAGATCAGTAATGATTTTAAACATTTTTTTTTCCTGATTTTTTAAAACTCAACTCCCTCGATTGATTTTGATATGAACGTATCCTAATCTCATTAAGTTCTCCATACCACCCCACATCCCCCCCCACCACCCTTCTTGACTTGCTTGCGCCATTTCATTACTCTACTGGGCGCAACAATCAGATAAGATGCCTTCCATTAATGTGGATTATATTTTACTGTGGACCCCAAAAAAAAACACATGATTTTTTAATGAAGGGCCCCCGCCCCTTTTTTCTTTAGTGCCATTTACTGCATTTGTTGTATCATTAAATAACGGTAAAGCATAACCCACTCCGATTTCCCCCCGCCTCTCTTCAAACAGTCTTTCCTCCCGCATTCCATCCTGATGACCAAAAAATCCCACAGCGACTAACGAGAGAGACCAATGCCTACACCTCCTCCCCTCTTTAAAAGATTGTATCTGGAAGCTGGGGGGGGGGGGGGGAACAAGGTCATCATTGAGTACTTCTGTAGGCTACGTTTTTCATTACATCCAATGTGTGTTGGCGTTTTCTGTATACTTGTTAAATAGGTATGAGTAGGTTTTGGCTGCTATTGGATAGACCTAAGCCCGTTACCATAGCAGCGGTGGCTTTTTTTTTTTTTTTATCACGTCCTTATCTTAAAAAAGAAATAAACTTTTTAGAAATATCCAGCAAGGTTTCATATTTTCCAGACTGTATTTTGAGTTTACCTTTAGTTGTTTTTTTTACATTCGATTTATCGGAAATGTTTAATGCGCTGGAAACTACATGATCTTCGATTGATTTCGTCTTTTTCTGGAAGTTTTCTGGAAAGATTTTTTTTTTTTACAACAACCACAACAATAACAATCACTTTAATCTGGTAGCGACATTTGATTTGAAAGTGCTAAGAGCGTCAAAAATAAGTATTTTAAAATGCACAGATTTTCATTGCATTTTGTTATATGTAGTGCTATTGTGCACCGAAAAGCAAGATCAAAGCTATATGTCATAGATGTGAATCTCTAAATAGGTAGATTCCCGATTGAATAAACAATGTCTTGCCCGCTAAATTAAGCTTCAATGTTGCCAACTTTTTATTTAAAAAAAAAAAAAGCTACAAGGGCAGTGCTTAGGAAATTCGATTCTTCAGTGCTCAACGTGCAGCAAGTGACCAAACACCTTTTCAAAAAGATGATCAACACATCTTGATTATCTACACCGGATACACCATAAAAGCATAAAAGTAGCTATTTATAGCTATCAGTCAGAGAAACAAATCTCCAATTACCTAATTATTTTGTTGCATAAAATTTAAAAAGATAACAATTGCATAAAAAATGGATATTGAAGAGTTCATGCATAAATAATGAAAACGAGGCGAGCAAAAAAACGGAGGCATGTGAGCGGCTGGGGGACTTTTTATATTCTCTCCAGAGTAAAAACGTTGTTTCGTCTCATTACACAAGGTCTGCAATACCGCTATAAAACTTATAACAAAGACAATTGACATATGGGCCTGACACGTGGAATTAAGATAGTTGGCACTGATATGACAGTGATAAAAGCCTTAATGTCAAGCGATGCGGGAAGCAAAAAAAAAAAAGAAATATGTCTGAATAGAAACGAAGGGTATTACTTATTTATACTTTGGGGAAATGGGGGTGGGGAGGTATAAATCCATAAATTGTATCTTTGAAAGAGTGCACAAAATACAAGAAAATGATTTCGTTATTAATGAATGAGGCGAGATAGCTGCTATCGGCGTCTTGAAAAACTAAACTCTCGACGTGTATGTATTGTATCTACTTGTATACAAAGCTGACTACGGGCTTGTGAGGACAATACAGTTGCTGTTCTGCTTTTTGTTTTATTGACATTTGGGTAAACTGTTGATGGCTGCCTGTTTGCGGTTGTCTTGATCAGGACCGGATTTAGACTTTAAAAGGCCCTAAGCTTTTCGAGATATAAATAATAAACACAAGATAATGTTTTCTTTACTCTTCCATAAAAATAGATCCATGGAATCCTGTTTTTTTTTTGGGGGGGGGGGGCATGCAAGATTTTTCTTGATTTTACTCTTAATTTTTAAGGAAGATAGATCTAGAACATAGAACTAGAACATAGATTTAGAACATAGAACTAGAACATAGATCTAGAACATAGAACTAGGACATAGAACTAGAACATAGATCTAGAACATAGATCTAGAACATAGAACTAGAACATAGATCTAGAACATAGATCTCGCTAATAGATTTGAATCCCTAGAAGCGGGAAACTAAATAGCATCTAGCAGACCTCACTTGCAACTGACGTATATATTGTGTGGTTTATCTCTTTACTTAGGAATAAAGGACCTAAAATTAGTTCAAAATTCATGCCATTGCTATTGCTGTATTCTTGCGCAAACTACTACTGTCTCGATAGACATTCAAAGATTATTTAAAAACCGTTCTTTTATACCAATAATAGAACTGAAAAACAAACAACACTATTCCCAACGAACGAAATCTTGTTCTGTCGTCCATATTGTTTTGGTCAGTTCGTAGCGAAGGTTGAACTAAAAGCGATATGTTCCCAGTTTAAAAATAAAAACATGGCGTTATCACTGATCTAAAGATAGCGCCCACAGTTCCAACAGGATATAATTTATAACAGAGGTAAACGCCAACATAGAAATGGGAAGGAGAGAGGAAGGTGAGGGCGTTGGTTTGGAGGGGGTGGGGGGGGGGAGTATGGGGGCGCTAAAGCCCCGGACAGATAAAAATGAAAAAAAAAAAAAGGTTTAGCCGATCTGGAGCGGCAGTTGAAGTCTGTACTAATGGATGACCGGGGTCGTGGCTAAGGTGGAAGTTCAATAAAAGCTGAGGGGAGGGGGGAAAGATATGGACCCCCGGGGGGGGGGGGCAGGAGGGTGGAGAAAAATTGGCGAGATAGAAAGAGAATGTTGTCGTAAAATAGTGCGCGGTGTTACTTTTTTTTTTTTCGTGTTTATAGAAACGAAATGTCGAAAACAATAGTCGTAAAAAACAGTAACTGATAAATGCAATGATTGGATGAATATTTCAACACAGGGTCACGTGACTCTGCAAACGACAAGGGAGACTAGTCTACGATGAGGCTCGTAAGAAATTGTAGACGCTCTTTGTATCACCTGACGTCACATTTAAAGCGACATATTATTTCAAAAAACAAAAAATATTGTATTCTAGAAGAAAAGCTCACACTCCATAGTCAGTACAAGGGAAATTTGAATTGAAATATTTGATTTGAAATGCGTCGCTTCTCGTGGTGCATATATTGGCGAGATTTTCATTACAAGGCGATAAAACTATAAATGGCAAACTTTCTTGATGTATGCGGTGTACAAAATAAATCAAAGAAGCGTTGATCAATATTGTTTTAAAGGTATATCATGGTTTTTATGCACTTACCTACATTATCTGATGAAATTTGCTAAGCTCTTTTTGTTTTTAGTACAAAATAATTTCAATAAGAAGAAAGCATGGCTTTTCACTATATGAATAAAAACTTGGCTTTAAAAAAAAGCCAACACTAGGGTTTAATTGTTTATTTATAAATTATGGGAGAAATACATAGACGCACATTTACCTTAACTTTTTGTTAATTTAGTTTGTAACATTAACGTCCAATTCAGCGTCCTTAAAATTATTTAGTTTATCTTGAAAAATCTCCGATATATCCCTAAGGTGTTACTTTTATAATACAATGAGAACGTAGAGATGTTCCGTTAGAGATTTTCATTAATGGCGAAAAAACTATAAATAGCAATTGTTTTTTGGTGTATCTGGTGTACAAACTAAAGGAAGTGTCAATAGTATTCTATTAGGATACATTTTGTTTTTCACTTTTTAGCATTTTAAAATCATTTTTTTTACGATCTTCTAATTGTTGCACAAAATAATTGGAATATAAAGGAAGTATTAGACTTTCTCATTTGTATGTCTTCAAACTTAATTAAGAACATGGGTAGGCCTAATATAGTAAAGAAGATATGAACATTAACTGGAACATATCCGAATATTCCTAAAAGTTTTTCTTCTTTAATTGGCAACAGTAAAGTTCAGTCACGCGTCCTTAACATCGTTTGGTTTATGGTTCAAAACTTCAATAGCTGCATCATAATTTAAACCAATTTTTTGTGTCTAATTATAGGAACCCTAGTAATGTAGACTTTTAGTTGTCTTTTTAAACTGCGGAGCAGAATTAAAATTAGTTTTAACATTTATTTATTTAACGTTAAACACCAAGTCTGAATTATTATTTTTTATTTCTTTGTTAGAAACGAACAAATTTTCCTCCCTGGTACCGTCAGTGTCGAGCTTCTTTCAAGAGGAAACAAAATTTATTGAAATCCCTTATATCAGTGTCCACTAAGCACCACCCTTTGACAGGTAATAAGGATCCTCTTAGGGACACATAGGGCTTCGAGTGTGTCTGCAGGTTTGGTTGTCGTTAACCCTTCGGCTGATATAACAATAGGGTCAAATATTACTATATCACGCATTTATTATTATTTTATTTTTTCTTAAAGAAATAAGAATGGACCTGCCTGCCATTGAAAGTGGTTCTATCCAAGACAGAGAGGAATGGAGAAAGATGGTTGACAAATCTTGCATGGTGCCCCAACGGTCCAACAGACTAAGGGACAGGTGAAGGTGAAAGATGTGTGTACTTAAAGTTAATGGTAGACTAGCACTAGAAGACCACACCAAGTCAATAAGAAAGTTGAACTTTACAGAGAGACACCTGGAAGCCCAGGGAAGAACATGAAGGACAACCAGATGGAAAGAAATGTAAAGACAAAATAACTTCCGAGCTGGTAGAATTAGTTCCTCAATGAGCTCAGGAACAATTACGACATGCTGACGAAAAAAGTAAAATGCAAACAGAATTATGAAATACAGAAAAAGGACAGCATTATGAGAGAGTAAAATATTGACCACTGTTAATAAAGTCAAACACCCTTTTACGACCTTGCGATCTATGAGACAGATGAATGTCACAACATAAGCCAAATATTTTTTTAGATCTCGACTTAGTAAGAACAATACTTCAAGCACAATTAAAATTTCTCCAGTTTATAGCGAAACTAAAAATAGATTTCTAGAGATTTTTAAAGCCTTATTGTTTTGTTTGAAATAAAATGGTCGAACGAACTTTTTCTTTTTTGGTTTAAAGTCCTACAGCTAGGGGCAATCGAGTGGTAGAGCCAACGTTATCAGCGGTAGTGGCAGAATGGTAGTATCACTATACGCTACTGATATCTTTCTGACAATAAACTAAGCAGGCTGTAGTGCTCGAGCCGCTAAATTACATCTGCTTATTGATTTATGAATATATTGTTCTGCTCGATGCCCGTTGAGCCGGCGTAAGATTTGGCTAGATATAAACATGAATGATTGAAGCACTACTAACCTGGCCTTGGGAGAACAGGACTCGCCTCTTCCGCCTCTGAGCAATGGAGAAGCCAGCCATGGCGCCTTTGGTTGGATCCCCGAGGTGGCCCATCCCGAGGGCGGGGTTGATGCCGGAAGACATCCCACCCATGCCTCCCATAGAGGATGCCATACAGGAGCTCGGACTCATGCCGAATCTGGACACTGTGGAACAGAAAAATACAAGTAATGAAAGAGTTTATGGCAGTTGTCACTGCTAGTCAATCTAATTGATGATCACTCTAATTAATATTCTCGCTAACAGATTGGCTCTTTGACTGAGGGTCACTTTGAGTGTCGGTCACTTAAGAGGTGGACACTCTTATATATTTTAGGTCCTCATATTTGATAGTTACTCTAAATGACTCCGATAATGTATAACAGCAAGAACAAGGACAACTCCATTTTTTTTTTTTGTATTTACCTCCCTTTTGTAGAATCACTTGGACTCGTGCTTATAGTCAAAGCAATACACTAGACCAGTGATATTCAAACTACAATACACTAGACCAATGATATTCAAACTAAGGCCCATGGGCCAAATCCAACCCCCCATCCCATTTGCTTGAAATGTACATGACTAACTAGTGGAAAAGGTTGTACACTCTAGAGTCAGGTTCGATTCTGGCAGATTTTTTTTTTTCAATTTACTGAAAAAAAAAGTGCCATATATGATTGATGGCGTTTAGTTGTAGAAGTTGTAGAAGTTATTTAATATTAGATTTGGCTCGAAAAATTTGGGATTTGTTTATTTTTTATTTTTTAGCAATTGTCTTTTAGCGACTGTGACATACTCAACAAACGAGGAAAAGGAATAGAAATATATATTTTTTTTAAAGTTATGCAATGGCCTAGCTGGGGAGTTGGGGGCCGGGGGGGGGTTGACCTCTTTAGGGGCCCCTGCATTTTGACATTTGACATCATAAGATAATGGCGTAATATTAAGAGTAAAAAAAAACAAATTTCGGACACTAATTTGGGGGGTCCCCTCAAGTGGGGGCCCGGGGGGATTTTGAAATTTGGAAATCCCATCTCATACTTGCTAAGGGACCTCCCAAAAAATCTTTCTAAGAATACTTGCAATCATTTTGAAGATAGAGTAAAGAAAAATGAAAGTGCCTTAAGTTGATTCTATATCATAAATAGCTTAGGGCCTTAAGTTGATTCTATATCTTAAATAGATTAGGGCCTTAAGTTGATTCTATATCTTAAATAGCTTAGGGCCTTAAGTTGATTCTATATCTTAAATAGATTAGGGCCTTAAGTTGATTCTATATCATAAATAGCTTAGGGCCTTAAGTTGATTCTATATCTTAAATAGATTAGGGCCTTAAGTTGATTCTATATGTGAAATAGCTTAGGGCCTTAAGTTGATTCTATATCTGAAATAGCTTAGGGCCTTAAGTTGATTCTATATCTTAAATAGATTAGGGCCTTAAGTTGATTCTATATCTTAAATAGCTTAGGGTCTTAAGTTGATTCTATATCATAAATAGCTTAGGGCCTTAAGTTGATTCTATATCTTAAATAGATTAGGGCCTTAAGTTGATTCTATATGTGAAATAGCTTAGGGCCTTAAGTTGATTCTATATCTGAAATAGCTTAGGGCCATAAGTTGATTCTATACCTTAAATAGCTAAGGGCTTTAAGTTAATTCTATATCTTAAATAGCTCAGGGCTTTAAGTTGATTCTATATCTTAAATAGCTTAGGGCCTTAAGTTGATTCTATATCTTAAATAGCTTAGGGCCTTATCAAGTCTAACTCCTGTCCTGTGCATTTCAGTTCTAGTCAGAAGTCGTTTTCCGACTTTATATATCGTAGTGGCAGCAACGAAGGTGTTTGCATAGTTTTTGATGATACATGAAATGTATTTGAGGTGATCAACTTATTTCTTGTTGGCCTCCATATTGTGTTCTACTTGATTGAATTAGTTTATCGAAGTCAGTAGTTACCACAACGTGATCAAAGTCAGCGCTCTCTGCACTGAACACATGGAACCTTTCTCAACAATGCTTACAAAATAATTCTTTCTAAACCTTTATGCCAGTCTTGCAGTGCGTAACCCGCTTTTCTCTCTCTCTCTCTCTCCCTCTCTATCTGTGTGTGTGTGTGTCTGTGTGTGCGCGTGTGTGTGTGACGAAGTGTATGTGTGTGTGTTAATAAGTGTGTGTGGGAAAAATAAAGCTAAAATGACCAGATTGAATCGGTGTTTCAAATTAAAAGAGCTCTCGTCGGAGCAGTGGCGTTTACAAACTACAAGCACAGACTCTTCATACAGACACTTGGACTAGTTGAGACAACACAGTGAAGAGAATCAAACGTTTGCTATGGAGTAGGGGCAGGGAGACGGAAATAAGTATTGAAATACTTTTGGATTTATTTATTTTTTTTGGTCTCTTTTTTCAATCTCACGGTACACTGAATATATAGAATACGAAACAACCAACGATAGAGAGAGAGAGATTGAGAGAGAGAGAGAGAAATATAAGAAGGAAGAAAGAGACAGAAAAAGAGAGAAAGATAGACAGAGAAAGAGAAATATAAAAGGGAAGAGAGAGACAGTAGCTAATAATTCATTTCTGAGATTCTGCATACTAAGAGAAATAAAGAGAAGAAAATGCAAAACATTGTCAACCAACTTTCTCTTCAAAACTTGTATTATAAATAATAAGGTATTAATGACACAAGTAGACGGAGTAACAACCATAAACTATGATTATAACAGTCCATATATTATTTGGTAAATGTGTATATGTGTGTTTAAAATATTTTTAAGAAGATGTTTGATGGTGTGTTAGAATACAAGTTATCAGAAATTCAAAAATATATTTGCCGGCTAGGAGGGAAAAAGAGGGAGGGTGTGCTAAATCAAAAAGCTTCTTTTAACAATATTGACCCCCCCCCCAAAAAAAAAAAGGCCTGAACAAGAAAGTAGCCTCCAAAACATCCTTATAGAAGAACAACTCTATGGAGAGCTGCCTGATTTGAAAACCACTGCGCAGTTCATCTCAGATATTGGTCCAGTCATCTGAACGCTCCAACATATACAAGAGAATACGATGTGGAGCTCTTACGATGCGCTGCGAGGCTTATAATGTCCATCCGTGGCATGATACACATTGTATCGTTTTAGTCTTGATACATTTAGTACAAACCGAACCATACGATCACGTGACTAGCCAGAACTGAAATACTGATCTGCCAAACTTTTCAATGTTCATGTTTCGTCTTAAGTGTGTCTTGGGACACGCCTAATCTGCAACACTTCAAACCATATAGCTACTTCGTGGACAGCTTGACCGCTTGACGTCCCAAAGACACGATTTAGACCGGAAGACGAAATCCCCAAATTTGGTCATCTTGCTTTTTTCTCAGCTGTAGAGAACCTGTGACACCATAAGTACACCTGACAAGTCCGGCTTATCAGAAGTGCAGAGAGTATCCGACTCTGGGGGGATGTGAGACAAAGTTGGAAGCCGACGCTAAAACGGACGAGGTCCAGTATAGCTTCTGCCGACCTACACATTATCTTCACACGACATTGGAATGTTTTGTTAGCTTGGTGAATAGCCAAATATTTTTTTTAACCTTTTTATTGTATTTGTATAATCTTACAGGTACACAAGTTATATAGTAAGTCTAAAGTGAGAGGAATCATTACGAGCGTAGACTACAATCTAATTGCAACATGCTTACAATATATTCATTATAACAGACTAATACAAGACGAAACTACACAAGGTGTTTTTCAACATTTTTGTTAACTCCTAACGATTTTTAGTTTGTAACTGAGTTACTAAAGTACAAGAAGCGTAATGACTAATCTACGGGCCACGGGCAAGATCCGGCACCTCAAGTTATGTCCTCTGTACATATTGAAGCCGTAGATCAGTGTTTCCGAAACTGTGTTCCGCAGGACCCTAGTGTTCCGCGAAGTGTTCCTGAGTAAGTGTTGCATGAACCACGGTAATAATTAACCAGTACGCCACAGGATGAATTAATTTCTAAAAAAAAAGCAAGTGTTCCGATAAATATTCAGAATGTGTTCCGTTAAGAACAAAGTTTGGGAAACACTGCGTAGAAGATCCATCAGGCTCCGGGGCAGGGACTCGAGGTGAATATTTGTTGCTGGCAAATACTTGACACATGAACTATGAGGAGAGTTTTATTAACGGAAGCAACGTCATAAAAAGCATACTTTTTTGGTGTATCCGGTCAAAATTCGGTGTACACAATACGAAAGTATTGATACGAGAAGTATTTTATTAACTAGATAATTTGTGTGCAATACCAAAATTCTAAGCTTTGTGTTTTTGCTTGTAGCACATAGACCTAACACTTCTCATTATTTAGTAGCAGTGACCTTTCAAAATAGCGTCCTTAAGTTTGTTTTGTTTTGTCTATTTATTTAAAAATCTTTCCCATTTTCAAACTTTATTCTTTCGCTTCCATTATATCGCCACCGCATTTCTTTATATCGCTTACTCTTCTTGTACTCTCTTACGCAACGTTATTGCATATAGAACTGTCACGTAATGTTCGCGTCAAGGTCTCATGGTCGGAACAATTATGTCACTTATAGTATTGAATTTAAGGACTTACTCGTAAATACGCATCAAGGGCGGATTATTTTTTTTTACATAAATACGTTGTTTACAATTAATTAGCTTCCAGCAACTACGATAATTTGCTCATAATAGACATAGAAAAACCATAGTACCTAAAGTAATATTTTTGTGAATCCTAATTAAGAACTAAAAGCATTTTATTTCGTTAAAATGATTTATGTTCTGCCTCTTCGTTGAATTAAGTATCTCCGGAAATACGATGGGGTTTGGGTGATCCCTATCTAGTACTATAGTGTCACAACACAATCTCAACCACACAAGCGCAACGTATCAAGAACATACGCTGTATCTTAAGAAACCAACGCATGAACAAAGAGAAGATTAATGTAATTAATTTCTTTGTCTCAAAATGTCATAGAGGTCACTGATTGTAATCTCCGTTTGGGTACTTTATTTTTAACTCTTTCTCTCCGTAATTATTTTTCCACGTTTTGAAGGAATTCTTGTATTTGCTCATTACTATTTCACTACCCCTGTTTTAGTGGGATTCAATAGCTTTATTGTTTTGTTATCAGAAAATGTTTTATTTGGTATAGAATTAAAAGGAAATGCATGCTCTTTTCATATGACACAAAGCCAAGTTTAAAAAAAAAATTAAATATTAATTTAATTTAATGAGGTCAAATCAACGATGGTATCGTCGATTAGGAGAGAAAAAGTTTTTAAAAAGCGGACTATTTTACCCAGACATGTAATGCTCTAAATATTATCTTGTTTATAGCATGCCTCTAAATGTCTATCCACGCGGAGAGTTATACGGGTGTGATGACCCGGAAGTACATAAGAGCAGACGACTGATACACACATTGATGTGAACTGGGTGAGGGATTTTGTTGTTGTTACGCATCACGTGACCGAACTGACGACATTGCAAATGTCATTTGGTAAGTTCAATGTCATTCATAAATGTCACATTCACTCGCCAGAAAGTAACAAAAAAAAAAAAAGATAAGAAAGAGGGAGAGGGAGGGAGGGGAAAAAGAAACAGGAAGAGGGAGGAGAGGGAATTTTATTTTAGTGAGTTCTTCCAAACTTTCTCAGTTTGTTACTGCATTGACTTTCATGTAGATCTAAGACTTAGATATCTAGATATGGTTCATTCACTCATTTAATGTAGAACCAAGACTTATATATCTAGATATGGTTCATTCACTTAAAGATATCGTACTGCCATAGCTCACATTTGTTTGATATAAATAACACCATAATAGCGAGATAACAAAAGCTAACATTTCATATATTAATAACTTCGCCATTGTCAACTCGAGAAGTGCCAATTCATCCTGACCTCGACTGTACACCATTATAATCATATAATATGTTACATATTTGAATATGCACTCTATGGCACATCTAGGTGTACATGTGTACATACTTACAGGCAGGAGACAAACATGCCTACACACTTGTAATAGCTCACTATAAAGTCTCCGCGTACCTTTTAAGTTGACGTCTGCTTCTAAAAAGAGCCGAGGCGCGATCTGTTTGCTAAGCCCCCTTGACCCGTGACCCGGCCTTATAAAATGCTCCATTAAATATGGCTCTAGTCCTGGTGTAAGTGTGTGTGTGTGTGTGTAGATCAGCCTGTGAGTATGTTTACACTTTATCGCATGCATGTGTGTGTGTGTGTGTGTTTAGTGGTAGTGTGTATGTGTACGCATGCGCTTGTTTGCCAGGTCTAACGACAGTTATAGTCTCGACTTTGAAGTATCTACAGCGATCATAGACTTTCATGACAAGTACAGAGAACACTGACTTTTTAATACGTAGGCCTATATTACGACCTTGGGTTGTGATTGCTTCAGACCCCACATTGTGACCCCCAAGGAAGATGTTAGGTAAATGTGCGACTGTCACCATGAGACTTTTACAAAAGTGTACCATGGACGCATGTTTTCTAATAAGAATGATGTTTGTCAAGTCCTAGAGCAATGTCTACTCCAGAGAGAAGAACACGGGAGAGAGAAAGAAGAACAATCCTCTAGATTTAGATCTAGATTTTAAAATTTAGTTCAAAGTTTTATTTTTATATTTTTATTTTTATATAGGCTAAATGGAATGATTTGTAAATTTATCGTCACACGGTTCAAACATTTACACCAGTTCGTTCCTTATAGTTGAAAATGGTCGATTGATAACATACTTTTAAACAAATTACTTTTACCTATGAAACGTGTCCAAAGTATAAGGCACTTCTGTTTTTACTTCTTTCGCAGCTGCTATTTGTAAATGTGGCGGTCAATGTGGAAACTTATATATTAATATTGCGCTGCGTGTTGCTGAATGATATATCGCCATTGTCTACTTAAGTGAGGGGGTTTGAGTTCGAGTCCCGATGGAGACTTCGCTATTTTGGGGAGTTTTTGTTTGCCTGTTCTACACTTCTGCACGGAAAGGACCAGAGAGAACTAAGCAAACTGCCCGCTAGCATGGACACTCGCTTTACTTTACAAACACATTAATCATTAATCACAATTTTGATAAACATCATAAAATAAATAATCTTTTTTTTAAAAAAATTTTGTGTTGTTTCTTTTACATTCTGCGTAATCTTTTTTATCTTCTAAATACACGGACGTTCTATCTTAGCAGAAGATAATTACGTCCTACGCGTATCCGTGAGTCAATGTAGTCCTTGCTGCCACGTACCCAACAGGCTGGAACTGTTTCTACTCGACTGACGTCCGTTTTCAGACCAAACCGTGTTCCTAAATCTCAATCTTCAAATACGTGTGCTTTTAAAAAAGATGGCCCCGTGTCTCTAGTGTGTCTGACGATGTCAACTAACCCTTGATGAGCGAGCTGTCTTGTCTAAATACATTTCAATACCAAGTCGATCGACACATTTAAAAGCTCCTTTTCCCCTTTGCCGGCTTGCCATAATTTGTCCAATTATTATCAAAATCCAGTTCGTATTTACTTTTTCAAAGTCCCCCGGTATCATATGATCGGAATTTCCCTATTTATTTGGCGTAGAAATTGGAAGTGAACCTGGCAGCTCGTGGAGGGTGGCCAGGGTGGCTTCCGCCTTTTTTTTTTTTAATATTCGTTTTCCCTCGTCTCTTCCTTCAATCTGGCTGCCACAATGCTGAGGGTGAATGGAAGAAATGTGTTGTGTTTACCGGCGTGTCATCGGCCAACGAGACCTGCCTTCATCGGACGACCCGTGGCCAAACAGAAATCCCTCTGTGTCAATGGGAATATAAACCACCCTCCTATTTGCTCTCTCCGACTGACAACGCAACAGATTCTGTAGGCAAACATGGAGCGCCCTCCGCCCTCTTCCATTTCTTCCTCTATTCTGCTTCCCCCCTCCCCCTCCTTGTTCCAAAAAGCTAGCATCTTTTTCTTTTTTCCCCTCTTGTATTTAACAAAAAAATTATGGCGGACACTATGTCTTGCTAAAGAAAAGGAGGGTGCGCCAACTTTCCCCTGGATCGGGTGAAATCAATAGCCCTGGCACCGGCACATTAAAAGGTTGTGGGGACGATGTTTTAAACGATAGGCAGACGATCCAAAAAAACGTGTAGGGCAGACTAACATTTTATTTTGTACAAAATTAAATGATTAATTTCATGAACTCTAGTGACGACACATTAAGGATTATTTAAATTCGGTCAATACCAATTGACGTGGCGCGGAATGAGGTTGAATTCATCCGCGTTCTATAAATAGTTCTATAAAACAAATGGTTCTTGTATGTTTTTGTCTTCATATATGGAATATACAATTTCTGCTTGTCTATTTATAAGTGTTGCATGTTTTTGTGCAAGTTCTTGTGTAAAGTTTTTATATTTTATGTGGGATTAACAACTTTGACTATTTAGACATCTGTCTATAAAAAAAGTTAATACATTTAAATGATTTATCGACAATTGGTGTTATTCTTACTAGCTGTAATCCTACCATATAAATTAATCATGTGCCTTATAAAAAGAAGATGATTAGTTTGGACACGTGCCCATGGGTTAAGTTTGTAGTCGTGCATGTCATTAAGGGAACAAATATATATATATATGTCTCTCTGCATATGTGTGTGTGTGTGTTTGTGCCTGTCTATGTGTTAGCTTTCGGTTTGTTGCAAGACGTTGTGAGTGTGTGTTTGTGTTAAATTCCAGATAAAACAAAATATGGTAGAGCTTAACGCTCATCGATTCTTACAAAGTTTATTGTGGGAAGCGTGGTCAAGAGGCCAAGTGCGCTTGAACTTGGCTTGTCTTGGCTACCTAGAAGGCTCGAGGTTCGACACCCGACTCGGGCAGAGTTGCGTTTACTGAGTGCCTAAAGGCAGCACGGAAAACCAACTCCTAGATACCCCAACCGGTCCACAAATGAGATTGGACCAAAGGCGCTCTGAGCATGCTATAAGCATGAAAGTAGCGCTATATAAAAGCTATAATAAAATATCAACTCACTCTGTCTGTCTGGTAAATGGTTTGTACACGTTTTTTCTTCCACAACCATTCAACTTGAAACTGTACACAGTTATTCATTATTCCAAACAAAGTATAAATTAAAAAAAAAAAAAACTAACTAGTCCATTAATGACTGGTTATTAATTATTTTGTTTTATACTAACAAGGGTAATGAATCCGTCAGTATTCACAGATACGGCTAAAAAGTAGGGTTTCGTCCCCTTAATGAAATGAACGCATTTCTCTCCCACACCCTCCCCATGGATCAATGTAAAACTTGAAACAATTATTTATTGTGTTTAACAAAACATAAATCATTTGTAAAAATAATCCAATTATTCAATAAATTATTGGTAATTAATTATTTTGTTTGATATCAAATAAGGGAAATAACTTCTACATAATTGACAGATATGGTTATAAGCGAGGAGTTCTTTCCCTTAAGATAGGCTTTGTTTTTTAAAAAGGACATTTTCTATTTCGCTTGTGATATTTTAAACAATCTGTTAATAGACTTCATCACATTAAAAAAAATAGTAATATGTATAACAGCATTGTTCTAATGTTTTATAAGCGTATGTGCGCAACATTTTGTTGCAGTATGTACAAAGCACATTGATATGACATATGCATGGTACAGTGGGTACACAGCGCGCACTGGCTAGAAAGGCCGAGAACGCATTATAGAAGACATTTCTTCATTCCCTAGAAGGTAGAACACTATATTTCTTTAAATCCTTTTGTCTATCTTGGATTTAAAAGCAGGTATATTGTAGTGCAGTAGTTGTGGGATTGTTTTGCCAAGAATCAGAACGTGTTCGTATTTTTTTCTGAATCATCACAATTTTGGTTACTACATTTCGCATAATATCAATTTATTTTTTGTAGCACCAGGCCGACATTATTTTCGTCCTCTCAAAGTGCTTGCTAACATTTTTATCTGCGAAAAACATCCGCCAGTTTTATCGGGAGTTCACTAATGATGTTTCAGCTGGCCCATTCAGTAGAATGAAGTAGTGGCCGTGACTCTATCAACATCATAACTGTTCAAATATGTTTTTATTAATTAAATAATTTCATCAAGTGACATGTGGATGGTTAATTAGTCTTCTCAGCTCTAGTATGTAATAGTATTGAATGAAAGGGGAATAACACATAATTAGATCAAATCAACAAAAAAAAAGGGGTTTAACATACGATCACATCGACATTAACAAACCGTAAAAAAAATAAAAAATAAACAATTTATAACCACACACACACAAAGACATTCTATGGAAGGATGGTGACATCCAACAGTCGACGCCTCTCCAAATGTCATAAGTTTGAATCCGGTCAGATCCGCATCTCTGTACATAAGAAAACTTATGTGCGCTAGAAATAGCGTTGGGAATTGATACAAGATGGCCATCTTGATGGCTATTTAAGTTCTTAATAAATCACTGACCACAGAATCACACTGGCGCAACGTTAAAATGTACAACCGATTCATGATGAAAAGTTGATATTTTATAATTTAGCTACTGCCGAAGTCAGGTACATAGGCCTACGACTAGAGGAACTCCTAAATAGACCCCTCCACCCCGAGCAGTTAACGGCGCTTTGTCTCCGTCATAGTTAATAAAATATCTGGGTCAAGACAGACAGACAGACAGAAAATCTAATTGCACCAGAACAAAATATTATGATTTAAGAGTCAACTAAACCATCCTTAGTGGATGTAAGGCTAAATGCACGACATTTGTATACATGACGAAATGGTATGTTCGTCTGATTATAGCATTTGATAACTTGAGTTCAAAGTTTCTCTATGAAAAAAAAAAAAATAAAACCCACCATCACGTGCTTGTAATGTCTGGAACACATCGACTGGTAATTTGGTAATAGCAACATAATTAAGCAACTTTCCGGGACGCAGTCTCATACACTCCAAGAGAGGAGATTAGGGGCGGGTAATATGACAATTACTGACAACATTACCAGGAGTTACGTCACTGATAGATTCAGTTATCACGTGGTACAGCGCCGACCTAGTTACATCCAAATAAACAAAAAACAATACAAAAAAAAAACACGAGGTCTGGTCAAGAAATTCAGTGGAGTTTAGGTGGAGTTTAGGTGGAGTTTAGGTGGAGTTTAGCCTAGACCATCCGTTATATCAGGCCTCAACACTGGCCTTTGACTTCACAACCTGTGGGCAGTAGAGACCAATAGCTCTTTGCCACGTCGCACAGACCTGTGACGTAACAACGAACTATGGTCTCCACTGCCCAAAGGTAGCGACGTTGCAGGTCAGCGGTCAGGCCTTCTATGACGATGGGTCTCGGTTTAGCGAATCGCTGTCACTAACCCATGCTGAAGTACTGCACCTCTTAAAATGTAGTCGTCAATTCAAGTAGATCTAACTAGTCATCTCAACTGTAAAAATCCACCCGCACCTAAACACAAACTTTGTGGCTTTACTAATGTGAATTTACCTTCATTGAGAAATATATTCACCAGGTATAATACATATTTGAACTTTTAACTGTGCCTTTGCTTAGGGATGGACTTAGGAGAAATTTAAAATGAATAAACTATGTACAATAGTAAGAACCCAAATTGAGAGACGCCATATATTTAACAACACAATTAGATAGGCTATTTTAAAATTAGATCTCCATGTCATCCGTTTTATAAATTACTATTTATTATTATAAATTACTAAATTTATATTTATTAAAATGGTTAGTTGTATTTCTAATTGAGTATTCAAATAACTTATTGAATAATGAAACTAATCAGATTGTTTGGTCCTGTTCACTCATGCTGCTGATTATAAGCTTAGTCCTCAATTCGAAGAACTCCAGACTGTTTGCTCGGCCTTTTTCAAATTACGAAATCTCATCCAAGGGGAGGTAATCACATCTAAAAATGTTTCTCCCTTTTGATTACAACTTGTTAAGAGTACACATTATCTTTTTAGAACACAAATGATAACAATAAGAGGTTAGAAGGGGCGCCATACTTTTCTAGTCCTTTTTTTCTGGAAAACTTTGTTCCAATGAGGTGGATATTTTCCCTAATAACATAATTATGACAAATTATTGTATACTTATTTTTCTGTTTGTCACGAAGCGTGACGTCATTGACTCGGAATGTCACAAGGTTTCACCAGGCGACCTGATCAACAGCAACATCTCTAAATGTTTCCACCGATAATATACTTTTTTTTTTTAAAGTGAGGGAGGGATTGTGATAACTGGAAGAGCGTGATTCGAAACTACTCTTCTCGTGTACTTTACCTTTTTGTCTTGAGTCAAATTTTATTTAACCTTTTCGGGAAGAGTCATTGTCAGAGTGCTAATTGTATTGAAGTGAAACTCGCATTGGCACACACACACGACACATACACTCAACAATGCAGATCTTTAAGTAAGTAAACTTTCCACGGGACGAAGAGCCTTGGCATCATTAGAGGTTACCTCCCATCGAGACATCTGTAAGCCAAAATAAGTTTTCTGACAATCGGGCGTCAGATATGAATATGCGCGCGGTGATTGCTACAACAGGAGTGGACCACTCGTCACGTGTTTATTGTCTTGAGACTGCCCTGGTGATGTGCTGTGGATGTCGCTAAACGTTACGGCGCTCAATTTGGTTCGGTCCGGAGTGCCTGTTCCAGCAAGAGTCGATTGTTTCTTGCTGAGCCCCCCCATGCATTGAGTGACTTCAAGTTGCGGTAATGACCGCGCCCAGTGCTGGGATAATTGTCAAAGAAAAGTTCAATCTTTGAAACATTCAACCAAAATAAAATACCTATCATGTGCGTGTGTGTGTAGAGTTGTGTGTTTCTATAAAATCGTGCAAGTGTGTAAGAGTGTGCGCGCGTGTTGTGTGTGTGTGTGCGATCTTCCCCAGCAGTTTTAATAAATGCTAGCGCCGAGGTGAACTCATCTTAAGTCGAATGTTTCTCGAAGCCTGTGGTGATGAGACTCCTAGGGTCTTGACATTCTCCGCCTACAAGATGTTTATGTCATCATAAGCTCTGCAGGAAATTTGACTTCTCCACGGATCAAACTCCTCTTTCTTCCAGTCACTACGATTGTAAAATAATCAGATAACTAGTTAGACTAATATAGAAAAGAATAAAGTTCAAACCTGAATGAAGAACAAAACAAAAAAAAACGGGGGTGGGGGGTCCTGTCACTGTTTGTTTTTTATGTCTCAGTTTAATAAGTCATTTGGGAGCGGTTCTCAAACAAGGAAATCCTATGCTGAACTGGAAGTCGACCACTTAATGGTGTTGTGATCGAGCGTCGCATGAGGTTTGCGGGACATGTTCTCCGACAAAATGAAATACGCGTACCAAGAGTTACAATGACATGGAGGCCAATACGAGGAAAGCGCAAACAGGGACGTCCTCGTATAACTGGGCGCCACATTTTCATGGAGGACCTCAGAGCTGTGGACACCAGGTGGGTAGAGGCATCGGACATTGCCAGACACAGATCCTTGTGGAGACAGTTTACTGCCCAATGCGCCGAACGGCGCGGGAGGATCTAAGTGTTAAGTCCAAAAGTTATTAAAACATTAAGATCTGGAAATAGTGTGCTTGTTGTTGGACTTGTGATGTTTCCTGTGACTGTTACTGTAACGTTGAAAGAATGACTCTACGCAGATATAGAATGAGGTGAATGAGAATAGCTGGAAGTAGAGATTATAGATTATAGATTGATGTAAAATGGGGAATAAGTTGACCTGTGAAGAAATAATTTTACGAAGATTTTATGACATTACAAATACTTGTAGTTGATGAATTGAAAGTCAGTGTGTATATATGCGTGTATCCTTATGTGTGTGTGTGTGCTTAGCTTTGTGCTCGTAAAAGAAAAGCTCTAATTTGGTGAATGGGAAAGTTCAAGTCAAAAGAGGTCAGGGTTAAAGTAATCGTAATGTAGTTTATTAACATTTTAGAGTTTTATTAAATGTAGTTTAATAAACAATTATAGGCAAGAATCAAACATGGTCATCTTGACTCTCTCTCTCTCTCTCTCTCTCCCCTTCTCCCTTTTTCGTTTTCCTTCTTTTTTCTCTCCCTCTTTCTCGCGTACTCCCTCTCTTTCATTTTCTCTTTCACTCCATCTTTCTCTCTCTCTATCGCGCTCTATTTTCTCTTGCTCTCTCTTTTCCTCTCTATCTTTCTATCAACCTTTCCTATTCTGTTCCCTGTGATCTATTCTAAATCTAAGACCGACATGCATTTGAATTCTCAAATTAAAGCTTCAAATTTTCCGCTAGGGTTCTCTCCCCCCCCCCTCCGTCTATCCGGCCAACAAAAGAACAAGTGAGGCTGAACATACAAGACGTGCAGGCCGCGGGTTTTCCCTGACTCCCTCTCCCCCCCCCCCTCCTCCTCCGACCCGAAGCGTTTATCAGATGGTAATTTAATAAACCCCAGGTGAGGATATGAGGTAGCCAGAAAGGAACACGACGGGAAAGGAGAAAAAAAAAGGGGGGGGGGGAGTTTGGATCGTGATAGAGAGATAGGTGGGCGTCAATTTGTTGAATGATTTACAGTTCGGCCATCCTATCGCCCTCATACGCCATTTAGTTTGGAGATATTAGGATAGAAAGAAAAAAAAAAGACGGTTGAATAACGTATACGACCATGCGCGCATTATCCGCAGTAGAGATGATGAACAACTTTCCGTACAGACTAAGGTAAGGGGAGAAGACCGCTCTCCCCCTCATTTATACCTGTGTTGTCAGAGTTAATATTTATTAGCCCTTGACTTTTTGTTAGATACTATTTCGTTTATCTCGGGGGGGGGGGGGAGTATATTCCCTCCCTTTGTTATGTTATGTTCATTACAGAAAAAATCTCTTGTTTGTCATCGGGCGAATATGAACGGAATAGGCATAGATGAATTCAGGGCGCTCGGTGTCTGCTCGGGGGCGCGTAGTAAGAATGGTAGTGTTTGATAAAGTGCGCACCGATGTGGCTTTGACTATGTGGATTGCGGAAGTTGTGAAAAAGGTTTGCCATAAGTCTTTTGGTTTGTTTGGTCAAGCAGGCGCTGATATCGCGTTAGAACTAGAAGAATTCAATATAACATATTAACACAGAACAAGAGAAATATAAAAGATATATTTTTGTTTAAACAGAGATTACATTTGGTATAATTATATCAAGTAGTTTGGATCAGTCATGTCATTAAATTTGTAATGGATTTAGACTTGCAATATAAAATATATATTTTTACTAATTGTTTTTGTTCAACATAATTTATTGCTTTTAGCTTTCTCAATGCACTATAATACTCTCACTTGTCTGGACCAGTTGGGAAGGGCTGGGTGGAGAAAGAAGGTGGAATATGGCTGAAGGTCACCGTGATAGCTTTTTAAATTTATTTTATATTTTAAAGATGTACGACTTGGATTTGAACTCGAGGAATCAAGCCGCCTCAAGCCAATACACGAACCGCTATACCAGCGAAGTGCTTATGAAAATAAGAGGATTTCATAGTTTTAAAATTTTTAGCGATGACGTAAGTCTCTAAACAAAGTGTAAAGGGGACTAACTCAACGTATACCGCCACATCTGTCAAGTACAATATCTTTCCGCTGTTCGATACCAACCAAAATAATTAAGTTTCAATAATTGAGTTAGTTATTGGTTAGATTTTTTAAAATTGATTCTTGTTTTGTCAGGTAGAAGAAATAATTGTGAACAATTTAACTTGATCTGAGATTCGGTGTGGGAGAAATAAAATGTAAAAAAAAATGTGTACCAGACTGACAGACAGAGTGAGTGCAAATAAGCTTTGTAAAAATAAACATATTTCTATACCGAAAACATATTTTACTATTTATATAGAGTGTACCGCAGCTGTGAGTTTGCTTAAAAGAAATATACAGTATTTTCAATGGATGACATCTAGCTAAGAAAGACATTTATTCAAACACTGATGACAGATATCTAGTCAATGAACATGAAGATGGCCTATTAGATGATGTTGAGTTCACCTTAGAAATAAAATAAAAATAAAACAACACAAAAATTCAAACTTCGAATAGCAATATTTTTTCCCCAAATGAAGTTAAAATTTTCCATTTTTATTTGACTCAGTTGAGCTTTCTTCTTGTGAAGAGTCCGTGTAGATGAAATGATACTTTTTATGACTGGTTTTGTGTACACCTAATGACCAGATTTAGCAGTGGCCAGAGGAGAGAAAGCTTTTTAAAAATGTATGTTTATTTTTAAGTATAAAAAAAACTAAAAAAATGTTCTGGAAGAAACACCAGATGTATACTTTGATTTTTGGTTTAAATTTCCAAAGTATCCAGACTTTTCTAGAAACATTTCAAGTGCATTCGTTTAACCTATTGACCTTGATGGCTTTGATGTGTTCACAATGGTGCCACATGCATAACTCATCCATGTCTTCATAATCCCCTTTGCCTATTTTAACTTAAAAAAAAAGTATTCTATACACTGTTGTACTCGTCCTCTGAACCATGAAATACCAATGTAATGGACTATTTTTTTTTGGTATTGAAAATCACTTACCCTTGCATTGGGTGTATCACTAATATAGTCGTATGAAATATTCATTTACTAAAAACAAGGGCCTCAACATCAACTTATTTCTACCATATCTCGTCCGTTTTCCGAGCGCGGCCGTCTCGCTCAGACACCAATCGTCCGTCATTTAAGAAGGCTCCCATGACGATTCCGGAGGAGATTATACGCTCTATACAGCTCTCGACTCCATTCTGCGTTTCTTCCATGGCCTGCTATCAAACCTAATAGGTGTTTAAATATGTATCAACCCTAATAACCTACTCCCTTGTACTATCACAGTTAACCCTTTCACGTTGAATTTACGACCACAGAAATGTTTAATTCCAGTTTTATATTTTTTTTGCCTTCATGTTTTTAAATATGTTTTTGTCTGTTAAGCTGAGGCGTGTATATAGGTCGGAGACATCCCAGTGTTTGTACTGTAGCAATTTCTGGTTGTTGCCTTTAGTTAGTTTTCAACATGGGTAAATAATTTAAAAAAAAATGCCTAGACTTCCTGCAAGTAATGGTAGAATGTAGTCAGTCATTGCCAGGTAGCTGATCATAGGCGATTTTATCAGTTGTATGTAAGCGGATAGGATCAGAAAGAATGTATTAATATTAGATGAAAATGATTATATGGTCAATCATCGAATTCATATGAGCATCCATACATCACTCAGTGCATTAGTCAATGGGTCAATTAATGAATCAATCAATAAATAATCAATAAACAATACATTCAATATATCAATGAATAAGGTTTTCAATGAAGCGATCGATAAGCCAAACAATCAATCTAGATGCAAATAAATATGTCAATCAGTTCAGGGGATACTTGATTTCTGAATTCTGTTTAAATGATTTAAATGTATTAAAGTTAGTTTTTTTTGTCTTGCCCACTATGACCTTTTTGTTTTTCTGAACTATTCTTTATAGTCTTTAAGATCTAACCCAATACAGTTCTAATTCTCTTTAGATACTATGTCTATGTGGATGGAGACATAAGATTAACTCAGAGACTCGAATTCAACTACAAAGACCTGCAAATGTTCACTAGTCAATGTATTGATATTTACTCCAATAGAATGTATCTAACTAGCCAATGAGACATACATAATTTGCACGGAAGTCGGAGGAAGCCATTGTGCACGGCGCCACTGCATTGTGGTAAGTCTAAAATCGAAAGAGAGCATGTCGGTCAACGATTAGAGGTCATGTCTAATTCACTCGACAGACGGAAGTGGTACTTTACCATTACACGTTTGAACGAACGAACTCTTGTTGAAATTGTTGCTTTCTACTGATAGAAGCATCATACTAGAACATTCAATGTCTTAAACTGTTAGCCTCTCTCTCCCTCTTTCTCTCTCTCTCTTTTTCTCCTTACGATCTTTCCATGCGACTGATCGAAGATATTTCTGACCTGAGATCGATGCCGCTCTTTGATGTGGACGGGACTAATCGGGTTTGGTCTGTCCGTCTGTCGTGTGTTAAACCTTGGGCCGCATGATGGGATCATAACAAGACGCTGGGACAATGGCGGATACTGAGGTAGGGAATGATGGGATTAAAATAATCAACTCGTGTTCCTACACATGAGACTGTGACTCAGGGACTACTTTTTAATGCGTATGTAGATCTAGATTGTTTCGAAACAAACAAAAATAATTCCAATTTATTCAACTTCTTTTTTTTAGAGTATTAATTTCTGCATTTTATACATTTCTGTTCCCACAGATAGCTTTAAGCTAGAAAGAATTTAAATGTTTTATCTTATCTTACCTTATCTTATCTTATAAATTACAGATGTTCCTTCAAAAGTGAAGATAATTACTTCTTACGCGCATCCATGTGTGTTAATCTAGTCATGCATGCTTAATGGAGTCATTTGTTTTCCTGGCTGATTCAGCCAACCCGCACTATGGCACTGTATGAGAAGGGTTATTTTTATTCTTAATAGGCAACAAATGACCTGTGACATTTCCCGGAACTGAGTTCAGGCTCAAAGGTCAAAGTGCACGTAAAATGCCCTTAATCTAATATAGCTACCCGACCTTCGCATGGGACGGTACCGCAAGTGACCGCATGGTATCCTTTCTAACCGATCTGTGTTACTTTCTTTTAAAATCATCTCTCCCTTGGTCAATTTAATTAACAATCAATTAGAAGATTAAAAAGATTAGTTTTGAACGGAACTGTGTGAAACTTTGTATGTTTCTACGACTCCAAAACAAGAGTATTAAAGTATCAGATGTTTCCTAGCTCTACTATTCTACTCTATTCTACTCTATTCTACTCTATTCTATTCTATTCTATTCTATTCTACTCTACTCTACTCTACTCTTTTCTATTCTATTCTATTCTTTTCTATTCTATTCTACTCTATTCTATTCTACTTTACTCTATTCTATTCTATTCTATTCTATTCTATTCTGCTTTTAGGTTGTTTCTCTCTGCTGTGTGGGGGTGGGGTGGGGGTGGAGAAAAGTCAGGGCAGTCGATAGATTAGCTGTCTGATACTGGTTGACCTTTGTTCCAAGCCTGACCCAGTACACCTGTAATATGTTGCAATGATGTCTGTGTTGTATGCTATTAGTGAGTAGATACATCTAATTAAGTGCACACACCGGAGAGACGTGGAAGGAAGTACGAGTTGACAAAGGTGGAGGGGGGGGGGTGAAACGATTTTAAAGTAGGATAAACAAAGTGGAAAGACGGGAAGAACAAAAGAGATGGACAGAAAGAAAGAAAGAGAGAGATGGACAAAAGTAATGTAATGTAAGATCAAGAAGAAGAAAAAAAAAAGATTTCTCAGACGAAGACGAAGAAGAACAATGACACAGAGGACACGCAAAGCAATAATTAGCTGATTACAACTTACATTTTTACATTTTAAAACTGGGGAGGGGATGCCATTCAAAGACTGGACACGGCAGTTCTTCGGTGAAGAAGACAAGATTAGTTTTGTAAGATGGGAACGGATAATGAAAAATTATTGATACAATAGAATTCCACTACAGCACCGTCTGGCTGCATGCTAAAATTGCACCTGACCAATACTCAGCATACATATTTAAATACATTCGTTAAACATATTGTTTTAATCTGACAATCCTATGATATGACAGTTTATTCACGAGGGCAATGATATGCAATTCTTGCGCTCACCAACACACGCACGCACAGACAAACAGTGGGTAATCGATAGCCATATCCTATTTAATGCCGCTGCTGTTCCATTTGTGAGGGTGTAGGAACTCAAAGTGTCCAGGATTTTATTTTAGTCTCTTGATTGTTACCGATTTTCCTTCTGCACGTCTGTGTTACATGCGAGGCCCTGGGGGAACTAGTGGAGGGTACATGAGGTTGAAACACAATCGGCCTTGTCACTGTTGTGACCAGTTGACCGGACTAAAAGGAGACATCACACCCATTGGTAAAGATCGAGACAGTTTCAAAATGAAAACGTTGGTTTAATGTAATCTCTTGTACAAGATTCGATTTCGTTTTGATTGGCTAGCAAGAGACTACAGTTGATATAACATAGATGGATTGCTTGGCTACCTGGTCATGTGGTATTCGATTCGAACTGGCATCATGTTAGTCCACAGATTGAACCCTGCCGCTTCCACCCCCCCCCCTTTCCAGTGCTGTTCTGCACACAGTGACTTTGATTTCTGAAGCTCCAAACTTCTATCAAGCAAGCAATTACTTTGCATAAACCTAGTTGCGACTTTTATTGAATTTAACTACAATTCATTAATTAGTTCGTACTCTCGAACAGTCCTTTGTATACTGTTCAATTACACAAAGGAAAATAAATTATACAGTTAGAGTTAGACATATGTTGGACATAAGTTATGAGAAGGTAATACTGCAGAAGGTGGTGAAAAGTGAGTGTGTGTGTAAATGTCCATTGTGTATGTGTTCTGAAGACTATGTTGACTCTGGACTCGAACACAAACCTTATTGTGACTTAGATGCGTTCATCAAGAAAAAAAAATTATTAACCCTTTAAACCTGAAGATGAACAGACTATGGAAATGGTTACATTTTGGGGTCAATGTTTAAACTGAGCAATGCGTGGCCAGCACAGAACAGCATACGTGTCGCCACCATGGCTTATCAACTGATCCTCTCAAAATAATACTTTAAAAAAAAACAAAAAACAAGCGTACATTGGGCCTCACCTCTCAGTCACAGTGTCCGACACAAGAATACGTAAGAAGCTAAATTCAGATATATTAATAATCACATACTCAATTGTGTGTGAATAGAAGGTATATTTAAAGCAGCATTCTGACCTGCGCATACTTCCTAATTCCTACTCCCCCCCCCCCTTCCAAATCCCTGTCATTTCTCCGCACCCTTCTAAGTTTACAGTATCGTCCTGACAAACAGGCAGAATCGATTCTCGGCCATCAATCAAGTACTAAGCTTTACCAATGTCCTTGTGCTAGGACAAAAGAGGACCCAGGCAGTAACACAACCGCTCCGTTAAACCTCTTAAACGGAGACCAGTGTCAGGGGGGCTAGAGTTAAAGATCCTTGGAAGTGTTGAGTGTAAAGAAGACAACTGAACAACTATTTGACCTGGTACCATCATGACTATAAAAAGTGTAGTTCTTCTGAGACCAAGATCTACAAGCCAGGCAAAGATATCTAGATTTCCTTGAAAATTAAAACCTGATACATGACACTTAACCATGACTTTTACTCTCAATTCTTTAAGTTTCTAAATTTGCTTATTGTACAGCTAATATAATTCACTTGCGTTGCGTGAGCGTTAGTGAGTGATATTTGGGCAGCTGTTTGAGACAAACATCTATAAAAAAGCTAACAAGATCATAGAAATAAAGAATCACCCTTTGTGTCAAGATTTTGTGATTTTACCATCACAAAAGTGATACAAGACACCTATAGCACAGACAAACAGACACAAACACTCTTTTGTTCCCTGGCAATATGATCATTACATATGTAGAATCTGATATAAACTTTGTCACATGTAAGTTATGAGTGAGTCTGGTGTGAATGTATATTTTGGTTTCTTATAGTTATAATGTTTTTTGTTTGGTGTAATGCACAAATTGTGAGACAAATTTCCATACGGACAATAAAGACAATTATTATTATTATTATTATTATTATATTTAGACACAGCTTAGACATTACTAGTAATAACTGGTATAAGTGTACATAGATATTTTAGTGAGAGGCGACATGCAATTGTCTTCAGTTCAAGGGCAATAACTACAACATCTTTCTGTTAGATGACGCACCAAAATAGTGTAAGTGTTAGTAAGTGTCGAAGGTGCATCTTAATATTTATAAAGAGAGGAAGAAAGATAGATAGATAGATAGATAGATAGATAGATAGACAGACGGACAGACAGACAGACAGTTAGATAGATAGATAGATAGATAGATAGTTAGATAGATAGATAGATAGATAGATAGATAGATAGATAGATAGATAGATAGATAGATAGATAGATAGATAGATAGATAGATAGATAGATAGATAGATAGATAGACAGACAGACAGACAGACAGACAGACAGTTAGATAGATAGATAGATAGATAGATAGATAGATAGATAGATAGATTGATAGATAGATAGATAGAATCACTCACAAACACACACACATGATACATAATTGTGGCCGAGCTGTAGATGAGAGTCACTATGCCATGCGGGTCATTATGGTTTATATCTATGCTTCAACCTCCACAGCTTCCAGGGAGACTCCTCTCTACCTTCTGACGACATCTGACGTTGAATTTCTTAATCCCAAGAGACCTCGGGCGCTTACACACACACACACACCAACATTTACACAGATAGCCTACTCCTCACACTAACACATATAGAGCCTTAGAGCTATAATACTAGCTTCTAAACTGCTCATGTCTCTATTAGACTGTATGCTATGTTCATAGTCACATTGCAGTAACTGTGTCCGCAACTGTGTCAGCAACTGTGTCAGTAACTGTGTCAGCGACTGTTTCAGTAACTGTTTCAATTGTTTCAGTAACTGTGTCAGTGACTGTCAGTAACTGTGTCAGCGACTGTGTCAGTAACTGTTTCAGTGGTCGATGCACAATGATGTTAAGCACTAAGTATCAACAGTAAAACTTTCCACAAATGTCGACGCTCGCGTCACAACAAAATCAAACAACACCGACATTTGACATGTGGAGGCAAAAATTACTAACAACACTTTTGTCTACCTTTTATGAAAATCATTTCAAGTATTTTGTAAATCTCTGAATAGCCTTCTTTTGTAGGGTAAGCCCCTACCTGAGGATACCTTGAGACTCTTGGGTCTCTTCTGAGATTATCAGCTTTACACAAGTGGTACAGTTAGAGCCGCTACCCTATAAAACATTGTTTCTAGTTTAAATCATTGTCGGGTTATGCCTCGACTTGGGAAACGATTAAACCCCGATTTTTTTTTTTAAAATGTATCGAATTTACTCAACGTGGATCTCAAACGTTTAATCTATATTTCTAAAGTCTGAAGGAGATTCTTAACTAACAACTCAACTCGCATTGAACTATTATCGCTTTTTCCAAACTCACGCATATAAGAATAAAAAGCCTTTCGGTGTGTACACACTAATACTGGAGTCTGCAGATATCTGTATTAAAATTGTCCTGGGAAAATGGGATAGACCGGCTGGATGATCAAGATTAACTCTTTCTCTCCTAACTGACGATACCAACGTTGATTCCACCAGAATGGGGTAAATAATTACGGAGAGAAAGAGTTAATTACAATCTATTCGTATTTCTCACAGAGCCAGATTTTACAAATGGAGGTTCTGGATAGGATTTAGCGGAGACTCCTACCCTTTTAAAGCTTAACAATTAATGCACTTAATTATATTAGTATTACTAATTCTAAAATGTGTACATACAAAAAAAATATTACTTGTAATTTAAATTTCTTATGCTTAATTTGCATCTCTTATTAAAATAGTTGCATCTTGTTCAAATGTGAAGGCCTCACAGTTTTAAACTGTCGTGCATGTGTGGCTGTGATTTCCTGTGTCCGTGTTAAAGGAGTGTGTGTGTGCTAGAGATGTTCTAGCCAGACTCTTGGATGTGATAGGCTCATGTAAACTACTGTACTTAGACATGATATTAAATAGAACAAACTGCAAACAACCAAACATTACAACATACAAATCCAAAAAGTGGATACTTATGCCCTATGGGTACGGATCCAGCCCGCGGACCAATGCTCGCCCACCCTTAGAGACAGAGTTAGGAGATGGAGGCGAGCAGCTTATGAGTGAGTAACTACGCTAATCGTGTGCGTTTGTTGAGCGGAGAGAGTAAATTTATGAGTGGTACTTGGTCTGGAGTGAAAGTCAAACTGAGTTTTTTTTTTTGTTGTTGTCCCTCTATCGATCTCCATCTGTCGTGTTTTCCAGCTAAACGAAAACAAGGTCACTCACTCAGTGAGACTATCTTGTAAATTGCCGCAGAGCGACAGTGGGCCATGGGCCGAAAGTGGCCTGCATATTATGTTATTTTGTTTAATGGGATCGGTGTCTTTTTTTTTTTCTTTTACCTAGATTGATTTTTTTTGTCAGTAGAGTTCTCTGAGAACTAAATTAAATGGAGGTGGGGGGGGGAGTCTAAAATGTGTGACTGTGGTCATTGTGGAATTATGCTAGTTTTAGTTCGTGTCTTAGGCGAATAGTCTAGTGACATTTTTGTTGAATTAACATGCTAATGCTCTGAAATATTATTTCAATAGAACTACATTGACCCCCCCATAAACTATACTATTACTATGTAATGAAATTATGACTTCGTAATTGTGTTTTAATATCACATTTTAAAGAGACTAGAACTAAGCTAAAGTAACATAAATACAGTGTGACCTCACACTTCAGATAGGAGATTTCAAACTGTGTCATACTCAACGTTGTCTGTTTAAACCGGAAGGATGAAGGGTGGCTGGGTCATAGGTCATTGCAATAAACAACACAGTAAAGGACGAACATTTTCCTAATTTAGGTCAATGCCATCCGGATGGAAGACACGGCCCCTGAAACGAAGGAAATGTCCTCCTATTGCCGAAAGTGTCGTAACCCTAACAGGTCATCGTGCCAAGTCAAGTCTTAGAAACAGGCCTTTAAAATGACACCTAATAAGTCTCATCTTGTGTATAACTTTAGCATGTCACTCAACAAAGGTGCAATGGCTTCTATCGGTAGCTTCACAAGAGGAAGATTAGTTGTTCATTTTGAGAGAGAATCCCTATGTTTTGATTTTCTGGAACAAGAATAGGCAAAGCACTGTCTCTGACTCGTTTTCTTGTTGAAGAGTGCTTTAAGCTTACAAAAGTGAGACGCCTACCAGCCTGAACTGTGTATATGTGCTTAAAGTATGGATGTAAAAGTCAAATAAACAGGTACTTACAACTGAACCTTGATTCTGCTGCACTAGGTCCGTACCATCCTGCAGTACTATGTCTGCCGGTGGGGTCAGCGTACGCTGATAGGTCACTTCCGGTGCAGTATTGTCCCGGGAAAGAGGAGGCGTGGTGTGAGAAGTTTGGGACGTAGTTGGCGTACTGCGCGGAGACGCCCATGCCTCCCATGCCCCCCATGCTCCCCATGCCCATGGATCCCATGGTCTGGTGCTGGGGCGACCGGTAGTTTCCCAAAGGCGGAATGCTTGACTCCACTGTTTTCTTGAAGTCGGGATCCAGGGCGGAGGCAGATGGCGGGTGCAGAATGTCGGAGACGGAGAACGGGGTGGAATGGGGGTGTAAGTGGGGAGGCCGAGGGCTCAATGACATCTCCTGCTACCACCCTTGGAGGTGGCCTGGTGTTGAGAACTTTCACACACTACTTGCAGGCGTCGTTGTCCTGAATAATTCCTAAGGGTCAACTGCTGAACGATGCCAGAAGAGAATGGTCTTCGCTGTTTAAGTTGAGCCGCCTTCCTTGACGATAGATGTCCACTGGCCGAGTCACTTAATTTAAATCTGCAAAGACAAATCGATGAAATATGATGCTAAAGGAGAAAAAAACACATAACAACATGATAATATATTGCCCTATTACTATTGTATACTCTTTAACAATACAACACCATATCATAATATCAAGCAACATGTTAGTTTTACATATAATGAGATTACACCTCGTGACAATATGAACCCACAAGATATAATAAAACTAGATAGGAAATGCCATTTGGAAAACAACTTCTTGTATGAATTAATTTTTAAATCTTTTATTTAACGGTTATTTGCAAAGAGTGTTATCTATCTTTATGCACTGGCGTGTTATATACTCTAAATATCTAAGTAAATTGCGGAAATAATAAAGGTACTTGACCTGTATATAATGACCACCAGTGTCATATTTTAGCCACTTTTTTTTTAAATCTCTCCTGCAATGATTAGTATTGTTGATCTGTCCCTCACACAACAGCTAACAAGCGTGAGTTTGTTATTATATGTTTGTATATGTATTGAAGTTCGAGATTATAGTCTAATATATCCTCATCAATTGAGATAAATCTAGTCATAGATTAAGGGGAGGTAATACGAGAAACTGTACCAGTTTTATTTTTTTTACAATAAGTCATAAAGATGAGAAATAAACTTTTCTTTTTACGAGAATGCAGAATTCTATTATAATAGGACACAAATAAATGACTACAAAAAAAATATGTATGGCGTTCTGACTACGCAATGGTACATAGTACAATATTATGGAGATTACTTGATTTATTCTTTTTTTTTCTTTTAAAAGTGAAACTTTATACAAAGTTAGTTGAAATATCATGAGGTTATGTTTGATGTTCCATATTAGAACAACAGAAGATGACGATATTTAATTAAATTTTAAATCTCTGCCCTTTTTTTTTTTTCTTTTTCAATGTGCACTCTTCATTTATTCAACAGATAGACTAGCCGCTATTGTGGATCAGATAAAAGAATGGAGAGCCTCTCGATGATGTATTGTTAATGAAGCGATAGATACAGCTTTCAAAAATTTGAATATTACAAATTATTTAATTAAACCCAAGAACATTATTTTTAGATGAAAAGGATTCGAGTCAAAAACGATGGGAAGAGAACACTGAAAACATTAACGAAATGGACGGACATCACTCAGGGAGGGAATTAGAATGATGTAGGCCATTGTAGGGGTAGGTAGGACGTAAACTCAAACTCTATGGCCACATCACAAGCTCCTCAGGGAACAGTACCAGGAAGAAGAAGAGGAGGAAGCCAGAGAAAGCGATGGGAAGACAACATCAAAGAAAGGAATTCTATCCAGGCGAAGGACAGAGAGGAATGGAGAAAGACGGTTGACAGATCTTGTGTGGTGCCCCAATGGTCCAACAGACTAAGGGTTGAGGGGGTAGGGATCACGCCCTCCCCCCTTTTTCTGCAATGGCATAACATAATAATAAAGAGCAACGTTACATATACATATATCATACACATACATATACATATATCATACACACAAATATTTATATATTAGATATGTTAACCCATTAACCCCTACACCCTTAAAGCCTGCGACATAGCGATGACCGATAGTGATATGCTAAATGTAAATTGTGGGGCCGAATATGGAGCAATCGGTCAAATTGACCAAAGGCCGACCCTGTTTCCTACATTCGAAAACTAAATTTCTTAGCTATGGTTTTTTTTTGTAATGAAGATCTAATTATACCGAGAGGTTAAAGGGTAATATGTAGAGTTTTTTAGTTTACAAGTTTTGTGTTCTGTTATTGCAAAAGTTGAAAATAGTAAGGCTCCAAATTTTGACGTATTCAAATTTTTATAAACTTTGTTCCCTTAAACATAAGTGGCCCCAAAAAGTAGAAAATAATTGTAATTATCGGTGCATAAACCTAAAACTATGTTAAAGTAAAATGTCAGAGAATATACACAGTCATCTAGCATTCACAATTTAGATTGCATATATAATAAAAGACATCTTCATTAAGAAGGCTGTTGACTTAATTTCCACCAGATAAAGACTACCTTTATGTCTGGTATTTACTTGATTCTTCTTGGATAACTTTTGTAATAAAGAAATAAATTATCCATTAATCTACCATTTAGCTATTCATTCTTCTCTCTGCTTCTCTCTCTCTCTCTCTCTCTCTCTCTCTCTCTCTCTCCCTCTTTCTTTCACTCCTGTTAACACTGATAACTCAGAACACAGCATTGCTCAAGCAATTCCTAATTACTTTTCCCAATGAATTACTGCTAACTCTTGACTTTAACTAAATGTAAATAGAGTACTCACCTATTTTAATACAATTATTAATGTATGTATACATATATATATCTAGATAGATATACCTACGTACTATGCAACAAACACGATAGAATAACCATATTAATGCTGCGTTCATTATTATCCTAATAGAATTATTTCTAAATTAGAATCGTAATTGTATTGAATAGGTGGATAATGATAATATGGCATTGGTAATAACATCAATGGCTGCTGTTGAGATAACTTACTATTCCCATTTCTACTGCATAGTGATAGCGGTGAGAGCCTATTAATAAGCAATCAAGAAACAAAGACACTATTAGAATACTGTAGTGTCAATATCTAAGTACTGTTGTTTTAATTTCTGTTTCGGCTCCATCAGAAACAGACCTGAATCACTTGAGCTCACTATGTTTCTAAACAACATCTAATTTTGTGTTTGTTATGGTTTTTTCGTTTAGTATGTAGATAATATATCCTAAGTTGTATATCAGATAGCTCTCTTAGTTTAGTTTATTCAGTATTAAATAAGTCTTGGTCTAGTCTTGTCCTGATAAAACTTTTAATTACATGTCAAAATAACTATGAAGCGAAATCTATTAGCAAAATACTTAACAACACCAGGGCATAAAACATTTATTTTTTTAACAAATGTAATATACAAACATTTACTGCATTCAATAAATTCAAACAATTAGTATATATGAATATTAAGTTTCTATCAGTATACATATATTCTATACCCCCTAATATATTATAGACAGATAAGATAAGATAAGATAATTTTATTGGTCCATTCAAATGGAAATTCAGTTTCACTACAATAGATAGATAGATAGATAGATAGATAGATGGATATTTTTAGCATCATATTTGATGTGGTTATTGTGGTATGATACTAATAGTACTTCAACCCAATGACCAACATGCATTGTACTTAGTAGCATAATAGGAGTTTAGTGCCAAAATATATTAAAGGACGCAATGGTCACAAACTTAGGTACTATGTGGTCACTAACTTAAGTATATGTGGTCACTAACTTAAAGTACTATGTGGCCACTAACTTAAAGTACTATGTGGCCAATAACTTAAGTATTATGTGGCCACTAACTTAAGTACTATGTGGCCACTAGCTTAAAGTACTATGTGGCCACTAACTTAAAGTATTATGTGGCCACTAACTTAAAGTAATATGTGGCCACTAACTTAAAGTACTATGTGGCCACTAACTTAAAGTACTATGTGCTTGTGCAAGAAAGAAGACAAGACAGAGAGAGAACTCTCTAGAAAGTTCTCTCTATAGAAAAAGAAAGTCCTGGAGGTTGAGTTTAACGAGGGGGAAACGAACTCTTCATTAATGGACCGATACATTTTGTTTCCCAAGATCTCCGTCATCCTAGTTTCTGGTATTGCACTTGGTGCCTGGACTAACAGAGATATTCATGAAGCTCCGTCATCCTAGTTTCTGGTATTGCACTTGGTGCCTGGACTAACACAGACATTCATGAAGCGATGAGCTCATTGGTCAGTTCAGACAAATCAAGATTTCTGGGCTTAAATATTTCTTGAATGTGGATACAAAAACTTATTGGACAACATAAAGAGGCGCCCCTGTCACTCGACGATAGGCTCGCGACGAAAGATGTTAATTGATACTCTACATCCTGACGTAATGGGGAGAGGAGTGAAAAGTAAGAACAGAGCGGGACTAGAGCTAACGGGGCCTTGGGTAAAAGTATTACTAGTCCAATATATGTAAATTCGTTAACCAACTACATTACCCTCAAAGATGTCTGGAAACTTGATTTGAGTCTCATTCGAGTCTATCACTCCCCCCCCCCCCCCACCCATAACTTGCGTCCTCCACCAATGAAGACTCGAAATGGCAGCTGAATCTGAGCTGAACAAACAAACATGATAATAACCAACGGGCGCCTATGTTAGAATGACAGAGATCCTATCTTATAAAATAAAGACGTTACTTCAAAAAAGAAGATGATTACGTCCTACGCGTCATGCATTTAGTCATGCATATTAATTAACCAATGCGAATGTATGGATTTTTGGAACTTCTCTTGAGTCCACCCACAACTAAGTCTGGTCGGTAGTTTCTCTGGCCTTAATGACCGTCGGCCATGGATGAGCGGATGTATCTTCCCCTTGGAGCACTAGGTCTGGATGGAGAGTGCAAAACAAATGGACCTACGCAATCAATATCAAATGATAGTTAAAAGGGACAAAGGGCAGTGTTTTAAAGAAGATGGTCTCTGATGTGGTGCTTTGTTTTGTTTTGAAATATAATTTTACTGAACAACACAATCAGACCGTCAACATCATCGAGAAAGTTTGAATGGCTCAGTTCCGTAGTTCATTGCTACACTTTGTGAATTATGAATTCATAGTCACTAATATAGGAGTATCAGCAAAACGAATTGTTTGTTTGTATGTGTACACCAGTTTTGAGTTGATTACTTGTTTGTTTAATTTAATATTATTTAAAACGACAATGTGTAGACGCACGGTCGCACCATCCTTTTTAAAAATAAAGATACATAAATATGGATTACGGATATTTTTTTCTCACACATTAAAGATTATTGGAGCGAGAAAATAGTTTTAATACGCAAAAGAACTAAATTTAAACTTTACACCCGTTGACATGTTAAAGAACAGAGATAGAGAGAGAGCACTATGCGACATGTAGCTAGATATGAAGTCGTAGAGGTAATTCAATAACAAAGTGACTTGCGTCTATATTCGTTTTTTTTTTTAAATCTTGTCCTAGATGTTAAAGTAAATTCTCCTTGATCTACTTAGAGACTAATTCGTTTTTTGTTTGTTTTGTATATTTCAAGTAAAATTTCGCTTAAATATTCTACCCTGATAATGAGTCCTAGTGGCAAGAGACATTTTGTTAAGTAAGAAAACCTTGCATTGCACTGCCAACCTTTTGTTTTGTTTTGTTCGACCCGACCCTCATTATGTCCCAGACCCACACTGGAAAATATTTTAAAACAATTTATTTACTAACGTTTTTTTTTTCCATTTAGAGTGGGTCGAAATAAAGTTTGTATTTTTTTTTTTATTAATGAACAAATAAAATGTCTGAAGTTGCAGAATGTAAGAATTTATATCACTGTATAAAGGAGATCTACAACTAAAGTCTATGTTTAATTTGACCAAATTAATTAATCAATGATGTGAAATACATTTGATATCTCTATCACCTTCAGTTACATCACCTAAATTGATTATAACTCTATAAATGAATGTCCCCAAATTTCCGCACCTACCTCTACGTTCTGTGTCTGAGATGTCGCCATAGAATTCTTTTAATTGATGGAATGACCTGAACCATTTTTTTTTTCAACTTGCCTCACAAGGGCTCAACTATTAAACACTAACCCATTCATCTAAACGAAATTTATCATTGTGAAAGAATGTAAATAATCAAAACTCTAAATTAAACTGATATTTTAGTGTTTCGTTAAACTAGTTTTAGTTGTGATCAATAGTGACTTACGTACGTCAAATCAAACCACATGTTCCATTCTAATCAATATATACCTGTAGAGACTACTGTATCTAAAATATAAAATCCTGTGCTTCCTAGTTTAATCTCTACCAATACTGCAGAAAGGAAAGTATTTTTTTTATTAAAGGAAGCTTTAATATAATGATTGAATTCAGAATGGGAACGATCGTGTCTTAGGTCACATACAAAGGCCGCGGGACACACATATGAGACACACATGAGACACACACACATGAGACACACACATATGAGACACACATGAGACACACATATGAGACGAATAGAAAATCCACTGCCGAGAACAGACGTAGACTCAAAAAGAGAATCCAAATCGGCGAACAATGGTTACGTCTGCACTTGTTGTGGCAAAGTATGTAGGTCGCAGCTGGGGCTGCGTTGTCACGTGAAATACCTCACTCCTCATTCATCTTCGGACTCGAAGACAAAGTTTATAAAAGAGCAATGACGAGGTGCTAAAATTATTTTAATGTGGGTTCAGGTTTGTTAGTAACAACGCGAATGGTTTTATGACAGAGAGAGAGAAAGAGAGAGAGAGAGAGAGAGAGAGAGAAGGGGGGTTCATAAGACTCTAGTTGTTAATAGACTATGATGGTCAGACCGCAAGACAAACCGCGAGATGAACCAATCTCATGATGTCTCGTTCGATAATTGTCTTACCAGGCGAACATTTCTGTCAGTTATTAATAAATTTGGCATCTTTTCTTATGGTCTTGGCTGGAGTTGCCCAATTGTCTCTACCCGCGTGTGTGTATATCCGTTTGTGTGTATGTGTTTGTGTGTGTATTGAATAAGTAGCTATTACATTATCAGCATCGATCACGAAAAAAAAATGCCGTTGCGTCGTGCATTGTTTTCTATTAGATGAGTTTTCTATTAGACCAGTTATTGCCGTATCAATCAATAAGACGGTTGCATTATATAGTCTGAATGTCCACTAATCACTTGGGCAGTCCCAGCTACCACAAGATAAGCCAACACAGAACTTCCTTACCATTGCAAGCATTCGTGTTTTTACTTTCGGGTCGCCTGATAAATATTTATTTCTACATATTCGTATCGAGCTAATTTTACCCACCCGGCTATGCCTAGTATTAGTGCCCATATATCACTCAATAGTGTGTAAATATTTTCAACACAAGACAGAAAAAGGGGGGAGGGAAAATGATGTAAAGGTCATCTGTTTCTATGACCGACGGTTAACGACAATGACATGTGGCCAACAAAACAATCAACCGCCTTTTACTCTTCCCAACTAATTTGAGTTGGGTGGCGTCATAAAAATCACGAAATTCAAAATTCCAGTTTTCACAAGATTCGAACCCAAGGTCCTTTGGTTTGGAAGCCAAGAGCTTTAACACTCAGCTACCGCGTCCCACAAATTTCCAGTGGCATTAAGAAAAGTATTTGGTTATGGAAGATAAAAATAACAATGGCAATGAGGTTCATTATTTACCAAAAACAATGTCATGAAATTATTCATGTTTATCTACACCATTTTTGTTTCTTTATCTGGAAAAATGGAGAATTATATTTTATCCAGTACTCATCGTAACAGACTACGTAACACTCCCTGTGTTTATATTAAAATGTTTATATTTTCTGTTTCAATGTTATATTCCAATGTTATATTTCAAAGTTATAGTTCAATGTTATATTTGGTAATAATTGAGATAATGATTTGACTGCGTTGTATCAAGTCTTTATTTAATTACACAACCAAGTTCTGGTCATCTGCTAGTGAGTGTACTACACTGAATACGATGCAGTGGTGCTGAGAATCATGGGAATTTATTATTATCATTTTGTAAAATAACTTTTTAATAGGCTATATGTAATAAGAAAGATCTCAATGTGCACAATCTTCACTTTTCTTGTGGATTAATTGAGCAGGACTTTTTTTTTTTTTGTTTTTTACTTGGAATAAGTTTTAGCTTCCCTAGGTTTCCGAACGATGTTTTTCATTGAAAAAAATATTTTTTTTGGAGACATTTAATTATAATATGTGTGTTTAGGGAGAGAAATGAACATTGTATTAACCTACATCTAATGTTAAATGAAACATAGATAGAGGTATCTTTCTAAAGTTATATTTGCAATTTATATAACCTATACAGAATTTATCTTGTCTATGTAAGAGATATACACATCTCAGAACTTTCTCTAAGTCTGACCTTAAAACCTGACCGCATGACTTCAATCGTGGCGAAAAAAAAATCTATCAAACAAGAAAGACAAAGATTCAAGTCTTGTGAAGATTTAAGCGTCCCCCTAATCTTCAAAGAAAGCATTGGGAGTGTCCGAAAGGGATATCTTATCTTATCTTATATAATCTCTGGCTCAAGACCCCTTCCACTCCCCCATTTATCCCGGCCGTAAAACCAGTACCGGATCTTAGTAAGCAGGGCTGGATTTGAGGGAGGGCAGGCGGGACTACAGCCCCGGGAACTCCACAAGAAAGGGGGCATCCAGATTTAAAAAATATCCGAATTTTGACGGGTCAGAAACTTTTAAGTTTATTTATTTATTTTTATTATTTTTTTATTCGATTTTTACGTCTGGCGACAATGTCTTGATAAGAAGTGTACGCTTGTAGCATGCTCGGAATAAGTCAATACAGCTAGCAAGCGCCTTTACCCACAACTCAAAAAAAAAAAAAAAATATGCATATTGTTTTTTCTTTTAAAGATAGTAAGATAAAATTTAGAAGAACTCTATTTCTTTCGTCTAAACTCTAGCATCCTTTAAGATTTAAATATTTTCATTCATAAGTTTTCGAAAAATTGTATGGGCCTCCATAAAAATCCTGCCCTGGCAGACGACCAGTTTGAAAATTGTTTACTAATTAGATTATGCATGAGACGTATAACTATATTTTAATCAATGTTTAGGGAAAATAAAAATTGTCAAAACGTAATTCTTACTTAAGGGGAACACATCAATCTTGAATTGGCCCCTAGGATCTGTTCTGGTGGATTTGCAGGCGATAATTTAATAAAAAAGTATTGCATACGAAAATAACATGGTTTATATATATATATACTACAATTGTTAAGTATCATGTACATGGGTAACATGTAGCCTACTATTGTCTGCCAATTTTATATACATACATTGTCGCATACAAATTATGTGGATACAAGAATTTTCATAGAATCATTGTTTGAACCAACTTTTCTGATAAGGTATTTACTACATCACATGTTAGACCGGTCGAACGAATAATCCATACTACGAACACTTCTCGTACAAAGAAAAAGGGCGTAGCTTTGAGATGGGCGATGAGATATGAGGCTCCGACTAAGCCACAAGCTAATCGTTGAATCAATAAAACAAGCCGTTCTCTCGAGGTATCGTGGACAGAAAATTTCTATGTCTGAAAACATATTTTTTTTAGAAGTACAAAATTGTACTTTAGTGCCTCTGTAGACTCGCACCAATGCAACGCACTGATGCAACGCACTGATGCAACGAATGACATCTGGATGTGTGTTGTTTTATTAATTTGTTTCCTTTCGCTTAGAATGACTTGTTTCCTTCTGATCTCTAGACGAGAAATCTAATTTCTGACACATGACTGCGAGGAATCGTCTTCGAGATCAAAGATGAATAATGAGTGACACATTTCACGTAACAAAGCAGACCCAGTTGTGACCTGCATATTTTGCTACAACTTATGCGGACAAAGCCGAATAGATGCTGGCCCACTATAATCAATATTTAAATTTATTTTGATTTTAAGATTTAAATATTGATTATTGTAGGTTTCCAGCATTATTACCAAGTAATTTTATTAATTAATTTACAGCTAATTGTTTAGCGTCAATTAAAAAGAAAGTCAACAACACTTGCCAAATGTAAACATATTAGCAGCATCC
Organism: Biomphalaria glabrata; assembly: GCF_947242115.1. NCBI lineage: Eukaryota > Metazoa > Mollusca > Gastropoda > Planorbidae > Biomphalaria > Biomphalaria glabrata. The sequence goes on from NC_074713.1 coordinate 11,107,912, forward strand.
CAAAAACTTTAGAATATTTCTTTTAAATTCGAACTTGCAAACTTCTGACTTTTACCAAAATGCACAACTTTTTGGCTTTTTAGACTATAAGAAAAGTGAGTTATATCTATTTAACAAACTTTTAGCTATCTTTCAAACCTTGAAATGGGGCGGATCTATAGAGCTAATATTCTATGCCGAGTCTTATTTCACGGATAAAATAGTTCTTTTCTTTGTCTTCTCAAGGCTGGCAAATACTAGATGGGATTGATAATATGCTATCGTTGAAAAAATAGAACATATTTACTTATTTTGAGAACTTTACCGATTGATCGTGAATTTGTATTTTTTTTAAATAAATTAATATTTCTAAAAGTTCAGATTCGATACACATTAATATATTTTATACTTTGTACTCTAAAAAAATTATATATCTATGCATATATATATTATATATTGTATTTTATTCTATTTATTAATTTTTAGAATCATGACATAGGCAAGTTATTGAATGACTGCTGCTGAAAACTATTTAGGTAAAATATTCCTTATACTAATAAATCTTCTTTGTCTCTATTAACATCCAGGAGCATATTTCTGCAACTGAATAAAAAATGTACATATGTAATCACGCCACGAGATACGAGACTCTAGAGCTGACAGCTTCTATGTCTATCTCTTAGTATTATATCGATGTGTAGAGACACAGAACATATCATCCTACTAAAGTCATGCTCTATTTAATGTCCTGATAACTCAGCAGTTTACAGGCCTCCTGGTCATTCACGAATAGTTAGGGCTTAGTGCATTGCTGACACAACAAATGTCATAGGCCATCCTGTCCGCTTTTATCAGTGACTCTATGAATGCATGGTTTGGCCTTGTAGGAGCGTGTGGCCCAGGTGTGTCGCTTCAGTGTGTCGCCGAGGTGTAGATAACAAGGGAGCCCATCCTTCTCCAGCACACGCTAACAGTCAACGAATGTGTAAGTCATTTGACTTAAGTCAACACAGTCTATCTATAGGATGAACAGCGGTATTTGGACAGTGGCCATGGCATTGAAATTTGACCGCGAGATGGTAGCCTGGTGTAAATACGATACGTATGAGACGGGCTACTTTAGCCTTGGCCACTTTGTAAACCATATCTCATGTCTAAGTTCATATGTTGATCGATGCTACACATGCCCACCCGAACATTATCTGATCAATTAACAATCACTTCACCAGGAATGTATTTTTCTGAGTAGTTCTACATAATAATGGACTTTATACAACTCAAATTCAGAGCCCGCTCCTTGCAGCGAAAATCATCTCTGGGTGAACAAACATTTCAAATAACATTTTTTTTAAAAAAAGGTCTCGCTAATTACCAAACCACACCATGACATTGACAAGATTGTTCTTTATTAAATTTATTTTCTTCTCATTCTTCACAGAGGAAACAATAAATTCTAATTTTTGATTTTACGAATGAAGCTTTTTGTCTTTCTCGCGATTCGTTTTTAATATCAAATTTACCCAACGAGAAAATGGGATCGATTTTATGCAGTCCTCGTAACATTCAATTTTCAACTATTAATGTAATGAAAGATAGATCTGTACCGGTGTGTAAAGTTTGTTATTGCTTATTAAGACGACTTATGCATATGTAATTGTAAGTGGCATTTCTGTTTCATGTATACTGCATTTCATAATGAAAGACATAGGCCTACAACTATTTACACACAAACAACAAAGGGTAAACTTTTAAAACCAACAACTTATTTTCAATATAAATACATTTCTCCAATAAAGCAATAAATGTGTGGCCTCCAAACTTAGACCAAAACAAAGCCGCATCATGACAAGCTTCTCTAGTCTTTATTTCTGTGTCCACATCACTTTGACACACAACCAAGATGGACGACAGGGGCAAATATTGACACAGTATTGTACACTTTCACTAACTGTATTAACCCTGCATTCACTACCAGACACGAGTAGACCAATTACTAAGTGTGGTACCAAGAGACGCCCTCGAATAAGTTCAGGAATCAATGTCTTCCGGCTGAGTTCTCCCTGACTGACGTCTCACGTGCTTGGTATTTACATTAGAGCACTGCAAGCCGGTCCAATGAGCATTGTCCCCCAGTTGGAACACAATCTAATCTCTGGCTTAAAAGCGTGAACAGGGAGCAGGGGGGACTCGGGGCGCTAGTCAATGCGGCATATGTTTGTTATTGATGTATCCGCATACAGTGTAAAGAAAACTAATTAAGACGAGGGCGGCCGAGATTTATCATTGTTAGTGATCTACATCGCCCAGGCTTTATTTGATGAGTTCAAATCATAGTGAATACACATATGTACAGATATAAATAGGCCTTTGTTCAATAGTTTGATATTAAAAAAATTGTACATATCGAGAAAAAAAACAACAACATGTTTACACATTTATTTCCATTCTACAATGCTTACGTCGGGGTGTATTAACAGAATAGCTTGCAACGCTGCCTAATAATGAGGCTAATATTGTAGAGTTTTTTTAGTACAATAAATCTGAATTCTGCTATAAAGTGTTCAACTCACCAAACAACATCGGTCGGCAATAGTTTACCGGTTAAAATAAATGTTTACTCTGGACACAAAGATGGGGGGGGGGTGGAGGGAAGCCAGAATTTCTTATTTGTTTCTCCAACAATCATTTGTTTTCTTTGTTTGTTTGTTTTTTAACAATTAAAAAAAAATTAAAATATCTTAGTATTTATTTTGAAAACCAAACACAAAAGCTCTTTTAGATCTCAGAGCCTAAAGAGGCAGACTCTACAAATAATAAAACCCAAACTATAAGGCAATATGCATTATAGTTGAGCAGGGCACAAAATTGGTCACTTAAATATTAAATCTACGACCGTGTTAAGTTTTACATTCATTTTTATTTATTTGTTTAAAATATATTTGTTTATTTTAGTTTTTGATATATACAGTAAGCAAGGAAGGTTTTATTGCTATTATTATTTTTAATTTCATTTGGTTTCGGGTCTTAAGAGTTCCTACTAACAAACGAAAAATACTCAACAGACATTATGGTTTGGACCGTATAGGCTAACTGGTCGTGTGGAGGGATAGACTCTTCGGACTGTCATCAAAATAGTAGAGTTCGAACCCTCCCTCCGGCAGGTGAGTTTAGCCGAGGACGTAATAATCTTAATTTCTAAAGGAAAAGGTTTGAAACCTATGAAACAAAACAATGTGATAGACTGGATAAGTTGTTAGATCTACAGGGAATATTCCATTTATTTCTTCAAATGCGAAATCTTGATTACAATTCTATTTAAAGAGGACACGACTTATCATTGGGACCATATTATGTCTTATAATTTGTAAAGTATGTTAAACGCCTGAAATACTACCAGAGTTACTATTGAACATATAAAGTGGTACTTACATGAATAATGAATGCAACAAGAATCCATAAGTCCAATTAGAGTAGGCACATTAAAACCACACTGTAAGAAAGCTACCTAAGTTGGCCCACTGAAAGCGGTACATTTTAATATAGAATTAGATCTATCTTCGGTAGCACCATTCCATAATATACTAAGCGATTACCAAAAAAGAGGGTCTCTCTGTGAATTTTACTTGTGATCGAATTCATAAACATGAAATATACTCCAGAAGGTAGTTTGTTAAACCAAGCAACGCCGCGATTGATAATCACTAAAACTGGACAGCCGACCACTTGAAAAGTGTGTAAGGTCAGAAGGCTAATTTGAAAAAAAAACTGAAATAATAATAATAATAGAAGATATCGTATCTGCACAAGTATCACTGACCGTGAATGAGAGCTTCAAACTTAGAGACTTGAAACTCTACACTTGAACTACTGGACAGCTTTTGGAGAAGTATCTCAAGACATCGCGAACCAACCAAAGGCAGCAGATAGAGGAGAACCCTTTGTCGAGCTGTGCATTCACCCGGAGTAATCCCCCCTGGTGCCTGACGAATCAAGACACATTGGGGCTGAAGTCCATTGGCACAAGAAGCAGACGAGAGAGGACACAGGAGGGAGGGGAGGGTGCTTGAGGAGATGAGGAGGAGGGAAAGACACCGGAGGGTAACACTCTGAGCTGGTCCTGGACTGCGAGCCTTATCGACCTGGCTGCAGCCCCGCCCACTTCTACCCGGCTGCGATTGGACGTCGGAGAGCGGGGTGTTTGGAGTGGATGACTCCCAGGCCCTGAGAGGTTTTTGAGTGACGTCTGTAACAGCCAATGAGAGGGACTTGTGGTGACGTTCAAGCGTGCTCAACAACTTGTCATCATCGTGGAGTCTTCAAACTCGTCTTGTCTTATTTACCCGCAAGATTCGTGTTTTGAAATAATCACAGATAGAGAAAAAAAAAAGAAAAGAAAGAAGCCATCACAAGAGAAGAAACATTTAAAAAGAGAAAGAATGGGACAACAAAAAAACTTGAGAAAAGAGATGTCTTAGTGTGTCGTGTCTTTGTCTACGCACTCATCACTGTATTCATCTGACTATTCTAATCTTGACATTTGCCGTTGTGTATTTCTCTGTATGTGTGAGGGGCAACTGCTGCTCAACGATGGGCAACTGAAGAGCAGCTAAATTAGAGTAGAATGATATTGGCGCAATCATTTGTCACACAAGTTTTAGCTTTTTTTTTTCTTCTTTCTGATAAATAAAATGTCTAGATTTAGTTCATTGGTGTCCGACCTTTTTATGTTTAGTTTAGAGCTTCTAGGGGCCATAGTTAGATCTAAGAGCCAAAGTTAGGTCTAGGGGGCCATACAGATTTAAGACACACTTGTCACGGGAAATCATTGAATCCACTGTAAAGGAGCGGCTTCAGTATGCAAAGTGGTCACAGGATACGAGGGTCGAATATCTCTACAATACGGACCAGATATGTCCAGCTAAGTGTACATTATTGGTCTTAGAACAAGAAACAACATTCGAACATAGAAAGAACTTTTATTGAATCGGGGCTCGGTGGCTAAGTGGTAAACTCTACACTTTAACTACTGGACAGCTTTTAGCTTCCGAACCGATATGGGGGTCTCTGGTTTGAATCTGGACTCTGGAGATTTTGAATTTCGTGATCTTCAGGGCGCCTCTAAGTCTAAAACTGTAATGGGTACCTGACATTGGTTGGGAAAAAAAAACTAAAAGCGGTTGGTCGTTGTGCTGACCACATGACACCCTCGTTATCAGTGGGCCATAGAAACGAATGATCTTGACATCATCTAGCCCAGTGATTCCCAGTGTGGTCTATATAGACCCAAAGGGGTCTACGAGGACTTCCAAGGGGTCTACGAGACAAAAAAGTTTGGGAACCACTGATCTAGCCTATAGATGGCAAGGTCTGAAAGGAACTTTACTTTAATAAAAATCATAGCAAGTACAAACATCGTGATGCCCAAACTACGGTCCGCGGTCCATGTCCAGCCTCTCGAAACTTTAATAAAGGATTAGTGGCTCTACCAGTTTTTTGTCAGGATGTAGCTAATGACGCCAAGTAAAAAAAAACAAAAAAACAATAACAAATACACGCGACCTGGCTTTGTTGTTGCTCCCCTAGTGAGACCCTACTGGATGTTGCCTAGATCTAGCTGTAGACATTTGGTGTTGTTATTGTGTTGTTAATACGTAGGTCAGGCGCACTGTTACAATTCAAGGAGGCACTTTGGGTGTATGTCTTATGTCATATGTTGTCGAAGAGAAAACAAAGAGATTGATCGTCAAGCTGATTTCTTGTTTAATAAAGTTAGGAAAACAACACTACATGACTGGTTGAACACCATACAGTTGAATGCCAGTATAAGACTGGAAGTCAAGGATGGGGAAAATAATAAGTGGCCATGAATTGACGTGCAACTTGTGGGTTTGAACCTCAGTCTCTCCCTTCTCTGTCTCCTCATACTTCTCTTGAGATGAATGTGTGTGTCTGTGTGTGTGTGTGAGTGTTTGTGTGTGTGTGAGAGAGAGACAGAGAGACGGAGAGATAAGATGATAAACAATTATCCCCAGGTTTAAAAAAGAAATACTTGTTTCATTGAGTACCAGTTAAAGTTCTGTGCGACAATGATTATTGTCCGCGACATTTGATTGCACACACTAAAGCGCTGGTTAAAATCACAATCATTCAAGCTAGAACATAAAGTGAATACATACCAAGTGTCATATAGGACGAAAAGATTCCAACACTCGACCATCATAATAATGGCAAATGCACATAACAGACCAGCTATAGTATTGTTGTTTTTTTCTTTGATCACTGTGATTTACAAAATGGATGCACTTTAATAACTCGATTTGAAAGTTATTTAGTGTGGAGAAATGAAATGTTGGCAAAGAAACGCGTTACGCACTAAGCGGGTACGACGTTAGAGAGAATAGAAAAATAAATTATCAACAGTGTCCACAATCTCTATACAAGGTACGGATGCGACTAAAACAACATCAACATTACATGAACCGGGACGGGTAGGCGACAATGTGTGTTTGTGTGTGTGTGTTCTGTTTAGAGACCACTGATCTAACCTCCTGCTGACCAGTAGACTGACAGCAAGCCGTGTCCAGCGACACCTTTGGCGTTGGCTGCAGTGGTCAGTTTGACACGCTCGTTCAAGTGGCCCCTGGTAGCCTAGCTTTCCCCTACCCCCTCTCAAACACGCACCTTACTTTTTTTTTCCTATTCATCCTACTCCCCCCTCTATCCCTGCTCTATTTTGAGACAGTCATATTGACCCAACCTAATATGATCTACAACAGTGACAGAAACTGGTCCAGTGTTGAGTAAGGAATTCATAAAAGCGTGCGCTTTGGGCTATGAAATAAATACATAAACCCAAGACTGGAACTTGCCTTTAAAAAAAAAAAAAGTCCCCAGTGTGTGTCTAAGGACGAGCCCCGCTGTCTCTGTAGAAAGTTCCGTAACCGATCCCCTAAAGTATCAATCAAATCCTTCAAGACTCAACTCTCTAGTCCTAGAGTTTTCGATTGTCTTAATGAGCGAGCGTTTGAAACGATCTAAAGAAGAAGACAAAACTAAAAACAACCAACCGGGGGATCGAAGATGGAAAGTCCACTTCAAATTCATTGACCACTTCACGTAAGTAGCTGTTTGTGCCAGGAGGAGAGGACGGGGGAGGATAAGAGGTGTAAACGACACGAAGGAGGGAGGAGAAGGTTAGATAGTACGGAGGAAGGCTCCCCCTTTTCCTATTCAACGGAATTATACAAAATCGCCGCGAGAAAAATAAAACAAAACAAAATTGAAGCTAAAAAAAAAAACATTTTCAAGACCTCTTCTTCCAGTGTCTTGGAGAAGCTCCTGACTTTAATGTGAAGGGCGTACTGAACAACACTAGACTGCACGCGCTGAGCTCTCTCACGGGGAGGTGGAGGAAGCATCCATCCTGCATACTGGGGCTTGGAGGGGGAGGGGAGGAAGAGGGGTATCAGTTCACTGTGAGGAGATCAGGTATGATATCTACCTGAGTGAGAGTGTGCTGCGTTGTGTAGTTTGAACCATTGCTAGGTACTAGAAGAAGTGTGTGTGTGTGTGTGCTGATGTGTTTGGGTGCCGGGGAGGGAGAGGCTTAGAGTTAGTGAGTCCTCAATCATAAGGCATGACACTTGTAATAATTTAAGAGTACTTCAAGAGACCAAGGAGGATTAGAAGGATTATGGGTAATTCGATTTACAGATATACAATTCGTGGGAAATCGCATTTATTTTTAGAATTCTATGATGCTTTTTTATATACTATTGGTCTGGATGAGAACATGGCTTCCTGGTCGTGTGGTATTCGCTCTGGACTGTCAACTGGATGGTCCCGGGTTCGAACCCTGCCCGCTGACATCCCCCACCGTGCTGCGAGATGTTTGAGCTATAATAATATTCACAATTCTGAAGGGACACCCGTAACGTGTACTACAAAACAGCCTGAACTAACGACAAAATGAACAACAACCAAAACAGCCTGAACTAACAACAAAATGAACAACAACCAAAACAGCCTGAACTAACAACAAAATGAACAACAACCAAAACAGCCTGAACTAACGACAAAATGAACAACAACCAAAACAGCCTGAACTAACAACAAAATGAACAACAACCAAAACGGCCTGAACTAACGACAAAATGAACAACAACCAAAACGGCCTGAACTAACGACAAAATGAACAACAACCTAAACGGCCCACGAAGATTACTAGTAAGCTACCGGTGAAAAAGTAGTAGCTCTTGGTCCCTGGCGTTGTTCAGTTCACAGTACATCCTCGTAAACCGCTGACCACAAAAACTGCTAAACACAATGGCATTCTACTCTTGCAGGGATTCAAATCATTTCTACATCGACATATCCCCCTCCCCCCATTTGTTTTATTTCTTTTAAACCGTTATGACATAAGATAAACAACTTTATATTCACCCTGCACATCTACATATTGCTTTGTCTTATTTCCGATTCGTTAGTGTGCAATGCTATTGCATAGAAAGATATTTTTAAATGTATTGCGTGATCTATGAAATGTAAGAGGTATACAAGGACGAGAATAGTTTGATTAACTTAGCCTACTGATGAAAAGCCCTTACGTTGGCCCAGAGAGAAATAATGTGTTTCGTTTAAGTTTACAATTTCAAGTCTCTTCAATTTTCTTTAGAGGAAACCAATGGAGGGTGATCATTGTGCTGAATTGACGATCATTGTGCTGAATTGACGATCATTGTGCTGAATTGACGATCATTGTGCTGGCCGTACGATAACTTCTAAATTATCATCTACATTTTAAAAAATTCAAAGCGTAGACTATTTCTGGGCAATGCAGTCAACGGACCTCATTCACCAATCGTAAACAAACAACATTTTGCCACGTGGTTCTCTATATCTTCTATACAAATTACGCAATCCATAATGGCTGTCACGTGATACGTAATTTTCATTGTTCTATCAATATTATCACGTGGCTATGTGTTGTTTGTTTACGATTGGTGAATGAGGTCCATTTTAGAATTATGCATAAGCAGCTCAAACACTTTCCGGGCCATATCATGATGACTGAAAGGTTAAAGGTTATCAATGTCAGTAAGATAATGCAGTCTAAATGATTTCATTATTTGAAAAAGTTCTGGAACAAGAATCCGTTTCAATTTTTTTTTTACATCCAATCATAACAAGTCCAATCCAATAATTCAATCATTATAAGCCACAATCATAACTAAATATTCTCATATTTCGTCTATTGATATAAAACAAAAAAGTCCGTAGAACTATGAAACAGAATGTGTTATACGTTTATATTTTGTGAGCTATTCCTAGTCTAGCTCTGTTATTGTTGATTAGACTTCGATCCGTGGTTCACAGTATGTTTGCCTTGCGCTGATTAACTTGACCCTCGGTTTGCTTAGAGGCTAATCCAGTAGGCCCCTTGTGTTGACAAAGTGTTTTCCTCAAACTTTGGGGAGTAGATAACTCAATGATCGCCCCTGTATAGAAATCGGGGTATTTTGTTTATGTTCATAATGATTAACTTTCCATAGGGCACGACCGTGGCACCCATTGTTTTGAAATACGAGAGGGGGGCGACATTATTTTCAGATGGGTTTAGGGCAAAGGCATTGAAAGGCGTCTTCCCCGCGTCATCTTTGTCATGTCAAATTAAGTCGTTCACCTTTGTTGGCCGTTGGCTGCCGAGCGCTGACATACAATGCTACCAGATATAATGGACACTTCTAGACACCTCTGAACATCTTCAGCTTTGCCCAGTCAATGACCATTTTAAGTCCCTTTTTTTTTTGTCATACACTTTTGCGTCGTGGTCACTTTTATTCCGTATTTCAGCCGGTCAAGTAGTATTAAGTTAATCCATTAAAGACGTAAGGCTTTCTGTAGTACAAAAAAATCGTTTTGTGCTTATTTCGTTTGGAGGGTGATCCACCAGATTTACTTTTTGTGTATCACGTGACAATGCAAAGAGGAAGACATTCAAATAAAGACAGAAGAGGGTAGATGGACAACCAAGCAGACCTTGAATTGCGGTGGTAAGGAGGGAGGAAGGAGTTAGTTAATCAACAAACTGGACACCTGGACAAGACGCATGTGGCCGAAATTGGGATTAACGTCTACAGGTGCAGGGCGTGGACATCTGGTCATCTCAGTTAGGGCGCGTGGTGGACAATCGGGGTGGGAGTGGCAGGAGGGGCTAATAGTGGAACAACATGAATAGGTTTGGCTGCCCTGAGGGGTCCGTTGGGTACCATAGGGAGGGGGGGGGGAGGGTGCCGAGGTATGTGTCCATTATGACGATGGAATGTAAGAAGAAAAATGGATCGTGTTTAGAGTCAGATAGGTTTAAGTAGTGAACGAAATAGGAGGATCCTATGGCAAAAAGAACGAGAGAGTGAGAGAAGGAAAGAGAGACAGAAGAAAAGATATATATATATAGAGAAAGAGACGTACGCACACAGAAGGAGAAAGAGAGAGACAAAATTTATGGTGACAAATAATGGAAAACAGTAAAAAAAACAACAAAAAAACGTTAAACTAAAAGAAGTCTCAAAGAACGCCTCGAAGAGATAAAAGTGAAAGTTCTACAGCCTAATCTAAGTGGTGAATCTAGGTGGTGAATCTAGGTGGTGATTGGCAAAAGAAATATTGGTTAAGAAAAATGATAATATTAATTTATGTTAATTTCTATTACGCCTCTCTCCCCTCTCTTCGCCTCTCTGTCTCGCACCAAACACGATCTCTCTCTCTCTCTCTCTCTCTCTCTCTCTCTCTCTCTCTTTTACTCTTATTTAAAAAAACAACAACACTTTTAAACATCATTGGAACGCTAGAGGTGATCAATGCTCACAATAATAGTAAAATTTTTATTGTTGATCGCTTCGTTCGTCTGCCTTGATGGCTGGGCCGCCTAGTGGTATGCGCTCTGGACTGCCAGCCTCGAATCCTGCCCGCCGCCATCCTACGGGAGGTTTAGGTTAGGACGGAAGATCTTCGGCTCTGTAAGAATTTCCTAAACATGTCCGACAAACAAGTTCTTTGAAACCACAGCTGTTGCAATGTGCTGGTAGAAATATTGTTCTAACTCTGCCTTGTGCACCGAAGTTTATGCAGAAGTTATGCGTTCTAGTGCGTGCACTGTTTGGGACTACACTGAGAATGAATGTTGACACTAGAGAAACAAAAAAGAAGTTCCGCCCAAGTCTAGAAGCTTAAAGAAGAAACTGAGCTAAAGGCGGAGAGTTATAATGTGTTATTGATGTCCTGTAATTAAATACCTTTCCTAATTTAGCTCTCCCAATAGCCACTACAATATATTATGTCTAAAAAATAATTAAACACAAAACTTTCTGACGATTCATCTTCAATTATCTGAACTAATAAAATATTAGTGGTTTGGTTCCGTTACAGTCCTCAGGTGTGACGGTGAATGATTGTTTGTTAGATTTTAATTGTCACCACCGGCCATGTTGGATTCTGTCACATTAGCTGGTCCTCCGCTGGGTCTTTGTCCCCCGGTACCTACACCTGGACACACACCCACGCGCTCCGATTGACCCCTCCCCTCTCCACCACCTCTTTAACTTTTATATATATATATATAATTTCCCCAGAATTACTGCCATTAATTGAGAGCGATGGTTTATAACAAGTCTGTTGGCTGTTGATGTGTTACAGTAGGTATTGTCTCAGCCAACTACTTTCGATAGAAACTAAAGAAAATATAAAAAGATGGAATCGTCTATAAGTTGGCTGGAGAATGATTTAAGGAAACAAAAAAAAGGAAATTTATATACTTCACAACAGTGCCGGATCTAGGTAAATTGAGGCCCCGGGGGAAATTATTTTTTTATTTTGAGGCCCCTATGCTTATCAAGCTTTACTATAAGTGCATTTATTAATATGACAAAATCTACAAGTGTGTCATATTTATAAAGTAAGAAATTGATGACTTATAAATTAAATGTCGTTTCTCTTATTTTCTGTTATTTAAAGTGCATATAGTGTTACAAATTAAATATATATTCTAAATATGGAGTCCCCCTTTAAGGGTGAGATACAATGTAATTGTTGCGCCCCTTTAGATTTCAATAGAAAAACAAGAAAAACAAAAAAAAAATACTTTACAAAAAAAAAAACTTAAAAAAAAGATTATCAGACGTGTTAAATCAATTAGTTTGGATTAGTCATGCAATTAAATTTGTAATAGATCTAAACCAACAACTATAAATCAGTGCGATTAGAAATATTTTTACCAATTGTTTGGTTTAGTGCTATTTCATGCTTTTAGCTTTTTCAATACGCCATAATCCTTCCACATATTTTGACCAGTTAAGAAAATGGGATAATTGGATGGAAGGGGGGAGTGGGGACAGAAAGAAGGGATATCTGGGTGAATGTTACCGCAATCGGTTTTTAAAAGCATTCATAAAAACTCTAGGCTCATGCCTCCTTAAGCCGACATACTAACCACTTTGCTAGTTAGGTGCTTATGAAAAATAGTAGATTGTATAGTTATCTATTTTTTGTTTCAAACTTGCTTTAAAGCGGCGACCTATAAAGGAGAATAATTCAGCTTATAACGCCACTTCAGTCAAGTACGATTTCTTTCCTTTGTTCGAGATACCAAACAAAATTACCAATTACCAAAAATATAATTACCAATAGTTAGATAGCTAATGGGTTAATGTTTTCTTTTGTTGATTCTTGTGTAATCAGGTAAAAGAAATAATTGTGCAAAATTTTAACTTGATCCGAGGTGTGAAAGAAATAACGTGTACAAACTTTTTACCAGACAGACAGACAAAGTGAGTTGATATAAGCTTTGGATAAATAGGCTTCTAAGATTTAGATACTACGAAAACCCAGCTGTGACCTACATATTCAGTCTCACATATACACACACACATATGTATGTATGTATGTGTTAATTTTCCCCGATTACAGTAGCCCACGTCTGTATTTGTTTCTAAATCTAGAAGAAGGTCAATATTGCAAATCATGACTGAACGTGGAGTCTGAGGTGCTGAGTTCGAATCCTGAATTTTTACGTTAGAAGTTCATTCAGCCATTTTTTAATTACTGATTATGTCGGAGCAAGGGGAAACTCCTAAGTCAATGTGTTGACCACACATGACCACACATGGCCACACATGGCCCTTACAAACCGGAATCAAACTAAATATTTCAAAGCTAATAGTCGGGGGAATGAGGAAATAGTATCTCAACACTACGCCTCTGAAATATAATGCCTCTGAAAAAGAATAGATTCACGATGCCTCTGATAAAGAACAGATTCACGACACATTCTAAATCCGTGCCAATGGAGTTGAAATAAATTTTAAAATTCATGAATTTTTACAATCTAGTTCATGGACACTCTTTTCACTTAGAATGTCTTAATGAATAGTTTTCAACTGCATATTCTTGTAATAAAACATAGAATCTCGACTCTCTATCTGTTGTCCTGCACAGTGCTATCAATATGTGTCCCATGCCATAGAGATGTAATACGTAAAGTATAAGAGGTCTTAACTTTTTTTTATAAATGTATTTATTTATCCTGAGCTTTACACGTATAAAACGTCCGGTTTTCGATAGGACATGGAGTGCGCTGTAGGACAATTTCTCAGGACAACATTTATTGGGCTGTGCTGAACCAGCGTCAATAAAATCGTCAATACCCGCGGTCGGGGGCTCGGCCAGCGGGCAGCGGGAGAAATTCAATCCCGTTCTGTGTCATATTTGACAGAGGCCCTTGTCGCGTGGGGAGGTAATGGCGCCCCAGAAGAAAAAAAAAAGTAACCTGGAGCATGAAAGGGGGAGAGAGGAAGAGAGAGGAAGAGAGAGAGAAAGAGAGAGGAAGATGGAGAGTGACTGAAAAAAGGTGGAGGGGAGGGGTTGATCCAATTGATGGAAATCGATCGCAATAGTTCTTCCAAGAAAGAAATGATATTAGCCAGGGGAAGATCATCAGAATATTTATGTTTGTTTTGAGCGCTAGAGTTGTCAATCTTTTTTTTTTTTGTCATTGTGGTTTCTAGACTATTGTGTGTCTGGGATTTTTTTTTCTTCTTCTCTTATGCTGCTAGCTCTTGTCATTTGTTTAGGACGAAAGTTAGCATTGTTGGAGTACATGTTGATAAAGGCACCCCCACGGCAACCGAGGCTTCGGTCGGGGGTCTAAACTGTTAATAATCGCTCAAATGATTGTACAACTGTTCATTGGCAGCATGGCCCAAATGTTTGTGGACGCAAAGATTTTGTTGTGGATTTACAAATCCAGGATGGGGTAGCGGCGGTGGGATGTGATAAATAGTTCATATTGGTGGGCATCTGTGTCATCTGAACGATGGGTCACTGTGGTTTTCCCATTTGTGGTTTGGTCTGACACGCTTGTAACCCACGGCTGTTTGGGGTGTCGCCTCAGTTGACCCCCATCTAAGGCTACGAGTTTGTGTCCAAACTTTTGTTTGTCATCCCCCTTTCGCCCACCCCCAAACCAAAAAAGCAATAACATTTACGTGATCTGAGTTTGGATTTTTTTAACCCAGCTCTGCCTTACATGGTTTTGATATAATACATCTATTTCACACTGGTCTCTCTCTCTTCTCTCTCTCTCGCTCTCTCTCTTTTCTCTCTCTCTCTCTCTCTGTTAATGATTTGTAAGAATCTCTAAGTATCTTTTGAAACTATTTTTTTTCTTGGAGCTTTTTTTTTATGATGCAAAGAGACAAACTATGACAAAGGAGTAACACTCCAAAATCTGTATTACTAATATAAGTGGCGTGAAGGTCAGAGGCTATTTGAGACGCAAGCCATTGGAGTCCTTTTATCCAATACTTCCGGCAATAACAACCTTACAGAATTTCAGGAGTGGCTAATATATTTGGATCCGGCGGAACTGTTATCACTGACAGGAGAAGAGGCAAAGGAGCGCCTAAACTTATAAGCTTCGGATAGAAGGGGATTGTTAGCCTTAGCTGGCTTATCACATAGGAGAATTTAAAACTCTGAATCTAAGACTTGCGGCCATACATGGGAAGGGCTTCTAGAGTCAACCCTGAAGAAAAATCAGGAGCTGGCGACACTTAGGCAGCTTGCAGCACACACAATGCTTCACATCAGTAAAACTTGCGACACCGCGGATCACAAACTGCATCGGCGTCTGTCGTTCCTGTGTGTAGAAAGGTGGAACTGCTGTGAGGGCGACATAGTTCCGACCATAGCTAATGCCCAAGCTTTCATCTCTTAAATATAAGATGATACATAGTCGCTTTGATTAACTAGGCCATATAGAGGTGGGCGTATGGTAAAGTGCTCTGCTTCCAGACTGAGGGATCAAGGATCTCATATCTCGTATTCCTTTACACTCTTTCTAGGATGTTCCCAAATCCACCCAACTTAGTTGGGAACTGTCAAGGCGGTCTGTGAAAAAAAAAGCACAGAAATTATCATATATCTTTAACAACAACAACAACACAACTTATAAATACTTCCTTTATTTTTTGTACATAGGATACACCAAAGGGCTATTTATAGTCTTTCGGCCATCTATGAAAATCTCCGGAAACGCGGTGGCTGAGCGGTAAAAAGCTTAGCTTCCGAATCGGGGTCCTGGGGTTCGAATCCTAGTGAAGACTGGGATTTTCAATTTAGGAATCTTCGGGCGCCTCAGAGTCCACCCAGCTCTAATGGGTACCTGGCATTAGTCGGGGAAAAGTAAAGGCGGTTGGTCGTTGTGCTGGCCACATGACACCCTCGTTAACCGTAGGTCACAGAAACAGATCATCTGCCCTATAGATCACAAGGTCTGAAAAAGGAACCTTACTTTTTAATGAAAATCTCCAATAAGCGGAAAATGAGCGGAAGATGTTAACTATGAAGACTTAGTATGATCTAAATCTCTCTTTGACACTGAAAATATATTTCGTGATATGGAATTTCAGCGATACGCCCCAGCATTTCTTATAGTCGCTACCTAAACTTAAGGTCTGTACGATGAAAGACATACTAGACTCTATTTTGAAAAAAAAAAAAATCTTTTAGTTTGAGAAGCTGCGGCAGAAATGACGTCAAGTTCACACTAGCTTAGGATTATTAATAACAAGCAAGGGAAGTAATATGAGACGAGTTATCTCGATCTATATGACACTAGTTATCTGCACATCTCACTGTTCGTGTTGAGTCGAACCGAGCACAGATTCATTAAACTTATTCCCTGGTGTCCGATCTGGGCGCTTTTTTTTTTTTTTTTTTTTGGGGGGGGGGGGGGAATGGTGATAGATGGGGAGGGGTTCACTGGGGAGCGATCCGTGAGCTGCGAGTGCTGATTGTAGGTGAAGCGAGGAATGGCGTAAGGCTGAGGAGATTGACACTCCCAGTGTCCTCTGAGTGGCACAGGTGTGTCCGCCAGGTAGAGACTTCGAGAGAGTGACATAGTACAGGTTGCAAACACATATCTATATATATAATAATTTGTATTGACAGTTAAATCGACTTTTTTTTTTTTGGCCGTCTCAATCTTCCATAAATATATTCAATAGTACTAATTCCACAGAATAAATTAAATGAAAAAAAAAAAAAAAAGAGGGGGGGGGGCGGGGAGAGATTGGTTGTTTCCAAATGAGGCGTGATGGCTGAGCGTTTAAGTGCTTAGCTGTAGCAGTGATGTTCTCTAATATAAATCTCGTTGGATGCAGGTTAGGGTTAGGATTAATGTGACATCAAATTCTAAGGCATAGTTTAGTTTCGTTGAATAGTACAATGACATCAATGAGCTTGATACCCGAATCCCTTTTTGCTATTGGTCACAGAGTCACAGGTGCATGTCATAGAACAATTAAATCTCTACAATAGTCTCCAAAATGTTTAATTGCCAATGTTTATTTTACTACGTTTATAAATATACCAATCAATCAACCATTCAATCTATCAATCTATCTATCTATATATATCTTTATACATAAAACACTGAGCCATTATCTTCAAATACAAAAGCAAAATTTAATAAAATACTCAAAAAGACACAAAGATAAAGGCACATTCACATCCAATATGCTAGGACAAATTTGTACAAATACTCCTTCTTCCCTAGTGCTATTAGATCATGGAATGGGTTGCCTGAGCTAGCCAGGAAAACCAGTGACTTGGCAGAATTTAAGTCATTGGTTAATATGCATGACTGAATGCATGACGCGTAGGACGTAATCATTTTCTTTTTTGAAGTAACGTCTGTATTATATAAGATACGATCTATCTATCTATCTATCTATCTATCTATCTATCTATCTATCTATCTATCTATCTATCTATCTATCTATCTATCTATCTATCTATCTATCTATCTCTATCTATCTATCTATCTATCTATCTATCTATCTATCTATCTATCTATCTATCTATCTATCTATCTATGTTCTAAAGCATAAAAAAGTAACATTAAATTATTACACAATCATTTAAAAAACATAAGCAAATAGATTTTAAAGCAGAGATTAATTTCTGGTAAAGCGTCTAGTTATCGGACGGGAATTTCCGGCGTCGGCGTTTACCGTTGCTTACATAAGTTCCTATGCCCCGACTCTTAACGCTTGTCTAGAAGGGTCAATTAAAATATTAACACTAATAAAGTATTCTATCCAAACACGTCAATACACCGTTGCATCCCTAAGGGCCATTTTCAATGTCTAGATCTAGTTATGAAAGGCCAGAGATCGCAGCCAAAGATTTCTGTGACATTCACAGAGCTACAGCTAGAATGTGTCAACGAGACCAGAGTGAATAGCTCGGCGTTCCGCTGCTTGGCCGTCATGGTAGTTTACAATATTCCGATGTTGGTTGTTTGGAAAGCGCTAAGCAAGGAGCGCAATCAAGTGTTAAGAATTAGGTGCTCAGTATTGACACAGGAGACTCTTAGACAAATATTATAAATGTATGCATATAGTATATGCTAGATTTACAAAAAAATAAATTCTGGCGTGAGTTATATCAACTTATCACGAGCAAGGAATATTAAGTATAGCCGAGTGGTTGCGCGTATCGCCTCTTTTTAAATGATCCACATAGAGTGGAGGAGAGTGATTAGAGAGGCAGGGTGAAGGACTATATTTACAAACTTATGTCAATTCGCTCTGTCTGTCTGTCTGGGTCAAATCTTGCACACGTTATTTCTTCCACTTTACATTCTCGGATCAAGTTTACACTTTGCACAATTTTTCATTGCCCCTAACAAAACATGAAACAATTATTTTATCAATAAGTTGTAATTTATTAATTTTGATTTGCAGAAATATTATTCTCCCAGACCGACAGACAGACAGAAGTACAATTCTCCCAGACAGACAGAAGAACTATTCTCACAGACGGACATATGTAAGATTCTCCCAGACTGACAGACAGAGATACAATTTTTCAGTGTATCTCTAGATACATGTATTAGAAAGATCTACTTCTTTCACGCTGAATCTCCCAGACAGACAGAAAGACAGACAGGCAGACGGACTGACAGGAGTACTATTCTCACAGACAGACGAAACTAGAAACTCAAATCTCTCCAACAGACAGCAGTACTGGCAGAATTTCGAATTTCCCAGACAGACATGCCATGAAGTGTGAAAGAGGTAGATCTTTGAATACACGTAGCCTATCTAGAGATATTCTCATGCTATATGATCGCGTGCGTTACATTGTCACAATCTCAGTTGACATTGCATGATTTAAAGTTCACGTCAAGATTTAGTTGTATATTTATTACAACATATCCAGGCTAATAGAAGGAATCTATATTTTTTCCGAATACCATTAAAATTTAAATTCTGAAATATTTCAACAAATACTCGATGATTAAATTGGCGCTATCCACACCACGCAGCCGAGTGATTTCACAGAATAGACTAATTGTTGTCTAATCAGAGTGTCACGGTAATAGGCCGTCCAGACGGTAGCGAGTGAAGTGTGTGTGTGTGTGTGAGTGTGTAGGGAAGAACAGGGAGGGAGAGTTTAAAGCCATAAGGGAGGACGATAGGACTAGACATGTCTACTTACACATATACACCTATACATACACCTATACATACACATATAGGCCTACATATACACCCATACATACACATATACATACACATATACACACACATGTACATATACTTATACATACACATATACACACACATGCACATATACATATACTTATACATACACATATACATATAGATGCACATATACATACACTTATACATACACCTATACATGCACATATACTCTGCAATCTACATAGGTATAAATAAAAAAAAATACATCTTAAAGACAAGGTAAATAAAGTGTAAATCTTCCTTTCTCCACACACACACACACACACAAATCGAACTTCCTTTCACTTGGTGCCCTGGCGCCTTATATCAAACTAATTCGTTCTAGGGCTTCCCACAAGGTAGAACATTACGTTAGTTTCAAATTAAAGACTGTGACAAGCAATAGAACATTTTTTTTCTCCCCCCATCTCACCCCCCCCCCCTTTTTATAGGAAAAATCCCCCCCCCCCTCATTTTCTATTCCTACTCCACTTGAAACGCCGCACTACAAGTAAGGTGGACAATGTAGAGTGCACGGTTCAAAACCTCGTATGTCTCAGGAGTGTTGCCAGTAATCGCGTTGAAGTGCCTGATCTCTTCTGGATCCTGGACTCAAGCCTCCTTCCACACACCCACACCGACACACACACACACACCGACACACACACACCGACACACACACACACACTCTAATACGCTCTGGTCAACGCAAACTTAGGCGATTGAAAAAAAAATGTCCCGCCTTTAAAATACTCTATACATTTTGACATTTTTTTTTTCAAACTCGAGCCTTGATAGTCCCCCCAAGATGCACACAAAAAGACCGTATCGCCCTTCGCATTTTGTCTGAACTGCTGAACAGTTAACTGTAGCATAGACAAATAAAATAATGCGGGGGGGGGGGGGGTGGAATAGGGAGTGTATCTGGGATTTGGCTTGCCAACGCATTGTTTTCCAACAAGGGGGAGGGAAGCTATTCCAAATGTCAAAACGGAGAATTTGAAGAGAGATATTTTGAACCATGAACCATAGAATTGTGCCGGTCGGGTTAGGGCGGAGTTGTTTTTTTTTATAATGAAGGCGAAGTCTATTTAAAAAAAAAAAGTTGTTTTAACATTTCGTTTAATTTGAATGATTTCCCCTTTTACTGAACATTTGACGTGCGCGGAGTTCCGTACAAAATAAACGTTGAATTAGTGATTGGAAAGGGAAAAAAAAAGTGTCTTGTAGTGTCCCGTACAACACAAACGTTCGTACACGGGACAAAATGAGATACAAAGAAACAAGTTCATTTTTTTTTTTGTAGGTAGAGATTTGAATCGAGACACGAGATGAACCGGGAAACAGTGTGTGTGTATATATATGTGTGTGCGTATCTGTAAAAGTGTGTGTGTGTTTCGGGGCGCAACTTTTTTTGTGTTATCTGGAGACATGTTTATTAACTGCTTGTTGATGCCGGACGACAGACTTCTTGGTCAACGGTGGAACAGATGGACAGTGATTTGAATTATCGGAAAATAAACAAACAAACAAAAATAATACACATCTTTAAAATAAAATGATAAAATCTATTAAAAAGGATTTTTTTTTTCTACTCGTTGACACGTAAAAATATATATATAAATTATCTTCTAACGTTTTTCTTATTTTATCTGGGTTTATATTTTAAAATAAACCTCTTTTATCTAAATTTACAATATGACGCGATCTATAAAAAAAAAATCACTTTTTTAGGTTGGGGTAGACGAGGGAAAACTAATTCAAGATTAATTTATTTTATTTTTAAAATAACTGTCTCCCGGACAAACAGACAGACAGACAGGCCCTAGCTAATTGTCGACTCAATGACCATTTTCGTTTTCGGAAGTTGATACTATGTTGAGTACAGAGCTAAACTCAACATTCAAAGATGCAAGGCAATGTTGATGTTTTCACTTTCCAACCCCATTTTGAAGTAACATCATATATAGATCTATATACAGTGCTTTTTTTTTAGGAATGAGAAAAAATAAATTCCGAAACTCAGTGATGGATTGCCTAGCTTTTAACTACTAATAAATTAATAATAAACGTCAAAATACAAGAAAAGTAATAATTTTTCCCCACATTGGAAAAGGTGCCGGTACGTCGTACCAGTGCGTATCGTCACAAAAAAAAAAGCACTGTATATCTATATCGGAAAATCTACGAAAAGATTTTCAAATGCAGCCACTACCTGTGACAAGTACGCCCTTACACCCAAATCACAAAATACTTCTGACATATAAAAGATAATATAAATTTGCTACATATAAAATAATTAAAGTCAAAGATTGGTTTTTCTCTTGTCCCCTCTTGGTCATGGGCCCAGGCGCAATGAGCCCCTTATCGCCATGGTTGGTACGCCACTGTATCTAAGTGAACTACCCTTCTAGTTTGTCGCGTGCCTGGCAATGTTACAATCAGAGCGCTTGCTAGCACCTTTTCTTTATTTCGCTGTAGGAAGATAGGTACAAGAGATGCTGAAACTCTAAAGGGTCACTTATTATGTCGAGTGTTGACCAGGCAGTGTTGGGGTATCCTAGTGGATATCTTTCATCAGCTACTCCCTACTGTTGTAGATCATCTACTTGCTACTTCAGTTTCTGGGCTCGTGCTCGATCCATAACTTTCATCACATGGCCTGCGAAGTTCAAGCACCGTTGTGGGGTGTTGTGGGGTGTCGAGGAGGTGTAAAGTTGTGGAGGGGGTGACGCCCCCCTGAGTCCGGTGGTTTATGGCCTCTTCGTGATCGCCCCTCTCCGTGCGAGACCTGGACTTTAGGTCTCTCCCTAATGATGACGTGGGAAGGACATCGTGACGCAATCATGGGGGGAAAACGGGGGGGGGGGGGCGAGGGGAGAGAGAGGACCAGATGAGTGATGATAATAGGATCACCAAAGATTCAAAATGTTTTATTCAAATGATCAAGATTCTCCTAAAATTTTCAACTTTTAACGTAATATTTATTTGTTACTTTGTCAGGTATGATCTTAAGAAGTAAAAAAAAAGAAAGATTTTACCATTACATCATGAGTAGGGTCGCATATCTGACTATTTATTAAGATGACAGATGTATATATGTCTATTTACTTTAAGAGTGATTTTCTTGTTGTAGGTGTCACCAAAATAGACATTTTCTTACTAACTTACGGCCATTTTACACGATTGGTTTAAATCTTTGTCAATTATTTAAACAACAAACTACAGGAACACCCAAACAAAGAACAGAAAGCAATATGGGTAAACTTGGTGGCGAAATATGCTCGAGATAATATTATTTTTGTGCTATACATGAGAGAGTTTTGAAATTAGATTCTTGAAAAGTGGCTCACGCTTGATTCTATACCTTTTAAAATGCACACTTTATCAGCACTTCATTCATCCTGCACACCGGAGACACCAAGAGTATAAGGCTAACCATTTATAATTACACTAATTAATTAATTAGGGTGAAAATCTATATTTAATACCTAATTATTATGTAGTAATAATAATGCTATATTAATACTTTTTTCTTCCTCTTCTGGTAATTGCATTCATAGTTTTATTTCATTTTTTCTGAACATTAAGAGAGACTCAGACTAAATCCCAAAATATATATTTAAAAAGTATCATTAGTCATTAATAAGGAACAATACGTGCTTCCCCCCCTCCCCCCCCCCCCACTCATTATTTTCACACCTCTACACTCAAGCGTATCACGACTAATGATAGCTACTAAGTCTTCTGAATTCTCAAGATCTTTAAAAAAAAATTCGATTCCCAGAGATCGCCCTTACCTCCCCCCTCCCCCGCCCCTCTAGCCAAGGCTACCGCGAAGTTTATAGCTCACTTGACAGAGGCACGCTGGCACCTCCTCGAGCGAAAAAAGAGAAGTAACTCTAGTAATATCTCACGTCAGATTTTTACCAGAGTTACCGCCACTTGTTAACCTTTTCTTCTTTGATCACTAGTCTTATATAATACAGACGTTACTTCAAAAAAGAAGATGATTACGTCCTACGCGTCATGCATTTAGTCATGCATATTAACCAATGACTTAAATTCTGCCACTAGTAGATGAGAGAGATCGTGTATGAGAAATGGATCTACCCTCATCGACCAGCTTACATAAGCTCACCAGACGTCACGCCGTCACAGCTCCATCTTCCAATCACTTATTCCTAACCATGTTTCACACTAACTTTTTTACTCCTTTTGTACTGTTCAATCTACCGAAAACTTTCTCTAGAAGTCCCACTCTTCAGGAGACTCTTTCTCATTGAGATTGTGTTTTAGTTTATTGATTGATCTTGCTTAAATTGTGATGGCACCAAGATACTAAATGACTTGTTCTTTAAAATTAATGTAATAATAGAGAGACAATTAACACATTTCCTAAACTAAAGAAAAAAAAAAGAATCAAACAAAAGTTTGGTCGTGAAAAATACCAAAGAAATACGTGGTCACATAAGAAATATACAATTTAATGTTACATTTGTAACATAACATTTGGAATTCTACTCTTCTAATTACTGTTATATACTTAAAAGTATGACATTTCCAATATGACATTTGAATTTTTTATTTAGCAGAATTTTCTATTTTCTAAAAACTGATCCTTTAAAAAAAAATAAATTATATCTAGGCAAAGGGACATTTTTTTGCTCGCTTATCTTTTCTTGGCCCAAAAAGGTAAAAAAAATTCGTTTTTCCTTATATATTCTATTCATTTTTCAAATCTATTTTGAAATTGAAAACTCATAAGTAAGCTGTAAATGTCAATGTAACTGAAAGAGACAAAATTCTCTACAAAAATACCAATGGTATGGATCAAAACCGATAAAAGAAGACTTGATACAACGTATCTAGAAACAGCTCATTATCTATCGTGTAGTTGATCCCAGATGTGCTTATATCTTTTGAAGGCTCGGAGCTTGTAGTAGCTTATGTATCAGATTTTACCTTAGGCATAGTTGCATACATAAATGTAAGCACATAAATATGTAAAATTAACCCTTTTCATCTATATTGTTTCTGAAAAGTAAAAGTAAAAAGTTAAAATATCATATGTACAATTAAACAATATTGAAATTTTGTAAGTCTACAACTATACAATTTATCGGTGTATTATATTAACTCTTTCTATCCTAACTGACGATCCCAGTGTTGATTTGACCCCATTGAACTAAATTGTTTTTTGGATGTATAAACTTTAATTTGTGTTGTGTAAAAAGAGCATGCATTCTCCCGAAATTCAATATCCAATATAACATTCTCTGATAACAAACAAAAAAGTTATTGAAGTTTAATCATGACAGGATAGGGAAATACAAATAAGCAAAACGAATATTACGAGAAAAAATATTTACGGAGAGAAAGAGTTAATACAGTGCACGCGGACTGGGAAAATCCGCTAGCTGGCGACTAGCTGGATAGTCGACACATGGAACTATGGTCGACACTTGAATAAATACTTGATTCTATCTCAATTCTTTCTCTTCTTTTAGCGATTCACTGTTGTTCTAGTTGAGACTAAATCACAGATCACAGACCAATAAAAAATATTAAAATTCTGTTTAAAATTTGATCTAGATCTAGACTAGAAGACACTAGAAGTGCTCCAATCCTAAAAAGATATTATTTGTAGAATTCTTCTATGAATACAACTAAAGATATTGACTTCAAATACATCAATACAATTTTTATTAAAATATATAATAATAAGAATGATAATAATAATAATATGTTAGCAACGATCGAGTATTCATTCTCTGGCGCTGCCAGGGTCGAGTTGCGTTAAAGAGAAACAAAATTCATTGTTGTCTCCCTTTATCAGTTTCCACTGAGGAATCTTTTTGGTGATGTGGCAGGTCTGCAGCAGTACCGCACGCTGACAGGCAACGAGAATGTTCCTAAGTTAAGGACCTTGAAGGTATCTGTGAGGTCAGTCTCGGTTGATATAAAAATGGGGTATATTGTTATTTTAGATAACTTCCATAAACCATAAACTCTTAATTTCCAAGCCAAGGTTCCCATATTTTCGTTGTTTTTCCATTTCAGTTTTTCTTAAATGATGAGACAGTCTTACGGTGATGTCAATAATGGTAGCGTTTCTTTATTTTTTATTTTTTATCAATGAACAGTCGATGATTACTTGGATTTTTTGTTGTTGTTGTTGAAAGTGGTGTAGATGAGTCTGATATTGATGGTCGTGTTTATTTCACTGGATCATCAGGTGGTCATCGGTGGAGGGAGGCTGCTGGAGCTTTACCAATGACATCTGTATCCGCTCCTCCATAGTGGTCCAGGGAAATGTGAAAGGCCCAGAAATACCCGGAGTCCAGATTTGAAAATCAGAGACCAAGCAGATGGACAAGACGCGGGAACAAATAGAGAGACTCAGCCAGAACAGAGACGCCTATAGGAAACAGGTTTGTGGCACATGTCCCAGACGGAACCACAGTTCTGGTGAAGACTGGGATTTTTAATTTTAGGATCTTTGGACGCCCCTGAGTTCACCCAGCTCTAATGGGTAACTGACATTTGTTAGGGAAAGGTAAAGGCAGCTGGTTGTTGTTCTGGCCACATGACACCCTCGTTAACCGTGGGCCAAGGAAACTTATTACCTTTGCATCATCTGCCCTATAATAATAATAATAATAATCTTTATTATCCGTAAGGAAATTTGTCTTACAATTTGTGCATTACACCAAACAAAAAACATTATAACTATAAGAAACCAAAGTGTACATTCACACCAGACGCACTCATAATTTACATGTGACAAAGTTTATACCAGATTGTACTTATTTAATGATTTGATTGCCAGGGGAACAAAAGAGTGTTTGTGTCTGTTTGTCTTTGCTATCGGTGTCTTGTATCTAATTCGAAGATATGCCTTATTATGTATATTCCCCTTTCAGACCTTGCGATCCATGCGGAAGGATCATCTGTTTCTGTGACTCATGGTTGGTTCGTTGTAGATTTCAGGATCTCATTATACTTGCAGTTGGAATATACTGCATTGTATATTTTGTCCGAATTTTTAAGCAGCAGTGTCATGAAAAAATACATTTTATTATCATCTAAATTTTTTTTTATAAAGTCGGTATTAACGGTAGCCGTGTAGAAATGAACTACATTAAATTTACGGTAACCTAACTTTAAATACATAACAAGGGAAATAACCCAATATATGAGAAATGGAAGTATTTATTTGCAAACTTACCTCCCTTCTAAACCTGTTCCCTTCTGTTACTGTTTAGTAGGAACTTTAAGAGACATAAATGTGTTATTCACATAGGGTTAATATTAGCGGCTTCCGAACGAAACAGTTGGAGATTTAATTTTTTTTTTTTACAAAGGCCGCGGGATACACATTTGAGACCAAAAGAAAATCCACTGCCGAGGACAAACGTAGACGGCGAAAATAAAATCGAAAACTAGTAGACACGCGAAATACTCCTTTTTAGCGGCCCCCGAAAGGGGAAAGGACGCTATTAGTTTTGCGTGAAATGTCTGTCCGTCCCGTTAAGATCTCGTAAACTAGAAAAGTGAGTGAAAATCTGACATCACAATATTTTAGTCCATTTAAAGTTCAGATGCAACGGCTACTTTTTTTTTTCTCTAAAAGCGAAAAATTTAATTTTTTAAATCACTTATGCAAGCAGATATCTTGTACACTTTTACAACTATTCACTATTAATAGTAACAAATACGCGAAGCTCTTTAGTAAGGGAGATGATTATTTACCGTAATTGTAAAATATTTATGCAAATAATTTTAGACTTTTTGTTAAATTTGTATTGTACATTATGTAAGTTCTGTCTTACTAAATACTAAGTTTACCCAAAAATAATGTTTACTTTTTAAAAAAAAAATTATTTAGTATGCATATAAGTTGGACATAATTTAAAAATAAGTAGGTTTCATATTATATCGTCAACTGCAGTGTTCAATAATCGTGACAGGGCACCTAAAGGAATATTTTTTTTCTTTTTCTTACGAAAATGTTTTTTTTTTTTTGGAGGATTTGAATAAGAGATTGACCCTTTACAAAACAATTAGATATTCATTATAAGACATCAGTTAGTTCAGGTTTGCATATTATTTCATATTCACTTATCCTTTGGTCTGCTGGACAGCTGGGGCACCACACAAGATCTGTCAACCTTCTTTCTCCATTCTTCTCTGTCACTTGTCTTTGATAGAATTTAATTCTGATGTTTTTTCTGAAAATATTGATATCTGCCTTTTTACCTGCCTGGGTGGACCACTTCGGGGGCCGATTTTGAGTTTGTGTTTCCACACAAACTGTCTTTGTAACCTTGCTATCATACAATTTTATTATATTTAGACATTGTTTTCTGATTGGAGGAAATAAAAGGAAACCTGGAATATAAGATAACACACTGACACACACACACACACACTGACACACACACACAAGGACACATGGAGTCAAATTAATTGCTTTATTATAAATACATGGAGTCAAATTAATTGCTTTATTATAAATTATAACACTTTATACATTTTCTTTTTAAATTAAAAAATATACAAAAAATCATCATTAGCATAAAATCAAATGTAAATCAATAATTATGTTTTTTTTCTGGTCATTATCAGAACTACATACATGTATGTACAAGTATTGCTATGTATATAAAGTGCATGGTCTTTAGTATGCTTGGAATTATAGAATATGGATACTAGTTCATGTTCGCTTTGAACTGATCATCATCCTTTTATTTTTATAGCTAGAACAAAGATTATAGTTGAAAATAAGCATCAGGTCTAACAATAAAAATAAGGCTTGTCTTTAAGTCCGAAGATTAATGAGAAATGCAATATTTCCCATGGCTATGCAGCCCCAGCTTTGACCTACATATTTAGCCTCATCCAGGGCAAGCATTACCCTTGTGTGCCGGTGGTCGATTCAGATTTTCTTCTCGCCATTAACATTTGTCCTCAGCAGCGGATTTTTCATTTGGTCTCAAATGCGTGTTAAGTCTAATGATGAAGAACTAAAGCACCTAACTGCATTCTACTTTCAGGTGGTAAAGGTTGGAGTCATGGCAACTGTGGCCAATAATCAGTTGAAGTCTGTGTCCTCAAAGCCATATATAAATTTGCAGTGTATAAACATATTCCAACTAAAAAATTCCATACTCTAGATTCCTGCTTGCTTGCCTTTACTGCTTGATGACTTGTTTCCTGCATTGTGTGATGGACGCTTTGCACTTCTTGGACTAGTCTGAAAGATTGAGGCTGGGAAGAGAAAAAAAAAACAAATAGAAAAATATTTGTAAAAGTTTGACTTAATCTTATAGATTACAGATGTTACTTTCAAAAGGAAGATAGTTATATCCTACAAGTTTCATGTGTCAATCTAGTCATGCATGTTCAAGGGGCATAGTGTAGATTCTACTTTTATAATATTAATATTATTATAGTCTAATGACTTTATAAAAGTGGATGATAGCCTTGATATAAACAGTTAACATTTTTGTTAAACAGAACAAGTAGAATAAATAAAATGTTTTTTTTTTAAATCAATCCCTCCTTTCAGAAACTTACAATGGTCTATCATTAATCATTTTATTTATTTCTTGTCTTCAATAATGCAAGGAGTCTCTTCAATACAATTGCACATTCATCATGTTCGCTTAAAGTGTCTAAATTCTACATAAGGTGGTGAGCAAAAGTCTATTCATTTATTCAACTCTTTACTGAAAGTAAAAAAACATAAGAGTCCAATGTAGGAATACCCACTTAAGCCTAATCAAAATACAAAGAAACATTTGAGTGGAGTGGAATATCCGCTGAAAGTCTGTTCATAATAGCCAAATTTTATTATGATTATATTTTGAAAGATTAAAACTGTCAAACCAGAGTTTTTCCTGTGTGGCCAATTAGCTTCAGTTTCAATTTTCCAAACATATACATAAAGTCATATACAAAGTCTATGTCCATGCAGTGTCCATCCAGCCATGTTGAGTTTGTAATACAATTAGAGAAAATTTACTAACCATTAAAAAAAATCCCCACTGATATGTTGATGTTACTTTTGATTGTTTGCAATCATCTCAAAAAAAACAAGGGAAAGACTAAGAATGTGTGTCGATTTAGACATGTGAACTTTATGTGAACTAGTGTATTAGTGAAAGTTTGATGATTAAACACCACATATATTTTTTTTAAAAATGCCATACTATTAGTAAAAATTTCTATTCCTCCAAAAGGTTGATATGCCTTGATGAGTTGCATCTGTGCCAATTCTTTCCTTCTCTTGATAGCCTTCAGACTTGTAGACAAGCGAGGGTCATCATAGTAACCATTATCTTCTCTTAGTCGACCATAACTGAAGGAAGCATAAATATATTTCTTAATTAAGATGTAAAGAAACACTAAAGATGTTACACAGAAACATTTTAAATAATAATAATAATCTTAATAAATGCATAATCTAAACATCTGAATTGGTGATGTATATTCACACTGACTTTTCCTGTCAGTAAAGCTCTTGTTTATTTACACATATAAAATTCAATATACAGGCTTATAAAAAGTAGTATTATATAGAAAACATTTGAGACCAAAAAAAAATCCACTGCCGAGGACAGACATAGATGGAAAATCTAAATCGTCCACCAGTAGACTATGGCTATTTCTGCACAGGAGGTGTAAAATATTTAGATCACAGCTGGGGAAATACTACATTCCTATTAATCTTCAGACTCAAAGACAAGCTTAATTATAATAATATAAAGAACTTGTATGTAATAAGAATAACTGGACCAGCTGCTTATTCAAACCAATTCTAAAGTATGCATAAATTTTAATAAATAAGTAAATAAATATATATATAGGGCTTTTTTTGTCATGGTACGCACCAGTAGGGTGTACCGGCACCTTTTTGAAAAAATTATTACTTTTCTTGTATTTTAACATATATTATTAATTTTTAGTAGTTAAAAGTTAGGCAATCAACTACTGAGTACCGGCACCTATTTTTTTTTAACAAAATAAGCACTGTATATATATATTTACTTTTATAGGCCTACATTTTTAAAACTTGAATTTTAGTTTAAAGTACCATGGCTTTTGGAGTTAAAAACATGTACCTATAAAAGTACATTTATATATTTATATACCATACAAAAGTGACTAACTCATGATTGAGTCTCCTGGTTTCAAGGTTTGTGTGGGGTCTACGCTGCTCTGTCTCATGAACCATTTTCCTTGGTGATGTTTCATCTAAGCTCTTACTGTACTGATCAGTGAGCACACCATCTTGTTCTGTTTTTCTCTTATGTACTTTTGAATGGTTCCTACTCCATGTAGACTGGTCAGTGCTGCTTGTCCCATGTCCATTAGCAGAAGCACTCTGTCAACAAACAGGACAGATAAATGATATAAGCTTTATTTAATTGAAATCTTAGAGCAGTTTCTTCTTATCTTAAAATTTATTACATTTCTTGTATAAAATGAAAAAAAAATACATTATCTAGATGTTTTTGAGCTAAGATAAAGCTTAACTGTCAGTTTTCCTGAGTAATTCAGATAACTTGGTCTATGTTCAAGCTGTCCTTTTCTACTAAAAGCTTAATTTGTAATCCTTGAGTTTCAGTATTTTAATTAGAACATGTTTATGTATTTCATCAAAGATGTTTACACTCCATCATGAACATGTGGTGGGGAAGACCCATTACAAACAGCGATGTCCTTGTGAACACCTGTATGGACAGTACAGAGGAAATTCTTATAGTTAAGCTGGGCAGGGCACTTATCCCATCTGAGGGACGAACGTATGCCAAAAGCAGTATTTTTTGGTGAGCTTAAAGGTGGTCAACGTAACAATGCTTTAAAGACCAGCTTAGGCACCTACTTGACTTAGCTGACATAGAAGAGAGCACCTGATTGTATGCGGCCTCAGAATGAGACATCTGGAGGTCACTCACAAAGGCCGCGGGATACACATTTGAGACCAAAAGAAAATCTGCTGCTAAGGACAGATGCAGACGGCGAAAAGAAAATCTTAATCAACCACTGGCAGACAAGGGTTATGCTTTCCATGGGTGTGGTAAAATATGTAGGTCACAGCTGGGGCTGAGTATCTACAAGAAATACTGCATTCCTCATTAATCTTCGGACTTTAGATCAAATTGTAGTTTTTACATTATGAAAAAATTTAATTTTTGTAGAACCTTGGATTGGATATATTTATATAGTAGATGAGGTATAGCTTTCACCTGTTTCTCTGTGGATGACTGCTTATGTTTCCCTTGATCTGAAAAAAAAAATTAAAACAGTTTTAATATAGGTAGATATACCTTTTAGGTAACATGCTGATACAGAAAAATGAAAGAAAAATAACTTAAAGTTGCTTTATCATTACGCTTGATACTGAAGTTGACAAAGAGGGAATGGAAAAAAATACTGAATGCTAAACATTATTATTTAACAATACTGTAGACTAGTTACTGACTAGTAGTCCTGTAATACTTTTTATAAAGACTTTGACTTTGCAATGCCTATGTGTTCATGAACATTACACATATTATAGTATATAGATTTACAGTATTGTAGCATTACACTGACATGAGTATCTCTAATAACTTGGCACATTACAGAGTACATCAATTAAAAGCAAGACACACACACACACACACTTATGAATTTCAATGTTTACATTTTCATAAAAATCTAAATATAGCACATGATTTATAATTACTGTGAAGAAAAAAAAATTGAAGTCTATCAATTATGCTTGTAAGGGTACATACATTTCTTTTGTGCCAAACTTGTAGGGGAATCATGTTGCACTAACTTATTGTTAGTATGTTTAATATGGCTGATAATGATTATAAACACAATACCTTGGTAGTATCTGTCTGGTGAGTTGTTGCTGTGGGGTCCAGGGACTTTCCTAAACACAGTGTTGTTCTTGGTCGGACCTGAGTATAACAAAGTTCTCTTCAGCTGGTGGAGTTGCCTGATAGACTTCCTCTCCTGCTCATACCTCCGGACACTGGCCTAATGGAAGAGATTGAAAGAGTAGAGATAATGTGTCAACTGACTGCTTTTGGTTCAATAAGGGTTTCAGATCAGATATTCCTATTTGAGAGGTCATTAGGAAGTATTACTAGGGAGTTTAATAATAATGTCATTAGCAAGGCATGTACATTGATGAGTCTACAGCATCCCAAACCAAGGATTCAAGAATAACACACACACAAAAAACAGGTCATTTTTTTCAGGTCTTATCAGCAACAGATCACAACACACAAGGCAACAGGTCACAACACACAAAACAACACCTCACAACACACACGGCAACAGATCATGAAGTGTGTTGAGAATGTTTGACAGTAGAAAGGGGTGGTGATTGAGGGACTTTGGAAATATGGAAGCTGTTCAGTTACTATGACATTAAAAGAGAAACAAAATAAGAATACAATTATTAAAAAAATATATCATTTTGTAAAAAGAATTGCTAATAATACATTAATGGTATTTAACAAAAAAAAACAAACATTAAAAAATATGTTTAAAAAAAAAAGCTTATATTATATTTAGGGTAGTTGTATCACTTAGTTTAGATCAGTTATAGGATTGACCTAGACATATAAATTTGTCAGATAGAATTATTTGTACCAATTGTTTTTGTTTAGCTTTCTCAATGATCCTATTACTTGCCAGGACCAGTTGTGAACGGAGGAGGGAAGAAAGGGGTATCTTGTGAATGTTTACATGATCTTTTTTTTTAAATAAATAAAAAAAAATGTTCACTCAGAGTTCAAGTCCTCAAGGGGACTAATCAACTTAAACCACCACATCTGTCAAGTATGATTTCTTTCCCTTGTTCAAGATACCAGAAATAATTAATAACAAAAAATTTATTAAATAATTTTTTTTTTTTAAATTGATCCTTGTGTTGTCAGGTAAAAGAAATAATTGTGCAAAATTTCAGCTTATCCGAGATTGGTTGTGGGAGAAATAACTTGTACAAACTTTTTACCATACAGACAGACAGAGTTGATATAAGCTTTGTAGAAAAAATGACTCAACCGGTTGACTGTTCACTTATAAATAAACCTTGAACATGTTTTTAAATGAAAAAGTTTTCTAGGAGGTATTTGTATGTTACCAACCGTTTCTAGATTTATATGCTCTTTTTTTTTAACATGTAATGATAACAGACGCCCTATGGCATGGTGTTTCTATAAACGTAACGTAAGTTTATTTAAATAAAATTAAAATATAAGAAATTTAAATGTACTAGATCTACGAACTACGTACAAAACAGCAATATCATTGAATATGAATTAGTTGAAACAGATGTCAGATATATACAAAATTGAAAAAATAAAATATAATATAAGCCTCTACTAGATCTGCATTTTGATTTATCAACTCAAATGCTTCTTGTGTTACAATCTCTAGATTAGTTCCTAATGTCTTGACTTGAGTCATACCAACTCTATCTTCTCGACGATATAAAGATAGTTAATACACAGGGTTTCAGGCCATACTGACACTGGCCCCACAAAAAGTGATTAGATAAGGGTTTTCAACAAACACAACATCTGATATTAGACCGACAAGTCAATAACATGGCCTCCTCTAAACTCTAAGTCCTCCTACAAGTAAGACGAGGGCTACTTGCCTTCTATATAGACTCTACACATTACACACTGGTCATTCTCGCAAATCAAAACATTGAGGAGTCTTTCACAACAGAGGTTAACATGAGTCATCCAGACAAACAGTCGCAGTAAACAAATCAGATACTGACAGTAACTATTATAAACTATTGGATCTTACCTGTACAGACTGAACCATGTTACGTGCACTTTTTTTCTTTCTAGGAGAATGACCTTTGACCTCATTTTCTTTAGTCTCATCTGTATTTTTGCTATAATTACTAGATAACGAACAAAGTAAGTGAACTTTCAATGAATGTATACTTGTATAGTATATATGATATGCATAAGTAGTAAATTGTAGAAATGGTATAACAAAACCCAACCTTTTTCTTATTTTCTTGTGGGAACTATCCTCTGAATCTTCACTTGCAGTATGGTTCTGTTGGCTCTCTGTTGTGTTCTTCTGCTCGTCTTCATCTGTGTGGCTCGAATCACTCTGTGAACTGAACGTTTCTCTGTTGACCTTTTTGAATCCCGCCTCGAATTCTTTGTCTGGCTGAAGGCGTAATTTGGTGTTCACCTCGGTATCGTGATCAAGTGATTTGTCTGACTCAAGGCGTAATTTAGTGTTCACCTCGGTATCGTGATCAAGTGATTTGTCTGACAAGACAACTTGAAGGTTTCTATTACTTTCCAAATGGCTGTCGTCATTTGACAGTGACTTTTTTTGAACGGGTTCGGAACTTACGATGAGACTATTGTTATTAGTTTCCTTACGTGTGATTTTTCTTTGCGTATTTGGAGACTTTCCAGGGCTGCCTTCTTTTCGTCTGCTTTTGCGATTTGCATAATTTCCTGATCTGTATTTCTTAGTGTTGCCCAGTGTTGGATTTCTTTTACGAGGCATTTGTGCCCTTTTCTTGGGATTATTTCCCTTGCCT
Source organism: Biomphalaria glabrata (assembly GCF_947242115.1). Taxonomy (NCBI): domain Eukaryota; kingdom Metazoa; phylum Mollusca; class Gastropoda; family Planorbidae; genus Biomphalaria; species Biomphalaria glabrata. The sequence continues at coordinate 11,142,574 of NC_074713.1, forward strand.
TCAGAAATAGTATATTTTTGATCTGGCTCACTTTGCACTGAATTGTTTTTCGCAAACGCAGATCTGCTGCAACCCATTTTCTCACTGTCTGACTCGTTCAGCTCTTGGGAAGTTGCAGAAGTAGAACAGTTGTGTCCTTTGAAACTATCAAAGGAAGAGCACTTACGTTGACTGTGGCTCTCCTCCGATAAAGAGGGCAAGCTGACACTGGTAGTGCCAATTCGACTGGAGCTGCGCTCTTCCACAGCCTGTGATTTATTCAGAACCTTTCCATTTCTATTTTTCAACGATTTTTTCACTTTAGGCTTTCTTTGTATGGGATCGGCCCCAGACGATTCTACGTCTGAGGTGTTGCCGTGAGATGTAGACTTTTCAGACGGTGTCTCACGCTCCTCAGAGTGGCTCGAAGCTCTGATTCTTCTTTGTTTGCTGAGCACGCCCTTTGGTCCCGAGCTCTGCACCTGCGAACTGGATGAAAGGGAGTCAGTTAAGCTTTTGTAGGGTTTTGACTCCTGGGGTTGAAGAAGTAGCGTTGACTTGTCCGCATCGGCTGAGATGCTTTGTTCGCTAGCAACGCTTTCATCTACCGTATCTCTTGAGTTTTTGTTGGTGGGATTGGTTCTGATTTGTGTAGACTTGTCCACATAGCGTGGACTTTCTTGACGGTCTTCTAGTACGCTGTTGGAATTGTCATTTTCATCAACAGTGACTAACTTCTGAACTTCCAAGTTAGTAGAGCTGTCAGTACCCTTCTGCTGCTCACTTTTACTGGGATTATCTCCTACTGTAGATGCTATGTCACGCTGCGTTTGTTTCTTGTGATATCTGTATTTGACCTGGATTGACTCGGCTGCCTGGTCTACGATGACAGAACCTGGTCTTGCTCCGTGGTCGACAAGAAGGTCTTTGATATCATTGTGTCCCTTTATAAGTGCAACATCGAATGGTGTGTAATATTTACCCTGAAATAAATCGTTTTGTAGATAGAGGAATGAAGCATGAAAACAGTAAAAGACTAAATAAGAGATATGAAGCTTATACGCTTTTTGAATGGGTACCTGGTCCAGGCACTAGGTCTATGTACTGGCTAGTTGGCAGCCTTGTTAACCATAGGCCATAGAAACAGATGACTTATAATCTCATAGAAACAGATGACTTATAATCTCATAGAAACAGATGACTTATACATCTCATAGAAAGGAGGAAAATGTACTTATACAGTGTAACAAGAAAAAAATAAACTCTCTTTCATAGACCAGAATTAGATACCAAGTCAGGACTGCAATGAAAGAAACATAGTTCTACTCTAGACAACAGGCTAGTATAAATATATAACCTGTATTTGAATTTAAAAGAAATAAAGATAAACAAAAAAGATATAGTTCTCCATTAGAACCTGCTATCCATGGGACAGAAGATGTTAAGGTCATCTGTTTTTATGGAAGACAAGACAACACGACGACTAATTTACTTTCCCCAACGAATTCCAGGTACCTATCAATGTTCCGTGCACTCTGGGCCGTCCTTAAACAGTTTAAAAAGACCCCTTTTCAAAATCCGTATGTACAGTAGTTACTGATCACTCCAAACTTCCTTCTACTGCACAGGAGCCCAGGCAATATTTTGTTTCTTCTTGAATTTTGCATAATCTTTTTAGCAAATATTTTCTGAATATGCTAATTGATCGTTAATGATCACTTGAACCAAATCTGTAATAAGGTAAATTATTACTTACTTATAACTTGTCTTTTAGGCTTATAAAAAATACCTACCTCATGGCTATCTTCACTTGTATATTCATTGACGTATTCCCGTCAGTAGAGTACATACGTAAATCCTGCTAGTCACTTACTGTATTAGGCTATGGTAAGAGTTTACCGTATTAATCTATCTTCTATAAAGGGGGAACACACGCTATTGATACAATATAGGCCTATTGAATATTTTGTAATAGTTGTGCGCCTATAGCCAGCAGTGAAATCGATCGAACCGATTTATCAATGAGTGAAAGCGCGCTGGGATAAAATGTCATGGTCCAAACAGTGAGGGCGAAGGGGAGGAGGGTATAATTCTTACATGAATAAAGATTAATGGCTTGTGACAAGTTTGGATGATTGAAAGGGGGAGGTAACTACTGCTTACTTACTGCAGAAGGGAGATAAAATTACAGCACCCATAGTCAACATATAAAAAAATTTAGTTATGTAAGGAAAATGATCCTTTGTTTGATCTTTTTTTATGTAGCATATTTCTCATAAGTACTCCAATTGCCTATTATGTAATGGAGTGACTACATATACAACATTTGTAAATATAATACTAGTACAGTGGACTTATTCTATTCATCGGTTGGAAGAACTCAACTTGGTAAACATTTTAAAAAGAGGGTCAAAGCCGAAATATAGACTACATAAGTTTACACAATAAATTTTCAATGTGCAATTTTATCTATGGAGTTTTTTGTTCTTTTATACTTTGAGTGGTAAACTAAAATACACATACAAAAAAAATAATAAAAATACATATTACGTAGCCATATCATGTTGAAAACTTATAGGTGCTCTTTGGTTAAACAGTAATGAAATATGTATATGTGTTGTATACAGGTTTCAAAGCCCAGGTTACACAGACCCAGTTTTGATCATATTAGGTCAGAATTCAGTCAATACTTGGTCATTGATCATGTCAAAATTTGAAGACAGATCGTGAATACAAACCGTCTGACACTATCATTGTAACGCCTGAATTGTGTAGCTTTATGCATTTCTTTGACAGAAACTGATTGACTTAAAAACAACAACCAATAAATAGCATACCAAAGACTCTCTGTTTAGCGCCTAGCTCCCCATGTTGGAGGAGATGGCTAGAATGATCTGAAGAGTTGATAAAGTTTCATGCGATGCAATAAGTAAATTAAAAAGTTGACATTTTTTTTAAATTTATTATATTACATTTATTATATCAAAGGGAGATAAAATCTTTGGGACACCAACAGGTTCAAATAAAAAAAAAAGTTGCTTACATTGAGCGAACTGGGCGTGAATATTGTCAGGGTTACACTTGTTTGTCAGTGTGCGTGTGGGAGGGGGGAGCACCGCTCAATTGCTGCCATATCTCACATTATTGAAAGGCTTATCTCCTCATAACTTAGTACATTTATTAAGACTAATTAATTAATTTGTGTGTCATGAGTGCAAAAGTTTCACTCTGTACATGTTATTTCTCCCATTTTCCATTCACGGAACAAATTTGTACATTTATTTGTCGATGGAAACACACAGAGCATTAAACAAAATAATTGTGGTACTTTGTCTTTTGTATAGAGAATTGGAGATAAATCTTGCAGTATTGAGAGATATGTTAGTAACTGTGAAGTTCTTTCTCTTATATAAGCTTTTTTATGTATTTATTTTTTTATTGCTTGTTTTTTTTTTTTTATTATGTGGCCCCTGAAATGCGTGTCAGAAGTGTACCCAGGGTTAAAAATGTAGGGCCCCACATACACAATTAAAACCTATAACAGCAACAGCAACCAAAAAAAAACCCCAATAGCTTTCATGTTATAAAATAAGCTTCTAGTGACTGACCTTATTGGTCATGACAGCGTTGACATGGGCGTTGTTCGCCAATAAAGTCTTACACAGCCACAAGTTGTTGGTCAGCGCTGCAATGTGAAGACACGTGCGTCCATCTCCATTGGCGGTGTCAATGGCTTCCTGATGACCGGTCTCCGGTTGATCAGGGCTATGCTCAAGAAGGTACAGTAGAATATCTGAAAAGATTTTGTTAAGATAGTTGGATCAAGTCTGAGTGACAGTTTGAGAACGTGCAAAGTTTGTCCGTTGTTTAAACAGAATCCAGAAACACTGTTTCGATTGAGAAAATAAAATAAAAAATAAAAATTGCAAAAACTTCATTTCTAGAAAAAAAAAACGGCACAAACAAATGGTTGGGAGGTCCCCAGCACACAGTACGGAAAGGTGGAGGTACCTGCTGCAGCGCCGCCTCTCCAATACTATCTCCAGAAAATGTTTTGTTAGCATATAAAACATTTTAAAATTATTTCCATGAGAGAAAAGGTTAAATGAACTAGTTTCACTAATCCTATAATACGTACATTTAGATTCTAAACATAATATTAATGTTTAGGCAAAGTATAGCCGGACATTTTTTGTTGTTATGTATTTTCTTTTTGTTACATTTCCTCCCCTAAGTCTCCCTGCCCAATGTAGAAAATTTAGGAGGGATGGGGATTGTGACATAGACGAAAGTGTGTGAACAATTGATATACAATATACATCTTCTTGAAGTGTTTAACAAAAGATGCTACAACGACATGCAGGTTATTGTAAAAAAGTTTCCAAACAAATTCTTACAATCCTACATTTCAATTAACTTTTAGTTACCAGGATATCCTTTTTTTTTAATCAGGGATAGATAAATGTGCCGTAAATGCTTGGAAAAAAAAACGTTGGTAGTTTCCCTTATATAATTACAAACTTTAAAGTGAATAGAACCATAGATTTTTTTTTCAAGCCATTAATTTTCATTAAATATATTCTAGCCATTATTATATTATAAATATAAATTTTCATATGACTTATGTGAGTTTTAAAATACTACTTCAGACATAAATATTAATATGTTTAAGACTAAACCTCCTGCGGAACAATAAGAAATGGAGGTGGTCAGCGATTGAACCCGGGAATATCATCCTGACAGTCTGGAGTACATTACACGTGACCAGTTAAGTCATCCTGGTTATTTAGTTAGCATTTATCTTGATTATCATAAGGCTAAACTAAATTAGATACCGTCTATAAAGTAACAAAAATTATAAATAACTGGTGATACCGATATGTCCAGATTGTGCAGCCTCATGGATCGGTTGATCGCCTTTTAGATTTCTTGTCCACAGGTCAATATTGTAATCACTTAAAACCTGAAGAGCTTCTGTGGAACCACTGACCACTGCACAATGAGCTACACTAAATAAGAAATCGTTGTTCAAGTTTCAGTATTTTAACAACAACAAAAAATCAACATTTTATTTTTCGAAGTATAAGTTAGTGTAATAATTATCAAGCAGTTATTAACTCTTTCTCTTCGAATTATTTACCACATTCTGGTAGAATCAACGCTGGTATAGTCAGTTAGGAGAGAAAGAGTTAAGTAAATTTACGCCTATCCGTCAACTTTCTAATACTCACTGATTGACATTATTGATGTAATACTTACGGATTAATAATTAGGCGAAGGTGAATTAATTACTAGTAGTTCTTGGATAAGCAAGCATAATCATTGAAACGAAGGGAAGTAATCAAATAAAATAGATAGATTTGCTGGTAGGTGGATTCACAAGAGTTGTCTCACACAAACTTCCCACGGGACGGCGACGGGACCTTCGAGAGGACAATCATGAGAGCATACCAATCACCACAAGACCAGGCAGTCATTCTGGTCAAACGCTTTATAATATAAAAATCACATTTTACATCCCAACCAGAGGCCCTAGTAGTTCTCAGGGCCATGTGCGAGTTTCATATCAGGGCCACGAATATCTGCACGATGGGCTGACGATGACAAAAGATTCTCTTTATCACGGCGTCCCCCTAACACGAGGGGCCTGGGAAGGGGTGCCCCACTCGCCACCCTCTAAGACCGCCTCTGCTTACAATAAAAAGAAAAAAAAACTATCTATAGTTCCAGAGCATCTCCAGAATAAAACATCATCTGAAGAAAAGATTTTATATCTAGATATGCTTTATATACTCACGTTCTGCCTCGAGTGTCAGTGCGACTGCTGTCTGCTCCAAGGTCCAACAGTTTTTTCAAACACTCAATGTGACCCAGTGTCGCGGCATAAAACAGGGGCGTGCACTGGTTTTTGTCCACTGGATCTAGGTCAGCACTGACATAGACAGTTAAGAAATAAAACTTGAGATAATGAGCCGAATAACAAGGAGACTTTGACAAAAATAAAACAAGATTACACAAAGAGTTTGCTTTATCACACAAAGTCGGAATCGGCACTCACAGGATTCTCCCATGGACAAGGAATATTCAAGCCACGGTCCTGTTTTGTAATAAAATTTCAACGAATCTTGTTGTTATTGTTATTCAGTTGAACACAAACTGTACATCTTATTATCGATACTGATACTTCTAGACCATTTGGCTAGAAAACTAAATGTAATGTAATTGATTTCAGAGAATCAGACAGACTGACCACACAAAACTAATAGCGGCTTTTCCCATTTTGGAGCCGCTAATTAAACTTTGAAACGATCATGCAAAGCTAAATGGCCAGAAAACTTAGCACTGAAGATTGAATTAAATGAGTCCACTTTAATCACAGTTACATGACATTGTTAAAGATTGTGTTTGCTTGTTTCAATGGGCTGAACAGATGATGACTTGATCATGAGTACTGCTATGGTGGTTAATTTGTATTGGGTGAACGGATTCCAATGCAATTATGAGTATTAACTATGCTCATACCACCGGGCGTGGCCAGTGAGTAAAAAATAGTATATTTATCTATAAAATCTCAAAATTTAGATAGGGAACTTTAGGAAGATTAGTTTTGTCATAGCTCAGTCACGTTATTTTCATTGATGTATCCTAGATACAAAAGTAATAGTGTAATTAAAATGTATAGTTTATCTTTGCATCACACAAACAACTAGATATTGATTATATACCAAAACTATATGAAGCTACATCACAAAACGTGAGATTGTTTCGCCCACAGCAGACGATGTTGAACAGGAAGACTGATCATTTGTTTTGTAAATGACATGGTTTATTGTATTGCATAGCATTGGATTTCGTATCTTAGGGTGGATAACAAATCCACATTTTTATTGATCGGAATCGCTCGTTACGCCGCCATGGTTTTATTAGTATTTGATGATAAAACTAATGTATAAAGAGAGAGTAAATCACAAAGTTCAAAGTTCAAGTGATGTAGTGTACATGGATCAAGTGTAAATGTTAAATGTGAGATACAAGTTTTAAAGAGTTTTTCTTTGCTCATATATTTTAGGTTGAATAAAAAAAACATATATACAATTCTACTGTGAACCTATTTGATCATTACAATTCTATTGTGAACCTATTAGCTCTATACAATTCTACTGTGAACATATTAGGTCTATACACTTCTACTGTGAACCTATTAGGTCTATATAATTCTACTGTGAACCTATTAGGTCTATATAATTCTACTGGGAACCTATTAGGTCGATATAATTATAGTAGTCATTCTCGAACAATGGGCTGTGTCAAAAATTGTGATGCCAAAATGTTGCCTCTGTTAAAGGAGGTTATAGTGAAACATTTAGTTAGCACGATGCCCGTGACACCGAAAGCCTTCAAAAATTTTTTTTGGTCCTTTGCGTGATGTTTAACATTTTAATCTACTCAATATTACTAAATAACCTAATCCTCTAAATAACCTAATCCTGTAAAATATCACAAAAATACTTTTTTTTCAAAAACCATTCCCCATTTATGAAGCTGGTGACTTTATGTAAGAGAGATGACTTTGGTCTTAATAACTATTGAATGATAGGATCAGTAATTTCCGTAGAGGCTTCTGTTTTATCCATCAGGTAACACGCTCCTTACACAAAACATAAAGAAATGCTATTTAATCTTGGTTGGACCAATATTAGAATATGGGATTCCTTAACCCAGGAAACATAAAGAAACTAGCATTAAACACAAACTACAGCCATGAGTTTTTTTAACAAATTAATAATCACGTCAAACTAGAGTAGCACCATTAGTAATACCACTAATTTAGAGACACTTTCGGACGCAAGACTAAAAAGTAAAGTGGTAATAATAAATAAAACATCGAACCATAATCTTCAAATAGATAAAACAAAGCCTAATGAAATACTCAGAAAGACACCAAGATAAAGGCACATTTCTTATTCAAAATACTAGGACAAATTCACATAAGTGCTCCTTCTTCCCTAGTGCCGTTGGAGCATGGAATGGGGTTGCTGAATCAGCCAGGAAAATCAATGACTTGGTAGATGTTAAGTCTCTAATTAACATGCATGACATGGATGTATGGCCTTATTATCTTTTGTTTAAAAAGAAAGTTTGTCATACATACGGTAAAATAGTATGTTCTAAATGAAAACAGATTTGACACAGATGTGTAGATGTGTAGATGTTTAGAGTTGTAGTAGCCCTACAGTGACCTTCACCTACTTGCAGTTTTTGACTAAGGTCTCCACGCAGGCGGTTTGACCTCTGCTGGACGCGCAGTGCAGCGCAGTTAGGTCATCTTTGTCTGCTCTGTTCACGTCTGCCCCGAACTCAACAAGTATTGTACACGCCTGGGAGCTACCTGGCAGAAGGCGAGAACGAAATAAAAAATGTTGAGACTTTTCTTTTACACATCAGTGGTGTCATGGGCGGCCTCTACGTTACATTGGTATGTCTAGAAACAAAAATAATACAACCTAAGGCTTTACCCGGTGACTTTACAACTACGTAACATTTGAAGGTAAAAGTCTTCACCGGGTATCAAACTCGAGACTCGTCATTTCGAAAGCCAAGCGCTTCATCCCTTAGCCACCGTGGCTCATTATGTTACTCAAAACTCAAATTTATGCATTGACCACTATTTCTATGTGAAAAGCTTTATGCCATTTCATGTATGTTTTAAATAAAGGCTTGCCTACGAGTCCATTATAGTGCAATTCAAAATATGTATAAAAATCCTGCTGTTATCTATATATTTTGCCACACTCAATGCAGATGGAGACACGGAGGTCGATTTAATTTCTTCCTTCAATGTCATAAGAAGTTTAACAAATAATTAACAAATGTTTTATTCCGAAACAATTTTTTTTTTATCTTTTACCCGAGGCAGTGTCATATGAAGTTCTGTGATTTAGGGATCACAAGTGCAATTATGATAATGAAGCTTAACAGTTTAGAGACGAACAGGGCAAATTGCCTTGTAAAGATATTTAATTAAACTGACCATTGGTTGCTATAAAAGCCTGAGTCTTAGGCCTGACAGGGACATTTTCATTAAGAGGGTCTGTGTTTTAGAGACAAGGGCAAGAGTTACTATGAAAGCATACGTTTTATGGCTGTCCAGGGTAAGGGTTATTATAAAATGGTATAGAAATGATCAGGGCAATGGTCATTATGAAGATCTGTGGCTTAGAGATGACCAGGGCAATGGTCATTATGAAGATATGTGGCTTAGAGATGACCAGGGCAATGGTCATTATGAAGATCTGTGGCTTAGAGATGACCAGGGCAATGGTCATTATGAAGATATGTGGCTTAGAGATGACCAGGGCAATGGTCATTATGAAGATCTGTGGCTTAGAGATGATCAGGGCAATGGTCATTATGAAGATATGTGGCTTAGAGATGACCAGCGCAATGGTCATTATGAAGATCTGTGGCTTAGAGATGACCAGGGCAATGGTCATTATGAAGATATGTGGTTTAGAGATGACCAGGGCAATGGTCATTATGAAGATCTGTGCCTTAGAGATGACCAGGGCAATGGTCATTATGAAGATTTGTGGCTTAGAGATGACCAGGGCAATGGTCATAACGAAGGTATTTGAATAAAGGATCACAATAATTAGAGATCACAAGAATTAGAGATCACAAGAATTTGAGATCACAAGAATTAGAGATCACAAGAATTACAGATCACAAGAATTAGAGATCCCAAGAATTAGAGATCACAAGAATTAGAGATCACAAGAATTAGAGATCACAAGAATTACAGATCACAAGAATTAGAGATCACAAGAATTAGAGATCCCAAGAATTAGAGATCACAAGAATTAGAGATGACAAGAATTACAGATCACAAGAATTAGAGATCACAAGAATTAGAGATCACAAGAATTAGAGATCACAAGAATTAGAGATCACAAGAATTACAGATCACAAGAATTAGAGATCACAAGAATTAGAGATGACAAGAATTACAGATCACAAGAATTAGAGATCACAATGTCAATATTTTATTTTGATGTTTTCAACAAGTCAAGAGCCTCACATCGGGGTATCAGTTGGATCCTTAAACTATTGTTCTTACCTGCGCTCGCAGCCCAAATGATTGGAGTTCTCTTATCTTTATCTTCAGCTTCCACTGAGACGCTGTTGCTAAGTAACGTTTTCAGAATCATTTGACTTGCGCCACCTGGTGACAATGTTCTAGTTTAGACGATGTGAAATGTAGCGGACATTAATATTTTCTTCTACAGAAAAGTGTTTATCTAAATAATTTTTTTTTTCGTTAGTTTTAATTATTTTACTTAATTTCTATATTTAGACACAGTAGTCCTTGTCTGCTCTGTGCCTACACAAGTCCCCCTGCCTCCACCAGCTTCTCCAACCAAATTATGTCCCAAACGTGCGGCATATATCTATAACTGTAAAGTAAAGTTCCCTTTCAGACCTCGTAGTCTATAGGGCAGAGGATGTAAAAGTCATCTGTTTCTGTGGCCTACGGTTAACGAAGGTGTCATGTGGCCAATCGCCTTTACTTTTCCCCAACTAATGTCAGGTACCCATTAAAGCTAGGTGGAAGCAGAGGCGCACAAGGAACCCGAAATTAAAAATAGTAGTCTTAGAGCAGGATTCGAACAAGGGACCATTCGGAAGCCAAGCGCTTTACCGCTCAGCCACCCTATAACAGTGACTTATGATAAATTTGTCCTTTGTCAAGCCTGTCTATCACTGTTAGACTACATCTCGTCAAATATTATGAATTTCCATTGGATAAGTTCACAGTAAAATTTTATCTTGCTGAATGTTGGAATCCCATTATTACAATGTGTTTTTAAGCACAAGAAAAGAATGTTATCGAATAAATATAGAGACATGATATTGACACATTTAAATTTGAAAGAAAAAAATATATAGTTTCCATAAGCCTCATCGCTAAAATTGTGAATTTCAGCGATACACCAATTCGCTAGCAAGCTATAGTTTATGTATGAGTGAGATGCTGTTCTGAGTTTGCATTTACATTGATATTGTTATTGTCTTGTCCTGAGATGGACAATTATATTCAAACTGGATTTTCATTTGTTTCTTATCCTATTTATTACAGACGTTACTTTAAAAAAAGAGGATAATTACATCCTACGATGTGTAAATCTAGTCATGCATATTAACCAATGACTTAAACTCTGCTAAGTCGTTGATTTTCCTGGCTGACTCAGGCAATCCATTCCATTGACCAATAAAATTATCTTATCTTATATTACTAGTGTCCACTGGACAAAACAATTTAACTACTCACTGCTGGTAACCATCTGGGCCGCATAGTGTACTGGGAAGGCGTGATGTTTGTCTGGGACATCCAGCTCAGCACCGTTTTCCAAAAGTACATCCAGGACCTCAGCATGCCCGCATACTGTAGGAAAAGGTGCCGTGTAAGTTAACCCGGAAATGATCGAAGAGCTAACTTCAGAACTATGGTCCGATCGCTTTTCTAAATTCGTTCATATTGTCTAGATTTAAAGGAAAAATATTTCGAATAAGGAAGTATAAATTTATGAGCTCTCAAAATCAAAGGGAGATAAATCACCTGTGGCCCAGTGTGCAACTGTGTGCTTTTCGTTATCGACAGCCTTCAAGTTGGCTCCCCTTTTCAGCAGCAGTTTGATCAGCGGAATGTTTCCGGCAATCACCGCCATGTGCAACGGCGTCAAACCTTCCTCGTCGGCACACGTCATCAGTGACGGAATGGACCGAAGGATATACTCGGCACACCTCGTGTCCGTGTTCTCGGCACAGTGGTGTAAGGCACATCGGCGGAATTTGTCTTTGTTGGCGACTGGGGCCTGAAGAGTAACATCGTGCAAAGAAATATTGGCGCGAAAGAGCAGACGATGAAACAGATACGCTAAAATATACTCTACTGAAATCTAATAAAAGTGAAAGCAAAGTACATCTATACACTTCAGAGCAGGGGTGGACTGGGTATTAAAATCGGCCCAGGCATTACCATATAAACCGGCCCACAAATGGCATGTCATATCATGGGTGTAGCCAGGATTTTTTCCATGGGGGGGATTTGTTTTTACCCCCCTTTCCAATATATATTTTGTGTGTATGCAATTAATGTTCATTTCATTCTGACCTTTCATTCTTTCGGGCGATTTTTTTTTAGCCATCTGTGTCTCGCTGCTGTCACTTTTGTTTTTCTCAAAAGTTGTCTGCATTGAAAAAAAAAATTCTTTGGTCGCGACCTGACCGGCCCATCAGGTACCGGCCCACCGGGCATTTGCCCGTTTGCCCATATAGCCAGTCCGCCCCTGCTTCAGAACATGTTGAAATTCAACTTCTGCAATAATGATTATTCTGCCAAGATTAAAAAGTTTCCCTGATGGAATGTTTATAAAGTTGGTCAGTTCAAAATGAGGCAATTAGTTCTCACCCCAGACTCCACCAGACGGCGCAGTTGTTCTATGTTCCCGTTTTGACACGCCACGATAACTGGAGTGGCGCCCTCACCGTCTTCCATCTTCAGCGCCTTCTTGGTGTTGGGCGAGCTACTGGACAGGATCTGCTCCAAGTACCATGGCTCGGACACAGCGCAGCACCGGTGGACTATGTTGGTCTCCCTGTGGTCAGTTCTCGTCAGATCAGCTCCGTTACTGAAAAGTACATAATAAAATTAGCACCGCTTTCATCTATGACCTAGAACAATAAAAAAAAATACGCTTAAATCTTCTCACAATATGAGTGCTGAAACAGGCTTTTTTTTTAAACATATGTACTGATGTAACCATTTTATTATTAGGCCCTAGATCTATATGCAAAATAAGTTTGATTAGAACTTGAGTGATGGCTGACTGGTAGAGTAATGGCTGACTGGTAGAGTGATGGCTGACTGGTAGAGTGATGGCTGACTGGTAGAGTAATGGCTGACTGGTAGAGTGATGGCTGACTGGTAGAGTGATGGCTGACTGGTAGAGTGATGGCTGACTGGTAGAGTGATGGCTGACTGGTAGAGTGATGGCTGACTGGTAGAGGGATGGCTGACTGGTAGAGTGATGGCTGACTGGTAGAGTGATGGCTGACTGGTATAGTAATGGCTGACTGGTAGAGTAATGGCTGACTGGTAGAGTGATTGCTGACTGGTAGAGTGATGGCTGAGTGGTAGAGTAATGGCTGACTGGTAGAGTGATGGCTGACTGGTAGAGTAATGGCTGACTGGTAGAGTAATGGCTGACTGGTAGAGTGATGGCTGACTGGTAGAGTGATGGCTGACTGGTAGAGTGATTGCTGACTGATAGAGTGATGGCTGAGTGGTAGAGTGATTGCTGACTGGTAGAGTGATGGCTGACTGGTAGAGTAATGGCTGACTGGTAGAGTGATTGCTGACTGGTAGAGTGATGGCTGAGTGGTAGAGTGATTGCTGACTGGTAGAGTGATGGCTGAGTGGTAGAGTGATTGCTGACTGGTAGAGTGATGGCTGAGTGGTAGAGTAATGGCTGACTGGTAGAGAGATGGCTGACTGGTAGAGTGATGGCTGACTGGTAGAGTAATGGCTGACTGGTAGAGTGATGGCTGACTGGTAGAGTGATGGCTGACTGGTAGAGTGATGGCTGACTGGTAGAGTGATGGCTGACTGGTAGAGTAATGGCTGACTGGTAGAGTAATGGCTGACTGGTAGAGTGATGGCTGACTGGTAGAGTGATGGATGACTGGTAGAGTGATGGCTGACTGGTAGAGTGATGGCTGACTGGTAGAGTAATGGCTGAGAGGTAAAGCGCTTGACCGGTCTCGGGTTCAAATCTCGGTGAAGGCTGGGATTTTTAATTCTGTGATTCTTAGAATGCCCATGAGTCCACCCAAGTTTCACCCAACTGACATTAGGTGGTTGCTCGTTGTGCTGGCCACATGACACCCTCGCTCGTTAACTTTGGGCCACAAAAATATATGAACATTACATCATCTGTCTCATAGATCGCAAACCCTGGAAGGAACACTGTACTTTCTACTTATTTATTAGATAAGCCAATAAAATGGATTCACCAGCAGACGATTAATGAAATCATTTTGTGGGTGGGTTATACGAAGACCAACTGCTAAATATCTTAGGTCAAAGGTCAATTCTTTGGAGAGAATTCAATAAGAACTGCAGTATTCTCGAGTCGAGACCATGTAGAATTTAAACCTTCAACTTTGAACTTTGCTGTCTTAGAATTTTAGTTGCTGCTTCCCAAAATAATGACATTCTTAAAAAAAAATTAACTCATCGATACTAGAAAACATTTAACAATACAAATGATTAAAATAAAACAAAAACGAAATGATTCAAATGGTACGAGAATGTAATGCGTAAGGGCCCTTCATTTATTATCTACACTTCATTTATTATCTACACTGAAGATACATAGTTTAAAAAAAAAGCTGGGGAGGGGGGCATGAATGTTTTGCTCTTCTATCCCTCACTTATATCGAGACATCGTCTCTGGATTTATGTTGTAGATTTATAATTCAGTGAAATAATACTAGCTTGACCTCTGCTTTAAAACAGCAGAATGGAAGAAACTGGATTACAACGTGATGTATCACGTGACAAAAACGTTCGATGCAAAAAAAAAATCAATTTAAAAAAAAAAGACATCGTGATGGGAATAGTGATTAATCGTGTTTGTATTATATTGAACAGTGTGTGTTTTGTAAGTTTGTGTGTGTGTGTTTCTACATTTTTATTTTATTTGTTTGATTTTATTACAGAGTTACAATGAACCCCCCCCCCCTTCCCTTGAACAGCCAGGTTGTATTATATGCATGGGAGAGTGTGTGTATGTGTGCACATGTGTCTATATGCGTGTGTGTATTTCAGCTATATTCACACACACACACACAAATATCAGCCATCCTAAATATTACTATCAGTAGTATCCATCTCGTAATAATCGATACCAAGACAATCAATCAATATCGCGGAGATCAACGTCAGAAAATGGACCAGGCTTCACACTGGAGGAAGGGTGGCTAGAAGCGATGAAGATTAAATGAGGGTGACCAGCTCTTGCAGTGACCCAACGGTCCATCAGGCTGAAAATTGAGGTATGCATAATGCATTAGGTAGGTCTCGAAGACTAAGTAAAGTGTGCGTGTGTGTGTGTGTGTGTGTATGTGTGTGTACAAGAAATTTGATCCCAAATATCAAACTCAATAATTTGTTTTTATATTTTCATGTTTTATCGTGTACGTTCCGGATATGCCCGCGTATCATTTTGATCTAAATATGTCAATCAATATTGAATAAATAATAATAATAAGGCAGTCTTCGAGTCCGAAGATTAATGAGGAACGGCTACACAGACCCAGCCGTGACCTACATATTTTTGCCACATCGATGGCAAGCATCACCATTGTCCGCCGGTGGTCGATTAAGATTTTCTTTTCGCCGTCTGCGTTTGTCCTCGGCAGCTGATTTTCTTTTGGTCTCAAATGTTTATCCCTCGGCCTTCGTGAGTGACCTATAGCTGTCTCGTTCTGAAGCAGCATTCAACCAGGTGCTCTCTTCTATGTCAGCTAGGGCTAGTTGGCGCCTAAGCTGGTCTTTAAAGCGTTTCCATGGGGCACCTCTTGAACAAATAAAGGAGGTGATATTCTCACCTTGTAAACGTATAAAAAGAGCCTATCAGAGAGATTTGTGTGTGTTACCTTGGGAAAAGTCACTTATATCCCCCAATCCCCCCTCAGCACATACAAAGTACAGGGTAAAGCTTAAAAAACATTGCAGATAGGCAGAAC
The DNA here is from genome assembly GCF_947242115.1 of Biomphalaria glabrata. Classification (NCBI taxonomy): domain Eukaryota; kingdom Metazoa; phylum Mollusca; class Gastropoda; family Planorbidae; genus Biomphalaria; species Biomphalaria glabrata. Next base: position 11,158,363 of record NC_074713.1, read on the forward strand.
AGAGAGAAAAAAAAAACTTGTTTGAGATAACCGAGATAATGACGGGGAAGACATGTTGCGTTGTATGTATAAATAGATCGTTTGTTTTAGGTGAAATATATAAATGTAATGGTAATAACAGAGATAAATATCAATATTGTTTTTTTTTAAGTGCGTTGCTGTTGTGTCTCCGTCAATACAGAACTTAAATTACGTCCTAGATCCACATGGACGTAGTCCTTCTCCTCCCATGGCATGCAGCACAACAATCGTCGTCAAGCCAAGCACTTCCTGGGGCTCCTGGATGAAAGATTAAACTTAACAAGATAAGAGGTGGAGTACAGATATGACGTCAACAGTCAGCCATCTTGATTGACTTTTGATCTACATGGTGTATATATTTTACTTTAAATCATCATCTTTTCAAAAATATTTTAAAGTTGTTGTTATTTTGAAGAAGAAGAAGATGGTTTGACTGGGTGTTAATGGAACATATAACTTTTTGCATTTTCTAGAATAGTTAGTTCTACTTGGTTAAGGTAACGTACTTTTAGCTTTGCGTGTTTCTAAGTACTTCATTAGTTCTTGTACTTCCATAGGCTACTGGACATTCTCACGATACAGCGTAAACACAATTATCTCCCTTTGTTTGTCTTTCGATTAGAGATCCGGTCTTCGTTATTTAAACAATAAATTACAGTTAGAATGAAAACGGTACGGTTCTGAAACATGGAGAACAACTGAAGCAACAAAAAAATAAAGTACAGACCTTCATCAACAGATGTCTCAGAAATATCTTAAAACTACACTGGTACGACAAAGTAGAAAACACCAAACTGTGGGAGATGAGTGGACAGAAAAATATAGAAGTGCAGATCTTAGAGAGGAAGTGGAGATGGATTGGTCACACCCTTAGAAAAGATACCAACAACAGAGCTAGACAGGCCTTAGAGTGGAACCCCCAGGGAACAAGACGTAGAGGAAGATAAAAAAGAACGTGACGACGCAGTATAGTAGATGAAGCCGAGAGGACCGGAAAGAGCTGGAAAGCCATTAAAAAAAAATTAGGAAGAGACCGTGGAGAGTGCTGTGTTTTTACTATTGTTCCATGAGGAACTCCAAGGAAGGATGATTATGATGAGAATAAAAAAAACAAGCAAAATTTTTTTTAAAAATTAAAAAAACAACAACAACAAAGCTTGTATAAGAGAAAGAACAGCATAATTACTGCCATGCACCTCAATATTCTAATATTTATCTCCTTTTATCTATATAAAGCAAAAAGTAATTAATTAATTAAAGCTAATTTATTAAATAACTGGTCAATTTTGAGATTGATTCAAGTATTGTCATAGACAATGGGTAATTGTGTAAACTGAGACTGAAAAGTGGGAGAAATAACGTGTTCAAATTTTTACCTGACAGACAAACAGACAGACGGAGTGTGTTAATAATACAAGCTTTGTGAGAAACATGCTTTAGGGTTAGGGTTATGGTAAGGGTTAGTGTTAACACGGTAAATATGCAAACACTTTTTGAAATAAAAGAAACAGCCTTGTATTGCGCACATACAAGAAGCGTTTCATCCTTTGCTTATGTTTCTTGCATGTTTACCTAAGACATGTTTATACGAAGTCTAGAACAAAAGGCTGACTAAAAAAATCTGTCATGATGAAAGCGGTAATGTCAAACAGTTCTCTATTTTAGGTTTGAATCAATACTTGACTTTGTCCAATGCCCGTCTTCCCTTTACAAGCAAGTCTTTTATCTTGTACTAGACCTGCACGTGCGGACTTTCTAATTCATTCCTAGAACTTGTTAGAAGAAAGATGTCGATGCTCAGTGGCACTATTTGTTACGTTGCCATGGCAATAGCACAACAAAGTGATACGGTCAGATATTGGGGGTGGGGGGGGGCGCTATCTAGGTCAGTGCTGCAAGGGCTAATAACTGTCACAAAATATGTCGATCTAAGACTTCTGCTACTGTGTGTGTGTGTGTGAATCTATGTATTTGTGAGTAACTATATAAGGAAGTAAAGGTAAAAAGAGAGAGAGAGAGAGAGAAAGAGAGAGAGAGAGAGAGAGAAAGGGAGAGAGATTCTTGTCAGGTAAAAGAACTGTGTAAAATTTCTGCTTCATCCGAGATTGGGTGTGGGAGAAATAACGTGTACAACATTTGTTTCACCAGACAGACAGACAGACAGACAGAGAGTTGATAGAAGCTTGGTAAAAAAAGAGAGAGAATGAGAGAGAGAAATGGAGAGAGATAACTTGAGAGAGACAGGGAAAGATAGAGAGAGATTAAAATAAATAGAGAGAGAGTGAGACAGAAAGAGAGCGTGTGTGAGAGAAGAGAAACTCTAGACTATATAAAATGTTTCGGCTAGTCTAAGATATCAAAGGGCGTGGTGGTCAAGTTGTATAGCGCTTGGCTTTCGAACCGAGAAGTCTGGAGTTGGAATCCCAGTGAGTGCCAGTGAGGACTGGAATTTTGAACCTTTTTTTTTTTTAGGACGACCCAACAATAGGTACCTGATATGCGAAGTAAAGGGGAACAACCTGATGTGCTGGTCACATGGCATCCTCCTTACACCCCACAGCTTAGAAATATGAAATATCTGTTCATTCTGTTCCCATATATCGGAATATCGGAAAGTGTTACCTTTACTTTGTATTTATTTAGTATATGGTATAACTAGGACTGATTAGTATATGGTATAACTGGTTCGTACTAGTATACGGTATAACTAGGGTGTACTAATATAAGATATAACGATAATAACGTGTACATACCAGTATAAGGAATAATTGGGACGTATTAACATAGGATATGACTGGGACATACCAGTATAAGATAAAACTGGCACGAACTAGTAAAACTGGGAAGCTATTTACAGATGCAAAGCAAATGGAGATTTAAATGGTTAATACTTTACAAACTAATAGACATCAACTTTATTGTCTACATACCATTTAGCCCAGGCATACTTTGTCCCAAAATTATCTTAAACATCTCTTTAAAGAGCTGTTCTAAAACTCGAAAGTGTAACTACAAAAAATGTTGTGAAGATATCAATTGATTAGTAATAAACAACCAAACTTATGCACATATCTTTCCATTGACCACTTGCTAATGCTTTTATATCTGCGACTAGTCCTGGGGTCGGCAACCTTTTGTGTCGGAAAAGCCAGAAATTACAATTTACAAGATTTTTTTTCTTCTGAACATTTCGTTAAGAATTCTTTAAACTGACGATGGTTTAATTTTGATCCAAAGAATCGTAGTTGCCCCTTTACTTTTTCCTGTCATACTTCTGGCTTCATCAGTTGCTATTGAAACGGTTTAATTTATATTGATTATATTGCTTTCCTCTAGTTTATCATGAGAGCTGTAGCAATCCTAGAAGTTCTTCTTTAGGACCTTGGGAAGAAATTTACCTGACAAAAAGGCCAACTTGTGTCGTGTCTTTTATGTCGTAAGACTCATCTATATCAAGTGATAAGGAAGAAGAAAGTTGAATATCTTCCACCTGAAAATATGTTACATTTCAAGATATGGAGAGGGGTGCGCTGAAAAGCGAGTACAAGTGGCTGAGAGATAGAATCGAATCAGAACAATTTTTAATTAAAAGTTGTTTTTTTCAATAAAATAAATAATATTTGCGCATGAAACTAAAGAGCTGCATCTTAACATCCAAAGAGCCGGATGTGGCTCGCGAGCCGCAGGTTGCCGACCCCTGGACAGTCTGTATTCACAAGCCTCCCCCACAGTTTCAGAATGACTGAGTACATCATCCATAGAAACATCTGTGTGTGTATGTGTCCCAGAACTGTTGGACATTGACCTTCGAAACTTTGGAGATCATGTATTTTGTGTGAGATGTAAGCCCATGTGGGCTGTATGCGGACATTCAAGCGAATGAAAGCAAGAACTATGAACAATTTCTGAACAAAGTTTTTACATTTGGTGTTGTGATACCATAAAATTCATTTTCTTTTAAATGTATCTTTTGAAAAATAAAGGGAAAAAAACAACAACATATCTTTCCATTGGCTGTCTTCAGTCGTAAGTCAACAATGCCTTATCTCAAAGAGCACTTCTTGCTGTGGTTTAAAGCTCCTATTTGAGAAGGCAATTACTTTTACATGTGATATTGAAGCCTGGCTGCTTACTATATAAAAACCCAAGCAACAAAAATGTTAATCAAATTCATAAAGATAAAAATATTTTAAAACATTTATTCCTACTTACTTCAGCAGATATTGGAAGATCTCTTTATTTTGAAGGTACAGTGCATAGTGCAACGGTGAACGCTTGGACGTCACCTCCTGTATGTTGACGTCACCGCCCGAGGTGACCAGCACGTTGAGCAGATCGCTATCACCTTTCTGTACCGCCGTCAGGACAGGGGCGGCCCCATGGGCATCGTGAGCATTGATCAGCTGGTGGAGATAAGATAAAAGTGACTCTCTGATGTCATCACAGACGTAATCTACAGGCTGTTTGTGTTAATAGATTATAAAATATTAAGCTAAGGATTATATTGTTTCGAATCGTGTTAATTAATCAATATGAACGCAAGTTCAATTATCCTATCACGTGGTCTAATGAGGAGCTCACTCATCGTATCTGAAGCTGAGGTTTTTAAGATCTCGACTGTCCCGCTTCCTAAAAAAATGAGTTATATCGTTAGTTCCGGAATAGAAAAAAGATGTGCTTGTGTTTAAGTATTGGAAACAGAAAGTGTCTAGATGGTAGAAAAAAACAACATAGTTCTCAAACTTATCAGAAAATATTTCTATGTCCCCGACTAGCCAAGCATCATGTTCGTAACAAGGTCTATAGATAGATGTTACATTCATTTTACTTTGTCATATTCAAAATTAGCGGAAAGACAAATACAGTCGAACCAGGCTAAACTATTCAATCAAACAAGGCCTTGAAATAAACAAAAAAAAAGTTCAATTCTAGAAAAGGTCAACAACTGCCAATACAAAAAGGAGATCGTGTAATGTCATGCTCTACTGTTTTTGTTTCCATGTGTTCATTTTGTCATTGTTCTATCGATTGTTCAAAATTTTATCTGAAGTCGTTTGTATAAATATTTCAGTGGGCTTCAATATCAACTCACTCTGTCTGTCTGTCTGGTAAAAAGTTTGTATAAATTATTTCATCCGACACCCACTCTCGAATCAAGTTGAAATTTTGCTAAATTATTTCTTTTACCTGAAAACACAAAAATCAATAAAAAAGAATATTAACTGATAAGTTAATTAACTATTGGTAATTTTTTTTTGGTATCTCGAACAAAGGAAAGAAATTGTACTTGACTGAATTGGTGTCATAAACTGGATTAGTCCCCTTAGTAGGTCGCCATTCAAAATGGAAAGAAACAGCCTAAAACTATACAATCGTCAAATTCGTCATCAGGTCATAAGTTCCTCATTAGCAGAAGTGAGCTGCACGTCTGTCCCAGGAGTCGAGAGCCACGAGTCAGAATTCAAGTCATTCCACTTTTTCATATTGTTTTGATAAATCCTTCTTAAAAGAACTACGGTAAAATCCATCCCGATATCCCTTTGTATCTTTCCCCCTCCTCTCACTTTCACAACAGGCCAGACAAGTGATAGGATCATATCGTAGTGAGACAAGTGATAGAATCATAGCGTAGTAAGAAAGTTATAGGATCATAAGGTAGTGAGAAAGTGATAGAATCATAGGGTAGTGAGAAAGTTATAGGATCATAGCGTAGTGAGAAAGTGATAGAATCATAGGGTAGTGAGAAAGTTATAGGATCATATCGTAGTGAGACAAGTGATAGAATCATAGCGTAGTAAGAAAGTTATAGGATCATAAGGTAGTGAGAAAGTTATAGGATCATAGCGTAGTGAGAAAGTGATAGAATCATAGGGTAGTGAGAAAGTTATAGGATCATAGCGTAGTGAGAAAGTGATAGGATCATATCGTAGTGAGACAAGTGATAGAATCATAGCGTAGTAAGAAAGTTATAATATCATAAGGTAGTGAGAAAGTTATAGGATCATAGCGTAGTGAGAAAGTTATAGAATCATAGCGTAGTGAGAAAGTTATAGAATCATAGGGTAGTGAGAAAGTTATAGGATCACAGCGTAGTGAGAAAGTTATAAGATCATAGCGTAGTGAGAAAGTGATAGGATCATAGCGTAGTGAGAAAGTGATAGGATCATAGCGTAGTGAGAAAGTGATAGGATCATATCGTAGTGAGAAAGTGATAGGATCATAGCGTAGTGAGAAAGTGATAGGATCATAGGGTAGTGAGAAAGTGATAGGATCATAGCGTAGTGAGAAAGTTATAGGATCATAAGGTAGTGAGAAAGTTATAGGATCATAGCGTAGTGAGAAAGTTATAGAATCATAGCGTAGTGAGAAAGTTATAGAATCATAGGGTAGTGAGAAAGTTATAGGATCACAGCGTAGTGAGAAAGTTATAAGATCATAGCGTAGTGAGAAAGTTATAGGATCTTAGCGTAGTGAGAAAGTGATAGGATCATAGCGTAGTGAGAAAGTTATAGGATCATAGCGTAGTGAGAAAGTGATAGAATCATAGGGTAGTGAGAAAGTTATAGGATCATAGCGTAGTGAGAAAGTGATAGGATCATAGCGTAGTGAGAAAGTGATAGGATCATAGCGTAGTGAGAAAGTGATAGGATCATAGCGTAGTGAGAAAGTGATAGGATCATAGCGTAGTGAGAAAGTGATAGGATCATAGCGTAGTGAGAAAGTGATAGGATCATAGGGTAGTGAGAAAGTGATAGGATCATAGCGTAGTGAGAAAGTGATAGGATCATAGCGTAGTGAGAAAGTGATAGGATCATAGCGTAGTGAGAAAGTGATAGGATCATAGGGTAGTGAGAAAGTGATAGGATCATAGCGTAGTGAGAAAGTGATAGGATCATAGCGTAGTGAGAAAGCTAAAAACATGAAATAGCGCTAAACAAAACAATTGGTACAAATATTTCTAATCGCACACATTTATTATTGTAAGTCTACATCTGTTACAATGATTGATCCAAACTAATTGTTACAACTACACTTAATATAACCCTGTTTTATTTTTCAGTACTTTACTGACACAAAGACTTTGACTAAATAGAGTAATTAAAAAGGCATCGCATATCACTCGAACACAGCTACCATCACTTGAAGAGCTTTTTCATGAAAGATGGCTTTCCAAAACACTCTCGATTCTTAAGGACAACCTGCACCCATTTAACCACTGTTACATATGATCTGAACGAAGTGGTCGTCTCTTTTCTATTAGGACTAAAACAGAAAGATTATAAAACTCCTTTATCCCACTATCGGTCAGAGTGTTACAAGATCATCTTTCGTCATTGAGAAGTACATTGAAGTCAAATTCATAAAGCGCTGGTTGTGAATGTGTATGTGTTTCGTGTGTGAATGTTCGCATTTTTTCATCTATACTGTTATTGTACAGTAGTTATGCTGATGTTGTCAATTGTAACTGAATTTCCAATTGATTGGATCAATAAAATTATCTGATCTTATCTTATTTTTGTGCTCCAATGTTTTGTTTTGTTGATATAGTATGAGCCAAAACTGCATTCGTTTTCAGATCGAGGCTCATTCAGAAGGCCAATTTCAACTGGTTATGTGGCATTTTGTAAATATATATTTGTTCTCTTATTTACAAGAGGACTTTTGCAATAGATCCCTTATTTGTTCACTTCTCTTCAAAATATAAATACTAGATACTTCACGCAGTGCAAACCGTGAATGATGGGGCCACAAATATGTGCCCCCCCCCTGCTCGAAAAGGTTGACGCCCCTGTGCAATAAAGTCTATTGAAACATAAGAATAATAACAAAATGGCAAGAGTGCATGCATTGAGATGGTTATGTTTTTGTCACTTCCGCTGAAGATTGAATACCTTTCCATTCATCATTGCTAGCCACCCGTTCTAAGATGCATAAGAAAAAATATATATACAAGTTTAAATCAAGGCACATTTGGCATAAATTTACAATAAATTATAAATCTACTAGCATTTATCTATTATACATATTGTGTTCATGTACAAATGAATTATCATTTAGTATGATAGCATAATGTATTATTGCAGTGCTAATTCTAGGGTTCCTGACATTATTGATAGAATAGACGTAACATATTGATTTGCTTACGGCTTGTATTTATTATATGTCTCAAGACACTTAATTACAAGCTTCAATCAAAACAATTTCAGGAAACATTTTCTAGCTAATACCTGGAATTAGCTTGAAGCAGAACTCAACTGCCAGACATGACACGAACTTTCAATAATTTTGTCGTGTAGAACTCTTTGAGTGCGGCACCGAATTTTTGGCTTTGACACTAACGAAATGATTTTAAGTATAACTATGAATCATGAACTATGAACAGTTTCGGATTTATGTGTGTTAAAAATAAGAGATCTTGGTTCCTTGTAATGAACATAGTAAACCGATCTCGGCCAGGATGGCTGCCTGGTCGTGCGGTTTGCGCGCTGGACTGACGTTCGGATTTATCGACGGTCGAGGGTTCAAACCCTGTCCGCTCCCATCCCCCGTTTCCTGCGGGAGGTTTGGACTAGGAATTAAACTTCATCTTCAACTCTGAAGGAACATCCGAAAACATATAAAACAAAACAAGACTACCCGCTTATGATCCTATATTTGCGAGGATGGATTTATAACTCTGCAGCGGGTATATAACACTGAACAATGTAAATGATCATGACATATTAAAAAGAAGAAGCATCGAACTGTCGACTTTTGTGAATAAGTAATACTCGTCCCTGCCCCGTGGAGATCATAGACATTTAGAACGACAGGGACCTCGGAAGTCTTTATCGCACTGTTTGTTGTCCTCTGTGTTGACTATAACAATGTTAATGTAACTATTCACTTTGGACATCACAGTATTCACTCTACAATAGAAATCCAATATTTTGGCTCCGGTGGAGCAGATATTGTGGAACATTCAATGATGACGACTGCACCCTCAGAAGTCTTCATCACTTTGTTTTGTTGTCCTTTGTGTTGTGTATAAGATATTGATGTAACTACACACATACTGAATAAAAAAGAATTGAATGAAGCTTGAGAAAAAGATAAGATAAGAAAACAAATCTTATCCATGTCACAGAGATTTGGCGAGCAAAACGTTCCTCCGGGGCATGAAAATCACTTAGAAATATAGGCTGCTTGTGGCGTCCTCTGAGGATGGCGCCCGGGGCATCGAGCCCTTTGCCCCCCTCACTACGCCTCTGCCATGTCGTAGGGTGCATATGAATTTAACCCTTACACCGACATGTAGACCCCGTGAGAAGCAAATGCTGACATCCAGTGGCACTGATACATACCAGACGTGATTGGGGGGGGGGGGGTTGGACCCGTATCCCGTATTTCTCACACCATATGTTATAACCGCAATGCTTGTTGGGTATCACCTCCAATAAAAGAATGTCAAAAATGTAAAGTCCCTAATCATGTTACTCTAACCCCTAGCAGAAACAAAAAAAAACAACTGTCCCACGGCTCTTAGAGCTAATTAAATAAATAAACAAAACACAGCACGCCGGCATTTAACACACATTGTATCTCCAAGACGAACACACGTGTCACTCATGTGTCACACACGATTCATGTGAACAAATGGCCTGCTTAAGGTAATGAAATATATGTAGACATATCCTTCTAATACCTGAGTTCATGGGTAGCGAAACCAAGTCCTGGAGCTCTTGGGTTAAAATTAACCAATTTAGTAAACACAAGAATTGTTCCATTAATAGCTTAAATTTCTTCATTGACAATAACAAAAAAATAACCCAAGGGACTTAAACCTGACCCAGCTGTTCATTCATGCTTTTTTTCTCATGACTGACTTTACAAAACATGTGTATTGATTTTTGAACAATCAATAATTATATCATTTGTGAACATTGTTTCTGATATTTCGTACTTTAATAGTAATATTCTTCTGTCTCCTTCTCAATCAATCAATCAACCAACTAATTAATTAATTTGACAAACTATTTATCGATCATTCTGTCAACCTGACCGTCCGTTGTTTATATCTTTAGCAATCTGTAAAGTCTCCCTGATAGGTGGCCTATACCACCGGAATGTTATACGTAATTCAATGGGAACAAATATTTAATTGAGTTTCACTCTCTTCTCTCTTTCTCTCTCTTACTCTCTTCTCTCTTTCTCTGTTTCTCTCTTCTCTCTTTCTCTCTTCTCTCTTCTCTCTTTCTCTCTTCTCTCTTTCTCTCTCTCTCTTTCTCTCTTCTCTCTTTCTCTCTTTCTCTGTTTCTCTCTTCTCTCTTTCTCTCTTTCTAGCGATCTGGACATATATCAATGCAAGTCTGAATGTGTGTACTTAATTCTGCTTTAATATTGTAATTCATTTAAACTCATACACATATTTATTGTTTGTTTTATTTATTTCTGAAGTTCAGATTAGAAGATAATAAGATATTGATCCAAAACTATATCATGACGGCGGGGGGATGGCAGAGGGTATGGTCGGAACCTTGGACCATTGAGACAAGACCATTGTTCAGAGCGCAAACCACATGACCAGAGACCATCCATTTAAAATACTAAATTTGAGATAGTTCATTAATTGAACATATTCATCATTCCTATATCATACGATAATGACGGCCATCAATTCGAAAACACATTAGTCCACATCCTTGAATAGCCTCTTACTTTAGCTTTGCCTCCTCGTTAGTTCTGACCACCTCTTTAAGTTCCGCCTACCTCTTTAGTTCTGACCACCTCTTTAGTTCTGACCACCTCTTTAGTTCTGACCACCTCTTTAGTTCTGACCACCTCTTTAGTTCTGACCACCTCTTTAATTCTGACCACCTCTTTAGTTCTGACCACCTCTTTAGTTCTGACCACCTCTTTAATTCTGACCACCTCTTTAGTTCTGCCTACCTCTTTAGTTCTGCCTAAGATAAGACGAACACATTCAACGGCCCCGGAGTGGACGGCTAAGTGAAGAGAATTGAACCCTGATCCGTCCATGATGGAAGGGTCGGCTCCATGTTCCAGTAACAGTTTGACCATTTTCTCGTCTCCCAGACGACACGCCAGGTGGAGGGCAGTTTTCTTCTATTAGAGATATAAGAAGATCAATTAGATAATACTTAATAATATTAAGGTTAGAAAACTATATAAACACAAGGAACATCTAAGGATGATTTTTAATAAAAATTTAATAGTATAAACAAGCTAGAGTCTAGAATAAATTATTTAGAGTCTAGGTAATTACAAACTTTCTTGTACTATTTAAGCAGAGCTGAAGTTCGAAACCAAATACTTTTTTTTTTTGTTCTATTTTATATTTGGAACAAAGGTACATTTGAGTTATAGAAATGAATAAAGGAAATATTTGGCCCAGTGTCACAGAGTGGTCATTCGACTGACCAGTGTTTTATTTCCTTGATCAACAATACAATATAATACATTAAATGCTCCATAGGTGAAGTATAGTAACTACGTGTTAATCAAGTAGTACTACAGCTCATGGAGGCCCCCGGCCTGCTTCAGCTCATGGAGGCCCCTGGCCTGCCTCAGCTCATGGAGGCCCCTGGCCTGCCTCAGCTCATGGAGGCCCCTGGTCTGCCTCAGCTCATGGAGGCCCCTGGCCTACCTCAGCTCATGGAGGCCCCCGGCCTGCTTCAGCTCATGGAGGCCTCTGGCCTGCCTCAGCTCATGGAGGCCCCTGGCCTGCCTCAGCTCATGAAGGCCCCTGCCCTGCCTCAGCTCATGGAGGCCCCCGGCCTGCTTCAGCTCATGAAGGCCCCTGGCCTGCCTCAGCTCATGGAGGCCCCTGGCCTGCCTCAGCTCATGGAGGCCCCCGGCCTGCCTCAGCTCATGGAGGCCCCCGGCCTGCTTCAGCTCATTCTTCCATTCAGATCTCTTTTGAGCTTTTTCGTTTCCATGCAAGAACTCTTTAAGCTTATGTAGGCCTAGACATCATCAATCCATTGTATTCGTGGTGGGCAGGTTAATTGCACAGGTCAATCTTTGAAGAGTTACTTAATGAAACTTAACATTCTGCTAGTGATTTGTTTCACAAGGATAAATATTAACCATAAATCTAGATTCTTTAACAAACTAGATCTAAATCAAAAGCTTATTTTGGTGCAGAGGTCACGTGTTTTTATTGCACACTCTCATTGGATCTTTAGGTAGCCTGCCGCTTCCCCCTCCCCCCCCCCTTCCCCCCAAAAAATGTGTTTGCGTCTTACCGAGTAACTCATCTCATTCACGTCTGCTCCGTACTTCAAAAGCAGTTTGCAGCAGTCCAAAATCTCTTCATGTTTTGTTAATGAAGCGCCAGCCGCTTTTTTGACGTACTGTATCACGGCAGGTTCTGGTTCATCCCTGGTCACGTGATGCCGCGTGATGACATTGCAATGTTACATTAAAGTAAAGAAGGGATATAAAAAGTGTTAGAAAGTATGAAAGATCAATTGGATAAATTTGTGAAACAAGAAATATAAATCATTTTTAGAATGCATATTTGACCTATAGATACCTTGTTTATCGTCATTGACTTTAGGTGAAGGGAATGAATTTATAAAAAAAACAAAAAAAAACAAGAATATTTTTCTTTAAATCGACATACTTTCAATAATACACAGAAAGCTGTTGATGCTGAGGTTTACTACAATACTCTCCACTTGCTATAGCCTCAATGAAACCCAATACTTATGTAGTGGGGAGGACATAATATACGGGTCGGCTCAACTTGACCAAGCACCGGTCAGCAAAGGGTCAAGTTGACCTCTGCCCCGGTAGCTGAGATTTGAATTCCTTTTCCTGCTGGCATCCTCGATTGAAACTTGCTGCTACGCACCTACTCCAATACCACCTTGTCTGATCCTGCTGTGTTTGTCCTAAGTTCATTGTTTTGACCAAGGCTGCAGGTAAACACATTTTTACTGTTTCTTGTATATCACATATTCTTGTTTATTTTTTATTAATTACTTTGTCATTTATTTTTATTAATGTTTGGTGGTGTTCCATATCTCTCTTATGTTTATAAAAGAGATGATTGGTTCACACTATAAGATTTTCTTTTTTGTTTTTGCTTGATCTAGTATTTATACCTGATGTTGTGTTTACATTTTTTTACAAATTGGTCCGTTCATTTAGACCATATAATTATGTTTATTTTATGCTCTTTAGTAATCATGTTGTATGTTTGCCTTTGGCAGGTTTTTTGTGTACATTAAACTTGAAATAAGCCTCCTGACTTGCTTCGTCATTTTGGTTGTCATATTCTGTGCTGAACCCACCACACTTAATTAATGCAAACAAAATGAACACGCCAAAGATAGAAGACTCGTATGCCGCCTTGTTGTATAGTGGACAAAAATGCATACATTGTAATAGTGATTATGTTCATCTACAGCAGCGGTTCTCAACCTTTTTAGCTCGGCGACCCTTTTTTACAATCCTCCCACTCTGCCGCGACCCCCCCCTCCCCCCACACACACACATACAGCAATAGAAGAGTAGACAATACCAATCCATATTTTCGATGGTCTTAGGCGACCCCTGGCAAATGGTCAATCGACCCCCAAGGGAGTCGCGACACACAGGTTGAGAACCCCTGATCTACAGTAACAACTATTAAGGTAGTGACGATAATTCTTCATCGTCAACAAAACATTGTTTGAGTCAGGGGTTAAAGGGTTAATACCTCCATTTCAAAGCTCTTGCTGTAAACATGGCGGCGGCACATAATGCGTGTAGTGTTGCCACACAACTCAAGAGCAAGGGGCTTACCCGACTAACTAAATGGGAATTCACTTAATAGGAATCCATCCTGTGTTTGGGCTAGACTAGATTGTTCAGGTATGAATAACCTCTTAACAACGCGAAAGCTCGTTCGGGCATTCAAACCCAGGGGGCTTTATGGGAATTAAATTAAATAAAACAATGTATTAAGGTTTACTTGCTTGACAATACATCAAAGCTGTCGCAATATGATAATGTTACCAAGCGATGTAGTAAACACAAAAGGTGTTGCCATTAACCTAGTGTTTAAAGTGGCATTGTATTCACATTTCTCTCATCTGCAGCCATGCAATTTTCTCTGCTTGCCTCACAGTGAGAGAGACAGAACACTTTTATTTTATAAAGGCAGTTGATAATCTTTTAAAATCGTCAGATCTTTCTAGTTCACAGTTCCCCAAGAAAGACAACTCGTACCGGTAACACTCCTGAATGAGTTTCCTTGACTCCAGGAGACCCAGCTCTGAAAGAAGTTTACTCAGGATTTTGACGTTCTCACTCTTGACCAGTTGACGAAATCTTTCATTGCCGTCCATCCTGTTCATTTCGCTGGACATAGTGGACAACTGAAGGGACAGTTGATTAGCTGACACACCTTCACTGTATCAGATTCTAGTGTTTGTAATCTGCAATCAAAATTTTGATAATTTTTTGTTAAACATAATTTTCATGCATCTTTAGCAGCCAATGTAACATCTTTTAACTAAAAACAAGATTACAAAGAGAGTTTGTGTTATCACACAAACTCAAGGCTGCCCCCATCGAATTCATCAATGGACCAGGAATATTCAAACCATAGTAAAAAAAAAAAGGGCCTTTATTTGGACCATATATTCTCGTTTTATTAAATTTACCATATGACTCCTTTTAGCAAATTTTTTCTAGGTATAAGACTAAAAGAACCGGCTTATTGGACGCCGACCCCTCCCCTTTTTCCAAATACATATAAAAAATCAACAACACATTAATTAAGGATAATACTAAAACCAACACTATGGTAACACACCACAGGTTTAGCTTGGACTAAGAAATGATTCTTTTATTTTAGTGTGCAAGTTGTATTAGTTAATAAAAGTTGAACTATTATAATTATGCCAAAACCATTTTATAAAGACACATTTGAATCACCTGAAGTCGCTGTCATTGATAGCCCCATCAGTTTCTTTTGACTCGTCAGGCTTTGAAAGTATTGGATCATCTCTCTGTCTTTGGAGCAGCACAAATCTAAACAAACAAATATAACATACGGTAAAATTGTTACTATTTTAACAAGACCTCTACTCAAGTCAGATATTCGGTTTACTAAGTCACGGTAAAGTCATAATTGTGTTTAAAGTACAGGATAGATATAAATAGTAAAACTTTGATCCTAGCTGATCTAAAAGAAATTTCTTTTTATTTAAATAGTATTTTTAAATTATAAATCGTTTAATGATAATATGATAAAAGAATTTTAAAAACTAGTTAGAGTTTTTTCACAAATAAATAGACATTAAAATGCTTATTTTCTGAGAAACTTGTACACTAAGGTGATAGATGATATGGAGATCAACATTAAACTTGGAGAGGAAATGCCTAGTCGGGGAAAAACCACCACCATATAATAAATGAAAAACTGTCATGAAATCCCCATATTGATGAAACTATAAAAAAAAATTAAACAAAACATTAGGGTTTATTAAAAGAAATTTCTATAAATCAAATAAGAAAATAAAACTAAAATGTTATTCAACCTTGGTTAGGCCAATAATAGAATATGCATCCTCTGTTTGGGACCCCTCAACTCAAGAAAACATTAAGAAACTGGAACAGACACAAAATAGAGCAGTGAGATTCATAACAAACGAATATTCACATTTGACTAGAGTAACACCTTTAGTTAAATCACTAAATTTATGAAGCCTTCAGGACAGAAGGCTCAAAAGTAAAGTAGCAATCATACATACAACACTGAACCATAATCTTCAAATACAAAAACAAAATTTAATAAAATACTCTGAAAGACACAAAAGTAAAGGCACATTCCTCGTCCCATATGCTAGGACACATTTGTACAAATTCTGCTTCTTCCCTAGTGCTATTAGAGCATGGAATGGGTTGCCTGAGCTAGCCAGGAAAACCAGTGACTTGGCAGAATTTAAGTCATCGGTTAATATGCATGACTGAATGCATGACGCGTAGGACGTAATCATCTTCTTTTTTGAAGTAACGTCTGTATTATATAAGATAAGAAGATAAGACCACATCCACTATGTGTAGTATAAACCACTTTTATTATAAACCACTACTTCTAGTATGAACCAGACCACTACTTCTAATATGAACCACAACTTCTAGTATGAACCACTACTTCTATTTTGAACCACTACTTCTAGTATGAACCACTACTTCTATTTTGAATCACTACTTCTAGTATGAACCTCTACCTCTATTATGAACCACTACTTTGATTTTTTTACAAGGTAAGCCTTTGCAGTTAATACATTTTATCGATATATTGTCGACATAATGTCGATAAAAACTGATGACATTAAATGTCATGAACAGCAGCATTGTCTTGTGTACCGATTCTGTTTTGTGATTCGATCCTAATGTCATACACACACACACTAATGAAACCGAACCCAAAGAACGTAATATGTAGAATGACGCACAGACAACATAGCACAACAATGAACCAATTAGTAATCTAGAGTTTGAATGGAGTTAACTCCAGACCGTTGAACCAAAGCACAAACTAGGCTAGGAAATCAATAGCCGGGATCAATGAGATAGCTCCCGCGTTAATTGTCAGTATTTGCTCAATAAAAGATGTCACTGGAGAGTTCTTTTGGGTTTTTTTTTTTAAAGTTAAAGCAGAA
Source organism: Biomphalaria glabrata (assembly GCF_947242115.1). Taxonomy (NCBI): domain Eukaryota; kingdom Metazoa; phylum Mollusca; class Gastropoda; family Planorbidae; genus Biomphalaria; species Biomphalaria glabrata. The sequence goes on from NC_074713.1 coordinate 11,175,048, forward strand.
TCTGTGATTTATTTCCCTTCAGTGTTCTAATTAAAGAAAGCTTATTGATTATTGAACTAAAAAACAGTACATTATTGATTATTGAACTAAAAACAGTAGAAGTTCTAATGTCACAGAATTTAAACATAGCCAGCTGAGCTTTTATTACATGTTAGAAAATAAAGATAGCTTTTTATTTCCTGGTTGTACGTAAATGCAGATGGGTTTTTATTATTGAAAATCCAGTGGTAATTTACAGTCTATAAACATTTTTCCTGATTAAAAAACAACAACACTTCAATGTTTAAAATAGTGTTGTGATACAAACTAGAGACCTTACTAACGGGAAAGAAGATGGGAAATAGAACTAAAACTCATATTATATTGCTTTTAAAACATTCATCAATTTTGAGAGACTACCCACAAATAAAATCAACAAAATCCCTGGTTTTAAATCTTGTACACATCTTTTTTTTTTTAATTTGGTCATTTAATCAAGCAAAAATGTGAAAATACTTTTTAAAAATAAGAGAAGGTTATCTACGGGAAAGAACGCCGCATTTACAGCCATCTATCTCTGTACTGTAAGATTTATTTCCCCTTTTCTATATAAAAGTAGTTCATTGCCTCTATTTAATATTCTGATTGGTTATTATTTGTAGGGGTGATTCGTGTTTTGTTAGGAACAATAAATCATTGTGCAAAGTTTGGTACCCCGACAAAATAGCGCGATAAAATAGCGCTGACAACATAATGCGACTAAATAGTGCGAACAAAATAGCGCCGACAAAATAGCGCGAACAAAATAGCGCCTACAAAATAGCGCGAACAAAATAGCGCCGACAAAATAGCGTGAACAAAATAGCGACGACAAAATAGCACTAACAAAATAGCGCAGGAAAAATATATTTCAGTCATTTTGAAAGAAATACTTTAGATATCGTAAAATATAAATATGCAAACAGTAAGCAAAAATTATAATAAGCTGAAATGACTCATTTTAAAATATATTATTTATTTACATTCCAAAAGTGTACTTTGAAAACTGGCAAAGATACTTGTCAGAGTTACAGACACAGACACACACACACAAACTATCAAAAGTTAAATGGTAGGAAATTTCCCGAAGAAATTCCATCCCTGCTGGAACGGGGAGAATAGAAGTGGACAAAATAACATGTTCAACAGTTGAACCCCACAGACAGACAGACAGCGTGAGTTGATGAAAGCTTTCAAAAAATATACAGGTCTGTATTTCGTGAAATTTAAAAACACGAAGAATTCTCACCTGCAGTTATGTACCTTACAGAGCACCTAATTATCCCCCCTTACACCAGTGATTGGCACTCAACTTGTTTGACACCACAACATCGTTAAAAGAAGACAAATCGAATGCTCCCCTTCTATTAGCTTGACATGCTTTAGGGTGCTAGACCAACTTAAGCATAACTTGTTCACATAACTTTGTTTACATAACTTGTTCACATAACTTTGTTTACATAACTTGTTCACATAACTTTGTTTACATAACTTGTTCACATAACTTTGTTTACATAACTTGTTCACATAACTTTGTTTACATAACTTGTTCACATAACTTTGTTTACATAACTTGTTCACATAACTTTGTTTACATAACTTGTTCACATAACTTTGTTTACATAACTTTGTTTACATAACTTTGTTTACATAACTTTGTTTACATAACTTTGTTTACATAAATTGTTTACATAACTTGTTTACATAACGTGAAGGAAATTTGAATATCTCATTAAAAATAAAAAGCAAAAAGAAAACAAGGTTACAAAGACAGTTTGTGTGGAAACACAAACTCAAAATCGGCCCCCGAAAAGGTCCATCCAGGCAGGCTTCAATATTTTCAGAAAGAACATGCAAATGAAATTATATCAAAGACAAATGAGAGATAAGAATGGAGAAAGAAGGTTAACATATCTTGTGTAGTGCCCCAACGGTCCCGCAGATCAAAGGATAGGTGAAAGTGAATGTAAAGTTACTTGTGAACCTGTCCTAACTAGTTCCCCTTTTAGACCTTGTGGTCTATAGGACAGATGATTTAAAGTTCATCTGTTTTTGTGGCCTACGATTAGCGAGGGTGTCATGTAGCCAGCACAACGACCAACCGCCAATACTTTTCCCCAACTAATGTCAGGTACCCATTAGAGCTGAGTGGACTCAGAGGCGCCCAAAGATTCCAAAGTTGAAAATCCCAGTCTTCACCAGGATTTGAACCCGGACCCCCAGTTCGGAAGCCAAGCGCTTTACCGCTCAGCCACCGCGCCTCACTTGGCCTAACTGATGTCTTATAATTGATCCAATTGTTCTGAAAAGGCTCAATCTCTTATTCGAATCCTCAAAAAAAAAAATAAAAAAAAATAATTTCCGCAATAAAAAAAAATTTTCATAAAAATAAAATTTATAAGATTATTATTCATTTTAAATTAGGTTTAACTTATAATGCATACTAATTAGCTTTTTCACTTTAAAAAACTGCTTGCATAACTGATTTTAAAAATTAGATTTTTCGCTTTCAGAAAAAAAAAGTAGCCGTTGCATCAGAACTTTGAATGGTCTAAAATATTGTGATGTCGGATTTTCAATATCTTTTCTAGTTTACGAGATCTAAACGGGACGGACGGACAGACGGACAGACGGTCAGTCGGACAGACATTTCGCACAAAACTAATAGCGTCTTTTCCCCTTTCGGGGGCCGCTAAAAAAATACGGCTTCCAATTCCAATGTAAATGTTTGTATGTTTGTTTCATATTGTACAAGCTTCGGATGATCCTTTAGAGTTGAAGATTATCTACCACCTAGTCCAAACCTGCCGCAATATGACAGCGGGAGATGACAGCGGGAGATGACAGCGGGAATGAATCTGGGATCGTCGAGACAACCACACGACCAGGCAGCCATGCATGTATGTAGAAACACAAAGGTAACAATAAGATGAGCAACAATGTCCACAAAACACAACTCATTTCACCACTACAATAAAGATATTTCCTTCTTTGACTTCCACCCCTTTAAATCAGCCGTTCAGCCCCTTTTATAAACACCACTGTCCTAATCTCAATAATGGTTACGTAATAATTCAATACAAACAAGCAAACAAACTCCAGACTGTTATGATGTCCAAACTACAGACACATCGGGCCCTCGAGACTGTGATATCCAAACTACAGACACACCGGGCCCGCGAGACTGTGATGTCCAAACTACAGACACACCGGGCCCGCGAGACTGTGATATCCAAACTACAGACACACCGGGCCCGCGAGACTGTGATATCCAAACTACAGACACACCGGGCCCGCGAGACTGTGATATCCAAACTACAGACACACCGGGCCCGCGAGACTGTGATGTCCAAACTACAGACACACCGGGCCCGCGAGACTGTGATGTCCAAACTACAGACACACCGGGCCCGCGAGACTGTGATGTCCAAACTACAGACACACCGGGCCCGCGAGACTGTGATGTCCAAACTACAGACACACCGGGCCCGCGAGACTGTGATGTCCAAACTACAGACACACCGGGCCCGCGAGACTGTGATGTCCAAACTACAGACACACCGGGCCCGCGAGACTGTGATATCCAAACTACAGACACACCGGGCCCGCGAGACTGTGATATCCGGTCAACGAAACATTTGATCCTTGGTTCCATTGACTCGACCATTTGTTCTCAGTGTTGTTACTGAGGTATGCATGTTGGAACTTTATATGCTCCCCCCCTCCCTTTCCACGTTTAAGGAGTGTGTTTGTGTGTTTCTATGGTGACGGTGGGAAGAAGTTAACGATTGGTTGTGAATGATGCAAGATAGTTGGCGTTGTCATCATTTGGTCTTAGGAGAGACAACTCCAGAACGTGAAACTGAAAGGTATGTTGTTGTGTAATACATTTATTCTATCTCACATCAATTAGATTTTGTCTATATTGTAAATTAAGTTCTAGTTAGTCTTGTCCACAAACAAATTAATTTAGTCATTCCAAGTTTTATTAGTTAAGATATAATACGCCCACAGCGGTTTAGTCTACCAGCAGTTTGGTGCTACAAGTCAAAGACCGGCAACAACATCCCCATCTAATCCCAGGCGTGAATAGGTCGGGTATCCTTAAGATGAGATGAAGTATTAGGGTTTGTGTCTTCTATGCAATCTTGTGTTCTGCCGAGATTAAATTGCCAAATAAGATGATGTATCCACATCTTCAGATCCGCATCTGCAGGCCAAGGTTTGACAATTTTTGTGTGTTTGCTTCTTTGTTATCATAGCCACGTGATTGCTGTTTAAGTTGTCTGTATAGGAAATGCGCGCGATTCTGTGTATGTGAATGTGTGTGTGTGTGGTGTGTTCTTCGCGCATGCGTGTGTTGATTCATCTACCTGAGATGGTAGCGATCAATATGGTAACAAATATCAACTAATGAGAATTTCGATCAATAAAGCAAGCATCGGTCTCAATTGTATCAGCTTCCGTTTTCAGATTAGTCTTCTGCCTGAAGTTAATTTAACCCAATTTTTGTTTTTACACAAATATCTTGGCCTCTTGTTTTGTTTATCTAATTTTACCTGGCTACTTTCAATATCTCCTCCATTTTATTTATAGTGTTTTGTTTCGTATAGTTCCATGTTTTAGTAGGTCACTTTATAGGATGAATAAATTGTGTAGTTCAGGGACAACCTACGAGAAGATTGGGGAATGGAGTGAGAGAGAGAGAGAGAGAGCGACGAGAGAAGAGACAGGGAGGCGCTGAGGTTCGTCTGTAAAGTCTTGGAAAGCGAGTCGTTATTACGAAAGTCTTTTGCTACTAAAATACTCAGACACAAAGATAATGGCACACTTCTTATTCCACATGCTGGGACAAATTCTTCCAAGTGCTACTTCTCTTGGGTTGCCCGAACCAGCCAGGAAAACCAACGACTTAGCTTAGTTTAAGTCACGGACTAACACGCACAACATGGGCCCACGGGGGACGTAATTATCTTCTTTTTCAAAGTAACGTCTGTAAGATATAAGATAAGATAACCTCTTGATATGGTCTCTGAGATATCGGCCTGGTGCTCTAAAAATTTCGTGTTTTTCGTTCTTCATTTTACGATTGTTTACTTTTCAATTTTCTGTTCTACAAATTCTTATATGTTGCTGCAAGTTAAAGGAGAGACTCAAACGGTTTATGCAAGACTCCATTTACATTGTCAGATACATCAGCATCGATGGTGTATTGTAGCATACCGCAGCTGCTTAAAATCTGCACCCCAAACGTCTTTATGCTGAAAATATATTTACATTTCAAGCAGCCGTCTTATAAAAAAAAAAGATCGCCCAAAATGCACACCCTGCAACGACAGCCCATCAACATAGATTGGTAGACTGTATCAGTCTTGCCTTGTTCATGGATTCAGTTCTTCCAGGCTGTGACTCTGGCAGCACTGGATAAGTTTTTACTTACTGGGCTGGTGAGGTCAACTTGAGGCTATTAATTTTTAAAGAGGGTACCAGAACCTAGCACTCAAGGCTCGGCTCCGAGTAGCAGTCTCTCACTACATGATCATACATAAGTAATGGATGGCTGCTTGTTGGTGTGGTATGCGTTTTAGACTGGCGTATTCTTGTTCACGGGTTCGAGCCCTGCTCGTTACCATAACCCACCGTCCTTCCAGAGAATTGGGCAAGGAGGCAATAGTTTTTTTTTTTATTCTGAAGGAACATCCAAGACACGTAAAAACAAAATGTATTATGTTCAAAGGTCAATTCAAGATGCTGAAATTAGGTTCAAAGGCCACTTCAAGGTGCTGAAGTTAGGTTCAAAGGTCACTTCAAGGTGCTGAAATTAGGTTCAAAGGTCACTTCAAGGTGCTGAAACTAGGTTCAAAGGTCACTTCAAGGCGTTGACACCCTTTTCCCGGCTCTGATGCTAGTAAAAGTTGACATGTTATCCGTTGTTTTTGTTTTGTTAATGTATGCTTAGGGAGAATAGACTTTCTCCGTTTCTGAACATACTAATTAAATCTTGTGATCGAACTTAGTTAATGGCAACATCTTTAGAGCAATGCATTAAACTGGTGATACATCAAATCTCAGCATCGATTGAGAAAAATGTTTGATTACAAATACAGCTCTCTACATTTATACCGGTCGATAACGTTTTCATTTCTACCATAGAATTCGCAATAATATAATATAATATAATATAATATAATATAATATAATATAATATAATATAATATAATATAATATAATATAATATAATATAATATAATATAATATAATATAATATAATATAATTGATAGAGTTCTTCTTGTGTCGTTTTCCAATTTCATAAAATAATTGTCTAGTAAGAACTATAAATATTTATATCCAGGTTTCACGAGTTCCTACCATTTATTGATTTCATCTTTAGCTAGATCTACTTCCATGAGAGATGAGTTCTGAATTTTAATTAAATAATTCTATCCGTAGAGCCCCAGAAGCAACTGGGGAAATTACAGAAGCGAACCGCTCATTCAAGGGTCATAATAAATTTTAATATTATGGTGCTCACTGATTTAGATCTATTTATTTTGTAAATATATATAAATATATATGCTATATAAACGAATTAGCATAACCTGACGCATCTTTCGGTCTATTTATAAACCTCGGGAAAACAGAAGTCATGTTCCAGAAGTCACCCAATGAAACATAGTCAGCCCCAAGGATCACCGTTAACGGACAGCCCCTTAACGTGGTAGACCACTTCACATATCTAGGTAGTATAGTGTCAAATGACGCCTCACTTTCAAGGGAAGTTGATAACCGTCTGGCCAGGGCTAGTAGCGATTTTGGACGCCTTCAGGCGAGAGTTTGGCGGAACAGATTGCTCCGCCTGCCTACAAATATCAATGTCTGCCAGGCGGTGGTTCTATTAACCCTTCTATATGGCTCTGAGACATGGACACTATACAGAAAACAACTAAGACTTCTTGAGCGCTTTCACCAAAGATGCTTGCGCTCCATCATGGACATACAGTGGCAGGACCGCTATACAAACAGCGATGTCCTTGCGAACGCCGGTATGGACAGTACAGAGGGACTTTTTATGATCCGACAGTTACGCTGGGCAGGGCACGTATCCTGTATGGGAGACGAACGTATGCCAAAGGCAGTCTTTTTTGGTGAGCTAAAATGTGGTCGACGTAACAGAGGCGCCCCACGGAAACGCTTCAAAGACCAGCTTAGGCGTCAACTTTCCTTGGCTGACATAGAAGAGACATGCAGCCTCGGAACGAGACAGCTGAGGTCATTCACGAAGGCCGCGGGATACACATTTGAGACCAAAAGAAAATCTGCTGCCGATGACAAACGCAGACGACGAAAAGAAAATCTAAATCGACCACCTGCGGACAATGGTTATGCTTGCCATTGTGTGGCAAAATATGTAGGTCACAGCTGGGGCTGCGCAGCTAAGGGAATTACTGTATTCCTCACTAATCTTCGGACTCAAAGACAAGCCTTATATAAGCTATGCTCATTAAGTCACCGAGAATAAGAATTGACCAAAATAAAAGTTACATATTTTATATAGAATAAACAGTTCGCTTTTAGATGATAAGATGTAACCTTTACTCCTAAACTTTGCAAGCTCTAAAATATGAAATCGCATTTTGAATATTTTTCCAATTTTTTCGAGATCCTAAATATATCAGGTGAACAGACGTACGGACGGACAAACCACAAAAAACTAATGGCAGATTTTTCCCTATACGGACATCGATACAGAGAGAGGGAGAGAGAAAGAGAGAGAGAGAAAGAAAGAGAGAGGGAGAGAGAGAGAGAGAGAGAAAGAGAGAGAGAGAGAAAGAGAGAGAGCCAAGATGAGATTATTTGAAAAGAACTGTCAAATCAAAATTAAAGTCGTGTAGGTGATCATTGTAAATGACCGAATCCACAATGTAAAAAGTCTAATGAACGACCAAGGGGCAGTCTGAGGCGTCCTTAACAGACTTCAAAAGTTTGTGAAGAGGGTGGCTGAGTGGCTAAGCGCTTGGCTTTCGAACCTGGGGTCCTGGGTTCGAACCTCGATGAAGACTGGAATCTTGAATTTAAAAATACTAAGGGCGCCACTCAACTCTAGTGGGTATCTGACTTTAGTTTGGGAAAGTAAAAGCGGTTGGCCGTTGAGCTGGTCACATGACTCCCTGACCGTTGGCCGTTGAGCTGGTCACATGACTCCCTGACCGTTGGCCGTTGAGCTGGTCACATGACTCCCTGACCGTTGGCCGTTGAGCTGGTCACATGACTCCCTGACCGTTGGCCGTTGAGCTGGTCACATGACTCCCTGACCGTTGGCCGTTGAGCTGGTCACATGACTCCCTGACCGTTGGCCGTTGAGCTGGTCACATGACTCCCTGACCGTTGGCCGTTGAGCTGGTCACATGACTCCCTGACCGTTGGCCGTTGAGCTGGTCACATGACTCCCTGACCGTTGGCCGTTGAGCTGGTCACATGACTCCCTGACCGTTGGCCGTTGAGCTGGTCACATGACTCCCTGACCGTTGGCCGTTGAGCTGGTCACATGACTCCCTGACCGTTGGCCGACCAAACAGATAATCTTAACATCATCTGCCCTATAGACAGTGTGGCCTGAGAGGGGAACCTTTACTTTAAACTCAACAGTTAGATTGTATGGAGGTCATATCGATACAAACGTTATTATTGTTTCTCCGAAATTTTCGTGGATAGTTACATAACAAAAGTTGGCATGACTGATCGCTCTTACAAAGTCAATCAGTACTTCAGTGAACGTTCAATCGTGTTCAGAGAAAAGTGTATTCAAGACGTCGGGACAGAACTGCGTTGTAATGTCAACATTAACTCCAGACAAAAATCTTTGCGCTGTAGTATCGACTGATGGCAAATATGGTTCAATGTCAAACGAAAAAGAGGAATCGATACGCGCTGATGGATATACAAATAAAGACGAACTTCTTTTTAAGTTTTGTCACTTCAGGATATTCGCTAATGAATATCGATACTACTATTACCTGAGATCGCAATCGAGTTTAGCTTTCTGAATTTAAATAGATCTCAGGAAAGACATCACAACTAAACATGCCTGTCTGTTGCAGACATTAAATCTATGACCATTTTAATTTCGCTTCAAAACGTAATGGTACTAGCGAACATGATTACATGGTCAAGTGGCTAGTGGTAAACGAGAATATTGTGTGGCCTACACAAGAGCAGACGACTAAACTAAAGTCTTTTAAACGTGTCTAGAGATCTTGGTCTTCACAGGGTTTAAATTGGAGTCTCCTCGTTCAACAGTCGTACTCTAGTGCTTGGCCACCATGAGATTAAAATCTATATTTATTTTAAAAAGTTTATTTACACAAACTCGGAAACTTATTCATTTATGTCTCGCCTCTATATTTCTGTACATCTATAGTCGTAATTCTTCCATCTGGCATGCGAGTGACATGGGTTGACATGAGTGTGACCAAAAGAGGAGTCATGTTGAAAAGTGACGAGCCCCCATGTGACCTAAAGAGGATTCACGAACCAATATGAGTTCACATTACCTAGTAGCGGGTATAGCTAAAAATATTCAATTAGAATTATAGCTAGACTTAGGTACTTTAGATCAACAGATCAGTGTTAAAAGTGTGCTGGCACGTTCGTCCAGAGGTGTACTGGTCCCTTCTTGTACTGCCTAGGTTATTAGGTATAACCTCCAGGTATACAATTCAACTAATGTATGCAACAAAAGACTTTACAAAGTCGCAGGTAAACATATTTACAACGTTTATTTACATGAGAAAAATAAATGGCCATCAACTCACAGGCCGACACAACAAAAAGTAAACAAAAGATACTCAAAAATAATATGGCACACAGCCCTAGTCATATGTTACATTATCGTCACATTCTGGTTATCAAAAATACAGGTCACAGGTCTCAGGTCAACACATGACCACTTTTGACCACTGGGTTACAAACTTCCGGCTTACACAGCCATCTGAAGGTCACAGGCCTCAGGTCGAAACACGACCACTTTTGGCTACACTATGGTTACAGGCTTCAGGCTTACACTAGCCACTTTTAGCCAAAAAAAAAACAACAAAATGGTCATGATGAACTATAGGCTTCAGGGAAACCTATGAGCCTACAAGCTTCATAGAATCCCACCTATAGCCATCCGTTTGGTAAAGCCCATCTGATGATTCAATACAGGTTGAATCCCTCAGAGACAAGGCTATAAAAATATTTAAAGTCCATCTGATGATTCAATACAGGTTGAATCCCTCAGAAAAGGGTTACAAAAATATGTCACGTTTGGGAGTACCCCAGGATGCAGAACATCAGGGTAAAAAAAAATATACTGCCTGGAAATCATTTGGGGCTATATCTATTAATAAATACATTATATAAAATACAATAATACTAAAGACATACTTAGCCCAAAGATCTCCAGAGCAGGGCACACTTCTCTGAGTACCCCATGACACACGACCAGTAACAGAAAAAATACTATACACAACACAGGTCAAGTGGTCAAGCTGGTAACTCAGGAGCAAGTGGCAACTAAACACAGTTTGCAAGGCCTTTTATAAACTACATAAGAGGAATCACTCCTAACTATACAAGTAATCTAAAATAGTTAGTTCCCCATTATGTCACATGAGTGACAAGAATCCCTAAAGACATTCTTTACGCTGAGCTTGCAGAGGGAGTCAGACCCAATGGAGCCCAAGACTAACATACAGAGATATCTGCAAGCGAGACATAAGAGCCACGGGCATCGACCAAAATATGTGGGAGGAGATAGCCCAAGACCAGACAGCATGGAGACAGACTGTACGTGCTGGTACGAACTTTGCCGAGTGCAAAAGAAACGAAGCTGCGTCTGTCAAGAGAAAGAAATCTGCCCTGTCAACTAGCCCTAGGACAGGTGCATATACATGCACGAACTGTGGCAAACTCTGCCGCTCCAAAATTGGCTTGATCAGTCGATCCAGATCCTGCCCCATCTCAAGACAACCAAAGCCAGTGACTCACCTGGGCGCATTCATTGTCTTCCGAGACAGAAGGAGCCACATATATATAGTCGTAATAGTTAAACTGACAGATACAAATAGATAGACATAATTTTTTTGTTATATATATTATCTTAAAAATACATATTCTTATGTTTTTAACACATGTTTGTAATCCCAGACAAAAGGCGCTTATGAGTTCTGTCTTAAGCCCACTATTATTATGTACCTTAACTTATTTGTACTGGACTCAAGGCCACGTGGCGCACCAGTTACCTTAACTTATTTGTACTGGACTCAAGGCCACGTGGCGCACCAGTTACCTTAACTTATTTGTACTGGACTCAAGGCCACGTGGCGCACCAGTTACCTTAACTTATTTGTACTGGACTCAAGGCCACGTGGCGCACCAGTTACCTTAACTTATTTGTACTGGACTCAAGGCCACGTGGCGCACCAGTTACCTTAACTTATTTGTACTGGACTCAAGGCCACGTGGCGCACCAGTTACCTTAACTTATTTGTACTGGACTCAAGGCCACGTGGCGCACCAGTTACCTTATTGCCCTCTGCCATCTTTTTTTCTTATTTTATATTATATCTCACATCACAGGTGAGGACGTTTCGATGTTGGTCACCATGACAACGTAACGCTCTAAGCCTGGATCAATCGGGTCGCTATCAATGTCAGCATCATGATGGAAGCTTCAAGGACAAGTGCAAGCGATTCTTAGTTCAAAGCCTGGAGCCTTTTGTCACCACTTAGCAAACTGTCACTCAAATTTTACAATTCACATGTGTTTGCCCCTCGAGGAATAAGGGACCTAACTGTACTCACTACTACTCACTTTCTCAGTTCGTTTCAGAAATTATTTTTGACTTGACTGAAAAAGTAACATTGTTTACTTGGCATATAATCGATTTAATCGTTTTTTTTTTATAAATTAATGAATGAATTAATTAATATCACAACACAAACGAAGAGATTTACTACAGCGATTGGACGATGACCTGCTAACTATTGTTAAATGAAAAAAAACGCAAACTAAAACTCTCTGGCCAAATGTCAAGGTCTTCGGGGATCGCAAAGATCTTTCTTCTGGGATGAAGAGGCAGACTGAGAAAGCAATGGGAAGACAACATAAAAGAATGGACGGCCCTGCCATTGAAAGAAGCTCTATCCAAGGCAAAAGACAGAGAGGAAAGGAGAAAGACGGTTGACAAATCCTGTGTGGTGCCCCAATGGTCCAACAGACTAAGGGGTAGGTGAAGGTGAAGAGTTGTCGATTATAGGATTACAAACATTTCATTTTGTGTGTCTGTGTGTTGATGTTGGCTATACTTTAATATATAGGCGTAATGTAAACACTTGAGCTAACAGAGCACGATAACTAAACACATACATACACAACGCACACGCAACACACACACACAGTCAGTGTTTTAATTGGCATTAGGAATGGGATTTTTTGTTTTTTTTTTAAATCGAACTATTTAAATTGTTTTTTTTTTCTATTCTCGTGGACTATAGCAACGAAGTGTTATCTGTAGTAGACATCAATGAATCGAAAAGCATTGCTTCTAACGTTTGCGAATTTCGGGACTCACCCCATGGGACAGGATATTTTAACTAATCTCTATATTGATGGAATTAAAACATCAAACAAACAAAGCATTGGGTTTTATTAAAAGACATTTTTTAGAAATCAAACAGAAACATAAAACTAAAATCCTACGTAACCTTAATTAGTCTAATGTTAGAAAATGCATTCTCTGTTTGGGACCCCAACTCATGATAACATAAAGAAACTAGAACAGACGCAAAGTAAAGCCGTGAGATTTATAACAAACTAATATTCACATTTCATTAGACTAACACCATTAGTCAAATTTAGAGACACTTAAGGACAGAAGACTTAAAAGTAAAGTAGATATAATACATAAAATATTGAGCCATAATTTACAAATGCAAAAACAAAGCCGAATGAAATAGAGGCACATTTCTTATACCATACGCTAGAACAAATTCGTACAAGTGCTCTTGTGTATATATTAATATTTCTTGTGATTTATTAAATATTAAAGTATTATTGTTATTCACGGATAGCTGGAGTAGAAGTGTGTTTAGTAATAATTGTTCTTAATAGTAATAATTGTAAGTAACCCCTAACGAGCAAAGTAATAAAAAGGAACCCGACACCTCTCTTTTCAAATAACGTCTGTAATTTATAAGATATAATAGTTGATGCTGTTTCACTAAATATATAAGCATTTCATATATTAGACTTGCTCTTTTTATGCATTTTGATGAGAAAATTAAATTGAGGATTTTGAATCCTTTCTAATGTAAATTGTTTATTGTAATCCATGTAGATCTATATTTAGAGAAAGTGTCATTTGCGTTGTAAATAAGTCTCCTAGAAGGAATCGGTAGGACAAGTGTTTAAGGTAAAAAAAAAAAAAAAAAAGAAACGAGAGAGAGAGAGATATTGAGAGAGACAGAGAGAGAGAGAGAGGGAGAGAGATTGAGAGAGACAGAGAGAGAATGACAGAGTCGCTCCCAACTTCAGGTGTCTCAGCTGATTACAAAATGAGACTGAGTGAAAAGAAACAGACTGTAACACAATGATACTCACACAGTACTCACACAGTACTCACAGACTTTAAGTATGTCCACTACGGTCCTAGAGAACATTCCAAGTGATTCTTTAGATCACAAGCGAGGCGGTGCCAGAACTGGGTCAACACGCAGGTAAACACACAGGTAAACACGGACATCGAAGCACGAAACCAAACACATTAACTCTTTATCCTTTTTTTTTTTCAATGGTCTTCGACCATTCTGCTGCCAACTGTCATCCTTCCATCCCAACACCAGTGTGTTAATTTACTGTTTGTAATGCATACTATAAAATAAGAAGAAAGAAAAATAGGGATATTTTAAAACAAGAGCCAAATTTTAAGATGTTCTTTTTTTTTTACATTAAATATTTTATTGCCATATCGCTACAGTTTGTATAAATTGTATAAAAAATATAGATCTGTATAACAGTCTTCAAACCTAATCATTCTATTATTCTGCATATCTGTACGAAACATATATTTTTATTATATGAAGTATAAATCCTTATTGGTCCAAGAGTAATCTAGAATAAACATGTAAAAAATACAACCTGAGTGTATTAACTCTACAAAACTCACTAAATTATAGATTCTATTTTCTCGCGCAAAAGTTGGCAGGTGGATCTATTGTGACAACAAGACAGACAACTCTCACGGGCCTTGAATCACGTGACAAGCTGGACAAAGTGAGGAGGAGGGAGAGAGGGGACGGTAAGACGCGAGCTGGTCTTCGGTGAAATGTGTGTGAGACTCAACTGCTGAGGAATGAAACTAGATCGAGCTTGAAAAAACTAAACAAGGACAAAGAAAGGGAAGGGTAATATGTAATCATATGTATGTCGGGAACTCGAGAAATGTGGGTTAAAAACACAGAATCTCAGAAGAGAAGAATACAAAATGTAGTCTCGCCCGAAGTTACCACTTAGCAATTTATGTTTAGAGCTCGAACTCAATCACTTTTGTCTCATTCAATAGAAATGGAGGTCCGTGCATGACTAGATTGACACTTGAAATGCGTAGGACGTAATTATCTTCGTTTTCGAAGTAACGTCTGTAATATATAAGATAAGATCTCTAAGTGTGTCATTCATTTTGCTTCCTCATGTTGAGACGTTGGTGAAATCTAGATCTTATCACACAGTACCGTGATCTGCAGCCTATCAAGTTAACAGTACCGTGATCTGCAGCCTATCAAGTTAACAGTACCGTGATCTGCGGCCTATCAAGTTAACAGTACCGTGATCTGCAGCCTATCAAGTTAACAGTACCGTGATCTGCAGCCTATCAAGTTAACAGTACCATAATCTGCAGCCTATCAAGTTAACAGTACCGTGATCTGCAGCCTATCAAGTTAACAGTACCGTGATCTGCAGCCTATCAAGTTAACAGTACCATAATCTGCAGCCTATCAAGTTAACAGTACCATAATCTGCGACCTATCAAGTTAACAGTACCATAATCTGCAGCCTATCAAGTTAACAGTACCATAATCTGCGGCCTATCAAGTTAACAGTACCATAATCTGCGGCCTATCAAGTTGATCACAATAATTCTATGAATACAAACTCAGCGTTAGACACAAAAATAAAACACACTTTTCTTATCTTTTACGCTGGAAGCTCGGTGGCTGAGTGGTAAAGCGCTTGGCTTCCGAGCTGAAGGGTCCCTGGCTAGAACCCTTGGATTTTTTTAAATTTCGGGATCCAAATGGCGGCGCCTCTGAGTCCACCCAGCGCTAATGGGTACCTGACATTAGTTGGGAAAAAAGAAGGCGGTTCGTTGTTGCGCTGACCACACGACCCCTCGTTAACCGTGGGCCACAAAATCTAGTTCGGAACAGATGACCTTTACATCATCTGCCCCATAGACCGCATGGTCTGAACTTTACTATTTCGTACGGCAAGGAAAAAAGTACTGATGCTTCTTTTCCATACAACAACAGCATCAACAACTTTGGACTTCCATTTGTTTCTGTTCTACGGTGTTTCTTAATTCAGAGTATATGTCACTGTCAAAGTGTGAAATCTATTTCGTACTTCGACGGTAATATATAGAACTGTAGAACGTACAGGAGTCTATATAAAGTTCCCATAAAATTGTTTCATTTGTGCTCAGATCTAAATAGTCAGACCGTGTTGTTGTTTTATCGCAGATAATTACAGGACATAAACAGTGTTAGAATTTGTGTCAGAGACAAGGTGTAGCCTGATAGACAGCACAGGACAGTGTCACAGGTGTCAAGAATACGTTCTGGAGTGTCAGTGTGCCCTTCACCTGATCGACTGCAACTTTTTATTTATGTCAACAAGGCAAAGACTTGGTTTTAGTATTGGGATTAGGGTTAGGGTTAATGAAATATTTCTAGTCAACAAAACGTCTGTCTGAGGGCGGAGAAAACAATATATGATTAGGCATGGGCGTAGCCAGGATTTTTTTACGGGGGGGTGGGTTGGGGGAGGAATTCTCTCTTTCTGACTACGCCCATGTGATTAGGCCTTAGAGCCGAAACAAAGAATGATGTGAATGATGCATGTATAGCACATACATCATCATCATCATCATCACTCCTTTGAGTTCCTCATGGAACATAGGGCCTCGACAAAAACACGCCACTCTCCACGGTCTCTTGCTAGCTTTTTGATGGTGTCCCAGCTCTTTCCGGTCTTCTCTGCTTCTTCAAGTACACTGCGTCGCCATGTTCTTTTTGGTCTTCCTCTGCGTCTTGTTCCCTGGGGGTTCCACTCTAAGGCCTGCCTAGCTCTGTTGCTGGTATCTTTTCTAAGGGTGTGACACATACATAATGACAAAAAAATATTCCCCTTTCAGACCTTGGGATCTATGGGGCAGATGATGTGGCTCAAGGTTAACGAGGGTTTCATGTGGTCAGCACAACGCCCAACCACCTTTACTTTTCCCCAACTAATCTCTGGTACCCTTTAGAGCTGGGTGGACTCAGGGGTGTCCTAAAATCCCGAAATTGAAACTCCCAGTCTTCACCAGGATTCGAACACGAAACCTTCAGTTCGGAAACCAAGCACCTTACCGCTCAGCCACCACGCCTCCATAATGACAGCAAAATTGTTAACGAGAGAAACTGTCACTATAAGAGAAAACCAACGAGAGTTTTGTTTTGATTTAAAAAATAAATAAATAAATCCATGATTGAATTTTATTGGACATCCATTGGCGTTAGTTAAATCATAACTGCGAGGTAATTAGCTTTAACTATAAACACATCAGAAATATGAAGCAAAACGAATATTTATTATAATATAAATTCTACATAATACAAGATAATATTATAATATTTAATTATTTAGAAATATGTAGAATGCATAGTGCGAAGCCTATCTATCTATCTATCTATCTATCTATCTATCTATCTATCTATCTATCTATCTATCTATCTATCTATCTATCTATCTATCTATCTATCTATCTATCTATCTATCTATCTATATACCTACCTACCTGTTTATCTATCTATCTATCTATCTATCTATCTATCTATCTATCTATCTATCTATCTATCTATCTATCTATCTATCTATCTATCTATCTTTATACCTACCTACCTACCTACCTGTTTATCTATCTATCTATCTATATACCTACCTACCTACCTGTTTATCTATCTATCTATCTATCTATCTATCTATATACCTACCTACCTACCTGTTTATCTATCTATCTATCTATCTAACTATCTATCTATCTATCTATCTATCTATCTATCTATCTATCTATCTATCTATCTATCTATCTATCTATCTATCTATCTATCTATCTATCTATCTATCTATCTATCTGTGCGGTACTTGTAGTCTGATTTTGGGGGGGAAAGAGTCCAGTACAATTTTACGTGTTAAAGTTTTTTGATTGTTTTCTAAAGTGTACACAGAAATAGAATGGCTCAAACACAGATCTGTTGTCTCTGCCTGTTAATGTTGCATGCCGCATCGATTCAAGAACTTTCTCCCAGGCTATATCTTCATGCTTAGCAACCGTCTGTTGTCTTTAGCAACGGATGTTACTCATGTCGATTACATTAGGTCACATTAGGTCACATTTTGTCACGTGTGTACTATTCGAGAATCTTAATGTCACATTTAGTTCACGTTGAGAAAGTTCCTTAAAATAGATTTTTAAAAAAATTAAATTCAGTCTCCCTTCTTAAGTGGTTTTGTTCTTTCTGATAATATTGAAACCTGCCTTTTTGCCTGCCTGGGTGGACCACTTCTGGGGCCAATTTTGAGTTTGTGTTTCCACACAATGACTTTGTAACCTTGTTATTTCATTTTAAGTTTTGACATGCAATGATCACATTTATTACACAAAGTAGTTTAATCTTTCATATTTGCTTTTATTTTCCCTTAACAACATCAACATTTTTATTGTTGTACTTTTGTTTCTTTGTTGTTTACCATGAACTAATTGTTATCTAAGTGTTTTTTTTTTCTTTCTGATTTCGTTATCACATAGAGCATTAACTTAACAATTACCAGGTAGTCAAAAATAAAACGTGTTAGTATTTACACTTTGACCAAAGTATCAACATTGGTAGTTGACCTTTTACCTTACCTTACCTTTTACCTATCACTTAGTCTGTTGGACCGTTGGAGCACCAAGCAAGACTCGTCGACCGTCTTTCTCCATTCCTCCCTGTCTTTCGCCTTGTTTAGAAACTTTCAATCGCAGGCCTGTCTATTCTTTCATGTTGTCCTCACATCGCTTTCTCTGTCTGCCTCTTCTTCTTTTTCCAGGTACTGTTCCCTGAAGGAAGGTCTTTACGATGCCCCGAAGATCTTGTAATATGGCCATAGATTTTAAGCTTGCGTTTTTTTTTTGTTTTTTTTTACTATAGTTAACTACAGTAGACCCCTAGACTGCTACAGTAGACCCCTAGACTGCTACAGTAGACCCCTAGACTGCTACAGTAGACCCCTAGACTGCTACAGTAGACCCCTAGACTGCTACAGTAGACCCCTAGACTGCTACAGTAGACCCCTAGACTGCTACAGTAGACCTCTAGACTGCTACAGTAGACCCCTAGACTGCTACAGTAGACCCCTAGACTGCTACAGTAGACCCCTAGACTGCTACAGTAGACCTCTAGACTGCTGCAGTAGACCCCTAGACTGCTACAGTAGACCTCTAGACTGCTACAGTAGACCCCTAGACTGCTACAGTAGACCCCTAGACTGCTACAGTAGACCCCTAGACTGCTACAGTAGACCTCTAGACTGCTGCAGTAGACCCCTAGACTGCTACAGTAGACCTCTAGACTGCTACAGTAGACCCCTAGACTGCTACAGTAGACCCCTAGACTGCTACAGTAGACCCCTAGACTGCTACAGTAGACCTCTAGACTGCTGCAGTAGACCCCTAGACTGCTACAGTAGACCTCTAGACTGCTACAGTAGACCCCTAGACTGCTACAGTAGACCCCTAGACTGCTACAGTAGACCCCTAGACTGCTACAGTAGACCTCTAGACTGCTACAGTAGACCCCTAGACTGCTACAGTAGACCCCTAGACTGCTTGAAAAGTCCCCATTGCTGTGCACGTCTAAATATAGTACAGAAGGCAACGTTATGAGAGCCAGTGAAAAGAAAGACAAAAGCAAACAATGGAGGTTAGGATTGTCAACTTGTTCTAATAGGATCAGCATCAATCGAGAATTGTTTTAAACGCACACAGTTACTACTAAAGGCTGTGTTTCTGTATATGTGTGTGTGATCACTGGTGAATCTTTTATTTTTAGAAAGGGTTTAATGCGAGGTCAAGGAGAAGGGAGGATCTACGAAAGAACTTATGGAAATGTTATTTAAACAAAAGACAAGCACTTTCTTTGATTTACTCAGCAAAACAATCAACAAAACAATCAACAAAATAATCAACATTTAAATGATTCTATTCCTGGTGTTCTCATTGTACTAGCCAAACACGAGTCTATCAATAAAATTAGCCTATTAATTAATGAAGTGGTGGTAATTAATAGATTTTGCTTAATATACAAAATGAGAAATAAACCTAACAGTATTGATATACTTAAATATGGCTGTAAATGCGCAGTTCTTTCCCTTATATAAGCTCTAATATTAACCTGATTATATTTAGCTTACTTATACATTGGTTATTACTTGCTTCATACTCCAACATAGATTTGCAACTATAATGCCAATATTCTTTTATATATTACATTACAGTCTAAAGCTTTTTTCGAAAGAGGGGTGTCATATACATTCTATATCATACACAATCCATAACATACGAAATCCATATCATATTAAATCCAATAGTTTGAGGTGCGAGAAGCTTCTTTCACCAGATTACACAATTACGGGTAATGCATAATGCCGCTTTTATTTATCGCGCGTAGGATTTGCGTTTTCCATATTGAATGACACCCCAAAATAACCACTCTTACCGCGAGTCTGACCCACCCGTCAGACTGAACAGTGTACACTGTTCTCTTTCAGGCCAGTGAGAGGGACCTCTTGTTCACTTTTGCTGGCTTATAGTTGCAAGAGCTGAAGGCTCAACTCTACCTGACAGTTTCAAGAAGAAGAAGAAGAAGAATCTCTTTATCTTTGTCTCGTTCTCTCTCTCTTTTCCCTCCCCTACTCTTTTTCTCTCTTTTTTTCCTCTCTCTCTGACTCTCTTTCCTTTCCACCATCCCTGTCTCTGTAATTTCTAATCTCTGTCCCATTAATTGCTGACTTTGTTCCCGACGGACCGTCCTAAAGAAGGCCAGACCTACATTCCTTTTCTTTAAGCTTGTCCATCTGCCAGTCGTCCCAACAATCAATAGCAATAGGAATAATAGATGGACATTTAAGTCACAATGATAAATGTCGAGGTAAAAAATAGAAACTACGGAGTGATAGAGAGAGAGAAAGAGAGAGATACGATGCATTATAAACTTTAGATAAAATGAAGTTTATGAGGCAGGTTAATTTCCATTATTTTACTTTGCCGTCGCTTGTTTATTACTCAATGTTACACAAATTCTACGAAAATATATTTTTAAAAATGTTGTTTCGCCACACAACATTAATTTTAATAGGGTAATTAAAGTCCATGTGTAGATTTTGTAAAGACCAGCATCTGACGCTGCACATATACAACGTTTTCACATTCCTCCCCCTTGATGTCACCAAACGGCAACAGACATACGATTGAAACTAGGGGACCGTAATGCCCCTAAGCTAAGGCATTCATCTAACGACCCTCAAATACTAGCACTGGACACCATCAATGCATGGAAGCCCAGTGTCAGTTTTACATAGATTATATCAGCTCACTCTGTCAGTCTGTCAGTCTGTGTGTCGGGTAAAAGGTTTGTACAAATTATTTCTCGAACACCCAGATTCCCGCTTGGCATGACTGTTAAAGAACATTGACTTACATGGACTTGTACAGAAGGGCACGTTTTGACATGCGATAACATCACATGCCATAGATAAGATAAATTCTGTGTGAGTTCAAGGAAGATGGCACCTAAGCTGGTCTTTAAACGTTTTTGGGAGTCACCTTTGTTTTATCAACTTTCAGCTTACCAAAGTAATAACCCTTGTGCAAGGTCGTTACTAATGCAGGATCATTGCTCTGCCTAGCCTGACTGTCGAACTAGGGTTAGTATTCTACGCCTCTGACTAGGAAAGAATGCATTTTAGCCATGGATATCTTCTATTCTAAAAGTCTTTTTAATATAAAGTTACACTTAGATGAAGCTAATCATCGAAAAGTGAACCGAATTCCTTCTCTCATAAACAAAAAATGTTACAATACATATGGTAAGGACATTTTTTTTTAATTTGAATCCCCTTTTAACTGTATTTTCAAAAGATATACCTTTTTAAAGGTTTTAGTGTTTGTTTTGTTATCCAATATTTTTTCCCCTGTCAACGTGAACTAAATAGTTTAGAATGGTAGTACATTTGATTTCTTACCTTTTTAAATAAATAAATAATATATATTTTATTTGTTGAAATTTGTATAATATGTAATGCTCAAATTTAATTTGTATATGTTATAATAATTTTTCTAGTTACTAAAAATATTTTTTTTTTTTGTACGAAATATGCAAAATATTGCTTTTCAAATGTCCAAAGAGTTCTCTATAGCATTGTACTACGAAAATAATCCACCGAAAGGTCATCGTCAAAGTCTGATAACTCTTGGAATAAAATGCATTCTATTTTTAATTTATATAAAAATTACTAGTTTTTCAATTTAAATGTTAGCTACATATTATTTGTTTTAGTAAACTGTTTAAAATCATATCTAATGTTGTAATTTTATAAATTTCAGCATTTTGAAGAAATATTAAAGTAATATTTTGTAAAATTACGCCAGTAGATCTGTAGATCTATACTTCATAACGATATTTGAATTCAAAGTATGTATATGCTATATGGTTTGCAATATTAACATAGTTCCTTGTATTTACGTTGAATGTTTAGTAAAGGAGCCAAAGGTACATGGTTCAATGTCTCAAGGGCGCATTTTATATTTTAAAAAAATTCTTTTCTTTTTTTTTAAGTGTCTAAAAAAATGTAAATCTGTACTACGAAAACCAAATATTTTTTTTCTGAATAAATCTATACACTTTGCTAAAGAAAATAGAAGTGAAAGGCAGACTTGTTACTTCAAAATGTTCATCTAGCTTTCTTTGTGATTTTATTACTACTGTATCTTGAATGATGATTTTGACAGTTAGTCTTGTCTAACACTATGATCAAACCAGGATTTATTTTTTTTTAAGTTTAACATCTAAACGGCTTATACAACAGATATGAAGGCATTCTTGATTTGAACAGCGAATAAAAATTATTTAAATACGCCTCGATTTTAGTGGATCGATGGATATATTTATTAAAAAGAAACAAGAAAATGAGTCGGTGGTGTATCTAGCTACAATGTTCATTTTTTAAGTGAAGAAATGAAGCCATTTTCTGGCTCGTATAAAAAAAAGATGAACATAAAATATCCCATTAGTTAGTGTAAGTATTAGATACACGGGCTTCTAATCCAATAGTTTCATGTCAATTTCATTTCGTTTTTTTGTAACTTTTCGTTCATATGGCCGGCGACAAGAGTGTCGGAATTTAAAATAACCCTCTGGTTGAATTAGGTCGGGCATCACTGATCTAGATCAAAATAGCAATGCTATAAAAAAAAAATAATATATACTTTTTAAAAATTTAATGATGCATGAAGTCTATTGATAGATTATCTAGGCTCTTTTTTTTACATAAATCTTTTTAAATTGCACTAACATTATTCCAAATTTATAGTTTAGATCTAGATCTTGTAGATATAGATTTTAAGAGTGCTAAATTAGAAGTTTAGTTTATGTAGATCTTGATCTTTATTTTATTTCCATTTAATTGAAAATGCCAAAAGCTCTGCATGTAACTGTGCTGGGACATCGAGCAGACGTTGCCGAAGTAGGCCTACAAGCTCGAAACCTGTTTTTTTTTTCAATTACAAATTTATGCTAAAAGATTATCTAAAATCGTTCGTCTGACATATTGTACATATCCGGTAGTTGTCATGCCGTAATGTGGAATATATCTCTTTATCAATAATAGGCTATTAGTTTGTTATTAAGATAACAGCAACGCCTGGTCGTGCGGTTAGTGCGCTAGACTGATTATCTCGACGGTTCCGGGCTCTTATACATCTCACTGCCATCCCCAGTTGTCCAGCGGGAGGTTTGGATAAGGAAGTAAATTATCTTTAACTTTGAAGGAACATCCGAAACTTTTAAAACATTTTACAGAGAAAAAAAACATTTTTACAACGCCAAATGAATCTTTGAAACATTATTACTTTTGACAATCAAAACAAAATCATGTCCTGAATATTCCTTGCGAATTTTTGAATAGATTCATGTTTTGTTAAGGGCAATGAATAATTGAGCAAAGTTTCCGAGAACGGGAAGTGGGAGAAATAAGGTTGACAAACTTTGTCTCAACCAGGCAGAGATTCAACCAGGCAGGTAGACAGAGATTCAACCAGGCAGATAGACAGAGATTCAACCAGGCAGGTAGACAGAGACTTAACCAGGCAGGTAGACAGAGACTCAACCAGGCAGGTAGACAGAGACTCAACCAGGCAGTTAGACAGAGATTCTACCAGGCAGGTAGACAGAGACTCAACCAGGCAGGTAGACAGAGATTCTACCAGGCAGGTAGACAGAGATTCAACCAGGCAGGTAGACAGAGACTCAACCAGGCAGGTAGACAGAGATTCTACCAGGCAGGTAGACAGAGACTCAACCAGGCAGGTAGACAGAGACTCAACCAGTCAGGTAGACAGAGACTCAACCAGGCAGGTAGACAGAGACTCAACCAGGCAGGTAGACACAGATTCAACCAAGCAGGTAGACAGAGACTCAACCAGGCAGGTAGACAGAGACTCAACCAGGCAGGTAGACAGAGACTCAACCAGGCAGGTAGACAGAGATTCAACCAGGCAGGTAGACAGAGACTCAACCAGGCAGGTAGACACAGATTCAACCAGGCAGGTAGACAGAGACTCAACCAGGCAGGTAGACAGAGACTCAACCAGGCAGGTAGACAGAGACTCAACCAGGCAGGTAGACATAGATTCAACCAGGCAGGTAGACAGAGATTCAACCAGGCAGGTAGACAGAGACTCAAACAGGCAGGTAGACAGCGATTCAACCAGGCAGGTAGACAGAGACTCAACCAGGCAGGTAGACAGAGACTCAACCAGGCAGGTAGACAGAGACTCAACCAGGCAGGTAGACAGAGATTCAACCAGGCAGGTAGACAGAGACTTAACCAGGCAGGTAGACAGAGACTCAACCAGGCAGGTAGACAGAGATTCAACCAGGCAGGTAGACAGAGATTCAACCAGGCAGGTAGACAGAGACTCAAGCAGGCAGGTAGACAGAGATTCAACCAGGCAGGTAGACAGAGATAGTTTATTTACCGTTCTAATATTTGGTTATATTTGTTTTGTTTGATGAATTATTGGATGATTGTAGGATTATATTGAATTTTCCATTGCGTTTATGATTTGAATTTTAATACTGCTCCAGATATCACAAAACGATTGGTTTACGTTCAAAGACAAGAAGCAGATAAAAAAAAATCACCAGATCCTTCATCCGGGATTTATGTCCTGTGAATGGTGATTAATCACCAGGTACTAGATTTTGTAACACAAACAATAATTTATCTTGTAGTTAAGACAGATTTACTCTCATCACACTCTAATGAACATTTGTTTCACGCACTAAGATTCTCTTAGAACAGTAAACAGTTCATGCAACTTGTTATTGACAAACCAAGATTTTATTTACAGAAACACTTTATATATTCATGTCAATGGATAGGATATAAAAATGATACATGAATGTATGTTTTAAAACAAATACACTTATTATATGAATGTAATAACAATTAAACGATAGTAGTAAGCTAGAAGTAATCAGTATAACAAAATGACATTGTGCATATAGTTATATTATAACTTTAGTTCTAACGTAACTGTATATTGGCTGAAGAGACATTGAATCTTTGGCTTTACACCAGTGTTTTTAAAACTTTGTTCTCCAAGGAAAACTTTGCACATTCTGAGTATTTAGCGGAACAACCTGCTAATTTTTTAGAGTGGTGGCCTAATAGTTAATTATTTCCGTAGTTCGTGGAACACCTATTCAGGCCTTGGGAAACACTTTTACACTAAAGATTTTTATAGGTTGTTACATACGTCCTTGAACTTTAAAAAAAAATTAATTGTGTCACTTTTAGACATTTCATCTGCAGAGGAATAAGCATAAATAACTGGGTATTTGGTGTTTCTTGTGTAACCAATATAGGACTATGTTGATAAAACATGCATTTTAAAAAAGGTAACAATTTCAGACCTTGTGTTCTATGGGGGGGGGGGGGGGGGCAGATGATGTAAAGCTCTTCTGTTTCGAACGAAGGTGTCGTGTGACCAGCACAACGATTTTACCTTCCCAACAGGGGCGGACTGGGTGGGTATCAAAATCGGCCCGGGCATTACCATATAAACCGGCCCACAATGGTATGTCATATCGTGTGCCTTGGGCTTAGCCAGGATTTTTTGGTGGGGGGATTTTTTTCTGTTTGAGTGTGTGTGCATTGAAAAAAAAAATATTTGGTCGCGACCAGACCGGCCCATTCGGTGCCGGCCCACCGGGCATTTGCCCGTTTGCCCATATAGCCAGTCCGCCCTGCTTCCCAACGTAAGTCAGACACCCATTAGATTTAGGATTTATTTTTGTGCAGTTTTCAGCACCGTAGAATCGGGTTTCCAAGTTAGCACAAACTAATGTAAGTATTCAGCTGACAAAAATGCTTTTTTAAATATAGAATTTTTTACATTGTTTAGAACTGAATCATGATCGTGAAAATCACCAATCTGAACATGAAGAATATATTGATGAATCCTCTATGTATACGTATTGACACATTTTGATAAATACAGTTATTTTATAGAATACAAAACCAGTTGGCACCAAAAGTTTTGAAATATACATAGACAGTAGACAAACAAATGTAAATGTATTAAATACAAATGTAGACTAAAATGATGAAGCCATTTTTTTACGTTTTAGAAATACGAACATTCCTTTAAAAGGGAAGATTCAACATCTTTGAGAAGTTCCTTCCTGTTTGGGAACATAGATCACATGACCAGACATAGATCACATGACCAGTCATCCATCTCATCAAAGTGCACATTATAGAAACCACCTGTGATGCTTCCCTCTTTTTTTTATGTTATCGACTACATTCACCTTCAATCAGAAGTGGCTTATCAGATTGTACGGAGAAACTCCTCCTGATCCATCAGCTGCTTTAGGTTTTGAAGTTATAGAAGTGTGTGCAGCTCAACTCTGAGCAATGTCTTAAAGTCGGAATAAATATGAATAACTTCCTTTGTAATTAAGTTGTCGAGATAGTTTCCAGATATAAAGTATGTTGACATAAGCTTTGAGCTGATCAGACACTATAAAGTATGTTGACATAAGCTTTGAGCTGATCAGACACTATAAAGTATGTTGACATAAGCTTTGAGCTGATCAGACACTATAAAGTGACCTATGTGTTATATGGTATCTTTAATCTATATTTCTATTTCAATTTTCTTTTTGTTACATTTTAATGTAATCTCTTGGCAGTCTTTACATAAAATTTTTCAGTCAATTCTGAATTAAAATCTTGAGATATGTTCAGCAAAGATTTAGATCTATATTTACTTGGCAATCAAGGTTAACGTGCATGTATTCTCCCAAACCTTCCTTGGTTATTATATTTATTCTTTTTAGGTTCTTAAAAAAAGGGGGTTAATTCAGCAAAACGTAGTTTTGTCATTAGACAAATACTAGTTACGCCCCTTATCAGCCTGCGCAGTTTAAAGCATGTCTGCAACGTCATACAAAGAAAACCTGAAGACCCAGCTTTCGAATCTATCAAGGAAGATAAATCTTTTTTGTGAATGGTTTAAATGGGTCTTTGTCTCGATCCCTTGCATGGAATCTACAAGAGTTTCTGTTCAGTTGAAAAAGTATTCATCTGCAAGAGTTCTTTCTCCTGTCATGCAAGGCAAGCATGAGCTAAATCTACATCTGGCGTAGAGATCTTATTATTGATAAAACACTGCACCCAGAGAACCGCAGCTTGGAACGCATGTCGCGAAGCTAGACCATGTCAGTGTCTTTGAGATTCAAACTCCGCCCAAACAGTTTCATTCACTTCACAGAAAGCATCGCTTTAACCCTGTGCCATAGTTTGTTATTTCTCTTCGGTCTTGTGGCTGCCATAAGCGCTTGGTAGAATATATTGTCCAATCCATCCCCGGTCAGGGCCGAGCATTCAGCGTAGACCTTGGCCCTGATCTTGCGGGCTAGTCGTTTGCCTTCTTTTTCAGAAATGAATAGGCCCTGCTGGTTGTGGGCTTCGTGGTCCTCGTTGTCCCTGAGATCTTTCTGGGTGCCCACAAGGATGATGGGGCACTTGGGCTGGTACTCTCTGAGTTCCGGCACCCATCGTGACTTGACGTTGATGAAAGAGTCTGGTTCTGCCACAGAGAAACACAAGATGAAAACATCGGTTTCAGCGTAGGTCAAAGTTCGTAGTCTGTCGTAAGTTTCCTGTAAAGAAAACAACACAAAAGTTTTAACTGATAAAACCACTGCTGTTTTAAATTTGTAGTTGCATTATTCTTGTTCGAAAAAAAAAAGTATTTAGAGAGATGACTTGTGTGTGCATCATTTTAGGTTGTCTTCCTTTGGTATTACGCTTAGGATGTCGATGTCGTACGAAAAGTAGAATCTGAATTATATATATATATGTATATATATAGATAGATAATAGATAGATAAATTGATAGATAGATAGATAGATAGATAGATAGATAGATAGATAGATAGATAGATAGATAGATAGATAGATAGATAGATAAATAGATAGACAGATAGATTGATAGACAGATAGATAGATAGATAGATTTGTTGATAGATAGATAGATAGATAGATAGATAGATAGATAGATAGATAGATAGATTGGTTGAAAGATAGATAGATAGATAGATAGATAGATAGATAGATAGATAGATAGATAGATAGATGGATAGATAGATAGATAGATAGATTCTTAACGTTTTACTACTTCATTAAACTTTTATTTCGCCTTTTAAAAAATCTCATAATCTTATTATATTTTAAAATTTCTCAATCCTATTAAAGACTCACAGTAAGATAATACATACATTGAAGAGTTTTTCTTTGTATAATTATTATTATTATGACTTTAAAGACTCACTCACCTGACCAGCAGTGTCCACTAAAGTCAGACAACAAGGTGTCCACTCACTGCCCAGTGCCACCGAAACTGTTGAAAGAAATTTAGTTAGACAATTTTGCGTAATATTAAATTTATTTTCAATGTAAAAAACACTTATTTGGGGGCCCCCCTCAAATTATCCCCTCCTCCTCCACCCTGACTACGCCACTGTTGTAACATCGTAAAAAAAAGTGTTTTCTTTTCCCTTGTTAATAACGATTAAGCTGATGTAGATGTAAAATCCAAAATGAAATATAATGTCTAAATCAACAGATCGTTCCTTAACACTGCATAGTTAGGGTAAGATATTTTAATGGATCCAAACAAATGGAGATGCAGTCTGACTACAATAGTCTAAATACTCTTCTCAAGAGGCAATGCTTTCATTTTAGTAACCAGTGAAGCGAAACGTTTTCAAACAATCAAAACTCTTACATGCAGCCGAAGATCTGCCTACCCACTGTCTACCTCATGTGGAAACTATTTCAATGGGCGATGACTTAGAGCTTTAGCTACAAAGGAGTTGATCATCTTAGTCACCAATTCCATGACTTTGCAAAGTTCTTCGGAAAAGCCTAGGCGAGAAGCGCTTTCTGGTGAATGGTGGGAAGTTTCTCATGAGATTAATGATACATATGTTTACTAGCGACAACCCGTGCTTCCTTTCAATTGGTTTGCTTTTCAAACAAATGTACTTCTATTATACTAATGAAGGTAGTAAGCAGTGAGCATGCACTATATGTTTTTGTTTAAGAGCCGCATGCAGCTTAAGAGCCGTTGTTTGCGACCCTTACATATTGAACATTAAATAATGAAAAAATGCTATATTTTATTTTAATAAATCTTCATTTTTAGTTTAAAATATGGCTAATATATTCTTGAATAAGATTTAAATGTTTTGTAATAGTTACCTATGGTTACATTACTGTGAAACTAATATTTTAGCATTACTTGACAATGACACCAATAGACTCTCTATTTCTTGAAAGGTAGAGACTAAACTGTATAAAAAAATGGCTCCAGAATCAACACCAATAATGGTGTTTCTAATTTACACAAATGACCTACAAAACTGCATTAGTTCAGTCATATTATTTACAGATAATTGCATAATACATAGCACAATCAAAAAGACACAAGACTGAAATTTTACGAAGAAAACTAGAAGTAAAGAAAGGGAAATCCAATTGGAGCATGTTTTATGTGACATAAGGGGAGTTCACTATTATTGTGTACTTATGAGGACAAGAGTTATACCCCTTAAGAAGGTTATGTTTGGCCCATGTAAAGTGTGTTTAGTTGCCACTTGCTCCTGAGTCACCAGCTGGACCTTGCTGCGTATTATGTGAAATGTATCTGTCAAAGAACCGGACATCTTTGCATGTTACAAAGTTTGTCTATTTTGGAAGCACCGTATCAGCAAACGCCAACCTTATCTTATCTTATCTTATATAATACAGACGTTACTTCAAAAAAGAAGATGATTACGTCCTACGCGTCATGCATTTAGTCATGCATATTAACCAATGACTTAAATTCTGCCAAGTTACTGGTTTTCCTGGCTGGCTCAGACAACCCATTCCATGCTCTAAACCAGCGGTTCTAAACCTTTTATGCTCGGCGACCCCTTTTTACCATCCCCCACTCTGCCGCGACCCCCCCCCCCCCACACACACATACAGCAATAGAAGAATAGACAAAAAAAATCCATATTTTTGATGGTCTTAGGCGACCCCTGGCTAATTGTCAATCGACCCCCAAGGGAGTCGCGACCCACAGGTTGAGAACCCCAGCTCTAAACCCTAGATGATCAGATAGACTTCCGTGTTGCTCGTGCCAGTGCTGCTTTTGGCAGACTTCAAGGACAAGTGTGGCAGCGGAGAGGACTCAGCACATCCACAAAACTATAAGTCTACAGTAAGCATATCTCTATCAGTCATGGCTTTTGTCAAAGGCTATTGAAGATGTAGGACTTAAAGGGTTAACATATTTAATGTAGCTCTTACGATTGACGTAACTTTAATTGAGCTGCTTCCTACGTATGTTGTATAACAAATGTCAGTATAATGATCTCATTAATAGTAATAGTTGTTATTGTCAAAGAAAAATTAGAAGAGGAGGCCTCGCAAGCATTCATTAAAATGAGCCCCGCAATCCCGTCAGGCCGGCCCTGACCACAACGGTTTTGCTGGACTAGCTGTCTGGATCCCTAACCATACCAGAGTGAATCAACAGTTATAGTAGGAATTAAACAACAATGTTCTGCACGTCACACAGAGTGTATATAACAAAGTAACACCACTGCTGGCACACCCAATACGTCTGTGTAACCTATTTTTTATCACCATCAAGACTGCCCACATCACTTAACGCTAATTAGCTAATTGCTATGCAGTTCTCAATAAAAAAAAAAAACAACAACAAGAAGTGATCGTAACTTTATTTCCAATGCTACTTTTTCCATGTGTTACATTTTAGTTTGACTAAATGGTGCAGTTGTATTCGTTTCACGTTGTTCAACTTTAGCAATAGCTAATCAACACAATGATCACTTGCTTTTTTTTTTCCTTTCCACTGTTGCCGGCCATTAAAAAAAGTTGAATCAAGAGCTTTGGATTTGTATAGCAGGGATGTTATGAGGAGGGGGGGGGGGTTCAATGTATAGCATCTCTGCTAACTCCATCCTCCACCGGGGGGGCATACTTCGTTATGTTTTAAGAAGAAAACAAAAGGAATCCTCTCCCTGACCCAATCCTTGCCGACAATCAAAATCTTTCCACAACTCGCGTTTAATGTTTACTGTTTGTTTTTAAATTTAACTTTTGTACATTGTGATTAACTCTTTCTCTCCTAACTGACGATACCAACGTTGAATCTACCAGAATGTGGTAAATAACTACGGAGAGAAAGAGTTAAAGATCTTGATCTTGCCACTCTCTAACCATTTCATTATAACATTTTGTCTCCGTGTATTCGTTCCTTTGACGTAGAGACTTTAATAATAACTATGACCTTTGAACTAGTTAAACTTGAATGAGAATGTGCTAACAAAGTTTTCATTTAAATAGTTATGTATCGTGCCATGGTTTTGGGTTATAAATACTTCTTGGTATTCTTAAAAGATAAATCTCATGATCCAACTGTTTGCCAGGGATTCTAATAAAATGGTGAAGAACCAACAGAATTTCCCTTTTCGAAATAGTATAAACTCGCATATTTTGTATCCCTAAGAGCCAAATGTGTATAAATTGTATACAGTATTTACCTTTGAAACTGTCGTAATGTGTAGGTGAGTACACTGTCAGGAAATCTCCATGGACGAAACGGAGTAACATGCTCGTCTTCCCCACCGCTCCGTCCCCCACCACTACACACTTGTAGTTCTTGACGCCAGGCTGCACAGTGTTTACAGAAAACTTCTGCATGATGGAGCCAGCAGCACACCACGACAAGGCCTTCAGTTTAGAGTAGAGACTATTAGAACAGTTAGTAATGTCCAGTTAGAATAACGCGCTCTTCAAATGCAGAAAATACCTCTGGTACCACGAGCTAGTGTCCAATAAAGAAATTGTATCTCAAATCGATGTCAGAGCTGTTCAGATTGCCTAGCTCCTATATCGATATTTATGAGCTACTAAAGCTTCTCCAGAAAAAGAGAGTTGAGAGCTGGATGATTCAGATTCTCAAAGATATTCTCTACGTTCGTGCCTGACCTATATATCGCGTAATCATCTCACTTCAAGGTCTATAAGCTTTACATATTTAATCCTGCAGCACGAATCACTGTAATGATCTTTCTCCATCTGATGTTTAGATAATAGCTGGAACACGAAGTGTAATTCTAACATTTCAAAGCGGGCAGCCCATTGTTAAATAGAGCCAGTATTACTCATTGTTAGTAGAAAAACTATTTTTAATACATTGTATTACCGATTGAACTTATTCAGCATTAAATGAAGTATCCTTATTTTCAAACTTTTGTATAAGGGAAATCCCGTGGAGATTAAGGATGCTTGTTAAGTGGGTCCTTCGTCTGCAAGTGTGTGATCTTTTTGCGTCTCTCTGTTAATCTGTATCTAGCTATATATGTGTGTAGATCTATATATGTGTGTAGATCTATGTTGATATTAGCAGAGACACGTCAAGGGAATTAATTATAGACGCCAACAAGACGAGGACTGATGACGTAACATGCCAGTACAACAAGGGGAGGGAGAGGCGGGCTAATCCTGGATGGTCATCTGTGCACTCATACTCCCGATGTCTAGTTGGTTGGTCAAGTTGATGCCTATCACGTGACACTTCCTGAAAAAAAAAAAAGGCAGAAGAAATAAAAAGTGAAGAAATGTGTTTGACACAGTGACATGAGTCACCAACGTGAAACGAACTATATAGGTCGTAGTACTTTGAGATGGGGATACGTCGTAAGTAGACCTACTGTTACAAGTGCTACAAGTAGTCTACATTTCAACAGAGATAACCCATTGATACAACAACTGACAATACAAGAAAACCAAGACGAATAGAGAAAAGTGTTTGTTTTAAATCAGTTCCTTCTTTATAAAGCTGATAGTGGTCTAGAGTTTGAGTTTTTGAGTTTTGGCATATCGGCACAAATCAGGCCATGGCGTGCCCGTAGTCCTTCAAGGATTACTCTCCCTTTATATTACAAGGGCTAAATTCCACACAGTTAAATTATTAAAATCAAGCTTATAACTTAAAAAGCTATTACTATTGCATGGAGTCTTTCTTTCCTTATCTTCTTACACAATAAAATACAGACGTTACTTAAAAAAAAAAAAAAAAAGAAGTGATTTTAAAAATTTGATTTTCGCTTTTATAAAATAAAAAAGTAGCTGTAGCATCGGAACTTTGAATGGATTAAAATATTATGATGTTGGATTTTCACTATCTTTTCTAGTTTACGAGATCTAAATGGGGCGGACGGACAGACGGGCAGACGGACGGATAGACATTTCACTCAAAACTATTAGCCTATTTCCCCTTTCGGGGGCCGCTAAAAATTGTGAACAACTATAAACAATTAGTAAACAATTAACATACAAAGCGCCTCGATAATAAAGAGCTATCTATGATAGAACATCCAGTCACTATCTGTAGCCTACTACTCACTTACATAAAGCCTCACGAGACACTGACTGTAAATACTGGAGAGTACATACAATTACCGTGTTGATAGACAGGAACTGTAACCCTGTGAATCTAGATGTGCATGCTAGAATGTTTTCCACTTGAATAGCCGCCTTTGTCAGACAAGTTTCACTGTTGTTAAGTGAGTCCCTGGTCTAAACAACAAGGTGTGGACTATTGAGGTCTAGCATGCGACTCAAACACCCCGCGTCTTGTAATACTTACACATATATATCCACAAAACTAACATCTACACTTTTCCTGATATACTCACCCACACACTGTACTCCTCCTCATTCCACCCCACACACACCCGCACCCCCACACAGCAGGGTGTCGTTGGTCGTATCACCTCACCTGAAGGTATTTCATTAACCGGCACGGGTGTAAATATTTGACGTGTAAATCAAACATGAAAACTATGTCGATTATGAATACTTGCAATTTTGTAAACACTAGTAATAGTCCCATATTATACAGTTTTTTTTAAAGGCAAGGTTTTATATATGGGGAAAAAACAACAACTTTGACACAATATTTATGCACACACTAATAACAAAACAAAACAATTCACTGTTGTTTTATTTCTAACTAAGATTGGGATTTGGATCCCCTCCCTGACATTCTACGTCTATAAATAGTTGTTTGTTTTTAAAAATAAAACACTAAACTGTATGTGTAGATCTAAGGATTGGGACCTGTTGGAAAAACAAATGAGTCTCTCCTTGATCTTGTGCCTGCATTCTTTACCTCTCCCTTACTTTCATTCTTCCTTACTCGCTCTTTCCAAGCATTCTTATTTTACCTCTGTGACCTCTCATCAGCCTCCTTGCCCTCCTCTCTGCCCCTCATTATCAATCGAATTCATTCCCCCTCTCTCTTTTTGTTTTCAATTCCCCCTCTCTCTCTCTCTTTCTCTTTTCCTGTTATTAGTTTAATATTTGTATCTTCCCCACAGCTTGCTTAAGCTGTCTCAGTGTCTTCTTTCCCTCTATCTACACCAGTAACTCTCATTATTTCCCTTCAATGTCTTAGTACAGTTAGTACCAAAAATAAATTGGGACTACATTTTAGGCTATTAGTTTTAGCCTTTGATAAACTTTTCCCACAATTTCGTCCCTTTCTTTCACTTTTCTCTCTCTCTCTCTCTCCCACTCTCTCCCTCTCCTCTATCTTCTCTCTCCTTGATAAATCGTTACTAATGGTGCGATGTTATGTAATATATTGTTGTTGTTTCTTTTTTCTTCTACACATATAAACTATATCGCTTCTGAATCGACAAAAAAAAAGGTAGGGATAAATGTTAAAATAGATGCTAACAATATCAATACTCGATGACCAAGGTAAATTTGTGCTTTAGGTATGACCACAGGATATGGTCTTTGTCGTGGAGCGATTACCTCAGACCTTTGACCCTAGACAGTCTCCCAGACCATGGAACCAGGCCAATGCTTCACGTAATGTCACACAGACATTCTTTCCATGTTGATTTTGATCAGAATAAAACAATAGTAAGTTATAAATAACTGAGACGCCAGGGTTGCTATTAACAACGACCAGACTACAATAAACACGTGACTTTCAGGCCATGTCATATATTAAGCTGACGTGTCGCGAGATTTCTTAGGCAGTAAAAGCAACAAAACATGTAAGCAGATAAGTATTAGGTAACGAATCATACCTCCTACATTTAGACAGCAACAAGTCCATTAAATTTATGGCGTATAGCGTGTAGAAACATTCCTGCCGTATTTCAAACAAGTCCATTACAATTACGCGCCTGCAGTTACATATATGATTATCGACCATATGTAGACATTAGGCATTCTCATATAATAATTAGAAATCTATTCGTTTGCAGACATATGTTCAATTCTTGGACAATATGTTGAAATGTATAATTTGCAGGCATTTCAAAAATAAGCTTCTATGTATTCGCAAAATTTATGTTAAAATTGTACATTCTCGGACAATATGTTGAAATGTATGATTTACTGACATGTTGAAATTACACATTGTTGGACATAATGTTGAGATATATGATAAGCGGACATGTTGAAATTACACATTCTCGGATAGAATGTTGAAATGACCTGGCTCACGTCTGCTCAAAGTTCAAGCTTTGTCTACCTGAATCGTTTTACAATTATTGTGATGTTGCCGTGAAACCACCTGTCGCCAGTCTCGTGTGTCTGACAACGTGCACATTGTAGTTTCACTGGGTCACCTTGTTATCAAACTATTGACACACCAAAGACTTACGAGCAAAACTGGACAATGTGTTCATGACTTGAGTGTGTATGTCTGTTGACGAGTTTTGAAATGGTGGTGTGATGAAGGTATGGTAAAGGTATGTTTTACAAGAGACTGTACTTAAACACATACTTAAACACATACTTAAACACATACTTAAACACATACTTAAACACATACATTCTTACATACAGTCTTATTTATATACCGCCATACTCACATATACCGAGCTCTAAGTATTCATAACCATTCCACATAACCAACACTATGTATTGCAGGCTGAACAGAGGAAAAACGATTTTTTTGTTTCTATTGGCACAGACTGCTACGTTGCCTACAGCGCAGCAGCAAAATGCTGGCTAGATGAATTAGAAAAATACCATCCACCAAACATTCTGCCTTGCTGATTATTAAATCACCTAATTTGGAAACACTACATAAATAAGATAAATACTCTGCTATAAAGAGCTACTACTGAGAGAGAGAGAGAGAGAGAGAGAGAGAGCGAGAGAGACCCAATAACCTGCCAACTACAATAAACTTATGAATCGCGGTGGCTGAGCGGTAAAGCGCTTGGGGTCCCGGGTTCGAATCCTGGTGAGGACTGGGAATTGTTATTTCGTGATCTTTGGATGCCGCTGTGTCCTCCCAGCTCTGATCAGTACCGGACATTAGTTGGGGGAAAAGTAAAGGCGGTTGGTCTCTGTGGTGGCTACATGAGACCCCGTAAACCTATAGACCACAAGGTCTAAAAAGGGAACTTTATTTTCTTTACTTTTTGACAACATACATTAAACATGTAGTGATTACATAAACATAGAGGTAGAGGAAGTAGTAACACTTTGACATGATTCCAATAAGTTTGGTAAATTAAGAACAATGTTTTTCCTTTAGTACAGGTATTACCAAAACAAATTGGTAGCAAATCGTGCCCTATAACTTCTAGCCTTTGAAAAGATCAATTTAATAGATAATAAAGTTATGGATCATGGACTTTAACTGTAGAATTAAAAAGAGGGATCCTAGCCACGGAATCGAGATGCTACAGATGGATTCTGGGTATCATTTACAAAAAAACTTACATGGCGAGTTGACCCCACGATCATTGTCGAAAAACGCAAGCTAATCACAAGATTCACAGGACTCGTAAAGGAGCTTTCTGAGGGGAAAATTTCCAGGAAAAGGATCAAAGGCAGATGAAACAAGCGGTGAAGTCAATGAAAGAGACTCTAATCCAGGCAAAATAAATTGGAGAATGGAGAGAGTCAGTTGTCAGATCATGTGTTGTTCCCCAATTGTCTAAAGATTACGAACATTTTCTTTCTAACAATACTTCAGGCGACCATATTTAGTACCAAAGAAACATGCCATTGTGATAAGCATTTAATCTACGGTGTGATAAACAAATGGAAATCGAATTCCATTAGACGTCTTTTATTTTCTTTAACATTTAAAAATAGTTTTTAAGTCTATGCATAAATATTCTTACATAATGAAAAAAATGTATATAAACGCGAGAGTGAAATCGAATTTTCTAAAGCGCTTTTGTTTTCGAGATCAGATAAGAGACATATGACACAAACACAATAAAAGCTTTCTCTACTGCAGAATTTCACATTAAACTAAACAATATCAAAGATTCTAGGTTGAACTTCACTGCTGCCAACTGCGTGACAGTAAATCTGCGAATCAAATATACTTTTAATTGGTTGCCCATTTTTTAGAAAATTAGTTTTTAAAGTCATACAGTGAAAGTCTAATGCCTTTCCTAAATTGAATTTTTTTGTTGTTGTTATAAGAAGTAGAACTTAAAAGATTTGATTCTTCAGTGCTTACAAAGTGCACAGAAACAATCATACATATATACCTTTAGACTTACATGTAACACTTCCTTTACTTTGTACACCGGATACTGTCAGAAGTCACTTATCTATACTTTTTTTTTTCTCGGTATGAACATTTCCAACGCTCATCTAACAAATGATAAGGAAATATTTTACACGCTCGAAGTCAATGTTGAGTATTCAAAACAGGCTCGGAGTAGAAATGTATTAATTCAAATTACTAGTGTAGGTATTCGGTCACGTGAGACAGTTTACTAAAAAACAAGAGAAGCTGGCTGACTTAGTATCAAGTACGCCACGGGCAGCGGTTCTCAGGTTCCCGTATTTTATAGGTACTGGAAAGGCATTTTAGTTATGGCGCTTCTAAAGAAGAAGCCAGCGTGCGTGCGTGCGTGCGTGTTACGTTATGTTTAAATTCCAGTTCTGAAAGAGAGAATTGAACATAAGACAGTTCAACCCATAGATGACGTAGAATGAACAAAAAGATGTGAACAAGCTTTGATCCAGAGTTTTTGTACAGACACCTGGAATGTGTTCAACCCAACAGGTACTTGAACATCGCTGGTGTGATGTATTTCTATCAACATCGTTGGTGTGATGTATTTGTATCGTGATGTATTTGTATCAACATCGCCGGTGTGATGTATTTGTATCAACATCGCCGGTGTGATGT
The DNA here is from genome assembly GCF_947242115.1 of Biomphalaria glabrata. NCBI lineage: Eukaryota > Metazoa > Mollusca > Gastropoda > Planorbidae > Biomphalaria > Biomphalaria glabrata. Next base: position 11,213,472 of record NC_074713.1, read on the forward strand.
ATTTGTATCAACATCGCTGGTGTTATGTGTTTGTATCAACATCGCTGGTGTGATGTATTTGTATCAACATCGCTGGTGTTATGTGTTTGTATCAACATCGCCGGTGTGATGTATTTGTATCAACATCGCTGGTGTTATGTGTTTGTATCAACATCGCTGGTGTGATGTATTTGTATCAACATCGCCGGTGTGATGTATTTGTATCAACATCGCTGGTGTTATGTGTTTGTATCAACATCGCCGGTGTGACGTATTTCTATCAACATCGCTGGTGTTATGTATTTGTATCAACATCGCCGGTGTAATGTATTTGTATCAACATCGCTGGTGCTATGTGTTTCTACCGACATCACTAGTGTGATGTATTTCTATCAACATTGCTAAGGTGATGTATTTGTATCAACATCGCTGGTGTGATGTATCTGTATCAACATTGCTGGTGTGGCGTACATTAAAATTGCTAGGGCAAAACGAATACCACAAATACATTTAATGATCAAATTTTGCAAAAGGAAGATCAGCCCATGTTTTGAAGTAAAAACAACACCCAATGCTTAAGCAGCCATGGCTCAACGGATCTCATACCTTGCAAATAACGGTCGCTTCTAAGTCCCGTCAAAACTCCTCCGCAGAAGTGAAATGCTAAATTACCTCCCCTATCATGTATAGTGCACACTTCTAGGGCTAAAAGATAAAATTAAATCGTTGACACAGTCCATGAAGTGAGTTTTTCTTAAGATGGCCTTGACCTAATAAATAAATATCCTTATGAACTGAAATGTAAAGTAGATTTCAAACTTAATGCTCTAGAATCTATTTAAATGTATATCTTACGTCTCAGTCCTGTGCAGTATTGATCTAGTATCGTCTGAAACTGGCCGGGGATTTCACATGTATACGTCTCTAGTGTATTTGAACAGAACGCTTAATTAAGTAGTCTTGCTCATGAGCCAGTTAGGCGGGGCGATGGTTCCATGCGATTAATGCTTGAGCATAAGAGGGCGCGCCCTGCTGTGTCATCTCACTAAATCTGTCACAACTCACAAGTGGACTCTGTAAAACATGGCTTCTTAAAACAATAGTTTTATTATTATTGAGTTGTTCTGATAAATTGAGAATCTGATAAATGTGAGAATCTTCTCTGACTGATACTAACCATTGCACACATTAACTTGGAAAAAGGGGTAGTAGATCAGCGGTTCTCAATATTTTATGCTCGGCGACCCCTTTTTACAATCCCCCACTCTTCAGCGACCCCCCCCCACACACACACACATACAGCATTAGAGGAATAGACAATAACAATTTTTAACAATTAATAATTTTCGATGGTCTTAGGCGACCCCTGGCAAATCGTCAATCGACCCCCAAGGGGGTCGCGACCCACAGGTAGAGAACACCTGTAGTAGATCCATTAAAAAAACCGTTCTCATTGCAATCCATGTTAAAGTGATTATACAAAATAACAATAAGAAGTAGGAGACGAAATAGAAGAAATAAAATAATTCTTCACTGAACACTGTTCATGGCAATACAATGACTACTAACGAATTTCAGTCATGACAGGGTCCAGAGAATGAGAATTATTAATATAAAGTTTTTGTTCTATCATAGGCCTATTAATAAACCTCAAAGACCTAGCTGGGTTATAATAGTCAACGTTGCAGCTGTAAGATGTTTTGCTAACAAATAGAAGCGGCTGTTTAGTCTTATCAAATAGCAGCGGCTGTTTAGGCTTATCAAATAACAGCGGCTGTTTAGTCTTATCAAATAGTAACGGCTGTTTAGTTTTATCAAATAGCAGCGGCTGTTTAGTCTTATCAAATAGCAGCGGCTGTTTAGGCTTATCAAATAACAGCGGCTGTTTAGTCTTACCAAATAGTAACGGCTGTTTAGTCTTATCAAATATCAGCGGCTGTTTAGTCTTACCAAATAGTAACGGCTGTTTAGTCTTATCAAATATCAGCGGCTGTTTAGGCTTATCAAATAACAGCGGCTGTTTAGTCTTACCAAATAGTAACGGCTGTTTAGTCTTATCAAATATCAGCGGCTGTTTAGGCTTATCAAATAACAGCGGCTGTTTAGTCTTACCAAATAGTAACGGCTGTTTAGTCTTATCAAATAGCAGCGGCTGTTTAGTCTTATCAAATAGTAGCGGCTGTTTAGTCTTATCAAATAGTAGCGGCTGTTTAGTCTTATCAAATAGTAGCGGCTGTTTAGTCTTATCAAATAGTAGCGGCTGTTTAGTCCTACCAAATAGCAGCGGCTGTTAAGTCTTACCGAATGGTGGCAGCCCAGAAGTGTAGCCAATAAAGTTCTCTAAAATGTGACGGGATACAACAATGCATTTCGGTTATTGCCCTTTGCCTTAACGCATCATTTTCAGAACAGAGCTTCTCAAACCTTTTTTCTGCTAAAACCATTTAGTTGACTGCCAATTCTTAAAAAAAAAAAAAACAGTTATAGGTACATTATAATTCACTTTGCGTTACCTTATTTGTTTTCATGAACAAAATCAATAAGTCCATCGCATAGCCTTTAACTCTCTCCCTACGGCACACGCACAACCTGATACGTATGTTTCAGACACGCATTTTATGTCCACTTTTTATGCAAGAAAATTCATTGTATCTCTATGAATTTTAAACAATGCGTGTTTATGGCACTACTTTCCTTACTGTTCAACTAAGTAGAACCAATCTAAAGGAGAACCACTGTTTTGAGGCGTTTTGAAGTTGTCAACAAAGGTAACGTCTCATCACACCTTTCTGGCCTAGAAACTCAAAGGAATGTGTAAAAACATTAACACTGATACATAGCTTTGTTGTCAACTCTCCAAGAGGATCCTTTCAAGGTGCATTGCTCTGGTGACTAAACAACTGGGGCCCATTTTATTATTATTAGATATTTGATTCTATATTGATTGGTTGCTCAAAGAACATAATCTTAAGTAGATTTAAGTTTAGAGATTATTAAGTTTCAGAATAGAATCATTTCTGATATTAGTTGTTTTGGAAGTTGAATGACCGAAATCATTAAGTGCCATTTTATACCTAATTTTAGAACTCAAGTTTTGTTAAGTTTTACTTTTTTTTTTTAACATCATAAAAAAAAAAACAGTATTTCGAAAAAAAAAAAAAAACAACACATTTTTTTGCTTCAATAGAGCGATGTACAAATGAGTGTACCAAACATATGCAAGCAATATAAGCAATATAAACGTTTTTTATTTAAATCAATGTCTCATTTATGAAACGAATGGTGGTGTATAATTTCAAATCCTAGTCCTATGTATTTCTTCTAATGATTCCTAATTGCAAGAGGTCTTTCCGTGAACTTTTCTATTTAATATCCGGCTAATTTCTACATAAGACACTGCGCAAAATGTTCATGTTTATTTATTCCACTCTTAACGGATTACAAAGAGACATTTGAGTTGAGTGCGGGAATTCCCGCTGAAGCCGCGTGCAAAATAAAAACACGTAAGCCAAATTTAATGTTAAGATGATTCTATTTTGAAACATTGTAACGGTCAAACAGAAGTTTGCACTCTGTAGTTATGTAGTTATTTTTTGTTTCCCCAAATATTTAAATAAACTGTCGACTTTCTAGGAAAATCGTTAGAGTCGTTTTCAAAATGCCCATCCAACCAATGTCCCGTTTTTTAACCCATGAAAAGTGTGAAAGATATTAGGGGGAATTCCAAAAAGCTTATGAGTGAATGCCTAGTTGTTATGTTTTTGTTTTTGTAGAGTCTGTTTTGAAATGTGTATCTATTTCAGGGGTGGGAAAATTACGGACCGCGGGCCACATGCGGCCCGTCAGAGTGTTTTATGGGGCCCGTGGAAACCTACAGAAATCAGGTGTACCCACAGACTATACATATAATAAATGCAAGTATATTAAAACAAAAAAAATATAAATATCTATAGAAATTATTTAAACTTCTGGTTCTAATCAGTGATGATAAAGAGGCTAAAGAAACATTGTCTCTACATGTCAGTCTAAAAAGTTTGAAGTACACGACGATTATCCTTATTGACAATATTTCGAAACATTCAGTCAATGACACAAACTCAGACCAGTATTTATTCAATGCCATGAAGAACTGTTTTGAAATGTTGGGTTGGCTTAGAACAAGATAGTAAGTGTAACATTTGATGGAGCCCGTGCTTTGATTTCGGTTGGAGGGTGATGAATAATATAAATAACAACTTTATCACAAACGAATCAATCACCGTATGCAACTTTTTTTTTAAATCGTGTACATATATATAAATAATGAAGGTAATAGCTGCTTGGTAGTGTAGTATGCGCTTCAGACTGTCTTCACGAGGTCTTGAGTTCCAACCCTGCCCGCTGCCGTCCTGCCTGGGTTAGAGCGTAGTCGTCTTCTGATGGAATGTCCAAACAGTAAAATAAACACAACGTGTTCACGTAGTGCTTACTTAATGCTCACTGAGTGCTTACGTAGTGCTCACAGAGTGCTTACGTAGTGCTCACAGAGTGCTTAGGTAGTGCTCACAGAGTGCTTACTTAATGCTCACGTAGTGCTTACTTAGTGCTCACAGAGTGCTTACGTATTGCTCACAGAGTGCTTACTAAATGCTCACAGAGTGCTTACGTAGTGCTCACAGAGTGCTTACTTAATGCTCACGTAGTGCTTACTTAGTGCTCACAGAGTGCTTACGTATTGCTCACAGAGTGCTTACTAAATGCTCACAGAGTGCTTACGTAGTGCTCACAGAGTGCTTACGTAGTGCTCACAGAGTGCTTACTTAGTGCTCACAGAGTGCTTACGTAGTGCTCACAGAGTGCTTACTTAGTGCTCACAGAGTGCTTACGTAGTGCTCACAGAGTGCTTACGTATTGCTCACAGAGTGCTTACTTAGTGCTCACAGAGTGCTTACTTAGTGCTCACAGAGTGCTTACTTAGTGCTCACAGAGGGCTTACGTAGTGCTCACAGAGTGCTTACTTAGTGCTCACAGAGTGCTTACTTAGTGCTCACAGAGTGCTTACTTAGTGCTCACAGAGTGCTTACTTAGTGCTCACAGAGTGCTTACGTAGTGCTCACAGAGTGCTTACGTAGTGCTCACAGAGTGCTTACGCAGTGCTGACGCAGTGCTGACGTAATGAATACGTAGAGGTCACTTAGTGCTCATGTAGTGCTCATGTAGGCTACAAAGATATGTAGCCTAATTGGAGCAGGCCTAGTTATGTATTACACGTAAACTCGGTAGATCAAAAAAAAAAAAAGGATATTCCGGTCTTTTCACGGAGACTGACACAGAATGACAATCAAAAAGTAATGACGTAATACTTACAAATGAATAATTATTTCCGAAGTAAAATTCGTCGAATGACTTTATACAAGCTCTAAAATAGAGTTTTTAAAAATGTCTGTATAGTTAAGTGACTGTGTGACTAAACACGCGTTTGTGAATTCCATCTGAAAACAAGCCTGCAACTGTCACGACAGACGACAGCCACTATATGTTTGTCAGACTGTATAGGATGTCTCAATGTTTTGTGTATACATGAATAGGCTACACACGCAGAAAGTGCACGCTCTGTCAGCGGGGGCGGGCCGCGTCGGTGTCAGAGCGGGAAATGTACTTAGAAAACAAGATAAGTCTACTGGGTCGTCTGGCTGTAACGGACGTCATTTGAAAAACAAAAGACACACACACATACACAGACTAAGAGTATGTAGAGTTAGTCACTATAGTTATTGAGGTATTAGGATTTTAGATACTTAGTCGTGCATTCAATTTAAAATAATATATTATGGAACCTAGGCAGCAATGGCCAATAATATTAAGCTAGGGATACAGGACGTAATTGTGATAAGAACGTCATTGTGTTTAGTAAGACGTTTGGTCACGGACCTTTTGTTTTTGTCAAGCAAAAAAAAAAGTAAAATTAATTAAATTAATTAATTAATTTAATTAACTAAAAGTGACAAGACATCGAAGTATACTGTGTTTAAAAAAAAACAACTAATAGTACAATGAACTTTAAAAAAATATGCAATAGACTCTAGTTCTAAAGGTAGTGGCAAGATTAATCTGTTTGCAATGAGGTTTCAAACTCCCACCTCGCTCATCCCTTCTTGGTAGTGTAGCTCTGTCATTGTAAAGATTTAGATTCAACTCTTCAGTGCTAGTTTCTAAGGAGGCGGGAAAATAAAAAAAGACCTTACCGAAAACAAGCTCAGACGAGGAAAAATAGAACTCGAATAGACCCCACGCGGAAAAGGGCTTAGTCAGATGTGGCTAAATATGCAGGTCACAAATGGTCTGCTTAGCCACGTGGAATCCTGTGCTTATCTTCAGACTGAAAGACATTTCGGTCTTTTACTTCTTTTAAAGTAGTCCTACTTAGAACTAGTTGATAAGATCAAGTGATCTAGTATGCCGTTTAACTTTTATTAGGTTAAAGCAGTACGTTATTTTCCTGGATAGGCCCTTATAAACAAGCACTGCCCCATATTTCTTCTCGCAAACCTCAATGTTAGAGTAGGCTTTATATCTCGATCAACAGATCTACATTTGTAGATGAGGATGAGAATTACCTGTGCATTCCTTTCCAGGCACGTGACGAGGCGTCGAACGATGCTATAAATAGACACGTGTGGTTCTGTTGACAACGCTGTCCACTTGTAATGTCACACTCGATACTTGGGCAATAGGAAGCCAGACTGGCCCAGACCTGGTGCTCACGTGGGCTGGCGTTTAAATAGTGGAGTAAGGGTGAGACGCTCTATTTGAGGCGTCATAATACAAGTAATAACAACTTTTTACAAGACAACCTAGATTGACCGAAGGGCAGTGGCGTCACTAGGGTTGGTGTCACCAGGTGTGGTGAGTTCAGGGTGTCACCCCCCATCAGCTTTCCCCTCAAATGTTCCCAATAAAAAATTATTGTTTAGTTCTTTTTGTTGCGCTATTATAGAGTGAGCTAATTCCCTACATTCGTTGATAGTTGGTACAGAACGTTCAAATGAGTGTCGATTCTATTTTAAAATTTCTGACATTGTTGGCTATCATTAGTTACTGCATAGTTTAAAATTTAAGATTAGAAAAATATTTCACATCAACTGAACATGCTTTCCTTAGTGGACTTTAAAGAGCTCCTAACGGAAACAGTTAAACTTTAGGCCCCCTATAGTGCTAGTTTTGTACAAAAGACAAAGTTATTAATCGGTACAAAATAATGATAATAATATTTAGTATTATTGTTAAGCCTCACAAGAGCTTTTCAGGATTTCAAACTTGAAAACTTATTTTTTTTAAAGTCAATATCTTTTGGGATTTCGTTTTCAATGGACTGAGTTGCCTTATTTTAAATTCATTTCTCAAAAGTTCTTAATTAACTTCAGTTTTGAAAATCATCTTTCACATGACATCACGTTGACATGCTTTTGGCCAGAAGCAGTTGTAGAAATAAAGGGTTGGTAAAGGTTCCTCAAGTCCCATCGGTATTCCATATGAATTGTAAAATACAAGTAGGCCTACTTCCCAGTTTTAGCTTCTTCAAAATTAACTTTTGCTGCCTGAAGATGTATTCTAGTTTTGGCATTTCTGTTACAATATCTTGTCGTCTGGCTCAGCATAAAAGGGATCGATGCACTCCAGCATTAACCTCTTGTCCTCTACTTAAATAGTGAGTCTGGCATCCTGAGATTCCTGACATTTTCATACTGTTTAAACTTATTGTTATGTTGCAGTAACATAATAGTTTAATTTGACAAGAGCTATCAGAAAAGCATTTTTAGATAATATATCAAACTTTTTGTTGAGAAATCTCTGAAGTCCTCTAGCTTAGTCACTGATACGTTAATATTTATTTCTTTACTTTCAATTTACTCTTCTGTAGTTTTGACTTTTTTTTTTCAAGTACATCTGCCCAAAAAAGCCAAGCAATAAAAAGTATACATGTATTCACAGAAAGCTGGTAATGGTTTTCGAGCTGCGCATTTAGTGTCTGTATTTTCAGAGTGGTGACAAAGCGCTTCAATGGCCGTCACACTTTCATCAAATTGTTCTTTCATGGTTTCTAGCAGTAGTATGATGAGCGCTCTAGTGATTTGTTTCTAGAGATTTTAATGACACTCCAGCAGGATTAATTAAAAGTGCCCAAATCGAATGGTAAAAATGGCGAAGAAAGAAAAAATTTTTAAGAGTACATAAAATGTCAAGCAGGAAGTAGTTTCTGAAATTTGACCACAAAGCCTAAATGAACAATGTGCACATCCAATACAATAGGGTTTGTTGCTGAACATAAAAATTATATATGTGTCAGACGCGAATAGCCCAATTTTCAGTAAAAGAAATTACAAAAGTCATTTCTCTATAGAAGAAGTTACGAAGGCTATATAAAATACAACCACAGACCTATATAAACTACAATAAATATAGGTTTTTGATTGCTAATTACGATTTATTTAGGTAGGTGCTGTTTTACTATTACATACCAAGTATTAGAGTTTAGAAAAACCCAGGTTTGTTTCTTGTGCAACGCTATTAGCTAACACCTCATATCATCTCTCCATTAGTATATTTAGATCTATAATATAATTCTAGTCTAGATCTATATATAAAAATCGAATACATCTAGTAATAGTATAGATTCTATATTGAGACTAGATTGCTGAGTCTAGCCTATGCTATGCCTATAGTCAGTTTTTATTAGAAAAAAGTCTAGATATTAATAAAGACTAAAGTTTTTTAATTATCAGATTATTAGATATAGACATAAGACATAGATCTAATAATACTGTAATACGTTTACTATACTCTATACTTAATCTACTAAACTAGAGAACTATCTATAGATCTATCTATAATCTAGTCAATCTAGATCTATACAATATTCATTATAATACTTCTACTTATAATGACTTATTTAATAAGTTAGTACTTAGACTTAGATCTATTATAGTTTATTAATAGATTTTCCTTTCAATGCCTAGACCTAATAATAAGATTGCGAATGATGTCTATAATGACTGATTTTTTTATTTTTTTTTATAATAATAGGCCTACTAAATCTAGGTCTAGACTCTACTTAAATCTAGTCTAAAATAATGACTGTCTAAGACTCTAGATGATTGAGAAGTTCACATGGAGGTGTTTTTAATAATACGGCATGTCGGCTGAAAGTATATAAAGTGCTTTTTTTTTTTGTAAAAATAAAAAAGAGGCTCCGGTACTCAGTGATAGATTGCCTAACTTTCAACTAATAATAAATTAACAATTAACGTTAAAGTACAAGAAAAATAATCATTTTTCCCGACATTGAAAAAAGGTGCCGGTACCCCGTACCGGTGTGTACCGTCACAAAAATATATGTATATCTCAATCTTCTTTCATTTAATTTTTTTTGCGGGGTTATTGCCTTAAATTCAGGCTAAAAATATCGAAGCCTACATTTTTACACTCATTTCTAAACAATTAGAAGAGATGGACTGTACATCTGCAAAAACACAAACTCAGTTAGACTTTCAAAACTATTAAAAGAAAAACTTAGTGATTATTTTTACTGTATAATTCTATTATTATTCCTTTTTAGAATTAGGATATAAACAAAAATTTGCCATATGACTTTATCTAACAGAAAAAAAATAAACTTAGGTCTATTTATGCGGTTATTTATAGTTACCTAGTACTATAAAATATATTGAACTAACACGTATATTCATCATAATGCAGCCATGCGATTTTTCGTTTATAAACATTGCATTATTTAGGACCAATATTTTACAAAGGCTGCTTGGAGAAATCAAGTATACCCATTAGGAGAAAAACGACCCCTTTACTCAAGAAAAATTTAAGAAACTAGAACAGACACAAAATAAACAGTGACATTCATAACAAAATAATATTCAAAATTGATTAGAGTAACACCTTTTTAAGTAATCATTTAAAGTTTAAAATCACTACAATTTTTTTCAACAACTATTTTGTGTATGAAATTGTGTATCGGAAAATGCCGGGTACATGAAATAAGCTAGTCCTGAAAAAACAACACAGATCTTGGGTAAAATACTCATCAAATAAAGTACTGTAAATGTGCAGTTTCACGCGCTAGTTTCAGGTCTTTTCTTTTTATAGCCTCTATCGGGTTATATCCCAACTACCCGTATTTTTGTGCAGAATTTTTTTCTCTATCAGGTACACTTAAAATTATAGCATAATAATGTCAGTTTAATTTAAAAAGAGAACTGAAAAATACAAAGATATATAGGGAAAAAAGCGACTTCCGGCCCAATACTTTTTAATCAAAGAAACGAAACGGACTAGTCCAACAAACCCTATTGCGTAACCCTTTATATATATCTATATATATTGCCTGCACTCCTTCATGAATTCCAAATATTGTAGCTACATTATCAGATCCCTGAGCATAATACATCAATAAGTCAGGCCCACCCCTTTCCATACATTTTAAGATATCCGAACTGGTACCATTAACTTTGGTTCTCTTTGAAGAGAAAAATCCTAAAACGTTTTTGTCATTTAAACAATACCATTGCTAGAGTTAAAATATCTTTTAACTTCAGAAATATACGTTAGGTGTGCTATGATATAAGATACCACAGTATAATTTTTCACTCTACGGGGTCTGCTAAAACATATAAACGCTCTAAATGTTGGTATTAGACTGGAAAGTGCGCATCGCTGCCTTACAATCTTACTAATTATCATTTCAGTATTGGGTCATATTTGGATAACATTTCCACAATTTCAAGACATTTTCCTTTATTCAATCTTCAATTTTCTTTACAAGAAACACTGTGATGTCAAGCAGTATGTGCAAGATGTTCTTCATTCTTTCCCCTTCGTTACGTTGATCATAGCAATGTCTTCCCTGTCAATTGTTTTTATTTTTTTTTTTTTTGTTATTGTCCAAGTGCCAGAGTTTTCCAAATCTTAACGCCTGATGAAAATTCTTCAGTCTTCTCGTGATTTTCAAATTTTTAAATTGTCCACTTAAAATCAAAACAACATAGTAACAACATTACTATTGATTTTTTACCCCATTAGGCATACATTTATTTTAAAAATTTATATAATTTTGAATTTAAAAAATGCATTTTTAACTCTTGGATGTTACCTCAGTTGGGTGTTACCTCAATTGGGTGTCACCCGGTTCAGCCCGCATCCCCCCCCCCTTGTTACGCAGGGCAACAAAATCGGTCACCTATAGTTATAAAAAAGTTATCATTCGTTCAAATTCCTAGATCTAAATCTACGGAAAGATGAGATGCATACAAGATTTTTCATTTCAATTTACACATACTACCTTGGCAAGAGTATTTGTAATATATATAGGCCTAATATAATATGATATATATTAAAGACTCGAGGAGATGAACAAAGTAGCTAAATAAATCAAATTTGAATTTACATTTCAAATACAGTATCTTGTGTTTGTACAATATGTAGTTTTTATTGAGAAAGTTTGTCTTTAAGACTGATGCCCCCTCGATCATCACTTAATGCCCCGTGCGTCCCGCAACACCCGCACATGGCTAGTTACGCTTCTGGCCCTGACAATCACCATCATATTCAGCTCACATATCGCATCCCACCACCGCCTCTAAGGACCCAAAGGTCGAAGGTATTAGCTGTATTATAATTATATAACGTGAAAAAAGCAAAACGATGTAGCCTACATCTTGTCATAATTTTAAAAGTCCTTTTTTTTAAATTTCAAATAAAAATATGAAATACACGTTCATGACCTTTGCTTCGTCATTTATAATGGCCCTTAATTTAGTTACGTTGACAAATTCCAAATCAAATATCAATTAAATCAATATAAATCAGCAAATACCTATCTATAAATCGACTCTATAGTCATAGAATACATCTGTATGTTGTCTGATGACGTATATATATATATACTTTTCCGAGAAAATGCTAAGCCTATAAATATAATTTATAGATCTAGTAAAATATGATGAAACCACTGTAAAATAATCTATGGATTAGATCTAATTATCTAGCCTAGTAATACAAAGTTACTAGTCGAGTGTCTATAAAGCTGAAATTATCTACAAACTACATCACCTTATTACTATTCTTTTCTTGAAAGTATTGTGCCTATAACTAAAACAAATGGACATGATCTCTCGGCGGACTCTGTGGCGCAACGGTAGCGCGTCTGACTCCAGATCAGAAGGTTGCGTGTTCAAATCACGTCAGGGTCATCCAATTTTTTTATTCTCATAACTGCCGGTATATGAATACAATGTGGATACTTGTTCCATTTTATTTTTTAAGAGTTTTGTACGCACACTTTAAATTTTGAGGATTGAAGAATAATTTTGCTTAGAACAATAGGCTTAGGTTTATTTTTCTTACTTATCCCTTACTTATGTCTTTTGGAACATTGGGGCACGACACATGAACTGTCTTCTCCATCCCTATCTTTTGCTATGATTAGAATCGCTCTTGTCCATCCTTGGGAATGTCTACTTATACTTTTTTTTCTCTGTAGAAAGGTCTTTGCAAGACTTGAGGACCTCATTGTATGGCCATACAGTTTTAATTTCCATTTTTTTTTCTACAATGGTCAGCAGGTCATCGTGGGGCCCAATTGTTTTTGTGATCCTGTTACAGATCTCCTCGTTTGTGATGTGACCATTGCTAGGATCCTCCTCTCTAATTCTGCAGTTAACGTCCAAGATTCACAAGCATACAAGAATGTAGCCATAACCAAGGGGTGCATCGGTCTGATTTTAAAGCCCTGACTGCTTTTGATCATAATGTGATGTTTTTTGTTTTGTTTTTGGGGAAGGGCAGCATTGATTCACATATCATAAGCTGAGGAAATATTGTCTATGCACATAACCAAGCTCTTTTAAGTATCTAGTATCTGGCAGCCTATTAATATCAAAGTGCAGGTCCTTATGTTCTATAAGTTGACACTTTGATTAATCTCAATAAATTATGAATATCCCTTCGATAATTGCAGTGACCCGATGACATGCTAGAACACACGTGGACTCTCTGGTAGAAGAAAAGTATGGCTAGTAATGCAAGGTGCCTAAATCAATTTGTCCAATGCTCTGCACAAGTAATGTTGATCTAAACATGCCATGCTTAAGTCACATTGTCCAATGCTCTGCACAAGTAATGTTGATCTAAACATGCCATGCTTAAGTCACATTGTCCAATGCTCTGCACAAGTAATGTTGATCTAAACATGCCATGCTTAAGTCACATTGTCCAATGCTCTGCACAAGTAATGTTGATCTAAACATGCCATGCTTAAGTCACATTGTCCAATGCTCTGCACAAGTAATGTTGATCTAAACATGCCATGCTTAAGTCACATTGTCCAATGCTCTGCACAAGTAATGTTGATCTAAACATGCCATGCTTAAGTCACATTGTCCAATGCTCTGCACAAGTAATGTTGATCTAAACAAGCCATGCTTAAGTCACATTGTCCAATGCTCTGCACAAGTAATGTTGATCTAAACATGCCATGCTTAAGTCACAATAACACATTGAAAAGAAACAACAAGGAAGCTAATCCCTTCTTTATTCTCAGCATATTCAAATTGCAGTTAATTGATATATACACATATATACATGCCAGTACTATTTTATTGGTAATAGTAGATAAAAACAAAAAAAGCCACTTAGTTTAAGACACAGTCAATCAATTTAATTCACTAGATGCCCAGGAGGTAATGAAACAGGGAACTTGTATTGTAGTGATTAGCTCTCCCACCTTCAAAATGTATAAATATAGATCAAATATTCAAACACAAAAAAGTCAATGATCTGATTCTAGTTTTCATTGAAAAGGTTAGTGATGTTACAAGTTTAATTGTAGTCTCCTCAAGTAAATACTCTGGAGTTTACTCTAAAACGGAAAAACACTTAAAGCTAAGTAGTTGTATCCCATTATTAATCTGTGCACTATAGAATGGTACTATTGTTTGACAGTAATAGAAAAACTAACATTACTGAATTTAAATAAAATATATAGATATTTATCAAGAAGAGTAAAAATACTTTTTTAAAATAAGGGAAAATTAAAAGACAGTACTTGAGGATGTGGACATAGTTGTTTGTTATTTTTTGTACTTGAAATCCTAAGATTTCATTTGGTTTGTGCTTCAGACTTCTACTGGCTGTATCCCCCTGCTGTCCTGCAGGAGGTTTAAACTAGACCGTAATAATCTTCAATTTTGAAGTAAAGTCTGAAACTTATCAAAGAAACCAAGAAATCAAACTGGAACTCTCTCCTTGGCTCTAAGTACTGAAACAATGAATTACTTTGAACATGCCAACTTCTTTAGGACCAAACCCATTTTAAACAAACTTATTTTAAACCAAATTATTTTGTTCTATACACCTTGCTCTATACACCTTGTTCTATACACCTTGTTCTATACACCTTGTTCTATACACTACATACAGGGTTGTGATGGCTGAGAGGTAAAGTGCTTGGCTTCTGAACAAAAGGAGTCCTGGGTTCAAATCTCAGTAAAGACTGGGATTTTTAGAGAAATTAAAAATCCCAGTTTTATGGGCGCCTTTGAGTCCACTCAACTCTAATGGTACCTGAGATTAGTTGGGGAAAAGTAAAGGCGATTGATCGTTGTGCTGGCCACATGACACCCATGTAAGTCATCGGCCATATAAACAGATGACCTTTACATAATCTGCCTTACAGTTCACAAGGTCTGAAAGGGGAACTTGTATACACTCCACCTGTTCACTTGCTACATATAAAAGCTGAAGTGTGTAAATGGTTTGAAGCTCTAAGTTTGTTAAGAAACTCAAATGAAGACTCCAGAAAAAAAAAAATCTATTGGATGTGGACACCGGATGCAAGAGAAAAAAATGTAGACTGCAGTAAACATTTGTCATAATTTTAGTTCAAATAAATAAGTGATGTGAACATTAAAAACAAGTTCAATAAAAAAATATGAAAGAGAATATACTCAATATTATATCTACAAGAATAAAACATCAAATAGTTCAGTGACAAAGAGACTTTTTATTCTTCAAAGAGAATCTCAGTTTTGTCTTAGTTATGCGCCCATGATGCCATTTTCTGGATGCTAACTGCAGGACTTGGGCAGCTTGGAGCATACACCTCTTCCTAACCAACGTATTTAGTAATTACAAATGTGTGATTCGAAATAGATATGTACAAATCAAATAGATGGAATATAAGTTAACAGAATTTGTGTTTATACATGTAAGTTCACATCAAGTTAACACTTGATTGACAGAATCATTTATTTTTATTTTATTGACTTCAATGGCTATATTTTCTACAGCAAATTTTTAAAATGCTTTCACAAAAGTTTTGTTTTAAAGAATACTAATAAAGTAGTAGGCAATTGTTAATGTAGGATTTGTGGAGTCATATTGGACTATAGTATATTAAGTTATACAATGATATATTGAATTTGATCTACCATAGCTATATATAATTTAGATTAATCTGCAAGTTTTCTCTGAATAGTGAATGGAAAATGTGTTGTTTTTTTTAAAAGTATTTTGTAGTTTAACTTCGCCATAGTATTTTGTAACTAATTAAACAGTATTTAATCAACATAATTTAACATAAAAATGTCAAAAGTAACTTTAATCCACTCTGTACAACCATCTGGTTATGTCCCCTGCTAAGTAAACCTCAAGCCCCATGAAGCCACCAAGTGTTCAGACTCCAGTGTAGAGGGACAGGAAGTAAACATACAACAAGAAGACTGGGTAGAGTAACAGCGGCTTCTTGTGCTGTAGCTCCTGGACACATAACAGTGAGCCTGCGCTGTAGGACGCCCAAATCACTCCTAAAAACTGAAACAGAAAAAGAAATGTCAGGACAAAACTCAGAGTCATGTTTTGTTTAATAAACACTTTTGTAACATTGAAGGGAGGACTAGAATTCAGGCAATGAATTGACATTCAATTGTCACTGAGCATGATTTGTTTAATAAACACTTTTGTAGCATTGAAGGGAGGACTAGAATTCAGGCAATGAATTGACATTCAATTGTCACTGACCATGATTTGTTATACAGAAGAAGAAGTAAAGTTAGTAAGAGTAAAGTTCCTCTTTCAGACCTTGCGATTTATAGGGCAGATGATGATAAGGTCATGTTTCTTTGGCCAATGAGCAGGGTGTCATGTGACCAGCACAAAGACCAACCCCAAGTCAAGTCAGGTACCCACTAGAGTTGGCTGGACTCAGGGGGCACCTAAAATCCCAAAATTCAAAATCCCAGAGTCTTCGCTGAAGTTCAAATCCAGGACCCCCAGGTTCAGAAGCCAAGCACTTAACCACTTAGCTAACCACGCCGCCTGAAAAAGAAGAAATCTGAAATGTTTTGACAACTGAAGTTTATACAGAAGTTAATGCCTTGATATTTAGACTCATGATTTAGTCATAAAAAAGGAAAGGTAGGAATATAGAGAGAATACAAACTTGTAGGAATAGTTTCAATCACATGCCACTGGTTGATATTTTAAACATATTTTAAATGTATAAATACTAGAGGATTTATTTTATAATATAAAATCAACAGGAGGTACAGGCCTACAACAGATACAGGAAAGAAAGAGAAGGTGCAATAGGTTTAACATTTTTGATAGATGGTACTAACATTCACTTCTACATAAAAATTTATAGAACTGTTAGTCATTAGCAGCATCAAGTAAGACTTAATTCTCAAATGTTTCTGTTATAAAATGAGGTTTATAATGTAATGAGGTTATGAATAAACTCATTTGTTTGCGGCTCCTTTGCTTTATTTTATAAAATATTAAGTGTAGTTTTAATGACGTAAAATACATTTAAATGTATTTGTTTGGAATAAAAGAGCATTAAGGATGTCAATATGGAACTATACATATTAGTACAAACCACACACACACACACAAAATTAGACCCCCCCACCACTACTCTGGATCTGGCCTGGCTGAAGGGTAGCAGAGTCCCAATTAAAGACCATCAAAGTGTGGAAAGCACAAACCACACAATCTGCCAGCTGCTTAAAAGGTAATAAATAAGCCTAACAAACACAGGAAGATTGGAATTTTGTTTCCACTTCAACCTATATTAGGCCTATGTTTTTTATTTGTTGGGAGGAAATACTTGAACTGAAGAACAGAAAGAAATTTAGTTAAAAAAAAAAAAGAAATTCACTAAGAAAATACTCAAGAAATATGAAATGCTTTGTGATGACAGCCAATGAAATGATGTTAGTTAGAGGAAATAGGATATCATATTAATAGGATGTCTTTGAAGCTTAAAAACTAAATCCTAATAATGGAGTCAATAACTTAAAGTTAAAATATTTAAACCCTTACTATTTATAACCAGACAATGTATTAGTAACATTGTACTGAGACTAGCTTTTTTTTTAAAATAACCCAATGTTAATTAAATTTGTAAATACCATTTAAAGTTTATTATTTTATCAATATTTGTAGTCTATATATTCAACTTTGGTTCCGTAATATTGATATTGCAGGAATTGTTAATGGACATAAGTAGGCCTACTCCAATAACTAAAAATTAGCAGCTGACAACCAGACAACACATGTTGAAGATATATGGTCCTGCAGAGCTGTTATCAATGACGGTTAAGAATGGCAGGATAATGCTTGTTTGCCTTATTTGGCTACCCACATAGGAGAAGGAAACTCAGACTGCTGCCTTGTGTGGTTTTACCCAAATATGGGAAAGGCTTCAGGAGTCAACCACCAAGATTCTTGGGCAACCTGCAGCACATATTGCTACACCCTGGAAGAACTTGTTACACAGCTGAACCTAAACTGTATCAGCACTAGCCATTCCTTTGGATACAACAGCTGCCTGGAGAAGAGAAAACTGCTGTGTATGTGACACCATTCCCTAACCCTAGCGAATGATCAGGCTTTCATCTCATCCTTATGAGATTATCCATAGTTGCTTCACGATGGATGGAGGCCATTATTCAACTTTATTTATTCAAAGATATTCAATGTTATGTAGCTTAACGATGTTCTATAACATTTAGGCCAGTGATGTTCAAAATTATGTAGGCTAAAGATATTCCATGTTACAGTTTAATCAAGCTTGAAGTGTATTTGTACAACTATATGTTAAAGACATAAAATGATAGTTGCTTTATATCCACTCACCTTAAAGGTCATATTGATGTAATGATAGGAATGTACTAACGGTAGGATGCATGCAATCACAAACAAGGGTAGCACAGAATAGCCAATAACACCTAAACACTGGCCATAAGATACCTGAAATGAGAGACAAACTATTCATATCAACATATAAAAACATAAAAATGAAAGTAGACATAATGTAATATAACATTTTCAGTAAACTAACATATTTTTTTAAAATCTTAATATTTCAGCTTCATTTGTAAGTTAATATATTGGGTAAAAAAAAATGTTACAGTGCCAAAATAATTATTAGATCTTAATGTTAATAAGATAGTCGCCTAAAAGTATTGATGCATGCCATACAGTTGATATCTTAAAATGTTTATCTTATCTTATAAATTACAGATGACTTTTCATCCTATAGGCATTTATACATATACAAGCTAATTCCAGACTTAAACTCTACAAAGTCATTGCTTTTCCTGGCTGATTCAGGAAACCCATTCTATGCTCTAAATGGCACTTGTATATTTATAAAATAATGCCTCTATATTTATAAAGAGCAATTAAATGCACTTATAAAATAAAAAGCGGTGCAAACTGTGGCTGAGTCGTTAAGCACTAAGCTTCCAAACCTGGGGTCCTGGGTTTGAATCTCGGTGAAGACTGGGATTTTGAATTTCTGGATTTTTAGGGAGTCCGAGCCCACCCAACTCTAATGGGTACCTGACTTTGTGCTGGCCTCATGACACCTTGATCTATTAACCATTGGCCAAAGAAAAAGATGACCTTAACATCATCTGCCCCATATATTTGCAAAGTCTAAATGGGGAAACTTTACAACTTAACTACTATATACAGAAAAAGCAAAGATAATATTAATCAAATTCAAACTGTACACTAAATTTACTATTTCATCAGAAGCCTTTATACATGAAGACCAAATGAGGTGATCTGAATTATCTGAAATTTTGTACTGAAACAAAGACCATATTTGTAAACTTCTCTTTTAGTTTAGACCTGCACAAACAAACAAAAAAATATTTAACAGCCCATTGTAAAATGAGGTAAATGAGAACTGCAGGATACTGGAGAAAAATGACCAGAAAAAAAGTCATTAAAAAAAGTATTATATGCATCATCAGGGCTATCTGGTAAAGAAACTTACTACTCCCTTAAAAAACTCTGTAGGTGAAGAAGGATTTAAAAAAAGAGCTTACTTCACCACCCAATACACGAGCCAACAAGAACACCATCAGGGAGCCAATAAGCCATATTGTGAGAATCCATGAAACAACCTGAAACAAAAATGGGCAGACATAAATAGTTAACTTAGCAGGAAACTTTTTTTTAGTCAGGAGTATAGCCATACACAGTTAACAATGAGTACAGAACTCACTACAGAGGGGAACCTCTGGCTTTAAGCTACTCAAATATAACACTATTTAAAACTTTTAAGAATAAAAAAAAAGGTGCATGTTCTGTTATCTGTAGGATGTGTGGCTAAGAGGTCAAAAAACGGTTTGACTAGGGCTTGGCCACCAGGGGGCTCGAGTTCAAATCCTTACTCGAACAGAATTTACAGAGTGCCTAAAGGCAGCACAGAAAATATCCCCTGTTCCACCAAACAGGGCCGGTCCTACTGATTGCGAGGCCCTATGCGAAACGGATTGTGCGGGGCCCAGTCTGGGTATGGATAAAGATAATAAGTGAAAATTAAGATTTTGTATTAGAAAATAAATTCGTCTTTGCATTTTATTCATACTTTGATAAGTACAAAATCAATGTCAAATAAACTTTACGTGGCATCTACAGTAGATAGTATTTTTTCAACAAAAGTCGATAAACATTCAGATCTGCCTTTTAGATTTACTATCGACTAGCAAAATATCGCTTTTGTTTTTTAAGAGGTCGAGATAGATTTAGATCTCTATATTTGTATCCCAGTGACTATTAAAGTAAATTAAGTATTTGAACTTGTTTTGGTAAAAATTCGCCTTATTATTACATTTTTATGTATTTTATATTTGCATGGTGGCTGAGTGGTAAAGTGTTTGACTTCTGAAGCAAGGGGTCTTGGATTCAACTATCAGTGAAGACTGGGGTTTGAATTTCAGGATTTTTAGGAAACCTCTCAGTCCACCCAACTCTAATGGGTACCTGACATGGTGCTGGCCACATGACACCCTAATTAATCATCGAACAAGGAAACATCATCTGTCCTACAGATTTCAAGGTCTAATAGGGAAACTTTACTTTTTCTTTTATTTTGAGACATATATTATTTGGTAGATGCCTGTGTATAGTCGCTGAATGAATTCTCTATGTTGTGTCTGTTGTATTTATGTGTATTTTTCTGTTGTGTTGTCTTTATATGAGAAATCACAACAAATTTCCGTAAGGATCAATAAAGCAGTCTTAGTCTTATTTGTAGCTAGTAATTTGACCAACTGAAGTGACTTACCCTAAACTGACCATATAATGATACAATAGCATACAAAAGTATGACGATGAGCGGACCCCAGAAATCTGGACTCTCCCGAACAATGTGACGATTAAAGCCAAGCTGTGGCAAGGGAAACAGAACACAGCGAAGCTTATAGTAAATATCTTTAAGATCTATGTCCAATTCTTCTCTGAAATTAAACAAAAAAACGAATGCTGGCATATTAGTTGTCTAAAGATTAAATATGTACAAAATGGCTTACATACTGAAGGTAGACAAATATTTCCTATAATGTTTTTACAAGTTTTAAAGCAATTTTTTTACAACTAAAAGGGGAAAAAAGAATTAAATTATGAAAAAATATATATTTTATAAACTGAAAATTTAACTTATTTTTACAAATATAATATTTTAGAACATTCCGTAAAATTGTTTAAAATTAGTATATATATTATTCTTATAAATCTCTTCTATGTTGTTTTTTTTTTGTTGTAAATTTTAGATTATTGGCTAATATACTATTGAATCTTGACATTAATTAAAAAAACAAAATTCTTTCCTTACAAGAGTGGTCTCTGATCTTCTTCATCTAGATCTTCTTCTTCCAATAGCCACCCAAACCCTCTGGACTCTAAGAGAGATGATGTCATTCCTCTGTGTCGGATCCCATAGTTGTCACTAGCTCCTGATGTTTTGCTTGACTCAATTGATCCTTCAACTATTGTGTGTGCTGATAAGAGCAGAAAAAAAAAATTGCAAATATTCTATTCACAATGTGTAGCCTGTAGCAAATTATTTTTTAAAACCTTTGAAAATTTAGCTTTGTCTCCTTATTTACATGTGGGTAACAATATATCTACACAATAAATAGCCTTTAGCAACTGATTGTTTTTAAACCTTACAACATGTGGATATATCTTTTTTTATTTGGGAATAAGTAATTAGTTAAAAATATAATCAGAATTTTTTCAATGGTGACCAAATCAACCTGTGTCAAAAACAAAAATGATGGCACAAAAGTATTTTATCTTCTATTACATTAAATCAGAAAAGAGTAGTTTGATAAGATTCTGATATTCCTTTAAAAATGAAGAGTGTTATGTTTTAGCCATAATGGATGGATGCCGGAAGAGTTCAAACCCAGGACCATCGTGACCAAAGTCTAAAGCACATTATGTAACATGACCAGACTGTTCATACAAAAGAGTGTCTAATAAGTGAACTTTAATTAATAAATTCATCATTTCAGTTATAGTATATATATATATATATATATATATTATTTAGATAGAGCAAATTTAAATACAAGTGACAGCTTTGCATTTGGGATTAAATTATAGAATATATAAGCTTCAGATTAGATGAAGCTCTCTAACCTTGCTACAAATTTAAATTACATACAAAATGTAGATCAAAGCACAACCCCTGAAGTCAGAAATGGGGGAAGTTTTTTTTTAATCAAACAGTCGTAAATGAGCATAACTTATGCACATGCTTGTTAAGCAAGTTAATTTTCAGCATTCCCATTAAAAAAAAAAACATTATTATTATAGCTTTTATATAGCGCCACATTCATGCTTATAGCATGCTCAGAGCGCTTTTGGTCCAATCTCATTTGTGGACCGGTGGGGGGGAGGGGGTATCTAGGAGTTGGTTTTCCGTGCTGCCTTTAGGCGCTCAGTAAACACAACTCTGCCCGAGTCGGGTGTCGAACCTCGAGCCCCCTTCTAGGTAGTCAAGCCAAGCCAAGTTCAAGCGCACTTGGCCTCTCGACCACGCTTCCCACCATCATAGAAACAAGCCAATATCCTTAATAATTACTGACCAAGATACATCCTCAAAAAATATCACAATTCCTCATTTGATTGAGCACAATAAGAACACAAAACAAAGAGACACTGCAATTATCATGCACACAAAAAAAGATAGTTTTAAACTTTAGACATTGCAAATGTAGAACATAATAATATTGTTTTCTATTGGTGAAATCGAATCAGGATTACTATGTCTATAAAACTAGCACTGGCTGGTATCAAATAGCCTCTAGAGATTAGACTGATTACTATTTTATATATTAGTACAATGCTATAATAGATATAGATACTCTATAAGATAGTAAACTAGATTTCTAGTGTATATTCTAAACCAAGATAAGTAGATAAATCTAGTTCTTCAAGAGGGAGTTAGACAGTAATCTGTGTACTTTTTGATATTTTTGACATGTGTATGTTATTATAGAGATCATAGTGTTCCCCCTACTCTCTTCATATTTGTTGAGAAATGAAATCAATATTATATATGCAAATAATTAGATATATATATATTGTAATGCAGGGTTTGTATTTAAGTTATAATAAATAAAAAAAAAATTATTTCTTTCATTTAGAGATGTCAATATTATCCTTTAGTTGTATGATGAAATGATTCAAGGTCATGACATGGTGGAAGTAGTGTTTTATTGCCATTACAGCATCTTAAATTATTAGAATACTTATGATCATGCTGCTCTGAGCTCATGATTTATCATCAAAGGCCAAGATGTGGTGGAAGTAGTGGAGACATTTTGATACATGAGAACAATGAGAATACTTATTATCATGCAGCTGATGACTTATATCCTGATGACCATCTTTCACTTTTTCTTTTTAGTTCTTTCTTGAATATCAGCCTGTTATTTCAAGATTTCATCTAACGTTTTATTTATTCTAATAAACACTGACTTCAAAAAATATGCGACACTAGCCAAGAAATTACAAACAATGTACAGCAATACGAATCAATGGATCATCATCTGTACTTACTATTAATAGCCTGATCTATCTTATTAATTTTAAAATTAACACGCACATTTTTTTTTACATTAGCTCTATATCTATAATCTATGTTAAATTTTTAAATATTTTTAATGACATTATAAATATTCTATTCTTAATTAATGTGTCATTCTTTTTGTCATGTAAATGAAAATAAAAAGATATATATGAACTTTTGTTGATTTCATACTTTTTTACAATTATTATTGATGGATTAGAGGATGAAATGATCAGGAGATGAAAAGACCAGGGGATGAAGTGACCAAAGATGAAATGACTGGGAATGAAATGATCAGGAACCGGCCTATCTCTGAATTTATTTTTTAAGAATTTAAATTTATTCTCATTATTGACATTATGATATAAAAATATAAAATCATTATATATATATATAATATATATATATTTTATTTAGATCTAATTTATTATTATTAGAATAATATAAATCTAGATCTAATAGTAAATTTAATTAGACTGGAAATTAGTCAATTAGTATTCAATTAAATTTAGATCAAGAATCTAGATCTAGTTGAATTCTAGACTATTAGTTTAGGTTAGTCTTGAGTCTTGATAAGCCTGATCATAAGTTGATAATAGTTCATAGTTGATTAGAGTTTAGAGTTGTAAAATGTTTGTTTGTAAAATGTTTTACTTTACTAAACATGTTTCGTATGTTCCTTCAGAGTTGAAGATAAAATTACTACCTAGTCCAAACCTCCCGCAGGACGGCGGGGGATGGGAGTGGGCAGGGCAGGGTTTGAACCCGTGTCCATCGATAAATCTGAATCTGAACGACAGTCCAGTACACAAACCAGGCAGCTATCCTGGTATCCAGACTTAGTTAGATCTAGTGACTAGTGACTTTCTAGTCTTTTATTTAAAACTTAAGAGTTAAGTTTTAGATTTTATCATTTTTAGTAGATCTACCATACATTTTAGTTAAATTTCTATTTTTAATTTTTAGAATAAGTTTGAATAACTAATAACCAAATAAACTTTGATTGTCTTTGAGTTAGATTAGTAACATTAGTTTGGGCATTTTTTTTGGGGGGGGGGGGGGGGGGGGTTGAGTTTGAATTGATTGATTTATCATAAATAATATATCAATTAATAAGAATTTTTATTTTCACCTTCTATTGAATTAGCCCGTACAAACTGGAATTCATCCTGCGTGGGCATATACTTTTGTGGGCTTTCTAAACTGGAAAAATACTGTTTTTTATTGCTAGTAGACTCTGAAGTTGACAAAGAACTTAAATCCACAGAATAGGTATCTTTATTTTGTGTACTATACGACGTAGTCATGTCGGCCATTTTGAAAGAAATTTAGTTCTTTTTCGGTAAAGTTAAATTTATCAGTAAAACGTTAAATTCGTTTTTTTTTGTTTTTTTTAATATATTTTATTATATGATAAATATTTATAGTTCTGATAAAACGTTTTGGTCAAATAAGAATGCAGAGCTTTTACATTGCCACACAGACCTTGCCGCGATCTTATTTTGTCACATTAGTACAAACAGAATCTTTCCCTGTCTGTATCCATGTAAATTTTATTTCTGCTGTCAGCGTCTTTGCATTAAACATATGATATTCTGCAACTAATATGCTGTTGAGACCGCCGTTATCATTTATAACAAAGCCTGTTAAAGATTTTCCTCCTCTCCTCAACTAGGTTGGTGTGTGTGTGGGGGGGAGGGGGGTAATGTATTAAGTGTCCATTCGGGGCACATTGATTTCCAGGATTGAGCTGTATGAATGCATTCTACTTGTGTCTACAGCGCACTGTTTCAATAGTGAAAAGGAACGTCTGCGTTTTTCCTTTATCTTTCCTCAGCTAGGAAGTTTGGGAGAGTGATGCAAGCTATCCCCATAGGAGAGTGCTGTAAGCTATCCCAAAGCGAGGTCAAGCAGTTTCGTGCATTTTGATCAGCAAAAAAATGCGTTCTAATTCTAAATGTGAGAAGAGTCCACGTGTTGTAACGCTTTGAATCGATGTCTTACTTCAAATAAAGAAGCCTCTTTTTTTGTTCGCCTCCAAATGTGTAAGACGTAATAAGTCTCTTTTTTTTTTGTTCTACCAACAAAAAGCATTGGATCTCACCATACGTCTGTATGGCTCCAGTGACGTAGGGGGAGGCGGGGGGAGAATTAAAAAATCCCCCGGGTCCCCAAATTAGTGTTTTTTTACATTAAAAATTAAATATTACGCCAAATGCAGGGGCCCCCAAAGTGGTCAAGCCCCCCCCCCCCCGGCTTGAAAATTCCTAGCTACGCCCCTGCATGGCTCTGATAGATGGGTGCTCTGTAAGAGGCATCTTGGGCTTCTCTAACGCTAGGCCTCCATCAATGGGCATACACTGACTAGAAAACCGTTTAGAGATGATTAAGGGTGATCGAGAGTGGAACTTGATAGAGAAGACCCATTTGAACACCAAAGCATTAGCACCCCGAAGACTTTATTATGCTTTTTTAAACTATCAATTTAGTTTAAATGTTTGTCAGGGAGCCCCACAGAAGAGCTAGATATAGGCCTATATTATAAATACTTTTGAGCCCCACCCCTCCCCCCCCCGCAAAAAAAAAAGCCCTTGCCGGGAGACGACGAAAAGCAGCTTTGTCTGCTCTAGATATATATCTAGAAGTGGCAAAATATGCATATCGCAATTCGCAAATGGGTTTGCGTAGTTATGTCAAATAGCCCACTACCACCTAATCATCCCACAGACTTCCTCGATTTTTTGTTGTTGTTTAATAGTCAAATTTGAAAGTTAAATACAACATTGTCACTATTGTTAACACAACAACCCCCCCCCCCCGACCAGGGGCGGACTTGAAGTCAAAATCGGCCCGGGCTGTACTATAATAAATTATCCGGCCCACAAATTCTATATCATATGATGGGCATCCATTTCTATGTCTACCTGTCCTCAAAATCATTATGTTAAGTTTAATAATGTATCGATATGACTGCATACAGTGAACTCTTTATAGGAACTATAGGCCTTATGTTGCTTTTTAATCACTAAGTATGTAGGTCCTAAAAGGGTGCATGCGAAGCCCACTATAGGCTAGCACTGTCTACGGATGAAGGCTATTACATTTTTTTTGGAAAATATGTTAAATTAAAACGGTATTACACTGTAGAGTCTGTGAAAGATTATTGTTTTTAAGCACGACGCTTTTATAAGATAATATTATAAAACCTTTAACAATCTGATATGTGCCATAGTGGCATCGATGCGGCCATTGCGATGACCCTACAGGCCCTTTTGGGTACCGGCCCACTTGGTATTTGCCCAATATATATAGCCAGTCCGCCCCTGACCTCGGCCCTCTCCCATCGGCATTAATTGAGGGGTGAGACCCACAAGTCTGAGGAATCTTCTTAGTATAGTTCCATGGCTTAATTAAATACTCCGCAAATTGATTAAAATCTAGGTTATTGTTTATTTATTTATTTTTTTTTTGCGTATCCGCTAGGCTATATAAGCACAATGCCAGGAAAACATCTATAAAAAATATTTATATTTCTTTCTTTGTTCTGGATGCATTATCATTCTGTAAATAATTGAAAGTATTGTTTACTATATTTTTATTTATTTTTATTTTAAGCTTGACAATTATTTTTTTTTATTAAATTACTAATATTCTATAGAAAAATAAAAGGTTTATTTTGTTTTTGTAACTTAATGATTACATAGCAGCATGATAGCTACCTCTTTAAAAATTCTGGACAATAATAAATTGAGGAAAACAAAAACAAGATTTAATCTATCTAGAGCTAGTAGAATGTCGTTGTACTTCCAGAACAGTCTACATCTAGACCTCTATAGACTACTATAGAGTAGAATATTAGGTATTCGATCTACTTCAAGTATCTGATGTTAATTGGTGTTATTTATTGTTAGGACTAGACTACTGTGTATCAGTATTAGTATACTATCAGTGATCAGTGACAGTCAGTGTCTATTACTTATTACTATACTTACCAACTACTTAGACTTAATATATAGTAATATACACTTTGACTTTATTAACTTTATTATACTTTATACACTAATACAGTGAGTGAGTATACTGAAGTATACTGACTAGAATATAAGTGACTAGATTATGATGATTATCTAATTACTAGACTAGTATTATTTATATTTTATATAATAATATATCTAGATGTAGTAGTAGATCATTCTAAATGATAATCTACTAATCTAGTAACCTAGTTACTAGAATACTAGTTAGTGACAGTTAGTTAATTAATATAAATAATAAAATATACTAAAAAATATAGATCTAGTCTATAGATATAGAATAGTAATATATAGACTGACTGTAGTAGTGTAGTGTAGTAGTTACATAGTCATGATAGTGTAGTACTATTAACAAGGTAACTAATAATAGCTATTATTACTATTATATATAGCAGTGATGCCCAACCTAATTCGACTTGCGGGCCATTTTAATTTCCGACAATCATATCACGGGCCACATGAACGAAAAGGTACAAAAAAAGAATTGACATTGACCTGAAATTATTTTATTACAAATCCGTGGATCTAATACACTAATTAATGAGATATTTGAAGTTGTCAGAAAATGGCTTCATTCCTCTACTTCAAATAGATCTATGAACAGCATTGTAGCCAGCTTTACAACCGACTCATTTTCTAGTCGCTATTTGGTTAATATTCCCATCAACCCCCACCATCTAGGCTTTAAAAAATTTAAAAATCTTTTATTCGCGACTCAAACCAAGAAAGTCATCAGATTCTTTTTTATAAAGCCGTTTATATGTTGTTTTTTTTAACATCCACACATTCTTTACAAATAAAATATGTTGGCTTAATATCCACACACAAAAAAAGTAAAATGAGTACGTTACACTCTTCCTGTTAGATTCTTAGATTCTACATTCAGAGTCCATTTCATAAACGCACAAATTTTAAAGGTCATTGACCAATCCATCAGAGAAGATGTGAGGGCCTTAGCGTAGTTTTTCTTTGGAGGGGGGTGTTTCTACACTTTGTGCCGACTTCTCGACGGGCCGGATTGAACCACGTCCGGCCCGCAGGTCGTATTTTGGGCATCACTGATATATAGTATTATACTAATTATAGACTTATCTAAGTATAGTGACACTCTACTACTACTAATATCATTCTAGTCTAGTACTAGATGTCTTAGTAATAGATAAAACTAACTACTAAGATTGTCTTGAATTAAATACTAGTAATAAAGTATATACTAGATCTATAATTATAATAGTGTTATAACCCTGCCTTTCACCGGTGCTTGAGGTCTGCACTAGCGCACTGTTGAACGTAAACAGGAAGACCCTAGAATGGAGAGAAGAACAGTGCATCAGGGAATGTGAAGAGTCTGAATGTTTGGGAAACTAAGAGGCCAACTTTTGTGCTGCCTGAAGGTTGTAGTAGGGACCTGGAGCGAAGCGGGGAAGGCTGTCGTTGGTCCACATTCGGGTTAAGTAGCAAAGGACTGGTATACTTAATAGTAAGACTCTGAGGAAGCTGAAGGATGTTATGTGTTTACCCTAGTGAATAAAGACAACTATTTATTTCCTGTGAAACTGTGTTGAGTTGCCTGCCATTTTGTTGAGTGCCTACCCTAGAGTTGCAACAATTGGTGTCAGAAGTGGGATTTAGTCAGCTCAACAAAAGGATAAGAATGACAACGCTTAGGAAGCTAGATGAACTTAGCTGTAAACAGTTAAAAGAGGAGCTCCGAGCCAGGGAGCTGAGGATCTTCTGTGACAAAGAGAAGATGAGAGCCAGTCTTAGACAGAACCTGGTTGATGAAGGGGAGGATCCCGAGACCTACCTGTTTGAGGTAGAACCAGATATCAGAGAGGTCATGAGTGCCGTGCTTAAAGAGGTCAATGAGCAGATCTGTACAATGATTAAACAGATAGGTACCATTACCTCACTGAACAAGACTGATGAATCATTTGATACCGTGATGAACAAGACCGATGACCAGATAGCTACCATGTCGACAGGTATAAACAATCCACTACTCAATGGAGACGCCGTTGACGGTAGTGTTGTTTATGACTGTAATAGCGAGCCGTGCAAGCTTGACTCCTACGACAAGAATCCTGACATTTGTTGTGACAGCGCTGAGCACAGATCTGATCATGTCATCGTGATTCCTGCCTGCACCCAGACGTTCAATAAGAACTGTGCTGACAGGGCCTCCTCGAGGGGAGAGAATGATCATCGAAAGATCTACCAACAAAGTCTTGACCAAACCGACTTTTGTCCTAATACCAGTAGCAGCAAGAGAGGCGCTGATGGTGGTGCAGCAGACGGACTTGTGCACATAGGACATTGCCCATGTGCCCCAGAGACATGTCTTTCAGACACGCTTGAAGATTATGCCGTGTTTGACAACCTGGCCTCCTGGGGGCCTACGGTGCATCGAAAAAGCATGCTGGAGCAACGTTTAAGACCAATGGTCTTGATGACCACCACCATGACATCCACTGCCTCTCTTCTTGCCATGAAGCTGCCATCGGCGCTGACTGAGAGAAAGGCCAGACAACGAAAACGACGCCCCCTTAACCAAAGTCAGATCAACTGGAGAAGGAGAAAGCGGCACCTGCAGAGAGCAGTGTGGATGGCTTTGTGTGGAGCACGCTCCATTCAATCTGTGACTCCCACTGACCGACCTCCACCTGCACTGACCAACCGTGAACATGTTTCTTTTCGGGACGAAAAGACTAAGGTGGGGGTATTGTTATAACCCTGCCTTGCACCAGTGCTTGAGGTGCGCACTGTTGAACGTAAACAGGAAGACGCTAGAAAGGAGAGAAGAACAGTGCATCAGGGAATGTGAAGAGTCTGAATGTTTGGGAAACTAAGAGGCCAACTTTTGTGCTGCCTGAAGGTTATAGTAGGGACCTGGAGCGAAGCGGGGAAGGCTGTCGTGGGTCCACATTCAGGTTAAGTAGCAAAGGACTGGTATACTTAGTAGTAAGACTCTGAGGAAGCTGAAGGATGTTATGTGTTTACCCTATTGAATAATTACAACTATTTATTTTCTGTGAAACTGTGTTGAGTTGCCTGCCTTTTCGTTGAGTGCCTACCCTAGAGTTGCAACAATAGTATTAGATTTATAATTAGATCTAGTTACTAGTAGTCTTGTCAGACTTGTCCTAATTGAATAATTGAATAATTAATTTATAGATCTACTGATCTAGAATCTAGACTTCACTAGAATACTAGTTTAGTAGTTATTAGATTTAGAAATTCTAAATCTAGTAGATCTACTATAAAGTTAAATAATTATAATTACACTACAATACTAGACTTTACTCTACTTTACTGTGTTTACTAGTTATGTAGAACTAGGGTCTAGAACTAGAGTATCTAAAATCTAATGCCATTGATTCAGTAATGATTTATATTATAATTATTTTTTACTAGAATCTAGATGAAGTAGATCTATATAGATTATTTTCTAGATCTACTAAATCTATATTTAGTCAATCTAGAATCTAGTCTGTATCTACATAATTTATAAAAATATATTATAAAGTATCTTGATCTGGTAATATATATATATATCTATATGATATCTATATTATTATAATATTATATTATAAAAGGGACTAGAGAATCTAGATCTTAGAATACTTGACTTATTTAACTTATTATCTTCTCTTTTGAAGGAACATCTGTAATTTATGAATCTAATATAACGAGCATTTCGATATTTCAAAGAGTACATTTTCATTTATTTATTTTTTTCATTTTTAAAATACATATACAGCAACAAAAATCTATAAAAAGCATAAAATTTTGTATTTAGAAAAGTGATGCCTTGATTGCCACATGCTTGCCAGTAAAGAAAGTTAAAGATGGATGATGCCATTATGTTAGATGACTACACTGTGTTCAAATCACTTGTCATCCAGAAAGCAAGTCCAGAGGAGCTGGAGTCACTGTTATTTAAATCATGTAATTTTTTTGCTGAGAACTGTGCAGCCATTTTACTGACCATGGGAGTAGATAAAGGTAAGGTTGTTGTTTGTTGTTTTTTTTTTTTTGCTTTGATATAAACTTTAAGCCTAATTAAGCAGTGATTATTTGTACAAAGATAAATGAGTCCCAAGAACAAAAAAGAATGAAATATTTATGTTGTAAAAACTGTATTTGCTTTCACTATTTTGTACTACATGATCTTCTAACTAATTCACTTCTATACACTTTTCATGAGAACAAAGTTTGTATGAACTATTTTTTTTTTAAATTTAATTCTCATATATCAGAGACATTTTGCAAAATGTTTCAAGTTTAATATGTTATAATGAGACATAATGGCAAAAAAGACAAAGCGGCTGATCTATCGGCCACAATGTTTCCAACCACAAGATTGGCTAGCCAGTATTTGTATCAGCCAATCAGATTAGTTCTTAAATTTTTACACGCTAGTAGACTAATGGCAGTTTCCTTTACTGTTTTTATACGATAATTTGTTTTTATTGATTTTTGAAGTTAGCTAGTGACAGGTGAAAATTTTAACATGTCATGCAGTGATATTGATGAAAGCTGATTTTATTTACTTTGAAAGTCCAAATAAAAATCAGGGCAGTATTGAGGAAAGCTTTAGATCTAGTATGTGTTGGCGATGTCTATTCATGGTAACATGGTTTAGAGGTAAGGGTGAGGAGCTGGATAGAGAAAACCCATTGGAGCACCAAGGGATTAACACCCCGTAGACTGTTTTATGCTTTTTTTTTTTACTATCAATTTAGTTCAAATGTTTGTCAGGGAGACTAATAAATATGATGCCAACTTTCTGACCAACAGACAGCTCAGAAGAAGATCCCTGGGTCATAAATGGGTGGCTGTCACTGTGGCCGAAATGAATGTGTTTGTTTCCCTGGTACCTTGTGGGGGCAGGGGGGTAGGTGGGAAGAAAAGTAGTAAAATAATGTGACAGAAGTTTCTGAAGGGTTTCCATGTGCCTTGTTTCCCTAAACACAAGTATTAGGACCTATTCAGGCCTAAAACTTCTTTAAAAACTCTTACCATTTTAATTCTGTTCTGTAATGAAAATTTTTTTTAAATGTATGCGCTTAAATTATGCAAATAAGCTTGGCTTATTTTAATAAATGTTAATATTTTAGATAGATTCTATAAGATAGTATTAGGTCATTTATTTCTCTTCAATAATATATATATAATTTTGTATATGTAAAGTAATTAGCTTATGTGTTAGGAAATATTTTTGGGAGAGAAGTGTTTAATCTGGAAATAGTGCACCCTCTTTTTGACACAAGACATGTTAAAAGTCTCCATCTTAAGAGGGTTAAAATACAGAGAATGAAACTAAATTTAAAGGTTTTTGTTTAATAGATGTATAAGTGTCCTATAACATCATAAGTAAATAATTTTAGGATCATTAATGGACCCCGTCTTTGTTTTTAGTTATCCTCTGTAGTATTGAGAGGTATGTCCGTAGCACACTGACGAATAGAAACTGTATTGAAGCATCACACTTGAATCTTTAAAGGTTTAAAACCACAGGTCTTAGAACCAAATTGTTACCTATTTTTATATTTGTACCTTCCAATTTTTGAAGATTGTGTGGACAGTAACAGAATGACTCCTCTGATGCATGCCGCCATGGTCGGTTGTGTGGAGATTACTAGCCTTCTTATTACCTGGGGCTGTCAGGTCAACACATTAGGAGGTACTGAGGGGAACTCGGCACTGCACCTTGCTGCTCAGATAGGTATGTTGGTTGTAGTATGAGATTCGCTTTTGTTTAAACTGTTTTCAAAAGTATACATTTGTATTGATAATACTAATGTCATTACTTTGTGGTAAAATAAATCAGGCCTTTATGTAGTTACAAACAATGCTATTGTTTGTCTGGAGAGTGAAGTATAAGATCTTCACATGTTTTTCTGTCGTTTTCTTTTTTAATTGAGGCATTCTTTGGTCATCTGAGGACCCTGCTGCATATAAATGTGTTCCTATTAAAAATCTTTCCATATACAGTTTTTTTTCCATTGATTATAGGAAATATAAAAAAATTGGTTAGAGGTGTTAGATTTGTTATGATAGGTCATGAGATCTTAAGCATAAAAAAAAACTCTATTTATGGAAAGAAAACTTGTTTGTGTGTTCTTCTTGACTTATTCCTTGTTGTAGAAGACCAGAAGCTTACAGTTGACAGTTTTATTCAGCATTGACATTTGTAAATAGATCTCTCCCTAGTCCTTCCATTTTCTGTATTGAAGACAGAATCTTTGAAAATAGTCAGAAAAAAAAATTTGATTGTTACTTACAGTTTAGTTTTTTGGGTATCAACTTTACATTTAAATTTTTACAATACTTTTATTTCTTTTGCCAGTATTGGTAAAAATTACATCTATGTTGTTCTTTAATTCTGGTCTTCTGATCAAATATTGGTTAAACAAACTTCATTTTTCAACTGCTCATGGTAATTTTAAAAGCCTTAAAAAATATCTAGACCTTTCCCACCATATCTAAATGAACAATTCTATTTGTGTAATTATTGCTCATTTTCCCCAAAATTTCAACAACCTATGTACCTGATAAATGTCAAGCAGCTCTTTTTTTTAAATTTTTGGCATTATTTTGTTTAGACTTTCATGATAAGATAAGATAATTTTATTGATCCAATCAAATAGAAATTCAGTTTGACTACAATTGACCTCAGCGTAACTACTTTACAAAAACAACATGGATGAAAAATTCAAACAACATTCACACACGAAACACATACACATTCACAACCAGCGCTTTATGAGTTTGACTTCTATGTACTTCTCTATGACACCAGCTGATCTTGTAACACTCTGACCGATAGTAGGATAAAGGAAATTTTAAATCTTTCTGTTTTAGTCCTAATGGAAAGGAGATGATCACTTCGTTCAGATCTTATATAACAGTGGTTTAATGGGTTCAGGTTGTCTCTAATAAGAATCGTGAGTATTTTGGAAATGCATCTTTCTTGAAAAAGCTCTTCAAGAGATGGTAGCTGTATTTGAGTAATATACAATGCTTTTTTAATTAGTCTATTAAGTCTATGTCTATGATATTATCTTTGCACCTGCTGGTGTGTTACAAAGACATCGACTAGATAAACTCATTTAAAAAGCATTTTATATCACTCGAGCTTGAAGAACTTTTTCATGAAAGATGCCTTTCCACTGCCATTAAGGAAGATCAGAATGATTTTAAAAATCCTTTATCCATCTTTCAGTCAGGGTGTTTCAAGATCACTTGTCAACACCACGAAGTACATAGAAACCTAATTCATAAAGTGCTGGTTGTGTGTGTGCTTCTGTTACTTATACAAATCTTGTTTGCCTTTGCATCTCTATTGTTATTGTTTTAGTAGTAATGCTGAGGTGGACAATTGTAGTTGAACTGAATTTCCATTTGTTTAGACCAATAAAATTATCTTATTTAAATTTTTTTTTTCCAATTTAATTCTCTCTAGGACATTTAGAGATTTGTAAAATGCTGATAGCTGCAGGAGCTAATGTGAATATAAGGAATGAAAAAGATGATACTCCCCTGATCATAGCAGCCAGCGAAGGTCATCTGCATATTGTCAAGCTTCTTTTGGAGAATCATGCTTCCATTAATCGCAGGGGCCATCGAGAATGTTCAGCCCTGCACAGAGCTACTGAGTATGGTCACTATGAGGTGTGCTCTTATCTGATAACCTGCAAAGGTAAGATAGGCTTAAAAAAAAAAAGAAATAAAAAAGCTAAAGACAAACCAAAAAAAAAAGGAATGTTTTTAAAAAGATTTGTTTCGAACGTGAGGCCGAAATTGTATAACTCTTTCTACGTGCCATTCAAGCATAGGATGAGTTGTGAATCTGCCGCGAAAGCTAAATGACTCAAAACTGAATTGTCTACTTAAACATAGTGAGATTGATAGATGGGAGCTGCTTGCGGAAATAACTTAACTCTGAAAGAAATTCATAACTAAGTTCTTAATTCCCCTATTCTAGTGGCCACGCTGAAATCAGCAATATCCTTATACATTGAAAAAAATGTGTTACAAGTATTAAGCTCTAACATTAAAGCAAAAAGAAAAGACTGAAGTAATCTCTTTCTTACATTTTCAAGTTCTTTTTAGTAAGGTAGAAATAAAAAAGGATTGGATTGTTTCATTGACTGAGAGTCTTTGTACTTTTTTTTTCAGCCGGACTTGAAGATGAAGACACTTTTGGTAACACACCACTGATCTGTGCAGCAGAGAAAGGTCACATCAATCTAGTCCTGCTGTACCTGGCCCAGGGAGCGGATGTAAACAGGGTCAGTCACAGTGGAACGACTGCTCTACATTATGCTGCCAAAGAAGGTTGGACTGCCTGTTGTAAGGTGAACATTGGTGGACATTTTATCCTGTTAATAATGGAAATAGTTTCATTCTTTTTTTTTTTTTTGTTTCTTTAGACCACTGATAATGAGAATATTGTCTTTTATTACCATTTCTTGATTCAACATGCACAGGCAAAAACCTGAGCTAAAAGAGGAATCATATAAATCAAGCTGAAATTTTTCACATATAAGTATGGCTGATTAGCTAAGTTGACAGAGAATCATGCTAATAATAGAAATGTTGTGGGTTTGATCCCCATACTGGTCAAGTAGAAATTGATTTTTTTTTAAATTGCTACTTGTTCAAAATTTATAAAGTTTATAGAAATAGAATTTCCTCTGAGTATTAAGGCTCAACTCTCTAAACCAGTTTTCTTTACAATCTCAATAGATTGAGTTAACTGTAATAGATATCTTAAATGCACTCAGGCTATAATAACAATAAACACATATCTTTATTATCTTGATATTCTGACATGCTGTACATTTTAGTGCCTTGTTGTTTACTGACTTCTTTTTTACACATTCATACTTTGCACACTTTATAAGCTGTTCACTCAACCAAGTACAACTGTCAAGGTCAACTAGCTTGTCCATACAGTCACAAACAATACACATGACATGAATTCCTATTCTTATTAGTTTTTCTATTCTCCTTTCATCTAAACACAGGTTCTTCTACACCATGGGGCTGAAATAGATGCTCAAGACATCCGCCGTTTCACCCCATTGATGCTGGCAGTTTTGGAGAGACACAAGAAAGTCCTGCAGCTTATGCTAGATGCCAAGTGTAATGTGAACATGGTGGCCTACAACCGCAGAACAGCGCTGCACTATGCAGCAGAGAGGAACTATGCAGACTGTTGTAGGATACTGATGGACTCAGGCGCCCACTTGGAAAGCCTGGATGGAGATAGATGCTCCCCAGCAATGCTGGCTGCGATGAAAGGAAACTTAGAGGTGCATTACATTAACTAGGAATTGTCATACTTTTTTTTTCCTATGTAGCCCTTTGATAAACTTTAGATTTTCCAAGTATCCACTTCACCAATATGAACACATTTTTTTAAAATCTTTTTGAAAACATTGTGCTGATTTTACAAGTACCCACTACGATAGTCAGGCTCAGAAATATAGGTCATCAGTTTTATGCTGTGATTTTCATTGCCATGTTTATTTGTCGGTCATTGAAGACAATGTCTTTTTATTTTTATTTTTTTAGAAGACTCAGAATATTTAGCTGTTAGTTTATTTATTGTTTTTTTTTTAACTGCTCAACAAAAACTTAAATTACAGTTACAATTAAAACTAAACAGTTCAATGATGACATCAAGTTTAACTGTTTATTTCATTTGGTACTGGATGTAGTTTTTTAGTCTACATTTTCAACGAAAAAATTTTAAAAAAAAGTCCTGGTTTGTACTGTGCACTTAATAAATATTAGATTTTGACGGTGACGGTCCAGAGCACATACCACAGGACCAGGCAGTTAGTGCAATACATGTTGGATAGTGCAACCTGTACTCTTAATAGCTTACTTGGTGTATTTAAAGGAGATTTTTGTGTTTTAAAAAATGTCTTTTAATATGACGAAACAGAATGTTTGTTTAGTCTTTTATTAAATAAATAAATTAGTAAATGGCTTTGAAACATAAGTTAATGAATTCTTTCTTTCAGACATTAAAGCTGTTGATATCAAGTGGAGCAGAAATGAATCACATGACAAGGCAAGGGTTATCTATCTTGCATCTAGCAGCCGAAGGTGGCAGCATTGAGTGCTGTAAACTCCTGATCCAGTGTGGACTGAGCATCAATGCTCGTAACTTTGAAGGTGTCACTCCACTCATCTGTGCTATTCGTACAACAAAGACCCCTGTCATCCTGTATCTCCTCTCTCAAAGCTGCTCTGTTCAGAAGCTTCAAGGGGATGCTTATACAGCATTGACTGAAGCAGTCTATAGAAACATGGACAAGTTTGTTATAGAGAAAATATTGACCCAAGGGGCCAGCCCAAATGAGACTGACCATTTCAACACTCTACCTCTGTGGTATGCTGTGGACAACCTTAACCTTCCAGTGGTCAAGCTCTTATTGATGTGTAACTGTGATTTCCTCAGCGAGACAGAATCTGTCTTTGCCCCCTGCGTTCTCTGTTCCCCAATGACACATGCAGTTCATAAAGCAAGTCCTGTTCTAGTTCAGTGGCTGGTCTCAGCGTATGCTGAAGAAGGTGCTTCCATTCTGCGGAAGATGAACCTGTACAATGTTTTCCATGATCCTGACAATTCGGAATTTGTGTCACTGATACATCAGCTTGTTTCTCAGCCTCAGAGTTTATTAAGACAGTGCAGAAGAACTATTCGCAAGCAAATGGGGCATGGGTTCCAAGTGGGAAAAAAGATAGCCTGTTTGCACTTACCTACATTGCTGTATAATTACATGCTATTCAGTGACCTTGAACCTAATCAGGTATCATTTACTTCCTAGTAATACTATAATCTTCGTATACATTTCAGATTGGAATGCTATCAGGTCTCTAGCTATAATTAAGTAATGGTAACTCCAAGCTTTAATTTAAAGGGTTTTGCTCATTGGAGCATACAGTACCTTAAGAAAAAAGTTATTTTTAAAAAGTGCAATTTTTTTTTAAGTATCAAGAGTATTACCTAATGAATAGATATTATTATCTATCTTAAGATATTAATTCAATTAATACTATACTCTATATGTTCCTAATATATGTCAAATTTTTTATTTTTACATGCTTTTTAATTACTGATACTATTCTTTCTAACTGCTTCTAATTTCTTTGAGGTTTTTTAATCATATTCAAGTCTTTCTTGAAGGCTGTCTCTTTTAACCTTTTGATTTCTTAACCTACTGTTGGCCTGTCTGTCTTGTGTAGGTCATGCACTTCTACTTCCTGACAGCATCATTGACTCCACTCTGCACCACTCTCATAAAATGAAGAAGTTAAACTATGGCCTTTGATTAGATAAAATAAGTAGATCTAAAATTTCTATACTATATCAAAATCTTTTGCAAAAAAATACTTTCGACACCTTTTTGATTCATGGTTATTTTGTAAAACTAGATCCCCTTTTGAACCTAAAACATTTTTTTAGGATCTTTGTTGTTTAAGAATTATCAAAAAAAAATATTCAGTCTAAATTTTATGTATCCAGTTTAATTGTTTCATGTTAGAAAAGTTTCATTTTACCTTCTTTCTTTATATGAATGC
Source organism: Biomphalaria glabrata (assembly GCF_947242115.1). Lineage (NCBI taxonomy): Eukaryota > Metazoa > Mollusca > Gastropoda > Planorbidae > Biomphalaria > Biomphalaria glabrata. The sequence continues at coordinate 11,252,514 of NC_074713.1, forward strand.
TAACTGCCAAAGGTTACATGGTGGAGGCTGTATAGTTCAATGTTATGGCTGATCATCACTGTCACCAATGTATTGGTGGCTGCCTGGTCGTGCGGTTTGCACGCTGGACTGTCGTTCAGATTTATCGATGGTCCCGGGTTCAAACCCTGCCCGCTCCCATCCCCCGTCGTCCTGCGGGAGGTTTGGACTAGGAAGTAATTATCTTCAACTCTGAAGGAACATCCGAAACATGTAAAACAAACAAACAGATCTATTATTTAGATTGATGCTGACTGATGACCAAGTAGTTTCCAAACCCTGATTCTAGATGTTAGTTACTTTAGTTTAATGTTATGAGATAGATTTACAATAATGTTACTGTTAGTGTTATGATTTTTAAAAAAATTTACAACAATGTTACTGTTGGTGTTATGATTTTTTTTTATTCATTTGCTTTAAAAGGCCTAATTAGGGCTTTTGTGATTTTGTTTTATATGTTCAGAATTATCTTGGCATTATTATCCATCAACCTTTCAAAAAGTAATTCACCCTCAATATCTTGATTCTATTTGATGCATTTTATTCAGATTCTTGAAAACTAGTTTGTAAATTATTTTTTTGTTACAGGATTTTATCTTTTATAAATGTCACAGTGTCTTCGTGCATGAAGAATCCAACTCCCTTCTTTGAAGAGATGTCTGTAATTTCTTACATAATTGAAAAGAAGACTTTTGTTTCTTTGTTTTGTCTCTCTTGGCTGTAGGACTGTTTTAAATGACTATTTCTCAGAATGGATTCATTTACAGATTGTAAAACAAATTTGAATCATGAATCTAATGAGAGATTTAACTAACCTAAGAATAAAGGTATTACACAATTGTATCAAGACATTTCAGTATTTTTTAGTTGTAGTATTTTTGTTGAGAACAGGAAATTGGACTGCTCTGTAAGGGGTAAGTATTAAGTGGACACAGAGTATGTCATCTATTTTTGTTAGTTATATCCTAGGTGTATTTTATGTGAAATAAAAATCCATTTGGAACTCCAATGATGTTTTTCTCTACTGGAACTCATTTCTTCACAAGCCAGTTTAATAAATGACTTTTGAAGTCATTATATTTTTATTTTAAATTTCTAACGTGTGTTACGGTGTTATTAGATTGTACATATCATATTACTAAGAGTTAAAATTTTTGTTTTGTTAGTTGCCATGATCTTTTTTAATTATGTGTTATGGTTTAAAGATTGTTCAGTATTATCAGTCATCATCAATGGCATGTGATCTCCGCTGTACAGAAGCTATATAAGGTGAACAGCTTATGTGTGTATATAAAGTCAGTGTTGTGATTTAGTCATTGGATTATTTTATTTTGCTGCTGTGATGAACAGAAAAACTTTTGCTTTGTATTCTTCATGACTGTTTTTAGTTCATTAATATTGTACAAAAAATGTACTATGTACACAATTGAACAAATACTTTTTTTTTTAATAGAATGTTGTTGTACCTTTTTTATTTCAGAAATGTGCATCATTTATGAATTTCAGAAACTGGTGTTTTTCAGGGAGGGTTTTTTTTGTTTTCTTTTAAAAGCTGAAATCACACACAATTCTCCCTTCGTATTGCCCTTGCCCTGGGCATCCATAATGCACAGTCATTTGTTTCCTTGACATCTTAGGTTTTAATTGGTCCCTGTGTTAATAAGCTGGGACAGTTCCAGGGGTGTAAGGGACACACTTTAAGAATCACTGTTATGCCCATAAGTGTAGCCAAAGCACTTACCCGCAGCTGTCATTATGTTTGTTCCTGTCATTGATATCCACCTGAACAAGTAGATGGAAGAACCCATCTTGGACTGAGCTTGATTCTGTTCTATGGTTGTCACCCATCTATTCATATTTAATCTGTATCTAGGTAGCAGTCAGCAAGACAAATGAGAAATGACTTTAAACAGAAATTACAGTAAGAAGTTATGATAACAAAAAAATAGAAAGGAAAAAAGTGTTCTTCAGCTTTAGTTTCTGGTGTTCTAGGCTTATTCTTTTTGTTTTTTTCCTGAAATGTCTACAAGGCTTCTATCAACTCACTCTGTCTGGTATAAAACCTTGGACACATTATAACTCATACTCCTTATTCTTGAATGAAGTTAAAACTTTACAAAATTATTCATTGTTGATGACAACACATATTTCAACTTAAAAAATTAACCAATTAGTTAATTAATAGTGGTAATCAATTAATTTTGTTCTATATAGATAAATCATGTAATATTGAGAGTTTGGGCAGTAATTGTGCTTTTTTTTTCCATTGTTACAGACAAAGAAATGCTTTCATTTCTGTTTGCATTCATTTTTGCTCTGATGGCAACAACACAAGTATCTTGTAACAATTTCTTGAACTCAACTGGCTCTATTACCCACTCTTCTGTCATCACTCTGCTTTCATCACCATTCTGAGTGTATATTCATGATTTTTTTGTACATACTCTTTTCACTAAAATGCTTGTAACATTTCTACCAACAAAATTTAAGTTTTTTTGTTTTTTTACACATTTTGTTTAAAGTCGACAAATATTGACCTTGCATTTACTAGTTAACAAAAAGTCTTTGCTATAAAATGTTAATCATATGCAGGAAATATTTATCTACATTTTTTTGTTCAGCTTGTCAACCTATAGTCATGTAATTAGATATTTCCATTTCGTAGTAATTATCCTTCACTTACTTCCTTTTAATCTACGGACGAGTAAGTGCTTTTCCAGCTATGAGCCATTATAGTTTTGATGTTAAACATGAACACGGTCTACAAAATATCTCTGTAGAGAGAGGGAAAATAAAAGGTGATAAAAAAAAATAGAAGCTAATTGTAAATCTCTGAAGTGTACATCCACTTTTAAATTATGTTGTGAGATCTTGATGTAATCATTGTGTATTAAAACTGACAAGAAAAATAAAAAACATTTCAGAACATTGACAACAGTTTCTCTTCCTAAGTTTATAGCAATAACAATGTCATTGGATCTTGTTTGCCTGTCAGTCTGCTGTGTACATGTACTGGCCCAATGTAACTATCTCTTTAAGCTACTGACCCTTTAAGTTTAATATTTTTGAATTATGTCGATCGTTGGGGCACCACACAAGATCTGTTGACCGTCTTTCTCCATTCCTCTCTGTCTATTGCCTAGGTTAGAATCTCTTTCAATGGCAGGCCTGCCCACTCTTTTATTGTTGTCTTCCCATCCCTTTCTTTGTCTGCCTCTTCTTCTTTTTTCCTGGTACTGTTACCTGAAGAAGGTCCTGAGGACCTTGTAATTATGGCCATAGTGTTTTAGTTTAAAATGTGCCTGTTTCTAAAAATGTGTAACATTCTTCCAAAGTCTTTATCTCAATTCATAATAAAAACCCAAGACTCTAGATAAACCCAAGACTTAAATTTTTATGAAATCATATTTAAATATATATATATATATATGTTTTAACAGTTAAGTCATTCATTTTACAAGGAAACCCAAATACTTTCTTTGACCTACAAATAGTTATATTATTCACCAGACACAGACATCTGTTGGTCACAGAATATTTGGTCATTCAATACGGACATTGCAAAGAAAGCAACAAAAACTTGACTATTGTTTGCTCCAGATTCAGTAATAATACATTTTATTTCAGGGATTGAAATGATACATCACAATTCTAATACAAAGTATTGTATAGAAACAAATCAATGAATAATTGCATGATGTCACAAACACAGGAATGAAAGACACTCAGTGTTTATCCAGGCCTCCCAAACATTCAAAAACAGAAATCCCATTGAACAAGTGTGTTCCATAAATCACAAAATGAACACACATCTTTGTGGATTAAACCTGAACAGTTAAGTTCAAACCTGAAGACTTATGAAGTACCCCTTTCGATCCATAGGGCAGATGATGTAAAGGTCATCTGTTTCTGTGGCCCATGGATAATGAGGGTGTTATGTAGTCGCACAATGACTAACCATCTTTATTTTTTTCCCCAACTAATGCCAGGTACCCAATTAGAGTTGGGTGGACATAGGGACACCCTACAAATCACGAATTTCAATGTTCCAGTCCTTACTGGGATTTGAACCCGTGATCGCTTGATTCAGAAGCCAAGCACTTTACCACTCAGCCACCAGACCCCCTAAGACTTCATACTGCAAGTATTTCCATTGTGCTCATGGTCAAGAGTCTTAGACTTTTATCTAAGTTAGTGTTTTAAATGTAAACAAAATGCTAATATTTTGTATTATAATAAGTGGTACAATTCATTCCAAAACTCTGTACAGTGTAGTAAGACTAAGACTGCTTTATTGATCCTTACGGAAATTTGTTGTGATAAGTAGTAGACAATTGACATCGCAGATGATCAGATCACCTTGTAACAAAAAGTTCTTTGAGACGGTTTGCAAACAGAAAATGTAATCTCTCACCTCAATATTGAGACATATTGTCAGATCACAGCTAGGACTGTATAGACCCGTGAAATACTGGACTCATCCTTAATCTTCAGGCTTTTTTTAGAAAAGCGTAGCTATTATTACTAGATATAGACTCTATACACAGATATTACAATATCTATTTTAGAGTACTCAACACTTTGGCGCAGCCGTTTTGGAGCGAGAGGCTCTGATGATGATTTATAAAACACAATCGTTTTGTATTCACTGTATACTAACTATGGTGTATATAGTATACATTCTACCCCACCTCTCCACCCCAGAAAATGTTGAAATAATTTTGACTACTACATGGACGCATATTGCGAACTATGAATGGCAGCCTAGTTGTGTGGTATGTGCTCGGGACATGTCTCGATAGTCCCGTGTTCGAACCCTGCCCGCCGCAATTCCCCCCCCCCTCCCGTGGGAGGACTGGGCTAGGATGTAATCTTCAATTCTGAGGGAACATCCGAAACATGTAACTATAGAAACTAGGAAAGGTCAGACTGCTACCTGAGAACATAATGCTTCCCCACCCAGCCCACAAATTAAAGGTGAGGTGTGCGCTCATCTGTTGTTTTTTTAGTTGGAGCTACTATAAATTTAAAAAAAAAATTTCGTGTGCACTAAAAATACTTATGATTTTTTTTTCCTAGCATTGTTTCATTTTGATCTTGGATATCGCTATCAATATATTATGTATCAAACCTTATCATGTGAGTATTGTAACAATAATTATACAACAAACTTAAATCGCAAATCTAATGGACAAATTAACCAGAAAAAGTGCGTTTGAACACAAAACACGACATACAATAATGAACATATATAATGTAACTAAAACTTTTCGCGTCAAAACGGCTGCGCCAAAACATCCCACTTTGTCCACCTTAGACAAAGAACAACTACATATATGACTTCATTTAGTAAAAGAAATATTTTTGTTTTAGAAACTTCGAACATGGAAGTAATTAGAACGTATCCAAAAAAAAAAGTGTTATATTTCAAAGTTGAACATTTTTGCTTCAACAGTTTTAAAAAGTCTTAGTTGGTGATAGTGTAGGTCTTAATAAATATTTTGTTTCTTTTAGTCCAAAACAGTTATTGCACAAAGAACATTTTTAAAAAGTCGTCAACTATTCTGAAGTACGTACAATAAAAGAACACTAGAATTTGTAACTTCTGAATGATGTCAACAAATAAATAATAATAATTAAAAAAAAAAGACACAACTGCAATATTCTCTTATTTCAAACATATGGATACAGAACATTTATACTTTGACGCCTACGTTTCAATTTATTTTCAAAAAGAAAACACAAAATTTCTTTAGTTTTAAATCACGAATTCAAAAGTCGTGAATTTTGTGCGAGTGTCAAAAGTTTCAAGATATATTGTGCGCTCTGAGTGTCATTCAAGCTCATCCAATGAGTGCTGACCATCTTTATGGCTGTTCTAAATATTGAACTCGACCTGCCGTTAGATGCTAGAACAACAGATTAATCTTAGTGCTTCCCCAGCATTCAATGGATCCACACTGACCATTAATGCTATACACACGTGAAATCAAAACAACATAACGCTTCAACCATTTGCAGACTTCTGAAAAATAAAGTTGCTCAAAGTGCAAGGAATGCTGGGATATGTTTTCATTGTTGGATTCTGGAATGTGAAAGAAGGTACAAAATAAATCAATAAACAAAATTTAATTTTAAAAGAAACTGCCACCAGGTAAAGCTTACGATGAAGACATGTTGAGTAGTGGACAGTTGACCTCCAGATTATGGCTATGTTTAAAGAAAACAAGTGTTAACCAAGGACATTGTGGTCCAAGCTCTAGAGGAAGGTAAATGTGTGTCCTAGATAATTGATAGAATATAAGTTATCTTCTTCGACATTCATTTAATTTATTGAATGGCTATCAATATACAACCCCAGATTTCTTAAAGACACTGAAATAAAAGGATATAAACTTCGGTATATTTATGTTTGACAACAAACTTTAACTGTATAAGCCATTGTTTCCCAAACTGTGTTCCCAAGTATTCCGCGACACCTGAACTACTGGAATAATTAACCAGTAAACCACCACGTGAATTAATCTCTTTAAAAATAAGCAAAGTGTTCAACGAAATCCTCAGATTGCGCCAAGTGTTCCGTTAAGGAAAAGGTTTGGGAAACACTGGTAGGCCTACAGGCTAGAGGCCAATTGAAAGAAATAGGATACTCAAAATTCGTCACAAGAAAGACAGTGTCCAGAGATCAACAAATCTTATCATTCAATTTATTAATGAACTATCCATAGAAGCACAGAATCCTCTATCAAGTATATAAAAAAAATTACATTTCTGCGCACAGAATAATAGCACTAGGGCGCGTTATATAAATACAAATACAGGCAACATCAACATAATGTATTTCAATGGTCATGGATTTCAAAAGAAATGATGGTTTGGAATAAGAATTAGTTTAGTAGCGACTACAACAGGTGGTGATAATAACACACTGACAGATATTATGGGCCCATATTTTATTTTGTAACACTATTGAGTGAAAATAATTTCAGTCATCGGTTATGTTGGCTTTCAAAGAGGTAGCAGTTAGTGGAGGCTATTACACGCTAAGCGTCGTTGTACAATGGAGATTACATTCTGTTTGTTGCTTGAGGCTTTTATTTCGTTTTGCTCTTTTCAATCTATCCATCTATTTCTTGGCCTTCCTCTTATTTAAAAAAAAAATCCTAATTGAAAGTTAGTAGGGTACTAAGAATGGACTGATTTAAGTACATGGTTACTGAATGTGGGCTAAGTCTACCGATTACTGCCGAAATTATTGATTACTGCTAAATGTATCAATTGCTACAATCACTATCAATTACTGCTAAAAATAAGAATAATGTGTTTTTTTTGGGTTTTTTTTTGGGGGGGGGGGGTGTAGACTAAATGTCATGTTAATTAATGTATTGCATCAACACCCGGATATAGAATTTCTAAAACATTTCAATGTAATGTGTCAATAGTCAATATCGATAAATAAATCATGCCATTACATCACATCTGCCGGGAGACAGCCGGATGTTAGTAGAAATGTTGGTAAATGTCAATGTAAACATCACAAAAAATGGCTACAGCTTGTGTCAGTACCAGTTTGCATTCATCAAGTGAAAAACATTAACAATCAGCATTTATTTCTAATTAAAATAAGTTATGAATATTTGTACATCTCCAATTTACATTTTGAAAGCAAAACAACAATAAACTAAAAACGCAGTAGAATCGATTTGGTCAGCTATCTACATGGAACAGGTTGCAACAAGGTTATAACACATCCAGATCTTCGTCTGCTTTTCCTGGAGTTATGTCCCCTTCTTCGGAAACGTCAGCTTGCACCGCCCCATGCACACGCCCCGGAAGTGGTTCTGGCGTTCCTGAGGTTTGTTTGTGACTCTCATTGCTACTATTGGAGGATTTGGACGACCTTCTCGGCGATTTGTGCTTTGTATCGCTGTCCTGAGGGAGCCCTGTCGGCGGCCTAGGTCTGAGCTTGAGTCGCTGATGCTTATCAAGGACGGAGTCATTGGATATGTTCATCGTCGTTTCTTGTCCCTGGATGACATTTGCTGCAGTGTCCTCCTGGGGCTTGTGTTTTGGGGAAGAAGAGATAGATGTCTTTGGCGATTGCTCCTCGCTGTTGGAATGTGTCAAGCTCAAAGGAGAGTTAAACTTGGAGCTGGGGTACGTGGAGGCTGACGAGGGCGTGGAGGCGGGAGAAAAGTACCTGAGAATTTCAGTGATATGTTCGTCGATCCTGTTCATCTTCTGTCTCAGGCCGTCCATCTCTTCCTTCATCTCCAGACGTATGTGATACAAAGAGGTCAACATGTGTTGCTCGGCAGCGGACAGGCCACCCGTGGGCATACCGGCGGATTGGTTCGTCCCGTTGCTGCTGTTGCTGGTAGTGTCACGCGAGAAGCTGTTTAAGGTGTTGATATTCAGATTAGTCTGGACAGACTCACCTTCAAGGCGGACGTCGTTAGGCGGATCGAGGTTTGTGTTTTTTCGAGGCGCGCTGTCGGACGATTCGTTTTTCTTAATGTTTGAACGAACCTCGTCCTCCGGGGTTTCCTCAATGGGTTCCTGAGCTTTTGAAAGCAGCCTACCCCATTTGGCCATTGGTTTGGCGGAAATTTTGGGGGCTTCTCCTGACCGTGTTTCTACTTTAGGAGACAGATCGTTCAGCGGGATAGCCTTCTCCCCACTGTCTGCTTTTTGATCTGAAGTTTGTCCTGCTAAACTAGAAGATCCTGGTAGAAATTTACTCCACCTTGAAGCCCCTCCTCCAAATCTGGGCGCTGGCTTGTTGGCGCCCTGGTCAGGATTTTCCGACACTGTTATCAGACGAGTACCACTTGATGGACGTTCCTGCTGAGAAGTCTCGCCACCACCCGGGTTGGAGTTGGCTGAACCACCTCGCTCCATGTCGACTGAGTTGCTGTGCTTTAAATCGTGTTTTGAGTCGCTAATTTTCCTGAACCTGGAAATGAGTTTTCTGACTGGGTGATCGGTGGCCAGGTCCAGTGGGGGATCGTTCTTTCTCTTCTCAGCAAGTTCTTTTTCTTTCTTAACGTCTGCGACTTTTCTGAAGATCAGCTGTTGGAAAAAAATAAAATACATTTTAAAATAAGAAAAGTTTTGTTTTTTTAATACAAATGTTCATCTTGCGGTAGGAGAGGAAACAACAGACGGCAAGACATACCCTGTGTCTCAAGTTATACGTCAGCGTCAGGTTCCGGGCAAAAGAGTTGGCGAAGGCGTGGTAAAAGTCCAAAACTTCGAGCAGACGATCTCGTTTGATGGCGTGCAGATCGCAGTAAGTCAGCGCTCGTACGTTGGCAGTAGACTGGCCAATGCTTTGCTCTTTCCAAAAGTTGTCACCAAATACATCCCCTTTACCTGGCAAGGGAAGTAACAAAAAAAGGAAAAGTAATATAAACAATTTTATACAAATATTATTATTATTATAGCTTTTATATAGCGCTACTTTCATCCTTATAGCATGCTCAGAGCGCTTTGATCCAATCTCATTAGTGGACCAGTGGGTGGTTGGGGTATCTAAGAGTTGGTTTTCCGTGCTGCCTTTAGGCGCTCAGTAAACGCAACTCTGCACGAGTCGGGTGTCGAACCTCGAGCCCCCTTCAAGACAAGCCAAGTTCAAGCGCACTTAACCACAGTTCTTCTTTCCCTTCTCTCTGTGTTTTATTCTTTCATTCTCTTATTCCTTTTCTCACTCTCTAAGACAGTGTTCCCCCCTCTTTCTTTTTTCTTTGCTAATCTTTCGTTTTCTCTGACTCCTCCAACTGTCTAGATCTATCTTCTTCTTTATTTTATTCTCTCTCTCTCTTTCTCTCTCTTTCTCTCTTATTGTCAGTCTTTTCCCCATTTTTTAAATATTTTCTCTCATTCTGCCACTTTCAATCGTTTGCTCTCTTTTTTCTTTTTCTCTCTCTCTCTCTCTTTCTCTCTTTTCTCTCATTTTCTGTTGACATATGGACATCCACTGAAGCTCCATAGTTACCTCCCCTAACATAGAACTATTATTAGCTCTAAAGAGACTCACTCAGTATAGCGACAACCTCATCGTCTTGGATAACTTCCAGGGATCCAGACACAACAAAACAGAGGGCGTCCAGACTCTCGCCCTGATGAAAGATGAGATCCCCCGGTGCACTGTGTGTCATATTAAAGTGCATGGCTAGCGCCCTGAGGCAGCCGTCACTGGCCAGACGAAAAGCTGGGTGTTCCAGGAAAACTTTACGGTTGAGATGGACACACAGGTCAGCTTTCATGTCCTTAGGGCAGTAATTCAAAACCTGTAGAGTTCAAACACAACAACTGTTAGATGATACGTCTCTAAAAAAAACTACAACAAATAAAGTAGACATCAGATTACTGGTTGTAATGTTACTAGATATAGTGTGTCACATACAGTGTAATAAGACGTAGACTTCAATATAAGCAACGCTTGTTTTATCAAGGCCAGTGATGTTCAGACTACGGCCCGAGAGCCACATCCTGCCCTTGACGAGTTCTCATGCGTCATTCGAGACTTCTACCCACAGATCACTCTGAAGCATTTGAGGATCAGTTTCATTGGACTGATAATTTGGTTTCTCGCGGTATCTTGGCACTTGACATGCTCGTCATACATTTACATGGCTCCAGACTGAAGCAGATTGATCTTCATTCTTCTTAGCTTAAGTGTTGAGCCCCACTGTACTTTACTAAAGAGTTGAGCACCACTGTCTTTAGCTAAAGAGTTAAGCACCACTGTCTTTAGCTAAAGAGTTTAGCATCACTGTCCTTAACTAAAGAGTTGAGCACCACTGTCCTTAGCTAAAGAGTTGAGCACCACTGTCCTTAACTAAAGAGTTGAGCACCACTGTCTTAGCTAAAGAGTTGAGCACCACTGTCCTTAGCTAAAGAGTTGAGCACCACTGTCCTTAACTAAAGAGATGAGCACCACTGTTCTTAACTAAAGAGTTGAGCACCACTGTCGTTAGCTAAAGAGTTGAGTACCACTGTCCTTAGCTAAAGAGTTGAGCATCACTGTCCTTAACTAAAGAGTTGAGCATCACTGTCCTTAACTAAAGAGTTGAGCACCACTGTCCTTAACTAAAGAGTTGAGCACCACTGTCCTTAACTAAAGAGTTGAGCACCACTGTCCTTAACTAAAGAGTTGAGCACCACTGTCTTTAGCTAAAGAGTTGAGCACCACTGTCTTTAGCTAAAGAGTTTAGCACCACTGTCCTTAGCTAAATGGTTGAGCATCCCTGTCCTTAACTAAAGGGTTGAGCATCCCTGTCCTTAACTAAAGAGTTGAGCACCACTGTCCTTAGCTAAAGAGTTGAACACCACTGTCCTTAGCTAAAGAGTTGAGCATCAAGTCCTTAGCTAAAGAGTTGAGCACCACTATCCTATGATATGTATTACAGTCCAGAATTCAGGTTTTACGGTCATCAGAAAATTAACGTCGACACACAAAAAAATCACAGTATCTTGTAGATCAGTTTTCTACTGTAGACAGGACCGGATATAAGGGAGGGCAGACAGTACAACTGCCCAGGGGACTTCATAAGAGAGGGGTCTCCACAAGAGAGGGGCCTCAACAAGAGAGGGGTCTTCGTTATTGAGAAAAAAAAAGTCCGAATTTGGTTCATCAACTTTTACGTATAATTTGTCAAATATTTTATTTTCTTCTAAGTTACTTATGAAACTAGAGCGCCTAGAAGATGGTCAAGAAAAAGCGATGAAAGTGCGATGTAATGCAGATTAGAAAGAATACGCCGGATATTAAACTGCTCAAGTTTTTTAGATTGATTAGCTCGAGATCTAGAAATTCCTGCACCGACAACATTTCTCTATTGCTGTTTTTCATTCAACAATTATTTTTGTTTATGATCTTTTTTTTATAGTAATAGTTAAAGGGGAACCTCAATGATTTCGACAGATTCGAAATTTTTCTGCGCAACCAAAACACGCTGTTTTCCATCGGGTGTTTTTATGTGACGTCAGAAATGTTGATTACACACTTTAGAATGCCAACATATTATTTACATATGTATGTATACCTGACCAGTTATTGTAATTCTTAAAATCAGTCGGACTCTTTTTTTTTTCTTTTTTTTGGGGGAGAGGGGAAGAAATCCCGATAAAATTAGAGTCTAATTCAAGAGAGTTATCCACGTCCATCGATTAAAAAAAAAGTGTGTGGGACTATACCACTGTTTATCACAGCCTACGGACTAGGCCTAACAGTCACTGTAAGGACGAAGCGATCGTAACCTTTGTGGCCCATATTGAAGAGGCCGAACAGATTCGATTGGTTAGATCTAGAGGGGAGTGACGTAGGCAATGGCTAATAACAAAATCTCATATTATGTAATTGTTTAGATGTGAAGAATTTACTAATCATCTTAATTATAATGTTCACTATTACATTTTTTACGCAGAATTTAAATATGCCAATAACTCAAATCTGAAGTCAAGTTTCCCTATAAGACATAATATAAGTCAAAGGTGCATGTATACATTTTTTTTACATTAACTCTCTTTTACCCTTCTGAATGTACATTGTGGTTTCCTTGGGCGGATCGAATTAAGACCTTTGACCATGAAATTACCCTGGAGACAGCAGGAGAGATGATGGGGGTAGGGGGGGGGGCTTGTCCTCTCTGACGAACAACTCTCTATCAATATCATAGCATCGCTCCTAGCGGGAATAATTTTACTGTTACAGTCAACCATCACGTCCTTCCCTTGAGGGCCGCACAAGGGACTGTCTCTCTTACCATTAAACTAATAATAATGAGTTTCATTTATTTTGGGTTGTCTTTCTTGCCTTTCATTCATAGAAAAAACAATTAACAATAGTACAAATTATATTAGGTTTAAATTAATGAAAGTTCCTATTTACAATCAGTAGTATTATACAGCAATACTATTTCAGCATCGGTGGGTTATCAAATCAAAGGTCTTTTGAATCACACATTGATCGATCAGTATCATTAATAATTGAACAAAAAAAAAAGTAAAACATTTTAAAATCCTTTAAAAACAACAACAGAAAATAGCACCTTAATACAGCTTGTAGAGCCATTATTTTTCTTCTAAATATCTAATAAATGCTAAATTAAAAACAATGAAATATTTTTTACCCTGCCCCTTCCCCTTCCTCCCGAGAAAGAATCCTGGTTAAGTAAATGTATAGATCTAGTACACTTGATAACTGTCCAATGGTAAGCATTTTGATCTATACTTAGAAGACGATGCGCAAAATGTTCCTGAATATTAATTAATTAAAATCTTGAATTAATAATGCCATACATTTGGAAATTCCCGAAAGCTATAGTCCTTTCAAGAACGCGATAGTCCTTCCAAAACCGATGTTCTATCTAGATCTAGACCTAGTTCTGTAGCCAAGTTATATTTCTTTCATTTTTACTAGAGTTTTCTCCGTGTGGCCAACGAGCTAATAATTCTTTTCTCAACTATATACAGCAACTGTAAAATTTATAGGAAAATCGCTAGTGCTGCTTTTGATATCCGTGTCTTAGCTTAGTTTCAAGCGTCAGGTTGAGTTCATTTCTTGTGATCTATTATTGAGATTTACATTAAGAATGCATCTATAGTGTCTGTTCAATCTTTTCGTGATTTCTACATGAGGAATGAAATAATCTTATTTCATTGGGATTATCTGAAATTCTGTTCTCTCTTCACCAGAACATAATTTTAAGGGGTACTTTTGAATTTGGGTCTTCGGATTTAACTTATGAAAATACTGTGCCTTAAGAACAGTAGGCCTAAATGGAAATAAATAAACAAGCAAAATATTAAAAAAATAAGTAACATTCCCCTATCAGATCACGAGTCCTATAAGGCAGATTACTGTCATCTGTTTTTGTGGTTCACGAGAGTGTCATGAGGCCAGCATAATGACCAACCGCCTTTATTTCTCCCGAACTAATGTCAGGAAACCCCCTTGTAACATAATGATATTTTATGTACATTTGCACACTAGCGCGTCAGTGCAACACCGCTTGTGTTTACGTAATAAATGGAGTTCCTAATATGTCTTCCCTCTTCAACACTAGTTTGTTATTTGTGTAACGCGAATATTCTACACCCCTCACCAACCACCACCACCACCACCACCATTAGAGATGGGTGGTTTCAGAGGCGCTCTAAAGATCCCGAAATTAATAATCAGCCATTGCGACTTTTAAATTATAAAAACTACTTTAAAGGGATTTTTCTAAGAGGAAGAACTCCATATTTATATTACTATATCAATACTTTAAGATTTATTTCCCTTTTCCAATATCAAACAAAATCACCACTAATTAATGGGAAAAAAAGCGTGTTCAAAATGTCTACCAGTCAGACATACAGACAGAGTGAGTTGATGTAATCTTTGTAAAAAAAAAGTCCATCCAAAATATGCATTGATCATCTAGCATTATCCTGATAAGCCCAGGCTTATAGAGAACAACTCACACATGTTTCTGATTGGCAGACACGCCCCTGCAAATGTATAACAGTAGCCTCGCACTCTGGACGCTTGGATGGTAAGTAAGAGATAGCATTAAACAAACTGTCAACAACGCATTAGGGTGTCAGATCGAAGCAGAGATCGAACAACGACGAAATCAATCAGCGATCATGTTTACTGTCATGGAAAATATTTTCAGTTCCGACAGGCTGTGGGGAGATTTATACAAAGTATTGGAAATTTCCAATTGATTGTTAGGGCGATAAAAAATAAATATGTTTCTATGTTTAAAAAAATGACGGAAAGGTGTAAAGAGTAAATGATTTTATCGTTTGATTCCTATCCACATCATCTTCGCCTTGCTTTGATGGTGTGTCAGCTTCCCTGATGATAACAACTTGACGGCAAGAAAAATAAAATAAATAAATAAAAACGCTTTCTGAAAAAACTTAAATGTAAATATTTTAAAGCGTACACATAAAGTTTTAGTTCTAAAGATCCTTTTTATGTAAGGCAGAGAAACTATAAATAGCCTCTTGGTGTACCGGTGTACACAATGAAAGAAAAGTTGATAGACGTATTTTTTAAAAGGGAACTAATAGGCCGACATTTTGTGAACTTTTTTTTTACCACTAAACAGCAAAATTGTATGAACTCTTCCATCTGCAGAGTATTGTTTTTTTAATTAGATGGCAATATTCTTAAAACACGATCTAAGATCTCTTGCTAGGTTATTGGTTTTATACATAAAGTCCTCAATTAGTTTATTTTGTATTGTCAGCACATGTCAGGGGGAGGGTGTCGGCGCTTATGGTGCAGAATTTAATTATTTCAGACTGACATTGAGGAATTCCTTGAGACTAAGAGTTGTTAAAAGGACGTGATTGACATCAAGTACAGCATGAATGGCTATCACAACACAAAACTATCCTCCTTGTTTAAAAATATGTCTTATGATTTAGTTTGTGTGACTAAAAAGTCAGTTTAGCTGCCCTCTCGAGGTGGTTTACACTTACATGGTAATGACTGATTCAAGATATCCTACAAAATGTGGAAATACCTAAGAAAAGGAAAAAAATTAACTCAAAATATTTGAATTCGAACTGTCAATGTAGTTCGCTCATAACAGATTTTCTTGACTTGGAGTTGTGAGTGTACGAGTGTCTCCCAGAACAATATGGCACAAGATGACTGTCAGGATTAGAAATCGTAAGATCAAGGCGACCAAAGTTTCATATTACACATCAATAGTTCTAACACTTTACCATCACAAAGACGATAGAAGACACCGATCACAAAAACAAATAGACAAAAACACTCTTGTGTACCTTTGGCAATTAAATCGTTGAACAAACTGTAACTTACTGTTGTAAATGTCGCTTGTTATGTTCAAGAGAAACTGGGCTATGAACGTATATCTTGTGTACTATTGTACAAACTGTTTGCTCTAATCGTGAATTGTTTTTGGTAATGCACAATTGTAAAACAAATTTCCTCACAGATAAAAAATATTTTTATTATCATTAGGTTAGGAAGATACTTATCAGGGAACTCCGGTATGCTGATGATACAGCTATTGTGGCTGATTCTGATATTCAGCTTCAGTCCCTGGTTGACAAACTATCTGCTGCTTGCCAGAAGTTCGGCTTAAATATTAGTCAAAGTAAGACTAGGATACGAGTTCAGAACACATATACTGCACCTCAAGTAAACATTAATGGCCAACCACTAGAAATTGTTGATCACTTTTGCTATCTAGGCTCCATCTTATCCAACAATGCTCTTCTTGATAAAGAGACTAACAATAGGATAGCCAAAGCTATGGGCACCATGTCACGGTTGCAGAAAAGAGTGTGGGACAACATAGTGCTGACTAACAATATTAAAGCCTTAGTCTACGGACCTGTGTGATGAGCACTTTGTTATACGGAAGTGAAACATGGTCAACCTACTCATGGTAGGAAAAAAACTGAATGTCTTCCACCTCCGATGCCTCAGGCGGATCCTTAAAATAAGGTGGCAAGATAAAATAACCAATAAGGAAGTGCTACGAAGAGCAGGGTGCCAAGATCCGCTCTGTTATCAGCAGCAGACGCCTTGGCTGGCTTGGCCACGTTCGTAGAATGCCCGTCGGTCGACTTCCACAAGACATCCTGTATAACGATCTAACAGAAGGCAGGAGAACCGCTGGTCGCCCACTTTTACGGTATAGGGATATATGCAAACGCGACATGAAGCTCTTCAAAATCGACACTAGCAGCTGGGAAAAAGTAGCACTGGATAGATCCACATGAAGAGAGAGCATAAAGGAAGGGTCTCGAATTGCATACACAACAGAAGCAGAAAGAAGGGTGAAAATGCAACGGCGCCTGGTGATTACATATGCCCAACCTGCGACCGCAGCTGTGTATCAAGGATTGGCCTCTTCAAGAAGTTACAAATGGAAAACATCGTCTCCTGAGATGTAAAATGACATAGATTATTCATCTATTAATTTATTTTGTAAATTATTCCAATAATAAATCTACCCAGAACATTAATTGACCGTGTAATGAGCTGCATCATCTTACATGTTGGTTGTACAAATGATGTAAATGACACAACATACTTTTATCAACTTTATACATTAGGTGAGGAACTGGTTGTATTGGCGCATATTGATAACACGCCCTGAGGAACAATTTAAAAAACTGAAGTTTTTTGCTCTCATTCGTTATGAAACGAAACAAAACAAGAGGCTAACAAGAGGCAGAGGAAATTCAGCATTCATTGTTACATGAAAAAGGAACAGGTCAGTTCGCAGAGAGGGAAACTTATAGCTCCCTGCTGACGTCATGTCCGGCACCAAGGGGCGTATCTGGCATCAAAGATGAAGATTGTCTGCTCTCCAGCTGGACATGATTGAGACGACCTCTCACAGCGGGAACTTCCTCCCGACAACTGGACGGTAATGTTGCCCAGTGCTCATCGATTGCACAGAGATTCGACCAGAAGTTTTTTTTTAGTAGTTTCTTGTGTTTTTTTTTCATTTGCTTTTCTTCTTACTGTAGACTCTGTGTGCTCGTGTGTGCGTGTGTTCGTGTGTGTATATATATATATATATATATATATATATATATATATATATATATATGTATGAGTAGGTCTAGTATTTACTTATATTGTATTTTTACTTTATCATTGTCACTCTTAAGACTCTCACTCTCATTATCGTTCTTTTTCTCTCTTTATTGCTCTATGATTTCTCTTTTCCTCTTTCTTTATCTTTATTGAACTCCATCCAAAGTTCTTTATCCCACTTTGTATCTATCTTTCTATCTATCCATATGTCTGTCTGTCTGTCCGTCTGTCAGTCCCTCACCCAATAGCTCTCCTTCTTTTGCTTGCATGTTTATTTTTTCCAGCACAAATTGATTCATTAATATAATCAGAAATTGGTTCGATTACTTCAGACATCTGTGTGCGCGCTAAAATAATTCATTTATTGATACCACAGATCGATTAACATAACTGATAATAATGGCCAGGTATTTTATTTCACTTAGGCAACTTGGCATGTTATAACGTTTTTGTGTTTAGAATCAAAGGATAAATAAAAGATTTGAGTTCATTTTTCAAAAAGTACAGCAGTGATGCCCTAACTATGACCTGCGGACAATATTCGACCCGTGACGCAGTGCTGTTTCCTTCACTTTCACATATTTCTTAGTCTGTTAATTGTCGGGGCGCTACAGATGATCTGTCGACCGTGTTTCTCCATCCCTCTCTGTCTTATGCCTTGACTTGAATCTCTTTCAATGACTGGCCCGTCTATTCTTTCGTCTTCCCATCGCTTTATCTGCCTCTTCTTTTACCTGGCACTGTTTCCTGTAGGAAAGTCTTTGCGAGCCCTATGGACCTTATGATATGGCCATAACGTTTTAGTTTGCATTCTTTTGATTCTGGTTAGCAGGTAGTAGTGGGGCTCAGATCCTGATCGCTAATAGCGCTTCGAAATGTCTGTACTAGTGCGCAATGACGACGCGGATTCGCGGAATCGACGATTTTCGGTAGTGGTGCGGTCCGTGAGACGCATGTCGGAAAAAGTAGTGTCCCACGTGACTTAAAGTAGTCCCTGCCACTTCTCACTTCCATTTACACTCATCATATAGCTGTCAGCCCTAGTCGTCTTGGAAACATTTTAATTTTTTAAAGAAGGACAAGTACGATAACCAACCTTTGCTGCGTCTATTCCTTTGGTTATGGCCCATGTTGAGACGATATAGTCCATGACCCTCTCGCTGAGCGACTTCGGGACGTCGTGGAGCTTCATGAACTCTCGCACGCTGTTCAGCATGTCGTGGTAGCGGGCGAAGCTGGAGTAGAATTGTTGGAAGATGGTGGTCACGTTGCTGAAGATTAAGGCATACAACAGGGCTGGGGACGAAACAGATAATTGTCAGGATTACTATTATTAAATCCTCCATTGTGTACATTCTAACACTCAACCAATGGTATTGAAACTACGTATGTTTAAATACAGGTGCATTTAATATGCGTATAAGATTTATGAATATATTGAAACCTGCCATTTCACCTGCCTGGGTGGACCACTTCGGGGGGCCGATTTTGAGTTTGTGTTTACACACAAACTGTCTTTGTAACCTTGTTTACTTTTATATCTGTACTGGAACAACATAGCCAGTATAAAAAGAAAAGTAAAGTTTCCCCTTTCAGACCTCTCAATCGAAGGTGCAGATGATGTTAAGGTCATCTGTTTCTATGGACAACGGTTAACGAGCTGGGTGTCATGTGGCCACAACAGAGACCAACCGTCTTTACTTTCCTGAACTTAAGTCAGGGACCCATTAGAGTTGGGTGGACTCAGGCGCCCTAAAAATCCCGAAATTCAAAATCCCAGTGTTTACCGACATTCGAACATTGGAACCCCAATGGCATAAAACGCATAGGAAGACTAAAAATAAAACTTCATTGTATGAAGCTGATGAGGCGCGGTGGCTGAGCGGTAAAGCGCTTGACTACCGAACCTGGGTGCGGGGTTTGAATCCTGGTGAAGACTGGATCTTCGGGCGCCTCTGAGTCCACCCAGCTCTAACGGGTACCTGAAGTTAGTTGGGAAAAGTAAAGGTGGTTGGTCGTTGTGCTGGCCACATGACACCCACGTTAACCGTAGGCCACAGAATCAGATGACCTTTACATCATCTGCCCTATAGACCACAAGGTCTGAAAGGGGAACTTTACTTTTATATGAAGCTGAGATGGTAGGAACGAGATGGGAAGTAATCAAAAGAGACTGTGGAGAATAGCGTGCTTTTATTTCTATGAGAAACATAAAAGACAGATGATAATGATGATTGAACTGATATGTATTCAGTTGCAATACCAAGGTGTCCGAAGATCAAGGAGGAGTGCAGTATTTCACGGGATACATTCTAGACTTACACCGACCACAGCAAGATAACGCTCATGTCCGGTGGGCTAAATTCAGCCCAGACTAATTGTCACAGAAGGCCTGAACAGTGACCTGAGATGTCGCAACCTGTGGGCAGCTTAGACCAATGGCTCGTTGCCACGTCACCGGTCGTGGCGTTAGTGGTAATTAATTTAAAGGCCATAGATCTTGCAGTATCTAGAGCTATGGCAGTAATTGTGTGGTAAGACCTTAGACGTGGGTACACTTTATTGTTCTAAACTGCCCACAGGTTGCGACGCCGTGAGTCAGTGTTCAGGCATTTTCTAACGATTGGTCTCCGTTCAACAGACTGAAATATTTGGAAATCATAATGAAAAGTAAAAACTTTAGATTTATACTTGGTTTTATTTAGTTGATTAGCTATGGTGTTCTACGATGCACTTTTAGATGACTGTCTGCATGTATTTTCAGTGGTTATTGAACAACATAATTTAGCTTATAAACAAGTTTGTTAGAAATGTTTGTTTGAGAAACAACTTTTAAAAAAATACAAAAAAGCAAAACAAAGTGGAAAAAAGCAAAATAAAAACATTTTAAAAAGTTTATCTAAGGGAAAGAACTGCACAATTATTGCTAGAGCTCTAGATATTGAAATATTTATCTCCTTTTTCAACATCAAACAAAATTAATTAATTAATTACCGATACTCAACTAAATAATTTGGTTATTTCTTTTTTTGATAGATTCAGGTCTTGTCATCGACAATGTATACGTGTGCACAACTTTAACTAAGTGGGAGAAATAACGTGTACAAGAGTTGTACCAGACAGACAGAGAGACAGAGCAAGTGGTTATAAGCTTTGTAAAAAGAAGTCTATGCTACAAGGAGGAACAGTAAACAAATGGCGCACATAGCAAAGAGTAAGACCAAGTGGCGCTCTCTAAATCCTTGTCTAAGTATCTCGGCTTGGCTGTAACACGCGCCATAATGCTATAACCCAAGACTTACACTCTCATGTTAGCCCTGCTTATCATTGCACAATTTCATAGAAGGAATTAACCCCCTGCCATTTATTCTGAAGTTGATTCAAGAAATATTCCGCTGTTATTGTTTTGTTTTTGTTTTTCATCCGATTTTTGTTCCGTAATTTTGACCTCTTTTTATTTTGACCCGTATATTCCATTGAGAATCGTGAATCCGCTTTTTTATTTTTTTTGTGTGTCTAGCTTTGACCTAATGCTTTTTTTGTACTAGAGCAGTGAGCATTGTGGGAGGACTTGAAGCGCCCACTCAATTAGGCCCAACTAGAGGAAAGAAAACAGAACTCTTTCACAATGTAAGGACATTTTCCACCCTTATCTCCCTTGGCAAATACAATGAGGTGTCTGGAGATCAATTATTCATTTCCGGCTATAATAATATAGGGCGCTCTGGAGTGGCGTAGAGGGACTTATTATTTTACACTTAACCAGACAACTCAACCGAAAGCACGATCGGTCGTGTCCATCCTTTCCAGACGTACCAGAACACAAAATACATTTGTAATAAGAAATAACGAACACTGAGGATTAACCTAAAACAAGGCTTTATTAAACTAGAACGACACATGAACTGACGAAAGAGACTTGGACAGTAGCACACTAAATCAATGTTGTGAACACATTCTCACGACGTTACACAAACATAAACAAATAGCAACTATTTCACCACAACATTCCACTAACATTGACAAACAAAATAGTTTTTTTTTTGCGCACGCATGGATTTTTATCAAGGTTTTTCGCCTATATTTTGGTTTTGTTATTGAATGTTTTCAGCATTTAGGGCTGAACTGTTTCTAACCGGCGAGTTAATTGATGTTACCCTATGTGTACTTGTCTAAAGCCTTGTCCATTAGAAGATTAGAGATGTAGAGACATAGCAGGTATATCATGTACTTTGCCCTATGCGATATAGAAAAACGTGATATGTAAAACGTGATATGTAAAACGTGATATGAAAGATGTAATATGAGGGATATGTTGGATGTAAATTGAGGGCTGGGACACATTGGTGTTGTTGACCTGTAGCACCAAACAACTAAACCGCTGTTGGCGTATTAGATCTTAACTTATAAAACTTGAAATTACGTTCTTTGTTAACAACGTTATAGACATAACTTTTTTTATGACAATATATGTGGACGGGAGTGTCTCTCCAAAATAGGGCTTCACAGCCATATGAAAAACTGTTCAAGATGAACTATAGTCGCTCTACGACTGAAGGAGGCCAATATATATTATAATATAGTACAGACAAATTTAACTTGAGATGAAATGAAATAAATGTATCAGACTTTAGTAATAATATAAAATGGTATTTTGAACAAAGCTTAGTACAATAACACATCTTTTCACTCTGGCAATCTGGAGTCGTCTGTTCTACCCAAGTAAGACTGCTGACGAAAATGCCGTTTATCTTGCGTCATTTACACTACGTAGCAACCAACCAATCGCCAACTTCTTTCCACCGTCACCAAAGAAACACAGACACACACACACAATCCACAGCTATTGCATGGGATATATTGGATGAGATTTTAGGAATAATATATATGAGGAATGATATATGAGGAATATTATATGAGCGATGGGATATATTGTATGGGATATATTGTATGGATATGTTGGATGGGATATATTGTATGGATATATTGGATATATTGTATGGATATATTGGATGGGATAGTAGACGCCCTTACAAGAACAAAGGAGATGGTCATAACGGAGCTTCACTAAGCCGATGATTGCGCCCTGCTAGCTCACAATGAACATGACCTCCAGAACTCGGTAAACGAATTTGCATACGCTGCCGCCTCTTTCGGTCTATCTATAAACCTCGGGAAAACAGAAGTCATGTTCCAGAAGTCACCCAATAAAACATACTCAGCCCCAAGGATCACCGTAAACGGACAGCTCTTAACATGGTAGACCATTTCACATATCTAAGTAGTATAGTGTCAAATGACGCCTCACTTTCAAGGGAAGTTGATAACCGTCTGGCCAGGGCTAGTAGCGCTTTTGGACGCCGTCAGGTGAGAGTTTGGAAGAACAAATCGCTCCGCCTGCCTACAAAAAACAATGTCTACCAGGCGGTGGTTCTCTCAACCCTTCTATATGGCTCTGAGACATGGACACTATATAAAAAACAACTAAAACTTCTTGAGCGCTTTCACCAAAGATGCTTGCGCTCCATCATGAACTTACGGTGGCAGGACCGCACTTTAAACAGCGATGTCCTTGCGAACGCCGGTATGGACAGTATAGAGGGACTTCTTATGGTCCGAGAGCTACGCTGGGCAGGGCACGTATCCCGTATGGGAGACTAACGTATGCCAAAGGCAGTCTTTTTTGGTGAGCTAAAAGGTGGTCGATGTAACAGAGGCGCCCCACGGAAACGCTTCAAAGACAGCTTAGGCGTCAACTTTACTTAACATAGAAGAGAGCACCTGGTTGCAAGCGGCCTCAGAACGAGACAGCTGGAGGTCATTCACGAAGGCCGCGGGATACACATTTGAGACCAAAAGAAAATCTGCTGCCGAGGACAAACGCAGACGACGAAAAGAAAATCTTGACCACCTGCAGACAATGGTTATGCTTGCCATGGTGTGGCAAAATATGTAGGTCACAGCTGGGGCTGCGCAGCTACGGGAAATACTGCATTTCTCACTAATCTTCGGACTCGAAGACAAACCTTATTATTATATTGGATGGCATATATTGGATGGGATATAAGCAATGTGATATGAATGACGGGATATATTGTATGGGATATATTGTATGGGATATATTGTATGGGATATATTGTATGGGATATATTGTATAGGATATATTGTATGGGATATATTGTATGGGATATATTGTATGGGATATATTGTATGGGATATATTGTATAGGATATATTGGATGGGATATAAGCGATGTGATATAAATAACGGGATATATTGAATTAGATTTGATAGAATGGTAAGATAGAATGATGTTACACATCGAGGGGGACAATGTGATGGGAGAAGGAAATGAAGGAACTGATAACAAAACTAAAGAAGTGAACAAAGTATAAGATTGACAGAAAGGGAAATAGGTTATGCAAGCGAATGAATACAACGGTTACTGAGGAAATAGGTTATGTTTAGTAGTGAAGACCTGATTCTAGTAGGAGTTCAGATCAAACGGGTCAAAGTCAATGTGATGAGATGTAATAGAATTGTTTGTGAACAAATTTAGACTTCAAGAAACAGACAAAAAAAAAATCGAACGCCCGAGATTCATTAGCACACTTGTCGTTTATTAAATATAATTGATGGGAATGTGAATGAATGTAAGTATACATTAGTCAGTATGTGTGTAGGTGAATTTAATTAAGTGTGCGTTAAATTATTGTGAGCAATTTGCTAGTGAGTGCAAATTAGCGTGAGTGCAGAAAGTGTGATGGCTAGTGTAAAAGAGGGGAAGTTGATGTGTGTTGATCCTATAAAAGTAAAGTTCCCTTTCAGACCTGACGATCTACAGGGCAGATGTGAGTTGATCCTATAAAAGTAAAGTTTCCCTTTCAGACCTTACGATCTACAGGGCAGATGTGAGTTGATCCTATACAAGTAAAGTTTCCCTTTCAGACCTTACGATCTACAGGGCAGATGTGAGTTGATCCTATAAAAGTAAAGTTCCCCTTTCAGACCTTACGATCTACAGGGCAGATGTGAGTTGATCCTATACAAGTAAAGTTCCCCTTTCAGACCTTACGATCTACAGGGCAGATGTGAGTTGATCCTATAAAAGTAAAGTTCCCCTTTCAGACCTTACGATCTACAGGGCAGATGTGAGTTGATCCTATACAAGTAAAGTTCCCCTTTCAGACCTTACGATCTACAGGGCAGATGTGAGTTGATCCTATAAAAGTAAAGTTCCCCTTTCAGACCTTACGATCTACAGGGCAGATGTGAGTTGATCCTATACAAGTAAAGTTTCCCTTTCAGACCTTACGATCTACAGGGCAGATGTGAGTTGATCCTATACAAGTAAAGTTTCCCATTCAGACCTTACGATCTACAGGGCAGATGTGAGTTGATCCTATACAAGTAAAGTTTCCCTTTCAGACCTTACGATCTACAGGGCAGATGTGAGTTGATCCTATACAAGTAAAGTTTCCCTTTCAGACCTTACGATCTACAGGGCAGATGTGAGTTGATCCTATAAAAGTAAAGTTTCCCTTTCAGACCTTACGATCTACAGGGCAGATGTGAGTTGATCCTATACAAGTAAAGTTTCCCTTTCAGACCTTACGATCTACAGGGCAGATGTGAGTTGATCCTATAAAAGTAAAGTTCCCCTTTCAGACCTTACGATCTACAGGGCAGATGTGAGTTGATCCTATAAAAGTAAAGTTCCCCTTTCAGACCTTACGATCTACAGGGCAGATGTGAGTTGATCCTATAAAAGTAAAGTTCCCCTTTCAGACCTTACGATCTACAGAGCAGATGTGAGTTGATCCTATAAAAGTAAAGTTCCACTTTCAGACATGACGATCTACAGGGCAGATGTGAGTTGATCCTATAAAAGTAAAGTTCCTTTTTCAGACCTGACGATCTACAGGGCAGATGTGAGTTGATCCTATACAAGTAAAGTTCCCCTTTCAGACCTTGCGATCTACAGGCCAGATGTGAGTTAATCCTATAAAAGTAAAGTTCCCCTTTCAGACCTTACGATCTACAGGGCAGATGTGAGTTGATCCTATAAAAGTAAAGTTCCCCTTTCAGACCTTACGATCTACAGGGCAGATGTGAGTTGATCCTATAAAAGTAAAGTTCCCCTTTCAGACCTTACGATCTACAGGGCAGATGTGAGTTGATCCTATAAAAGTAAAGTTCCCCTTTCAGACCTTACGATCTACAGGGCAGATGTGAGTTGATCCTATAAAAATAAAGTTCCCCTTTCAGACCTTACGATCTACAGGGCAGATGTGAGTTGATCCTATAAAAGTAAAGTTCCCCTTTCAGACCTTACGATCTACAGGGCATGAGTTGATCCTATAAAAGTAAAGTTCCCCTTTCAGACTTTACGATCTACAGGGCAGATGTGAGTTGATCCTATAAAAGTAAAGTTCCCCTTTCAGACCTTACGATCTACAGGGCAGATGTGAGTTGATCCTATAAAAGTAAAGTTCCCCTTTCAGACCTTACGATCTACAGGGCAGATGTGAGTTGATCCTATAAAAGTAAAGTTCCCCTTTCAGACCTTACGATCTACAGGGCAGATGTAAGTTGATCCTATAAAAGTAAAGTTCCCCTTTCAGACCTTGCGATCTACAGGGCAGATGTGAGTTGATCCTATAAAAGTAAAGTTCCCCTTTCAGACCTTACGATCTACAGGGCAGATGTGAGTTGATCCTATAAAAGTAAAGTTCCCCTTTCAGACCTTACGATCTACAGGGCAGATTTGAGTTGATTCTATAAAAGTAAAGTTCCCCTTTCAGACCTTACGATCTACAGGGCAGATGTGAGTTGATCCTATAAAAGTAAAGTTCCCCTTTCAGACCTTACGATCTACAGGGCAGATGTGAGTTGATCCTATAAAAGTAAAGTTCCCCTTTCAGACCTTACGATCTACAGGGCAGATGTGAGTTGATCCTATAAAAGTAAAGTTCCCCTTTCAGACCTTGCGATCTACAGGGCAGATGTGAGTTAATCCTATAAAAGTAAAGTTCCCCTTTCAGACCTTACGATCTACAGGGCAGATGTGAGTTGATCCTATAAAAGTAAAGTTCCCCTTTCAGACCTTACGATCTACAGGGCAGATGTGAGTTGATTCTATAAAAGTAAAGTTCCCCTTTCAGACCTTACGATCTACAGGGCAGATGTGAGTTGATCCTATAAAAGTAAAGTTCCCCTTTCAGACCTTACGATCTACAGGGCAGATGTGAGTTGATCCTATAAAAGTAAAGTTCCCCTTTCAGACCTTACGATCTACAGGGCAGATGTGAGTTGATCCTATAAAAGTAAAGTTCCCTTTTCAGACCTTGCGATCTACAGGGCAGATGTGAGTTGATCCTATAAAAGTAAAGTTCCCCTTTCAGACCTTGCGATCTACAGGGCAGATGTGAGTTAATCCTATAAAAGTAAAGTTCCCCTTTCAGACCTTACGATCTACAGGGCAGATGTGAGTTGATCCTATAAAAGTAAAGTTCCCTTTCAGACCTTACGATCAACAGGGCAGATGTGAGTTGATCCTATAAAAGTAAAGTTCCCCTTTCAGACCTTACGATCTATAGGGCAGATGTGAGTTGATCCTATAAAAGTAAAGTTCCCCTTTCAGACCTTACGATCTATAGGGCAGATGTGAGTTGATCCTATAAAAGTAAAGTTCCCCTTTCAGACCTTACGATCTATAGGGCAGATGTGAGTAGATCCTATAAAAGTAAAATTCCCCTTTCAGACCTTACGATCTACAGGGCAGATGTGAGTTGATCCTATAAAAGTAAAATTCCCCTTTCAGACCTTACGATCTATAGGGCAGATGATGTTAAGGTCATCTGTTTTTTGGCAAACGGTTAACAAACAAGGTGCTATGTTGCCAGCACAATGACCAATCGCCTCTACTTTCCCCAACTAAAGTCAGGTACCCATTAGAGTTGGGTGAACTCAGAGGAGCCTTAAACATCCCGGAATTAAAAATCCCAGAGTCTTCACCGAGATTCATGACGTTTACGAAAAACTCAGTTCTTGGTGTGTGTGTGTGTGTTTGTCTCAAAGCTATTGTTTTCATGGAGTGTGTGTTTGTCTCAAAGCTATTGTTTTCTTTTATCTTTTTGCTTGATGTTCAGACTATAAAAAATCTATTTTCCACCAATTCGGTCATCTCAATAGGCAGATAGCGCTGTTCATCAGATGCTCGTCCTACTGGCCAGAGACATGAACATTCAACATCTGGAGCGTTGTTTTTAAAATGCCCAAAAGACTGTCTGTTGAAGTGCATTCACAGTTTTTTTGATGAAATGAAATTTCTTTTGAACTCTTGAACCTGTCCTCCACATCCAGATAACCAAAGAACTTTTCTGAACTTGTCAGAAGAAGAACTCACTGAAGATGACCTGGCTTTATTCCTTTTGCTTATCAAACTATTGGCATAGTTCAATTTGTATATGTTTCGTCCTGGGAAATCTCAACAATAACATAGGCATTGTCCCCAGTATAATAAAACAAATATTATGCAATTTTCGCTACTACATTGATTCTGGGACTTCAGAATGAAATTAACATAGGGTCAAGAAATTTCATTGTAATTCTCTTTTTTAAACTGTACCCACTAAAACAAGGTCTCTTGAGAACAGTAATTTTCCTGAGGATATTAAATATAGTTCATTTCTGTAGGGGTCATTTTTCTATCATGTTTATTATTAGAACGTAAAAACTGCTTTGCTTCTTTATCAATATAAAATTTATACATTTTATGTAGTGCATATGTGGTATTTATTTAGTTCACATTAATTAATGTCTAATTTCTTTTCATTAGAGACAAATTGTGGATAGTAAGTTATTAAGTAAAAATTCCCCTTTCAGACCTAGTGGTCTATAGGGCAGATGATGTAAAAGTCATCGACTGATTTATTATCCTGGGGACCATTCCTATGTTATTGTTGAGATTTCCCAGGACTGTGAATATTGTAAACAAAAAAAAACTTGTATTAAATATACATCGACTACATTTTAAAGCATACTTGTGAAGAAAACAAGACAAATCTAGTGCAGACAAAGCCGTTGGGGTCTATTTTAAGGACATTCTACGGTATAACAAATAAGATAAATGCTAAATGTTCCTCCTTTAAAGTATAGACAAACATTTATAGAGTACAAACCAAATAGAGGAAAACAACAAAAGTTGAACAATTACTGCATCATGTCTTCATGTGGGAAGCGTGGTCGAGACTTGGCTTGGCTTGGCTACCTAGAAGGGGGCTCGAGGTTCGACACCCGACTCGGGTAGAGTTGTGTTTACTGAGCGCCTAAAGGCAGCACGGAAAACCAACTCCTAGATACCCCCTCCCCCCCCACTGGTCCACTAATCAGATTGGACCAAAAGCGCTCTGTGCTATAAGCATGAAAGTAGCGCTATATAAAAGCTATAATAATATAATAATAATGTAACAAATGTCTTCATGTAAAAAATGTCTTCATGTAACTATTGCCTCCATGTAACAATTGTCTTTATGCAACAATTGTCTCCATGTAACAAATGTCTTTATGTAACAAAAGTCTTTATGCAACAAATGTCTTCATGTAACAATTGTCTTTATGCAACAATGTCTTTATGTAACAATTGTCTCCATGTAACAAATGTCTTTATGTAACAAAAGTCTTTATGCAACAAATGTCTTCATGTAACAATTGTCTTTATGCAACAATGTCTTTATGTAACAAATGTCTTTATGTTATAAATGTCTTTATGCAGCAAATGTCTCCATGTAACAAATGTCTTTATGTTAGACTAAGACTAAGACTAAGACTGCTTTATTGATGTCCTCATGCAACAAATGTCTTCACGTAACAAAAAGTCCTCATTACAACGTAAAGGCTCGTGTATACAGATCACAAGACACCTAACCTACATACATTGAGTGCACAGACAAATGTACAGCTATAAATAACTATCAATTATCTGTATCTGTTAGGAACACGATGAAGGTTCAAGAAACAGATTGTCTTCAGGCTAAATTTAGTTTCCTAGTCTAATGCTAGAAGGATCAGGTTTCGCGCGAAGAAAAACAAAAAAAAACAAAAAACAAGACCAATTGATTTCAATATGATATTGCCGAGTTGAACATTTTCAAAACAAGAAGCGTCAAGTGTGAATGAGTTACGAAGTTTGAAAGCTGACCTAAACAACTCACTGACCAATGTTGATGTCCTATTGATTTAGGAGAGCCGAAAATAGAAGAGCGTGAGGAGGGGTGGGATTGGTTGGTGCAGACGAAAATAAATCCGTTATGAGCGTGTGTGTGTGTGTGTGTGCGTGTCCAACGTGAACGAGTGTGTGTGTGTAAACATGGAACATGCGTGTGTGTGTGTGTGTGTCTGAAGTAAGTGTAATATAGTTATGTTAACCGATAATCAAGGAAGTAATAGCCAGATCTGTTGTTTGATCAAGTCACGTGCTTTTAGTCAGCATCCAACATTCCAGCTTTAATCCTAGATCTGGGAGCCTAAAAGGTCAAGATGGACAAATAGCGATAATATATATAAAAAAAGAAATAATTCATTAAGTGACTTCGTTTATAAAAAACACTGTTCCTTTTTTTGACCAGAGAAATGGATTATCTTTATATTTTACTATGGAAAAATATTAATTAAAATAACATGTTTTGTGAAGATTTTTATACATTGACCTGTCGCACAGTCGGATCATAGGAAGTCCCTCTTTACTGTCCAAATCGGAGTTCGCAAGGACATCGCTGTTTGTAGTGTGGTCTTGCCACCGTATGTCCATGATGGAGCACAAGCATCTTTGTTTAAAGCGTTCAAGTAATCTTTGTCACTTTTTGTATAATACCCATGTCTCAGATCCATATAGAAGGGTTGAGAGAACCACTGATTGGCAGACACTGATTTTTGTATGAGCGATTTATTCCGTTAAACTCTCGCCTGGAGACGTTCAAAAGCAAGACTGGTCCTGGCTAGACTTTATCAAATTCCCTTGTAAGAGAGGCGTCATTTGATACTATAGATAAATGAAGTGGTCTACCACGTTAGAGACCAATAACTCGCTGCCACAGTGAAATGGCAACGAGCTATAGGTTTCAACTGCCCATAGGTTGTGACGTTGCGAGTGTTCAGGCCCTCTCTGACGATTGGTCTCGGTCTAGCTGGTTCTTGTGTAAGCTTGTAACGTCATAACTACGGGCCATGAAGAGATGCTTTCCTGCCACTTTAGATGTCCAGCCTTGGTACAAAATTGAAGCCACAGAGATCATATATCCACTGAATTCAATAAGTTTAGGCATTGATGCTGTCCGTTACAAGCTGGTCGGAAATTATATATCCCCCCCTCTTTCATCACAGGCTGAAACAGCTTTGTCACAACTGGTTAAGATATGTAGGCCTCCTAGTAATAATCTATTATATGAAAATATGTAATTAAGAATCTTCGAATTCCAAAAGTTGTTTTTACTTTGTATTACAATGTTTGTTTTAATTCCATTTTATTCCCAAATGGAGTTTTTGTTTTCTTTCCCAAAGTTTATTTATCTTTCTTTATATCCAATAATAAGCAGATCAGAAATGAACAAACACCATGTGAGCTCAACTATTGCCTAGATAAACAAACGTGTTAGATACGAATCCCGGAACGCATAATGTTGAAGAATACATTGTAAAATGTCTCACTCACTGACCTATATATATTATATCTAGACTGGAAAACGGAAACAATTCTTATCCACGATTGGTCAACTCACAGACCTATAGATATAGATTGTTATGTATTAATCACAGAACTATATATTCACGCAAATTCATGAAATAAAGCCATTTCCTGATAGTTTCCATTAAGATATTGCTGCGAAATCCTAGATCGAAATAATTCACGTCTATTGATTTTAGTCCTCTTACGTACATTTAACTAGATTGATTTTGTTTTTATGTATTTAAAAATTAAAAAAATAATTATGAAACGATATCTTAACATTAACTTGTATGTTATATAGGTTAGGGATGAAAAAAAACGACATTTATTGAAGTGGTAAAGGATCTAGATATATATATATATCCTATACTCTTAAGCGAGCAATCCTTGTATGTATGTATGTATGTATGTATATATATTTATATATATATATATAAATTTTATTTCAAAAACGGCTCTAACGATTTTCTTTAAAATTTCAAGGTATGTGCATATTAGTGAGAAAAAATTTCTCAACTCATTGGCCACATCGGGAAAACTCGAGGTCGACCGTTATATCGGTTTGAAAATGCCTCATTATCGAAAAATTAATTTTGGCTAGAATGTTTTATGAATGAAAATTTTCCATGACGTAAACGGGAAAAACGCTGCTTACGTCACTAGGCTTATCGCAGTACACTAAAATATTTCTTTGCAAACAAGAACGAGTTTTAAAGAACCATTAGAACTAATTATACATTTGCGCACCATCTTACTGTAGATTGATTTATTATAGAACTATGAAAGAAAAGTAATGAAATTAAATGTGCCGATGTATGATTAGTTATTGTGTTTTAAGTGCTTAATAAATTGTTTACTCTTTAATTGCGTAGAGTGGTGTAGATACCTTTTACATTGTTGTTTATTTTGCTGGTGACCTCCAGCTGTCTCGTTCTGTGCTCTCTTCTATGTCAGCTAAGGCAAGTTTGCGCCTAAACTGGTCTTTTAAGCGTTACGGTATTACGTCGACCACTTTTTAGCTCACCAAAAAAGACTGCCTTTGGCATACGTTCGTCTGAGATTCGTCTCCCATACAGGATACTGCTCTGTCCTGCGTAACTGTCGGACTTAAAGAATTCCATCTATACAAAGGACGCGGATACACATTTGAGACCAAACTAAAATCTGCTGCCGAGGACAGACGCAGACGCTAAAAGAAAATCTTAATCGATCACCGCGGACAATGGTTATGCTTGCCCTGTCTGTGGCAAAATATTTAGGTCACAGCTGCAATCCTCATTGATTTTCGGACTCGAAGACAAGCCTTATTATTATTTTGCTGGTGAGTTATTACCATGTGTTCATGCTTCGGTGTCTACTGTCCTGTACCAAAACAAAGGAAATGGTCATAACACAGCTTCTCTGCGCCTTACTTGCTCACACTAAACATGATATCCATCTAGCGGTCAACAAGTTTGCGTACGCTGCAGCCTCTTTTGATTTAATTATAAACCTCGGTAAAAAGCTTGGAGTTAGGGCGTGTTGACGGAAGGCCCAGGAGAGATCTGAATGGAGAGATCTGTAAAAGCAGGCCATATCCCTCCACGGGCTGTAGCACCACTGGGATGGATGGATGGATGACAAAAGACGGTATGAACTTCTTATAGTCCGACAGTCAGGCTGGGCAGGGTACGTATCCCGTATGGGGGACGAACATATTTTTCGGCGTAACAGAGGTGCCCCACGGAAACGTTTCTTTAGAAAACTAATGCAATGATTTAAGTCTATTAAGAAAAAATTTGCCATTTTACTTTGTCACAAAGTGCCTGTTTTACCCTATAACGTAGAGATTTGCGTCACTTGATGTTTCGTACTAAAGCCATAATGAATATATACTAATTCCATAATTAAATGTCTGAACGTTACCATCTGAGAAGTAACACTGCAAAGACTTTCTTCCAAGCCAATAATAGTAGGCCTACAATAGTTTTACGCAAAAGATGGATTGTAAAACTATAAGACGGATGTGAGATGTGGTTGGTCTAGACTATAGGAGGACTTAAGAGACTTTATATTTAATCGCCATGTGCAATTACATTTAGAACTAACAGAACACTAAAGCAACTCTTCAGATTAGTAGTCTTTATCTGATCGTTCATTTTCGTAATTACAACAATAGCCCAATAGTTTTACGCGAAAGAAGCAATGTAAAACGTTAAGACGTGAGCTGTGGTTTTCTATAGGCCTACTGTTGGGGGGACTTTCTATTCAAATCGCCATGTACAATTACATTGAGAACTGACAGAACGAAAAAGCAACTCTTTGGATTGAGTATTTACCCGATCGTTCATTTTCGTAATTACAACAATATTCCCAAAATTACTTCGGGTATATATCCTTCCTTCACAAATTATTCATCCGAGCGAGGCTCGGTCACCTGATATTATATATATATATAGGTCTGGTTCTATGTTGTGTAAATAGGAGGTGTTATTGTAATAATGCGGCAGGGGACATAAGTCTGATTCAGTGGCCCCATCCTACTTACCTCCTATGATCATCATGAAGACACAGAAGAGTTTCTCAGACTGGGTGTTGGCCGCCACATTGCCGAAGCCCACACCTGTCATACAGGACAAGGTGAAGTACAGGGCAGTCAGGTACCTCAGCTCTTTACCTGGCCCCCCAAGCAGGTCGTCATTGTTTGTACTGTTGGGCGCTATGAAGGGTTGCTGGGGAGCATCAGGATAGAAACCCATTTTAACATCATAACTAGTACATATGTGTGACGATTAAAAATACAAAACTCTTATTTTGTTTAAATCAAAGCATTCAGAAGCGTAGCAGGTCAAATATTTCGGAAGTCCTGGCCTCTATTTTTTATCTATTCGGCACACAAAATTTTCCGATTAACCTGATTTTGAGGGCTTTCAACAAAGAGGCGAAACAGGCTAGGTAAATAAAATATATTGTTCTGTTTCTTGTTCACTTTGTAGTCTGACGGAATTCAACAGAAAAACACCAAAAAAAAAAAAAAAAGCTAATGAGTTAGAAAACTAAGACTTTCTTTATGATTGGTAGAATGCTCCTAACAAAGAACAAAGGAATGGAACTGCCAACTTTAAACTCGAACTGGAAAGTCACAAGCAAAGGATTCAAGAAAGGTGCTAAATATATTAAAACCAAGCAAAGAAAATATACTAGCAATCATTTGACTGGCATCTAGTTGTAGCTGCAACACAACTTGTTAAGATGCTCTTGTGCCAGATCAAAGGATTCAAGTTGTGTACGAATTTTTCTTTGTTGAGTGCCAAAAGTACACAGCTGAGAATAAAGGAAAACAACACCAGAAGAATGGATCATTGAACCTATGATCTGATCCAATGAGTTTAGCATTTAGGATCTACAGCTACAATTGTACCAATAGGTTATTGATATTTTAAAAGTACTATTGATTTTCTCTAGTATGTCAAATGATTTAGGGAATTTTTGTTTTAGTACTTCAAATTTCAACAATTGACAATGTATTACTCTTCTCGTTTATCATAAATCTTTTTTTCTTTTTGACTTTTATGACTTCAAAATCAAACCAGTTCATTACCTTGGTAGTATTAGCTAGGACAGGCAGCCAGCCATAGTCCACTCCGTTGACCAGGTCAGACCATCCTATGTTGTACCAGATACAGGCGAACCAATGAGCGAAGAGGATGAACACCAGAATGAGCAGCACCAACATGGCTGCCCCATATTCCAGGTAATGGTCCAGTTTCCTGACCACGCGGCCCAGTCTCAGCAGACGTACAACTTTGAGTGCACTAAAGAGAGTACTAATGCCCTTGAAAGACAAGAAAAGAATTAAATTAAAAATGAAAATTAAATTATAGCTTATATATAGCGCTACTTTCATGCTTATAGCATGCTATGGTCCAATCTCATTTGTGGACCGGTGTGGGAGGGGGTATCTGGGAGAAGGTTTTTCCGTGCTTCCTTTAGGCGCTCAGAAAACACAACTCTGCTCGAGTCGGGTGTCGAGCCTCGAGACCCCTTCATAGATAGCCAAGGCAAGTTCAAGCGTACTTGGCCTCTACTACGCATCCCTCTATTTACATTTAGAGAACAACAAAATATTGAACCAGTTTCAAATAACAGATTCCGAACCATTCTGCTGGACTGGGTAAAAGTTTCTCCTTTCAGACCCCGCGGTTCATGTGGCCAACACTAGCTCTTACCCATTACAGCCGATATCGAACTCGCAACTCCTTGGTTTTGGAAGGCCAACGTGACATAATTGTATTTATGACAGACGTACAGGTGTGTCTGTCTGAGTCTAACCTTAGTGACGTGTAGGGAGGATCATTCATGACATGTTGGACTAATAGAGAGTTGTTGATAACATGATATGTTAGAGCATCTTGTTGTTTATAGTTGAATGAGTTATATGCTAGCAACTTGTAGACGTACGATCTATCTAATGGCGTGTAGTTTATTGATAATGCTAGTTACCTAATAGTTGCCTAATGGTTGCCTAAAAATATGGTGCTAACTAGCTTTTAATGTAAGTCTGTGTGGGAAGTACATTATAGAGTATATTATGTGAGAAACACTATGTGGAAAAAAACGAGCTTCCATTGTATGTTTATCCTATAGATTACAGACGTTATTTTATGTGTCAATCTAGTCATACGTGTTAACAAATGACTTAAATTCTGCCACTTGTCATTGGTTTTCCAAGCAGATTCAGGCAACACCATTCCATTTCTTTAATGGCACTAGGGAAGAAGGAGCACTTGTACGAACTTGTTCTAGAGTATGGGATAAGAAATGTGCCTCTATCTTTATGTCTTTCATTAGGTTTTGTTTTTGTATTGTACATTATGGTTCAGTGTTTTATGTATTATAGCTACTTAACTGTTTATTCATCTGTTCTGAAGTGCCTCTAAATTTAGATATTTTACTAAAGGTGTTACTCTAGTCAAATTTGAATATTCAGTTTGTTATAAATCTCACTGTTCTATTTTGTGTTTGTTCTAGTTTCTCTACATTTTCTTGAGTTAAAGAATCCTAAACCGAGAATGCGTATTCTTATATTGGCCTAACTAAAGTTAAATAGCATTTTTGTTTTATGTTCTTGTTTGATTTGTAAACATTTTTTAAAAAATAAACCCTATGTGTGAGACAAAGGAGCAGAAGCCACACATTGACACATCCAGTCAAGTCTAGACAAACAATACAAATAAAAGCGGAAACATCTAGTAAAGAAAAAAGAACAGACGCAATGAATGCTGGGAACACAGTGAATCAGTCTAAAGCTGAAGTTATGTGTAAGGTTTTGTTTGTGATTGTCCTTTGTTTGATTGCTGAATATCTGTGGCTTGGGTTGATTGTTGTAACATTACTGAAACAATGGAAACAGTGGAAAGAAATCAACAGAGATCTCATTTTTTTGTTTTGAACTTAAACGATTTCACCAACAAATACTCATAATTATTCGTTGTTTTTAAAATTGTTTTGTTAGTTTTTCCTGTTTCTTCTTTTTAGGGTGATTTTCATTTGCTTTTGTTTTTATTATTTGCTTCGATTATTATTTTATTCATTGCTAAAATGGGGCGTGGTAACCTCTGAACCGAGGAGTCTTGAAATCCGGATAAAGAAAATTTAACTTTGTGAAGGGTGAGGACAGCCCGTTAGTCCACATACCTGTAATGGATATCTAGCGTTGGGGGAAGTAAAGGCGATTGGTACGTTGAAGTCTGAAGGCAGACACTCCCACAACAATGGCACGACCTAAGTCCAGTAATGGTCAAAGTCATGGTATAAACTTCAGACACGGGGGGAAGAACTTGCGGTCCACGCCTGTTCTCTGAGAGAAATCTCTTTCATTGCTAGAAAGGATAAAGGGGGCGCCTTGCCCCTCCGATTCTACGAAACAGACTTTTCAATGGTTCGTTAAAAATATAACCCCCCGCCTCGGCCAATGAAAAAGATGAGCTTTACTTCATTTTTCACATGAATCGCAGGCACCTTAATCCCAAAAACACAAACTTTTATATGAATTTTAACAAACACAATATATATTTAAACGATAGTTTTAAAAACTATTTACAAGAAATACTAAAACACTAAAACTTATAGAATAAACTTAAACTAGAATCACCGAGAAGGTTTATTTTATGTTCGCTTTGCTCTGGACTTACATTATCAACATACTGGAATGCATTGAAGACGTCGTAAGGTAAGCAGGACAACAGGTCGATAACAAACCAGCTCTTGAGGTAGTTCATCCGTATGATCCTGGGGTCGGAGACCACTTCCCCGCTGGGGCCCACGAAGGTGGTGTGGAAGTTGAGCACAATGTCCACGAAGAAGACCACGTCCACCATGCTGTCTATGACCAGCAGAGGCAGCTGGTCCATGGTCTTGATCTGAGAGGTTTATAAGCACAAAGTCGATTTAACTTACTGTGACATAACGAGCAGGCACGCACGTCAATTAGAAACTTGGGAATACATTAAAATAGTGTGAGAATACCTGAAGAAATCGTGACAGAAGGATAAGTGGGACATGAACCGAGGACCTTTCACTCGGTTATTCAACCTAACGTAGGGTCCAGCTTGAACATATCACATGAACAAACTAATATGAAAGGCCTGATGACAATTGTATGAATCTAGGAAGTTTAGGCACTGGAAATTAAGGCACCGGACATTTATGCACCCGGAAATTTAGGCAACCGGAAATTTAGGCACTAGTGAATTTGAGACTTTTGACTAGGTGGAAATTAGCAACCGGAAAATTAGTCACTCTTTAATATAGACTTTAATTTTTAAGATAATTTTTTAAAAAATTACGTATATTTTATCCTTAGGCTATGGACCTAAAGTTTAGGGTGCCTAAATTCCCCGGTGTCAAAAAGTCTAAATTTCCAGACACCACTTTGTATGCATATTTTAGTACACGCAATTAAGTGTTTTGACTGAGAGTCATTCCCCCTACTGACATGTCAGCAGTTTTAGATATACGAGCAATGTGTAAACAATACTTAAAATAAGCTTAATAAAGGGAAAGCACAGTATACTCTTAACTCTAAACACAAGAATTATCTCCCTTTTCTATTTAAAAACAAAATTAAATAATTACCAATAAATAATTTTCTAACTCAGAGTTGTGAGTTAATTCAAGCTTTTATGATTCATTTTTTAGGGACAAAAGAATTGTGCAAAGTTTCAACTTAATCCGAGAATGGGAAGTGGGAGAAAAAACGTGTACACAATTTGTACTAGACGGTTTGTACTAGACGGTTTGTACTAGACGAGTTGACCAAAAAAAAAAATTTGATATAGTCTTTGTAAAAATGAAACATAATATAACATTTCTTTTGTCAGAGTTTTAAAGTTTCAAAATACATATTTTTAAAACAAAACTGAAAATTGCATTTTCTTTTCAACCCATTTTTTTTCTAGTCGTGACAGCAGAAAAATTAACCCGTACAAACCTAACATATTTATACAACAATTCTAGACATTGCAACATGCACACTAACAACAGAAAAGGATATCCACAACAAGAACAGCAAAGAGTTGTGTTTTTTTTAGACAACCAGGTAATTTACCAGAGTAGCACTGTTCTTTTATTTTTTACTGTTCACATATTAACCATTTCGCTCAACTGACCTTAAAAGCAGCGTTGTATGGCACCATGACGGCAGTATAGAAGGTCAAGACCAGAATGACCCAGTCCCAGACAGTCTTAAAGAGGCAATAGTGCAGAATGATGTGGGGAGGGGTCTTTGGGGCCTCAAGTCTGTATTGAGGCAATACATCAGCGCTTAGGTTCATCATCTGGGCAACAGATAAAAAGGAAATCATGTAGTTCAGTTTTGTAATCTTATCTCTCTTATCTTATAATTTACTAACGTTCTTTCCATTATAAGATTGTAATGTATCATAGACATTCTATAATGGATTTTCACTATTAAGTTAATAACAACAATCTTTGCTTAGATTCTAGTTTTTAAAATCCTGTTAATTGAGAGTTAAATTACAGTGAGGGTGGGGAAAGAAGAGAAAGAGATATGAATAAATGCAAGGGCGAACGAATGGAACCTTATAAAACCTTAAGAGAAAGTTTGTGAGAAACTCTGAAATAAAAGGACAATATAAACATTTTCTATATACATTTGCATTATTTCCCCTTCTCAAAGACATTTCTTAAATTAACTTTCCATTATCTATTATTCAACATTCCTATATATGTAAGATTACAATGTTGCTTGAAATTCAATTATCGATTCTTTAATTTGTTGGAAATGCCGGTTTGAAATACGGGGGCAGAAAACTAAAAATTAAGTTGATTCAAGCCACCTCGAATTGCCGTGTCCACCCTCCCACTGATCAGATTACAGGTGTGATTGCCTATCAATTATTCCCCTTGTTTTCAAGCCCAACACTTACATTGGCGAGCTGCGACGGTCTGGAACTGTCAAACTTTGTGCTGGGCTGATGGGAAGAGAATTGGAGCAGCGTTGACCTGTTTCGAGTGACCGACCTGGCCAGCCTGGCAAACTTACTTAAACCTGAGGGGGAGAAAGAATGAAATAGCCTTAGGCTAATGTTTGATTAAGTTTGTTACAAGAACGAAATGGACAAAGAAACTTTGCAAAAAAAAAAAAAACCTATTTTACAAATTTAAAGAAACAAGCGAGTTTTTTTTTATTGATTTAAAAAAAAAATGATTGCCAACATTAGGGTGCTTCATTTATAACGCTAGTAACTCAGCACCAGGCATCTTGATCCTTTAAGCCGGCTTTATAAAGCCAATAAAGTCTTCAGACTTGTATAATGTATAGATTTATGAGCCTTATATCTGTATTTGACAATGTTACCCTTTCCAGCTTCATCATCGATTGGTTGCTTCAGCGCCGTGATGTCCTTGAAAGTGCACATGAAGAGTACCACCTGGTCCTTCTCGTTCCGGATGGGCGCTACGTGTAACAGCAGCCATAGCGGAGTTCCTGTCCAAAATAAAATGTAATATTTAGCTTACGATTCTTGTAAATATAAAATCCTCCTTCCATAAAAAAAAATGAGAAAAAATAACGTTAACTTTTTAAGAATCACTTTAAAATAACAATTAACCAAGAGGTTGTTCTAATCCTTTGGAACTTTCGCAAGAAAGTTGTTGTAGTGGTGGTTTAAAGTTGTAGCGGTGTAGCTTAAAGTTGTAGCGCTTAGTTTAAAGTTGTAGCGGTGTAATTTAAAGTTGTTGCGGTGTAGTTTAAAGTTGTAGCGCTTAGTTTAAAGCTGTAGCGGTGTAGTTTAAAGTTGTAACGGTGTAGTTTAAAGTTGTAGCGCTTAGTTTAAAGTTGTAGCGATGTAATTTAAAGTTGTTGCGGTGTAGTATATCTCAAGCTACACAACATTGGTCACGTGTCTGTAGTTTTGAAGTGTAAACATGGTAAAGATGATTGACTAATTAGAGAAGTGAGCAGAAGAGAGGTGGATGATGGATCCAGTGGCGTAGCTAGGAATTGGCCATCATTTGGGGGCCCGTGGGGCTTAAACTCTTTGAGGGCCCCTGCATTTTGAAATTCGACATCATGACACGAGATAATGGCGTAATATTTAATATTTAATGTAATAAAAAATTGGAACACTCATATGGGGCCCTCCCTCAAGTGGGGGAGGGGGATTTTCAAATTCTCCCCCTTCCAACACCCTAGCTACGCCACTGGATGGATCGAATTTGATAGTTACGTTGTTTGGTTGGATTGCAGCGTTCCCTTTTAAACCTTTCGATCTATAGGGCAGATGCTAGTAAAGTTCATCTGGTTCTATGGCCAACGGCTAATGAGGGTCTAATATTGCAGCACAACGACCAACGACTTTTATTTTCCTCAATCTAAATCAGCTACCCATTACAGTTGGATGGACTCAGTGCGTCTAAAAAATCTCGGAATAAAAAATCCCAGTCTACACAGAGGTTCGAACCCGGGAACTCTCGCGCTTCACCACTCAGCCACCAAGCCAAATCCAGACATGTATATTTTGTAGAAACAGTCACTGAATTCTCTTTGATTTCAAATCTTGTAGAGAGTGAAGGGTGAGAGCGAGCTTGAGGTAGCCTATGTTCAGTGGAGAACAATAGCTCGTAGCCACGTCACAAGTAACCTCTCCGGTCAGTGTTAAGGCCTGATATGCAGATTGGTCTCGATCCACGTGACCAATGGTGACGATACAGATCTTGATAACTCTTCTGACTTTAAGGCTCTTTTGGGGGACCTCTATGGTAAAGTCAGATGTAACTTGATAACTGCAACGGTGCTACTCTATATTGCCAGGCAGGAGGTCTGTGGTTCGAGTCCTCATTAGGGCCAAATTGTTTTCACCATCTTTTTTCAAGACCTAACGTACCCTTGTGCTGCTGTGTTACATGCCTCGTCGCTTCCTCGTTTGATCGTTTGCTACAGTTCTAAAGATTCGAACCCAAACCTATGTCTCCTCGATTCAGTACATAACTGCACAAGAATTTGGATTTATAGAATGACAGCAAATTACAAATACATTTATGTTTTCAGTAGCAAACTTAGTATTCGTGGACGAGACTTTTATATGAAAGTTATTTGATATTTGTTACCAGTGTAAGACTAAGTATGTGTTTACAACTAGCAAAATGTTTGTTTCTATTTCCATTGTACCGCTGCACTTGAAGATTTAACTACTTTCAATAGTAAACAAGGTTACAAAAGACAGTTTGTGTGGAAACACAAACTCAAAATCGGCCCCCGAAGTAAAATGTTTTACATAATTCGGATAATCCTTCAGAGTTGAAGTGTACTTCCTAGTCCAAACCTCCCGCAGGACGACGGGGGATGGGAGCAGTCAGGGTTTGAACCTTCGATCGTCGATAAATCCAAACGACAGTCCAGCGCGCAAACCGCACGACCAGTGGTCCACCCAGACCCAGGTAGGCTTCAATATTTTCAGAAAGAACATCCGAATGAAATTATATCAAAGACAAATGAGAGATAAGAATGGAGAAAGAAGGTTAACAGATCTTGTGTAGTGCCCCAACCGTCCCGCAGATCAAAGGATACGTGAAAGTGAATGTAAAGTTAGATGTGAACCTGGCCTAACTAGTTTGTGGTCTATAGGGCAGATGATGTAAAGTTCATCTGTTTTTGTGGCCTACGGTTAACGAGGGTGTCATGTAGCCAGCACAACGACCAACCGCCTTTGCTTTTCCCCAACTAATGTCAGGTACCCATTAGAGCTGGGTAGACTCAGAAGTTGAAAATCCTAGTCTTCACCAGGATTCGAACCCGGGACCCTCGGTTCGAACTAAATAAGTTAATTGTTTTGAAAAGGCTCAATCTCATATTCAAATCCTCAATAAAACAAAAACAAAAAATTTCCGCTATTTAGAAAAAATGTTCACGAAAATGATGTTTATAAGATTACTATTTGTCTTAAATTAGGTCTAACATATAATGCATACTAATTAGCTTTTCTTATAAAAAACTGCTTGCATAATTTATTTTAAAAAATTAGAATTTTCGCTTTCAGGAAAAAAAAAAGTAGCCGTTGCATCAGAACTTTGAATGGTCTAAAATATTGTGATGTCGGATTTTCAATATCTCTTCTAGTTTACGAGATCTAAACGGGACAGACGGACAGACGGACAGACGGACAGACATTTCGCACAAAACTAATAGCGTCTT
This sequence comes from Biomphalaria glabrata, assembly GCF_947242115.1. NCBI lineage: Eukaryota > Metazoa > Mollusca > Gastropoda > Planorbidae > Biomphalaria > Biomphalaria glabrata. Next base: position 11,295,543 of record NC_074713.1, read on the forward strand.
TTCCCCTTTCGGGGGCCGCTAAAGACAATAAAAATTAATTTGGTTTAATAAAGACATTTTCTATGCTGAAAGGTTTAAACCAAATAAAAGTCTTTAACCTACAAAATACCTTTGTATAATAAATTTAAGAAGTTTACTTTCGCACACTGCAGAGTAATCTTTCCAATGTTATCTTTTTTGTTATCTGTATTTATATCTAAACCGTTATAGTTCTAGTAGTTATGCTGAGGTGGACAATAATAGTCAAACTGAATTTCCATTTGTTCTGACCAATACAATTACTGAATCTGAAAGTCTACTTACTGTTCTTCTTATACAGTGCTAAAGTCTACTCACTGTTCTTCTTATACAGTCATAAAGTCTACTCACTGTTCTTCTTATACAGTAATAAAGTCTACTCACTGTTCTTCTTATACAGTAATAAAGTCTACTTACTGTTCTTCTTATACAGTAATAAAGTCTACTCACTGTTCTTCTTATACAGTGCTAAAGTCTACTCACTGTTCTTCTTATACAGTCATAAAGTCTACTCACTGTTCCTCTTATACAGTGCTAAAGTCTACTCACTGTTCTTCTTATACAGTGCTAAAGTCTACTCACTGTTCTTCTTATACAGTAATAAAGTCTACTCACTGTTCTTCTTATACAGTCATAAAGTCTACTCACTGTTCCTCGTATACAGTAATAAAGTCTACTCACTGTTCCTCTTATACAGTACTAAAGTCTACTCACTGTTCTTCTTATATAGTAATAAAGTCTACTTACTGTTCTTCTTATACAGTAATAAAGTCTACTTACTGTTCTTCTTATACAGTCATAAAGTCTACTCACTGTTCTTCTTATACAGTGCTAAAGTCTACTCACTGTTCTTCTTATACAGTCATAAAGTCTACTCACTGTTCCTCTTATACAGTGCTAAAGTCTACTCACTGTTCTTCTTATACAGTACTAAAGTCTACTCACTGTTCTTCTTATACAGTAATAAAGTCTACTTACTGTTCTTCTTATACAGTCATAAAGTCTACTCACTGTTCTTCTTATACAGTGCTAAAGTCTACTCACTGTTCTTCTTATACAGTGCTAAAGTCTACTCACTGTTCTTCTTATACAGTACTAAAGTCTACTCACTGTTCTTCTTATACAGTGCTAAAGTCTACTCACTGTTCTTCTTATACAGTAATAAAGTCTACTCACTGTTCTTCTTATACAGTCATAAAGTCTACTCACTGTTCCTCTTATACAGTGCTAAAGTCTACTCACTGTTCTTCTTATACAGTAATAAAGTCTACTTAATGTTCTTCTTATACAGTACTAAAGTCTACTTACTGTTCTTCTTATACAGTACTAAAGTCTACTCACTGTTCTTCTTATACAGTAATAAAGTCTACTCACTGTTCTTCTTATACAGTAATAAAGTCTACTCACTGTTCTTCTTATACAGTAATAAAGTCTACTTACTGTTCTTCTTATACAGTGCTAAAGTCTACTTACTGTTCTTCTTATACAGTAATAAAGTCTACTCACTGTTCTTCTTATACAGTACTAAAGTCTACTCACTGTTCTTCTTATACAGTACTAAAGTCTACTCACTGTTCTTCTTATACAGTACTAAAGTCTACTCACTGTTCTTCTTATACAGTAATAAAGTCTACTTACTGTTCTGTTCTTCTTATACAGTACTAAAGTCTACTCACTGTTCTTCTTATACAGTAATAAAGTCTACTTACTGTTCTTCTTATACAGTACTAAAGTCTACTTACTGTTCCTCTTATACAGTGCTAAAGTCTACTCACTGTTCTTCTTATACAGTAATAAAGTCTACTCACTGTTCTTCTTATACAGTAATAAAGTCTACTTACTGTTCTTCTTATACAGTACTAAAGTCTACTTACTGTTCTTCTTATACAGTGCTAAAGTCTACTCACTGTTCTTCTTATACAGTAATAAAGTCTACTCACTGTTCTTCTTATACAGTAATAAAGTCTACTTACTGTTATTCTTATACAGTGCTAAAGTCTACTTACTGTTCTTCTTATACAGTAATAAAGTCTACTCACTGTTCTTCTTATACAGTAATAAAGTCTACTTACTGTTCTTCTTATACAGTGCTAAAGTCTACTCACTGTTCTTCTTATACAGTAATAAAGTCTACTCACTGTTCTTCTTATACAGTACTAAAGTCTACTCACTGTTCTTCTTATACAGTGCTAAAGTCTACTCACTGTTCTTCTTATACAGTAATAAAGTCTACTTACTGTTCTTCTTATACAGAACTAAAGTCTACTCACTGTTCTTCTTATACAGTCATAAAGTCTACTCACTGTTCTTCTTATACAGTCATAAAGTCTACTCACTGTTCTTCTTATACAGTGCTAAAGTCTACTCACTGTTCTTCTTATACAGTAATATCTCGACTTGATCGTGCTGCAACTTCTCAAAGCAGTTCTCCACCTTCTTGACAGTTTCCTTGTCCGTGAGTTCCCCGTACATAAAACTGCACGTGCTGGACTTCTGCATGACTTCAGCTCTGTTGTAGCCCGCCAATTTACAAAAGCCATCATTCATGTACACTATAGGGTAGTCCACAATACGAGCGTTGGCCAATAGAAAACTGTTGTCTGTGAAGATAGACAGAAATACCTTAGTGACTTGGTGAGATTAAGTCCCAAGATATACATAAACATTTTTCTGTTGTAAGACTAAGGGACACTACCTTAGTGACTTTGTGAGATTAAGTCCCAAGATATACATAAACATTTTACTGTTGTAAGACTAAGGGACAAACCCCCTTTCTATATAAAACACAATTAAAACAACCAATTAATTTACATATTTGGTTAATGTTTTGATTGATTCACGTGTTGTCACAGACAATGAATATTTATACAAAATTTCAACTTCATCCCACAATGAGAACTGGAAGAAATAACGTGTTCAAGATTTGTACCAAGCAGACAGAGCGAATTGATATAAGATAGGTAATGCAATTAAATACATACATTTGTCATCCTGTGATTTCTAATGATTGTGTGAGATTATAGTAGCACAGAAAGTAGAGTGTAATAGAGACTATAATTAGCTTCAATACATTTCTTCATTCTTTATAAATATATGTATTTCTTTCTGGTGTACAGCAGAATCCATAAAACAAATTACAAATCCATAGGCCTACAATTAGTTGTTAAACATCTTTAAATTTGACATCAATATTATTTTGAATTTAATTACAGTTTGCTCCAGACATTAATTACCTGTAAGTTATAAGACTGAAAGAGACGTGAGTGGTATTTGTTTTCTTTACTAAGAGATGATGTACTGACGTTCTGAAAACTAGATCTCTGTTCCCCCATGTAGTTTGTAGTGAACTTTACAGTACGTATACAAATAATACAAATGTCTTGTGTCTCTTCACATTTTCTTCTTGGCGTTTGCAAATGAAAGAGTTATGGGCTTTCTCGCGCATCTAACTGTATTTTGGCATGCGAGAGATATACTGAGTATGGAGACATAACCTTTTTTAAAATCTTAGCCGTCCTGCTTCTCTACTGTGTTATTTTCTTTATTCAGATAAAATCAGGCCCCCACCTACATAGTCTTTATCATAGTAGGGAACGGACTCAGGCACTGGCCTCTCCGTCTCGTTCCGGGCATGCAATGGGCTCAACAGTTCAGGACTGACTTCACACATTGGGCTCGTTGTGTCGGACTCGATCACAGACCAAGATCAAGACGCCGTTCGGCTCAAATAAAAAGTACAGACGTTCCTTCAAAATAAAAGATAATTAAATCCATGTACTAATGTATGCGTGCATATTAATTGGAGGCTCAAACTTTCTAGATCTAGTTTTCCTGGCTGGTCAAGCCAATTTGCTTCATGCTCTAATGGCACATGAGAAAAAGGAGCACTTGCTCGAATGTGTTGTAGCATATGGAATAAGAAATGTGTCTTTATCTGTGTATCTTTCTGAGCATTTTATTTGGTTGTGTTTTTGTATTTGTAAGTTATGGTTCAGTGTTTTATGTATTATAGCTACTTTACTTTTTAGTTTTCTGTCCTGAAGTGTTTCTAAATTAAGAGACTTTACTAATAGCGTTACTCTATTGTCTAGTGCAATGTGAATAATTGTTTGTTAGAAAATCTCACTGCTCTATTTTACATCAGTGGTAGTTACTATTGTACTATTGACAACCTATTCTTTTCTATCACAGGATCGGTTAAGGATCGCAAACGCAGTAATATTCTTATAGCTTTAAAAGCAACCAATCTTCTTCTGTAAGATTTTCACTATTTTTTTCAGTTAAGTAAAAAAAAAAAATACAATTGATTGGCGGTTTTCATCGATAATGACTACACTATAAATAGCTCGCTCTTTGGTGTCTCCGGTGTACTGAAGGAACAGCTGATATGCTATGTTGTTTTTTGTTAGAAAGTAAAAGATAATTTGTAAGTCCGTATTAGCATCACAGAATCAACGTTTGTTTTTATAAGCTCTTCTTTTTTATAGCACACAATCATTTCAATATAGAGGAAGTACTCGACTCTATGACTTTAAAAACAAGGTTACAAGAACAGTTTGTGTGGAGACACAAACTCAAAATCGGCCCCCGAAGTGGTCCACCCAGGCAGGTAAAAAGGCAGGTTTCAATATTTTCAGAAAGAATATCAGAATGAAATTCTATCAAAGACAAATGACAGAGAAGAATGGAGAGAAAAGGTTGACGGATCTTGTGTGGTGTCCCAGCGGTCCACAGACCAAAGGATAGGTGAAAGTGAATGTGAAGTTAGATGTGAACCTGGCCTAACTGATGTTAGATGAGTATCTAATTGATCTAATTGTTTTGTAAAGGGCCAATCTCTTATTCTAATCCTCATGGAAAAAATTTTCGTAAAAAAAAAAATAGTTAAGTGTACTATTTCTGAATAGTACTGCAGTTCACGCGATAATATGAAAACCTACTTATTACTTGTTCTTTTAAATTATGTCCAACTTATATGCATATTAAATAGATTTTTTTTCTCTTAAAAAAAAAAGTTAACATTTTTTTTTGGTAAATGTAGTAGTTAGTAGGACAGAACTTACATAACGTAGCAATACAAATGTAAATAAAATAATATTTTAAACAAAAAGTCTAAAACCATTTGCATAAATCTGTTACAAATGTGGTATATGGTCATCTCCCATAACCCTCCGTATTTGATATTATGAATAGTGAATAGTTGTAGAAGTGGTGTATTTAAAAAAAAAAAACTGCTTGCATAGGGAATTTAAAAAATTAGATTTTTTGCTTTAAGAAAAGAAAAAAGTAGCCGTTGCATCAGAACTTTGAATGTAATAAAATATTATGATGTCGGATTTTCACTATCTTTTCTAGTTTACGAGATGTAATCGGGAAGGACGGACGGACAGAAATTTCACATAAAATTAATATCGTCTTTTCCCCTTTCGGGAGCCGCTAAAAATTAAAGAGATTTATCGAAAGCAAGTTGGATCATAGGAGGGGCGGTAGCTGTAATTCTTCAGGTTCTAAAATTGTATTATCTGGCACGAATTTGTTGCATTTAATTAAAGATTTTGGAAAATTCAGAATTGATAAGAATCTTTTTAGTATAAGTTCTCTTTTACCTTTTCTAAATCTCAGATTCTTTCAAGTGTATTAGTAATGTATCAACTACACCTAAGAAACAACAGAGCCCTACTTCATGTGCACTCTTTTACCACAACATGTATGTTTCTGAACTTTGCAAGACTAATACTAGTTCTGTAACAAGACGTAATGAATAAGATCAATGACATAAATATCAACGTATTTAGAAAGAATATTTTTCGAAGATATTTTTTTTATTTGGGGTTTGCACTTAGGCTCACTTTAACCTAAATCAGTCGTGGGGCGCATTTTTTCAGAAGTGGTATCTAAGGAAAAAATCAGCTGTGTTTGCAATATAGTTATGGTCTATACATAAGGTTAGGTTTACAAGGGATTAGGGGATTGAAATTGCACTCCCCCACTCAAGGGTTCTGGATTCGCTAACGTAGAAGGGGGTGTCGATAGGGCGCCATTTAGTAAAGGCTGGAATTAAGTTCGCATACAACGCTTAATTTGAAACGGTCTAATTTGGCTACTGTCCGCTCTATGGAGGGGAATAGTACTTTGCAGATTTAAATGAAGTGAAATACAATAGTTTTTTTTTTTTTTTTAAGGAAACCTCTTGCCTGTTTTGTGGTTTATATAAGCTATTGAAAATTCAACGAAGATAAAGCAACAAAAGTTTTTGAGTGAAGACTGATAAAGATTGAATGGTTAACAAATTATTGGTCAACAATTTTTTAAATAAATAGCTGCTGATTTGTTGATGTATCTGTAACTTTTCACTTTACTCTAGATATAATAATATTATTATACATCACGATTGATAATTATGAGACATTTTAAAAAGGCTGTAGTTTCCCTTTGAAGTTGATTGGCCTTAATCAATTGCACAATAGAAAACACTTCTGGCTTATGTTATTACGTCTGAGGTAGCCTTAGTCTTTCATTTTTATTTATTAACATTACAAATTAAAAGACATTAACATTGGTTTATATTTCCATTCACAGGTTGGCGATGTGTTCAATCTCCTACTCTAATCAGCTGTTACAAAGCAACAAAGGCTACCGTATAATTGTTCTTATGGTGAAACCTGACGAACAATAATAAATTAATCAATTAAAACTATGATTGTATTCACAGGAGAATTAGAAAGTAAAAAATAATTGTTTTGAGAGCCAATAAAAAATCTATATACGTACAAAGGTTAGAGACAGTTCCTCTGTTATATTAAACTTAGTGAAACGTCGGAGGAATTTAATTTGATAGAACACAAATGTCTAGGAGAAGCGGGACTTAATATATTTATATCTGTAATGAAATTTGAAGTGGTTCTCAACTCAGACAATTCTTAAAAGAGTTTATTCTTTTCACAATATTGATGGCCTCACGCCATAACGAGACCTTGTATCCATGGGATATCAGCGATGAAACAAGAGACCTTTTTCAACTTATCAACGGGGTCTATCTCGCGACAATCATCTCTATCCTCGGCATCCTTGGCAACATGGTCAACATCCTGGTCTTTCACAGACAAGGTCTGCGGAGTCCCATCAACATCAGTTTCATGATGCTGGCACTGTCAGACCTCTGCAGTCTCTTGACGCTGCTGTGGTACAATATTTGCGGCAACTCTTCTGTGATTCATTCCGACTCGGTCTTTTTCTTTCCTGAAGTGAAGCACCTCACGGCTGGTTTTCCCCACGGATGCTTCTCTCGCATTTCATCATGGGTCACAGTTTTCATCCTGACAGAAAGATGCGTGTGCCTGGCATTTCCGCTGACAGTTAAAAACATCGTGACTCCAAAAAGAACTGTAATTATGATTGGTGTCGTCTACCTAGTTATGATTATGTCTTTAGTTCCCATATATTATACAAAATACCTTGACTGGAAATGGTATCCAGAACTAAATGAGTCTCGCATTGGTATGGTCATGTTAGAAGGTTCTCAAGATCTCGATGGGGTGAGCTCATCTCTGTACAGCTCGTACATGATCTCGGCCTTTCTCGCAGTGACCGCTATGACCTTTCTTCTTCTCCTGCTCTACAAGTCACAGACACAGTGGAGACTTGACAACGTTAAAGGCACCAAATTTAAAGAGAAGATGGCAGGCCGGGACGGGACTATCGTCAAAATCGTTCTCGTGGAAGGTTTTCTTTTCACAGTAACCTACAGCGCATCTGCTCTCGTTCTGCTGATAAACATACTGGAACCAGAATTCAGCTATGTTGGCAGATTGTCGAATTTGTATTTCGCGGCATTCTCCGTCAGTTTTTTGCTGGATGACATTAACTCTAGCCTTCACATTGTCTTGTATTTCAAAATGAGTTCCAACTTCAGAGCAGCTTTCTTTGACCTTTTTGATATACGCAGAGTTCTCAAAAATTGGAATTAAATTGTACGAAAATACCTTAAACTTAGTATAATAGGTTGTTACAATGCGAGTTCTTTTAATTGTTGATGATTTCTATGCAGTTTCAATATATTTATTATACATATACTGTTAAATACAACTCCAACGTCTACAAACTTTATACTATATGTTCTACAAGTTCTCACTACAAGTACTTGATGTACTTTCGAGCTCCAAGTTCTATCTAACTCTCTCTACAAGCTCCAAGTTCTATCTAACTCTCTCTACAAGCTCCAAGTTCTATCTAACTCTCTCTACAAGCTCCAAATTCTATCTAACTCTCTCTACAAGCTCCAAGATCTATCAAACTCTCTCTACAAGCTCCAAGATCTATCAAACTCTCTCTACAAGCTCCAAGTTCTATCTAACTCTCTCTACAAGCTCCAAGTTCTATCAAACTCTCTCTACAAGCTCCAAGTTCTATCTAACTCTCTCTACCATCTCCAAGTTCTAACTAACTTGCCCTTACAAAATGAGACCTTACAGACTTTTTTTTACTCCACCCTTATATTTTCACATGTACCTGTTCAGACACAGCACGTAGTCACTCGCGTCTCACAGTCATCTACCAACAAACATCTTTCTCTCGTATATAGGTACCTCAAAAAAAAAACAACAACACCAAATCGTCAGTCGATCACTGAATCAAACAAAGAGCTAATATATGCATACTTTATGATTTTATTTTCGAGAATATTGTTGCCGTCAAGTTTCATGTTCACAGACAAAAGCATTTGAATGCATCATTTATTTAAGTGTCCAAATGTCTTGAGTGGACATGACATCATACCTGAGATACTTGACGTATTGGGGATTTTCACACTAAAAGTTATTCACAGTAATTTTCTTTTCGTTTAAACGTAGATTTGTAAGATCCCGTGTACGTCTTTCATGCGATAAGATTCAGCACAACACACCTGCCTTAGAGCTGTGGGCAACACACCTACTGCCTTAGAGCTGTGGGGCTCATAAACGACCTAAAGCTTCCAGTCTTCATCAGGATACAAACTCGTGACCCTTCGGTTTCAAACGTATCCAAGTGCTTAACCACCCGGTTACAACGCCCCCAGAGGCAGCCTTAGTAGTACGCGATATAAACATTATTCAGTAATGTTTCAATGTTCCTTATAATTTAGATTTCCCTTTGGTTCCAACTACAGACACTTTTTAACGAGTTTAAAGCCAGGATGCATTCCCAAGAAATCAAAACAAAAAACAGCATTCCATAGTTGCACCCAAATAACGAAATCCTAGAACTATGGAACGCCGAAGAATCAAATTCGTTGGTTATTTAAACTACACTTAATTGTTATATGTTTTGTGTAAGTGTTGTATACAGGCGGATTTGTCCAACAGAGCTGACTCTACAAGTTGACGGAATTGGCTCATCTTTCTATAGCCCAGATGTTTACACCGCTCAGCAATATCTTTCCCTCGATTAGGTAGCCCAGAGGTTTATACCATTTAACGTTATGGTGTGTGTGTGTGTTTCTATGGTAACAGTGAGAAGAGGTTAGAGATCGGTTGTGAATGATGAAAGATAAGTGGTATTGCCGTCAGCAGTCTTAGTTAGGGGAGACGACTCCAGAACGCAAGACTGAAAAGTTGTTATTTAAATTATTTCAGATTTTATAAGTTTTTACGATATAATACGCCTACAGCGGTTTAGTTGTCTAACAACAGTTTGGTGCTACAAGTCAACTACCGTCCACAACACTCAGCACACCTTCCTTCAGTTAGGTAGCCATGAGGATTACATCATCAACACTCCCCCTCAGTTAGGTAGCCATAAGGCTTACATATCTCATCAACACTCCCCCTCAGTTAGGTAGCCATGAGGCTTACATATCTCATCAACACTCCTCCCTCAGTTAGGTAGCCATGAGGCTTACATATCTCATCAACACTCCCCCCTCAGTTAGGTAGCCATGAGGCTTACATATCTCATCAACACTCCTCCCTCAGTTAGGTAGCCATGAGGCTTACATATCTCATCAACACTCCTCCCTCAGTTAGGTAGCCATGAGGCTTACATATCTCATCAACACTCCCCCCTCAGTTAGGTAGCCATGAGGCTTACATATCTCATCAACACTCCCCCCTCAGTTAGGTAGCCATGAGGCTTACATATCTCATCAACACTCCCCCCTCAGTTAGGTAGCCATGAGGCTTACATATCTCATCAACACTCCCCCCTCAGTTAGGTAGCCATGAGGCTTACATATCTCATCAACACTCCCCCCTCAGTTAGGTAGCCATGAGGCTTACATATCTCATCAACACTCCCCCCTCAGTTAGGTAGCCATGAGGCTTACATATCTCATCAACACTCCCCCCTCAGTTAGGTAGCCATGAGGCTTACATATCTCATCCACACTCCCTCCCTCAGTTAGGTAGCCATGAGGCTTACATATCTCATCAACACTCCGCCCTCAGTTAGGTAGCCATCCCAGAAGTATACAACGTTCAGTGACACCCCTCCCTTTGGTAACCTAAAGGTTTACATCGCTCAGTGACACCCCTCTCTTTGGTAACCTAAAGGTTTACATCGCTCAGTGACACCCCTCCCTTAGGTAACCTAAAGGTTTACATCGCTTAGCGACACCCCTCCCTTAGGTAACCTAAAGGTTTACATCGCTCAGCGACACATCTCCCTTAGGTAACCTAAAGGTTTACATCGCTCAGCGACACATCTCCCTTAGGTAACCTAAAGGTTTACATCGCTCATCGACACATCTCCCTTAGGTAACCTAAAGGTTTACATCGCTCAGCGACACCCCTCCCTTAGGTAACCTAAAGGTTTACATCGCTTAGCAACACCTACTGCCCTTTGGTAACCTAAAGGTTTAAATCACTCAGCGGCACACACCCATACATACATATATAAATACACAATAAAATAATGTCATCTAAAAAGTCTTTCAAATAGTCCATGTTAGAAGCAGGCGTGACCAATCAATTGCCCAACATATTTCCCACGGCCTCCTGTTTTATAAGGAGCTCTTGGAAATCTCCTGAAGTTGCAAAATATGCGAAAAAGTCCTAGAAATCTGAAATAAAGATAACAAGGTTACAAAGACAGTTTGTGTGGAAACACAAACTAAAAGTCAGCCCTCGAAGTGGGCCACCCAGGTAGGTAAAAAGGCAGGTTTCAATATTTTCAGAAAAAAAACATCAGATTGAAATTCTATCAAAGGCAAATGACAAAGAAGAATGGAGAAGGATGACAGAAAAAAATGGAGAAAGAAGGTTGACAGATAATGTGTGGTGCCCCAGCGGTCCAGCAGACCTAAGGATAGGTGAAAGTGAATGTGCAGTTAATTGTGAACCTGACCTAACTGATGTCTTATAATGAATATCTAATTGATCTAATTGTTTTGTAAATGGCCAATCTCTTATTTCTCTAGAAAAAAAAACATTTCCAGATAAGATAAGATAATTTTTATTGATCCAATCAAATGGAAATTCAGTTTGACTACAGTTGACAACCTCAGCGTTAACTACTGTATCAATAACATTATAGATGCGACTACGAACAACATTCACACACGAAACACATACACACTCACAACCAGCGCTTTGTGAATTAGACTTCTATGAACTTCTCGATGATGACAGATGATCTTGTAACACTCTGACACATTTTATCCGTATCCTTATCCAAACTGGGCTCCGCCTGATCTGTTTTAGTTGTCTACCACACAGACGTTTCTTCTCGTCATGTACCGTGGACTAGTGTAGACAGACGTTTTTTCTGATAATGAACTGTTTCAGCCAGATAGCACCATGTCACATGCCACGGCCGTAAATTGAGCTTTACTGAATTAATAGCACGATCTGACAACAGCACAAAAGGGTTGTTATTAAATGTTTTACTATTATTCTAGCTCAGGGGTTCTCAACCGTTGAGTCGCGACCCCCTTGGGTCGCCTAAGACCATTGAAAATATGGTTTGTTATTGTCCATTCTTCTATTGCTGTATGTGTGAGTGTGTGTGTGTGTGTGGGGGGGGGTCGCAGCAGAGTTGGGAATTGTCAAAAGGGGTCACCGAGCATAAAAAGTTGAGAACCGCTGTAATCTAGCTGATCTGGACACAGTGGATAGGTTTAAAGCCAATTTCTACTTCCTGGCCACTTGGTCAAAACTTTTTGACTTGACTCTTTATGGAACACCCATAAGGATTTCATCTCTACACTTAATTTATTTCATCGTCATTTCTTCATATGCTAATGAGACAGTCTGTCGAAGGAAAATTTATGTTTTGCCAATGACATTTCGTGTAAGATGTAAGCATAATTCCAAGTCTTCCTTACTAACATAACCCAACCGACGGACTACTTTCTACTAAGCTATTCAATTAATCTACGTTTGAAACATCATTTAGAATATATCAATGCGAAATATAGGCGAAATTTAAACTTCAAAAACCTAGATCTATGTTGTTTAAAAGTGTGCATATCAATTTAAAATATCTATATGCTTGTACTAAACCAGGTCTATGTTGTTGTTTTTTTAAAAATAAAAATTGTATACCATCTCTGTTTATATTTTGTATTGATTTTAATTATACCCTAACTTTGTTGTCGTTATGTTATTTGTATGTCTTTAAATCGCAAAACATTACTTTGCCATTGAACAAGGCGTTGACTTATATCAAAGTGATATCCATCTACATCTCTGGAGAAAATAAATGAGTTTTAAAAATTATAACTTGCAAATCATTTATTTAAAATAAAGCTGGAAGGGGGCTCAACTATTAAATATCTTACAGTACTATGTTGAGACATTGTCCCGATCTAGAACACAATGGAAATATTTTTGAGTCTATTTCAAATGCTACTATTGCATTTAATTGTAAGGGTGACGATATCCATAATGTGTAGTTGTGCTTTAACTTCTAAGAAAAGTGAAACAGTGCTTCAATCATTATATTATTAGTTTGTAAACAGATCTCGAACGTAAGAACTTTTATCAGATGGGTGATTGAATGATTTACAAAAGTATACATAAAGTAAAACAAGACTTAAAGTACATGGAACTGAAACCTTTGTGCTTTTACACATTCAGATAAAGAGAATAGAGAAACGTAGAGTGTATTGTAAGAGCTCTACTGATCAGAGCAAGAGTTTCTAGGTTAGCAACGTATTCAATTGTCTCCGCTTTTTAAAGTAAGAGAGTTCTCTAGTTTAACTTACCACAAGGCTCTGAGTAGGCCACTTGGGACAGACAGCGCTTAAAACCGTGATCAGGGTATAGCACTATGTTTAGGATGGATCGCTAAATAGCTAGATCAGGATATGGCGCTATTTTTAGGATAAATCCCTAAATATTTAGACCAGGATAGGGCGCTGTTGCTAGAATAGAATTGACCCCAGTATGACGCTTTAGTTAGACTAGAGCGTTCACTATCTAGAATAGGATAAGGCTCAGAATGCTACAAGAGTTCACTAGACCAGAGCGCTCAGTAGCTAGATTGGGATCTGTAATCAGTATCTAAAGTACATCGTGTTGAAATTCGCCCTCTCGCCGATGTTAATTTTGATATTCTAATTATATTTCTGAACCGTTATTTAATGAACAGCTTAAAATTAAACTTTAAATTTTGTGTTTACAGCCTGTATAAATAGTCACCATATTAATGACAGAAGCAACGTGTTTGACTACGATACACATACACAATTTTAGATTCTGGCTGTTGTCATCGTGGTAGACCATTTATTTGAAGCTTTTCACTTTGTCCCTAATATTTTAGAAGGCAATAAAAAAAAAGTTACTTGCAGCAAACGTAGATGCTTTAGTTTTGTAGTAAACTAAATAATTATACTAAAAAAATAGCGGTGAATGAAACTTATATTACACGTAAACAATGATATTATGATATCAGGGAAACAGACAGGTCTAAAACAAAATAAGAAAATAATAAAAAATAGTTTTAAAATATTTACCACTATTGTTCTGCGAAGTGTTTTCAGATATTTAATATATATGATTACTATATGCATTACGATACCCTCCAGGGAAACCAAAAGTCTAGTAAAAATATTATGACTATTTTCTTTTTTTTTTTCAAAGAAATTCTAGATCTGCTTGTTATTTAGATATGCAACTATGTTTAACTCCATAGAAAAAGTCTAGTCAACTTTGCCGAATAAAGATGTCTATGAAAACTATGCTCAACGAATCTTCTATTTTCTTTTGGGATATCGGCGATGAGACGAAGCAGCTGATTGAACTCATCAACGGAAGTTTCCTATCCACTTTGATATCCGTGTTGGGCATCATTGGAAGCGCCATCAACATAGCCGTCTTCTACAAGCAAGGTCCAGGTAGCTCTATCAATATCAGCTTCGCGCTGCTGGCGCTGTCAGAACTCTGTGGCCTGTTGACGCTCTTGTGGTACACCATTTGCGGGAATCCATCCATCTTGAAATACGAAGATGCGATTTTTTATTTCCCTGAAGTGAAGCACCTCACTGCTGGCTTCCCTCACGGCTGCTTCTATGGAGTAACTTCATGGATTACAGTGTTCATAATGGCAGAAAGATGTTTTTGCGTTGCTTTTCCGTTGAATGTAAAGAAACTCATAACCCCAAGGAGAACCAAGATCACTATTTTTTGTATCTATCTTCTCATGTTTTTATCCATGGCCCCTCAATACGCCTGCAAGTATTTGGACTGGAAATTCGTTCCACGCTTCAATCGATCTTACATTGGTCTAATAATCATTGATGAGTCCAGACAAATCGAAGACGTCAGTTCAGCTTTATTCAGCTCCTATATGATATCCTCCTTTCTAGCTGTCCCAACACTGACCAGTACTCTGCTTGTACTCTATAGCTCTAGTGCCAAGTGGAGATACACAAATGCAGACAGAAAGAAAGTTTTCAGCTCGAGAGACAGAAGTCTTGTCAAAATTGTGCTCGTTGAAGGATTCATTTTCTCCGCCAGCTACAGCGTTTCCGTGTTGGTCCTGATGATGAATATTTTACTTCCGGAGTTCAACTACGTGGGGCGCATGTCCAATCTCTTCTTCGTCTGTTTCTCGTTCACTTTCCTCTTCGATGCTTTCAACTCCAGCATTCACTTCGTGCTGTATCTAAAGATGAGTTCCAACTACAGAGCCACGTTGAGGGAACTTTTTAAAGTCTTTTCAGTACGAGGTTGGGAACATAGATGAATTAAAACCAGAGCAAACTTAAGCTGAACCAGGTATACATGACATGAAGTTAGCCAAGCATTTCCAAGAGTATCATACAATGCAGAGGCGTAGCAACCATGGAGCAAAGACTTTCATTGCGTACAGGCCCAAGACCAAAAAAAAAAAGGAAAAATCTGTTCAATGTAACTTTAGCCTCCAATGTATTGTTGTTCCTTCCTCTCCCATTGATCTAGGAGTAGAAATACACTTTCTGTTTTACTGTCTGAACAATATGCCAGAAATATGCAATTCCAAAATAATTATCAATTCCAATGATAGTGTAATGAAACTAGATCTATCATTGTATATAAGGTAGTAGAAAAGTAAGTTGTACGTTGCAATGTTTTGTTTTGTATCTATTCTTCGCAACTGTAGGAGGCCATATATAGACATGGCTACAAAGAAAGTGTGTGGAAACAAAAACTCAAAATACCCCCCCCCCCCGAAGTGGCCCACTCAAGTAGATAAAAAGGCAGGTTTTAATATTTTCAGAAATAAATATCAGAAACTATGAACTTCAAACTGTCAACTCATTGTAACTTGTTGACAACTTGGGTAGTTAGTTTTAAAAACTAAAGTTTTCGCTTTCAGAAAAGAAAAAAAATAGTCGTTGCATCAGAACTTTGAATGGTCTAAAATATTATGATGTCGGATTTTCACTATCTTTTCTGGTTTACGAGATCTAAACGTGACAGACGGGCGGACAAATAGACAGACTACACAAAAATAATATCGCCTAGTCCCCTTTCGAAGGCCGCTAAAAAACACAGGATGACTCAAGTAGTTTGTAATACTTAATCTTCATATTCTGGGACTCGGGCACATGGATATTGTTGTGTCATTGATAGAACACTGAGGCCCATGGATACATTGCTAAGTCATTGATACAATAGTCTAGTAAAACTTTTAAAGTTTCTATATTAAAAAGCCAGTATAGGATATGATTGGATGTGTCTATGTTATGTAAGAATCGGACGTTTGCAGGATTTCATTTAGATAATGTTGGGCATCTCATATCTATATAATATGCAACCGTATCAAATTTTAATACAACATTCATGTTTTGATATTTTTTTAGTAATTCTATATTGACATCAACACAAGATTCATGTTTCATTAATACATGCTTAGCCAATGTTGCTTACAATAATTATCATCTCTAATCTTCACCATGATGTTGGTTGCTATGTAAACAAATGGAGATCTAGCTTGAGAGTTTGCTTTATGCTATTTGTGGGTTTTCTTCAAGCCCCACCCCATGACCAAGTATGAAATGAAACAGAAGACAGAAGATGATGTGCAACAACTAGGATCACGGAGCTACCAAAGTTTTAGCGAGTAAACAAATAAGTAAAGTTCGCCTTTCAGACCAAAGGACAGATGATGTTAAAGTCGTCAGTTTCGTTGGCCAACGGTTAACGAGCAGGGTGTCATGAGCCCAGCACAAACGACCAATCGCCTTTATTTTCTAGAACTAAAGTCAGGTACCCATTAGAGTTAGGTGGGCTCAGAGCGCCCTGAAAATGCCGAAACTCAAAATCCATGTTATCACAAAGATTCGAATCCAGGGCCCCTGGTTAGGAAGTCTAGGGCTTAACCACACAGCCACCGCCCCCCCCCCAAATTTTAGCAGGTGGCAAAGTGGAATTCAGTTTTATTTCCTCCCCCCTCCCATTCAACCCCGTTGGTTTGTTTGACCTGGTCATCATTTCATTTTACTCAAATTACTCTCCCTTTAAAAACACCAGATGTAGTGAAAACAAAAAATTTTGGAATGACTTTTTAAAATGACACAAAACTAATCAGAATAACAATAAATTCAGTTTCACAATGAATGAGACACAATTATGAGAAGATACAGGGGTAGAAACGTTTTTACACTAATCATCAAGTTTTATAACAGCACCACATGTTAATAGTACCACATTCTAACAGCAAAATATTATAAACGAGCGTTTTCTAAAAGTACCACGTTCTAACCAAACCACTTTTTAACTGAACCATTTTCAAACAGCACCACCTTCTAATCGAACCATTTTGTAACCGAACCATATTCTAAAAGCACTACAATCTAACAGTACCGCATTCTAACAGTACCACATTCTAACAGCAACACATTCTAACAGCACCACATTATAAAAGCACTATATTCTAAAAGCACCACATTTTATTAGCACCACATTCTAAAAGCACCACATTCCAACAGCAACACATTCTAAAAGCACCACATTTTATTAGCACCACATTCTAAAAGCACCACATTCCAACAGCAACACATTCTAAAAGCACCACATTCCAACAGCAACACATTCTAACAGCACCACATTATAAAAGCACCACATTCTAACAGCACCACATTATAAAAGCACCACATTCCAACAGCAACACATTCTAAAGCACTACATTCTAACAGTACCACTATCTAACACCACCACATTCTAAATGCACCACATTCTAAATGCAACACATTCTAAAAGCACTACATTCTAACAGTACCATTATCTAACACCACCACATTTTAAAAGCAACACATTCTAAAAGCAACACATTCTAAATGCACCACATTCTAAATGCGCCACATTCTAAAAGCAACACACTCTAAAAGCAACAACACATTCTAAAAGCAACACATTCTAAAAGCAACACATTCTAAAAGCAAAACATTCTAAAAGCAACAACACATTCTAAAAGCAACACATTCTAACAGCACCACTACCTTATTTGCAAATAATGAACTACAAAAGTGAAAGAGCCCTGGGGGTATCTTTTTATTGTCTTTTATGGCTTCAAAATACCTTGCAAAGGGACAATACGTGTATATGTAATTTGAATAGAAAAGATCAACTCTTGATCATATTTCTTAATACCATAAAAATAACAAACAAGAATATAAAAAGTTTATGTTAATGAAGATATTACGTATGACAAGGGATAATGTACCCATCACTAATAGAGAATGAAGTTGGTATGACTTTTAAAAAAGAAAAATAAAAGATGTATATTGTAATAGCTTCAATATAAAAGTGGGTCTGTTGATATCGTAATGATTTGATGTGTATTATGCGCTATTTAAGACCATTGTTCTTAATGATAATAAAGATATTATATATCATTATCATCATGGATAGTCCTAAATTCCTCATTAAACTTCGGACTTGAAGACAAGCCTTATTATTACTATTGTTACAAATATCACTATTCAGGGTCTCTGCAAACTGCACCTTACACCACCAACTTAAAGAACTTGACAACTCAGGGCTCCAAAGTAACGTAACACTTTAATAGTTGAATAAGTAACAGCCAATACTGTACAATTGGCAACACGTACACTGTACAAATATCTCTCCGATAACACCGTACCGCCGTATTAACTCTTGCACTGGCCTCTCCGTCTCGTTCCGGGCTTGCACTGGGTTCAACAGTTCAGGACTGACTTCACACACTAGGCTCGTTGTGTCGGACTCGATCGCAGACCAAGATCAAGACGCCAGTCGTCTCAACTGTACTTGACAGTACTCCGCACTGAACCGTCGTAACCCTACAGAACCACACCGTTGAACTGTGCTGTAGTCGACCGTGTTCTGAGCCCTGTCGTGAACCTCTATCGTGAACCGTCCCTCGTCTGCAACACGTCCGCTCTTTATATAGGGTCCCTGCTGGCCTTCTAGAACCGGACGGAACATCGCTCGACGTTTCTAGCTTCGTCACATGACTACATCCTCGTGACGCTCCTGAGCTGTGTTCACGACGGCGATCCTTCCCGAACCGTCATGTTGACATTTGTCTCAGCTGACCGTCGTAGCCCGTCACGGTTGACCGCTCGTCTAGCGCTGGCCTTGGGCGATTGGCGTCGGCTGACTACACTCACACCACTACCCCCCATCTGTGCCACCACCAGGTTTGTAACACTATTATTATTGCAATACGGGTCACACTTTAATTCCAGCGAACCTTCAGACCACGGCCAACCAGACAGTTTAGGTGCAGGCCGCCCCTTTTGCTATATTATTTATAGCATTATTATTAGTAGGTCTTATACTTATTTACATAGTAACCATGGAGTTACATCTTGGTTAGCGTAGTCATGTGAAACACTGCCTTCAACCTTAACGGAATCGAAGACATTGTTATGACTATTATAGAGCTACAAGTATAGACTGTAAAAACAATTATTGTTCGTGATAATGGGGAAAATGTTTTTAAAGAATGTTTTTGAAAGTTAATTGCAGAACTAATGGGTTTAGATTGACATCAAAGCAATGATCAATTAGCCTTCAGATGAAAGCAGAAGAATCTAAACTAAAATGTGTTCTCTAAGACAAAAGAGTTCTCCACTAAAGTTGGCCTGTGAACCATTTCGTCGTCTTCTCATGCCTTGAAAAAAATAAAGAAATTCAATTAGCACACTATGTAATTATTCATCAATTATTTACCTGTTTTGTTCTGTTTCCTTTTTTTATTTAGGAGGAGAGGGGCGTACACATTGATAGTTGTATAGTTGTTAGGACTTCATGACATGAGATCATGTATTGAATAAATGCCTAACTTCCCAATTTGTACAATAAATAGATCTAAGTAAAATATTTAGAAAAAATCATTACGGTGCTTTTATTAAATAATACTTTTGTTTATTATAATGCCCAAGTGACAAACCTCCATTCCTACCGCCCCACGTCACGTGTTTTCTCTGCCGCTAAGACATCTACAGCATCGTCGATATCCCTGCTGTCTGGTAGTTTTGACTCCACGTGAATAGCAAGATGACATGACCGTGGGGTAATATTTAATGTAAAACAAAAATTTTGTCATTCATTTAAGGGACCCCCCTGAAGTGGAGCCCCGGAAGAACTTTCGAATTTTTTTTTTTCTGAATGTGCTTAGGTCATGTGTTTTAATAAAACCAATTTCGCTTGCTACGCCAATGTTTTACCCCCCCCCCCGCACATACACACACACTTTGTTTTCCCCGTAATGTAATAGTCGCCGCCTCTGGGTGACATAAAACTAATAATATCTCTTGTTTCTTTTTTTTCGCTCTTTGATATTAAAATCAATAAATGCGCATTTTACGTAAATCTGAACGATATTCAAATGTCATTGACAGATTGTTTGAAGCTAGTGATAGCTTTCTGTTTCTTGGGTTTTTAGCAAGGTTTTTTTATTTAACAATGATGTCACTAGGTATCATAGACATGCATCCGTTATCACCTGGAGAGAATTAGGTCCTCTTCATGTCCAGCCTGCGCTTTGATGTTCGGTCTATCAGTTCATCCGTAAGTTTTTATTTATCCAAACAGTCCCGTCAATTAACGACTAGTTTGTTCTGGAGTCTGCTCAAAACATGAGTTTTATAAAACTACATTTATAGACGATATGTCGTCTGGTCAAAACATGAGTTTAATAAACCTGCAGTTATAGACTACATGTCGTCTGCTCAAAACATGAGTTTTATAAACCTGCCGTTATAGACGATATGTCGTCTGGTCAAAACATGAAATTAATAAACCTGCAGTTATAGACTACATGTCGTCTGGTCAAAACATGAGTTTTATAAAACTACATTTATAGACGATATGTCGTCTGGTCAAAACATGAGTTTAATAAACCTGCAGTTATAGACTACATGTCGTCTGGTCAAAACATGAGTTTTATAAACCTGCAGTTATAGACTACATGTCGTCTGGTCAAAATAAGAGTTTCATAAAACTGTATTTATAGACTAATATGTTCTTTGTTAATTTCTTTTTATATATTGTGAGCTTTGTCATTGTTATCAATGCATCTGTGTTGTTTTAGATTTTAATAAAAAGATTTATATATGTATTTTTGATTGCTATAACTGTAAACCCCAAGCCTTGAAAACGTCGATGACTGTAGGATGCAATAATTTGAACCACACTTCTTTTAAACATTTTCACTTTTATCTCTTGTAATATTCTTTTTCATCTCCAAAATACTTTGTACAATGTCGTGGCACTTTGAAACGCTCGAATTCAAACAAAAAGTTTGTTGGTTAAAAAAAAAAGTTAGTCTTAATGACGAGGCAATTATTTTTTTTGTGAAAAGGAACAAAAGTTGTTTGTACTTCTGATTAATGTAGTCATTGATGTTTGAGCAGCAAGAAGTTCACGCCAAAGAAAGCAAGCGATAATTAGTTTTACATGTAGATGAAGATATAATTGCTGGTATGAACATATTATTTTACTCATTATAATTTTTGGGGCGAAATTATATCTTAACATGAACCGAACCGTAAAATAAAAAAATAGAATAATTCTGGTGACACAAGTGGATCTAAAGGTGTAACACGCTAGGTATAATGATATGTTAATACCGGCCGTAAGATTAGAGCAACCGTTAAAAGAATTTTAATTGGAACATAAGTTCGATGAGTGAAAAAAACACCATTGGACTGCTCCATCATTTTAAATAATGACACCTATTTAGATAGAATAGTAGCCGATGGTGGCTTGGTACATTCTTGTTCATAATTACTAAAAGGTCATAGGATACAAGTTAGTGTTAACTGCACTTTGTGATTCCAGACGTGACTAAGATAATAAACAGTATAATATTGTAATGTTTTCTGAGATTTCTTGATATTAAAAAAAGTCTCTAATAAAACGTTTGCAGTATAATGATATGCTTGAAAGTTAAAAGACTGCTTAGATCGATAAAAAGTAAGATCGAAATGTTCTTAAGTTTTTACAATCACTCAGTTAAATTTATGTATAAAGGTAACTTTCGTTAAGTCATAACATCTTCACTAATGGGTACCAAGAGTTTCTGTAGAAATGTACTTCAACTGAAAGAGCTGAAACGTCATTGCTACCTACTTGAATACAACGTAGATAAATAATTTGTTTAAAATATGGAACTGACTTTAAAAGTTTAAAATTGGAAACTTAAAAAAAAATAGCACTGCCATAAGTTGTGAATGAATTTTAGAGCAAGCTTCTGTTTCCGTGAGCTGTTGAATCGCGGACCAAAGGTTTGGAACTCTTTGATCTCATTGATCTCTGATGTTAACATTAAATTAAATTACTATTTTTGTCAATGGAAAGAAACGACTCTAACATTGTGGTTGATCAAGTCATTCATGCTGACTGGCTAGTCAGTGATTTTGTCCGATCCGTAGTGGAGATTGTCTTAGGAGTCTCAGTGTCCACCGTCATCGCGGTGCTGGGCATCGTCGGAAACGTCATCAACATTTTGATCTTCTGCAAACAGGGACTGACCAGTTCGGTCAACATCAGCTTCACACTGCTGGCAGTGACTGACCTGGGCAGTCTGTTAACTCTCTTGTGGTGGAACGTATGCGGAATCCCAGAAATGTTGTCATCAGGGATTCCTTTTTCCTTCAGCGAAGTGAAGCATCTCAGTGCTGGGTTCCCTCACTCCTGCTTTTCTCGGGTCACCTCTTGGATCATTGTTCACGTCTTGCTAGAGAGATGCATCTGTGTGCTTTCTCCTTTCAAAGTAAAAACTATTCTCACCCCGGCTAGGACCGCGGTGGTCATTGCGCTGGTGTATCTCGTCATGATTCTCACGCTCGTTCCGGAATACTCGTCCATGTATCTCAGTTGGAAGTTTTACCCCCAGTCCAACAGGACGCTTTTAGGCCTGGTCCTCACCAGCAGCTGGGTACGCTTCAAAGGCGTCAGCTTGTTCCTCTACGGCGTCTACATGCTGGCGTCATTCACCGCTGTGCCCACACTGACCTGCATTCTGGTCATCGTTTACACAAGGCAAGCCAGATGGCGCTCTGGTAACACGTCCCATTCTTGTCCACTGACAGGTCGAGACAGGAGGGCAGTCAAAATGGCCCTAGCAGTCGGGTTAGTTTTCAGCGCCACCTACAGTTTTACTGTGGTTCTTATTGCCATCGGGAAGTCTGTGCCTGGTTTCGATTTGGTAGGGATCTACGCAAACCTGTTTTTGATATGCTTCACCATCAGCTTCGTTTTAGACGCTTCAAACTCAAGCATTCATATTGTGCTATACTACAAGACAAGTTCCAAATATCGAGAATCCTTTCGCAGTTTATTTCAGAAGGCTCTTGATAAGTTTTAACATTGCCTTCTGTATCTCAATCGTATGTTATAGAAATAACTTTTGTTACACCTTCTGAATCTAACAAATAAATAACAATCATGGGAACAATACAGCAGTGAACAGAAAGAATATGATGATAGTGCAGTAGTGATACGTCAACATGGCGGTCTGTGAAAGGAGATACTAAAATCCGTTGGCGATGTCAGGCGTATTATAAGACGTTATGAAATATTTTGAAATCTAGTCATCATTATTACTTTTTAAAGGCTTTAATTTCTACAACTTTTTCCTTGAAGCGACGATTTGGTCCCGCTTTGAGCAAGGGAGAAAAGATTTGAACCCAAATCTATTGTTTTACTTTCTTGTTGCATTGCCCTACCTTTTAGTAAATATCAACTACTTTTTGCATATAAACGAGCTTGTAACTGAGTTTCGAATAAACAGAAACTTTTATGTGTCATTGCATAAATGTGACTGCCGGCATTGTATGGTGATTACTAATGAGTACAGATTTGAAGCCAGTGACACCACAACAAACAGTCCCACAAGATTCGTGAAATAGTAGGCAAGATATATAAACTCACTTTAAACAATGAAATTCTATACTATCACAGAGTATATACAATTATTTGAGTAGCACAAATATTATTATTTTTTTGTTGTTCTCGTTTTAATGCCATTGCAAGGCTTGTTTGCTACGTCGCTATGCAGGATCGGATTTAGAATCGTTAAGTCCCTAAGCTATATGAGCTATGGGGCACTTTAAAAATCCATGTATTATTGGTCTGTGCCAAATATAATTTTCTAATACCCAGCTACAATTTAGAAAAATAAATGGACAGGGAAAGATTAACGTAAAAATCATTTACATATCAAAACAAACTAACAGACAATTTCTTGTGCCCCCTAGAAAAAGGGGCGCCCTACGCTATAGCTAGTGTAGCCGATACATTTAAATGACGCACGGTAGGTACTCAGAATAACACTAGTTGGAACAAGTATTCTATTTGCTGGCACGCACACGCCGCTCTCGTCAATGTTTAGTTTTTCTACAGCAAACGACGCGATGGCCACAGCTCTACGGCAAGCATCTTCTGTATATAATAATCTCTCTCTATAATTGTTTAGAACTTTAGACAGAGCATTATGATACACTTATTTTCCGACTAATAATTTCTTCAGAAATGAGTCCCTCTATCGATTCAATTTTTATCCTGCAAAAATGCGCTAACAAATGTCCAGACACTTGGATCTCGTTCTTCTGGAGACCTTCTCATTGTCTCTAAAAGAGACAAGCCCAAAAAATGAACACAAAATAAACACAAACACTCTTGTCCAGGTCTTAATAAGTTCATACCAAAACTGCAATAATAATATACTATTTTTTAGGAGCGTCTGTAATTTACAAGTTACGAAAAAAAATTGAAATGTAACTTCAGATTGCGTTCAATAATTTCAAAAGTCTTTCATTATAATTATCATCTGTCTTTGTCTTAGCATTCTTTTTTGTCTATAACACTTTTTGTAAATCTGTTCATCTGTGTCACTTTTTCTCTATCTATTGCACGTCCATATTTCTTATTCTTTCTCTCTCTCCCTCTCTCTCTCTCTCTTATGTCTCTGTCTCAGTCTCTCTTGTTCTGTCTACACCAAACTCAGTGAAACGCATCTTGTTACATCAGCTAAAGTAGCAATTATACATAAAACACTGAACCATAATCTTCAAATACAAAAACAAAAATTTAATAAAATACTCAGAAAGACACAAAGATAAAGGCACATTCCTCGTCCCTTATGCTAGGACAAATTTGTACAAATACTCCTTCTTCCCTAGTGCTATTAGAGCATGGAATGGGTTGCCTGAGCTAGCCAGGAAAACCAGTGACTTGGCAGAATTTAAGTCATTGCATTAAGACTAAATGCATGACGCGTAGGACGTAATCATCTTCTTTTTTGAAGTAACGTCTGTATTATTTAAGATAAGATAAGAAGCTAATGATGCTAAATAAAAGATATTCAGATATGAAATGTGTTCTGTTAGTTCATCTATACAAGTGAGTGGAAGCTGAGCAAGTCAAGTGTCTTGTATTCTTCTCCCTTTCCCTACCATTCCTCACGTCCTTAGGACATAGTGTGTACACTTTAATTTGTGAAACTCTTTGAAGACTATAAGGCATAAACAGAACAAGGAGTTATTATAAATTATAAAGTCAAAGTAGAAAATATAGTTAGCTCAATTAGTGATAACAGGCAAGAAATTAAGACAGAAAGAGAAAGACAAATTGAGAGAGAGAGAGAGAGAGAGGAGGAGAAAGAGAGAGAGAGAGAGAGAGAGAGAGAAAGAGAGAAAGCGGAAGAGAGAAGATATAGTGTCACGGAAGAGTGTGTGTATGTTTGTATAATCCAATTTAATTAACCTATAATTCTATAGGTCAGTTGGTTGAGAGAATGACCGGAAGTGTGTAAGCTTGCGAGAGGACAGCTTTCAGTGTGTGATGTTACGAAGTGATAATAAAATTTGAGCTTGTCTTTTCATAGTTACACCAGAACCCGAGGACCCTTTAGACAGGGTGTGAGAAACTCGTTTAGTTTTCATAGGATTAAACGAATACAGAGCTGTAACCCTTACATATAACGTATACATATAAACATCAATATTGATACCAATTCGTTATGTACATTATATAGCTCGTCTTTCATGCTATAACATACTCACTGTAAAAAAACGGCCCAATCACTTATAGACCTATAGGGGAGGGAGCATTAGGGAGAAGGTTTCCGTGCCGTCGTTAGTCGATCAGTAAACACGACTCAGCTCGAGTCGAGTGTCGAACTCGTAGCCTTTGATAGGTAACCACGTGAGGCCGCACATTAATCTGACTCATGATATCAGAGTAAGAAAATGTTTATTAAATTTGAAAATATCAAATCCTTGTACACTGTGACGACCCTGTGTATTATTAGGGAAACACAATTACACCACGTGGTCTTGGCATAGACTAATCTTAAACAGTGTCGAATGTCACGAATCTTGTTGAGTATCGAATGGCATATACATCTGGTGGCATTTCGTGCTAGAATATAATACTAGACTTATCAAAATTAAGGTCCTGAAATAGACTCTCTGTGATTGGGCGCCCTCACGAGACACGAGATGGTTATTTGTTGTTCTTGTGTTTACTTATAATAATATTCATTAACCTAATTAACATACGTCTCTCTCCCCTCTCAATTCAACTGGTACTAATTATCTTGCCTAATTGTTAGCACCCTTACATTTTAAGTACATCTTTACCATAGCCACGTATACTACCTCTACAGAGAAGTTGTAGCTTCAATAGAAACCAGATTACAAAGTACACTTTGGATGGTACACATGTAAGGCAACAATCTGACTGAAATGGTATTTATGTCTAAAGAAATAGTTGCTTAGTTTTTCTTACATAGCTTATCTTATCTTATCTTATATAATACAGACGTTACTTTAAAAAAAGAAGATGATTACGTCCTAAGCGTCATACATTTAGTCATGCTTATTAACCACTGACCTAAATTCTGCTAAATCACTGGCTTTCCTGGCTGTCTCAGGCAACCCATTCCATGCTCTAATAGCACTAGAGTAGAAAGAGCATTTGTAGACATTTTGCCTAGCACATGGAAAGAAGAATGTGCCTTTATCTTTGTGTCTTTTTGAGTATTTTATTAAATTTTGTTTTTGTATTTGAAGATTATGGTTCAGTGTTTTATGTATAATTGCTACTATACTTTTGAGTCTTCTATCCTGAAGGATAAACATATATTGGAGATTCTTACCAATAGCGGGTGATTCTATATAGCTATCTTTCGGCCTATCCAACGAACAGAATAGCGAAAGTGTTGATAAGTTATATAGTTAAAAAAGTATACTATATTTTTGTGCCCTCTACAGCACTGTAAAATCAAATTGAGATTTAGCTACTTATTTTTCTAATCTAGTTGGAAAAAAGTAATTTTTTAATATTTTGTGGTTTAGTTTGTCTCTATAATTCGAATTCTCTTCCAAATCGTCCTCTATTTATTTTCTTACTTTTTTGTTAACTTACTTTCGGTGACATTAAATAGCCTCAACATTTCACCATATCACTTTCTCTCTTTCAACTCTTTTATAACATTGTAGTAAATGTAGTGACCTAGTTCAGTCTAGAGATTATGTTAGTTTTGTAAATAAATATATTCTGTATTTTTTTTAGCGAAGGCAAAGGAAGTGAAGTAGTCAGATAGACGAATGACGTTGCAAATACGGTTACATGATAGGAGAAGAATTTGGCTAGGGCTTGTAGCAAGATGGATATTGAACAGACTGCTAATTAAAACAACGGATAGAGAGATGATCATCCTTATCTATAAATAAACATCAGTTGAAGTCTTCACAAGTTTTGTTAAGTATATTTAATTGTTGTGTCCCCTGGATTAGTTCGGACTCGCGTTTTGAATAGTGAAATAGTATCAAACTGACAACACACAATATCCAAGCCAGTACAGTCTATAGAACTGGATCTTAAAATACATTTAACAAAAAAGGAGATTTTATTGTTAAATATTTAGCAAGAAATAGTTAATTTAATAAATCATTTCAAAATTTTATAATAATTCTCTAGTTCAGTTCATTACAAATAATTTCTGTCAACTAAAATGTTCTTATACTAAACAATTATAATCATATTTTAGTGTACCTTGATGTGAATATTGTTATAATTTTATTTATTTTTTGGTTGGAAAACGTTGTGTTTCTTCAGCGATGCAGGCTGAGAAAATGTCACGAAATGTGTCTCTGTATTTAGTACTCATCTTATAATACAGAACTATGTTGGCTGTTGAATTGATCGCGTCAAAGACGAAGCAAAAAGACCAGGAAACAAAGAACAGGTTCGCATACCTTCCGACCACACTAAAACCGGGCTCGATAAACCCCGCAGTGAAGATGACCACCTGCGGGGTAAAAGTCACGATCAGAACGCTGGCGATGACCACGACCATGCGTAGAGTCTTCTTGTCCCTGACTGTGCTGCCCGGGTGGGTGTTGTTGGTCACCTCCTTGCGTCGCTCAGAGTTCCGTTTCAGTTTGACGAACAGCACGGAGGTCAGGATGACCACGGCGAAGAAAGAGACGAGCATGTAGATAGAGTAGAGCATGAAGCTCAGGCCGTCCACTCTGGGACGGTCACTGGTGAACGCCAGCCCAAGCACAGTTCTGTTTAATGGCCACGAACTTCCAGTCAATGTAGACAGTGACGTATTCCGGGAGAAGGGAGACAATCATCCAGACGTAAATGATAACTATTGTCAGAGTTGTCTGTCTTGGAGTGATAATCCGGTGCACTTTCAAAGGCAAAGCGATGCAAAGGCATCTCTCCGCTGTGATGTACACTGTGATCCAGGAAGTAATCCTAGTGAAGCAGGCATGAGGAAAACCGCAGGTCAGGTGCTGGAACTCCGAAGCCAGGAGCGGGACTCCAGATTTGGCGAAGTAAGGGTTCTCAAAGAGATTAAAGCAGAGCAGCGTGATCAGGCTGCATAGGTCGGACACCGCCAATCCTGTAAAACTTATGTTCACGGTCGAATTCAAACCCTGCCTGTAGAAGACCAGGATGTTGATGACGTTGCTAACCACACCAACGACCGCGATGCCGCTGCTGATGACTACAAGGTTGACCAGCTCGAACATGTTTCGGTCTTGTTCTGAAACCAGCGAGTCCTCGGAATCTTCAAAGAATTCGCTCTCATTATTCTTCATATTTGCTTCAATTTTTTTTTAAAGAGTAAAGAGAAGTCAATGAAAGGCTCTTTATTCCAACAAGTTATGAAATAATTTTTATAAATCATCAGTTCCCTCCCTTGTTAACGAGTATTGTTTTAACGCAGGTTTTCTGGTACACAAAAGGCGAATGGATATTTTTTGGCGAAAGGGAGATAATCTCAAAGTAGATGAAAAAACAACTTTTAGATACATTAACATGTCTTTCTAATACATTCGTTTTCTATATATGAAAATTAATTATGAGAGTAATCAAATTTACTTCTTTCCCAGTTCTTTTATACATTTAAAAAAATTTAATATAAACGAAATATTTGCTTTAAAAAAACAACTTGGCAATCAACTTACAATAACAAACAAACCAACATCAACGTGAGCTATTATACATCTCGCGATGCCATTACCATATACATCTGTATATTATATACGGGATAGTGGACATCAGCTCTTATGAAAGTGAGCTAAATACAGTGTTGACTTGGCCAATACAATATATTTGTTAGCAAAATAACTATAAGACTCATCAGGAGTATAAAAAAGAACAAAATAAAGGAAATCATATTCTGAGTTACCTGGAGTATTGTACAACGTGAGGAGATAAATCTTAATATTATCTTAGTCAAAGTAGAAGAACTATACAAGCTCTACCAGAATCATTTGTAAAGTCAGAAATCCAAAATCGAATTTAGCACCAGAAAAACTGCCGTATCTGATTGTGTCTGTCCAATAATGTAGAATTGATGACAATAGATTTAAGCTAATAAAACCAGCTAAAAATTCTGTAAAAATTTGATTGTGACAAAATGTGAATAATCTTTCGAAACCAAATCTACCCTAGCATCATAATAGTCAGACATAAACAGTACCAATTCGATTTACAGTTGAAACCTGTCAGTTAAAGAAACAGTCTTTGAAATCAGACTGCTCAGTCATGCGTGATATTATAATCAACCGTTTCAACGATACACACATTAGTAAATCTAAAGCGTTTCGCTTCATTTAAAGCTAGAACAATTTCTTTTTTTTCTTTGATATAAGCACTTGACGACACTGAAAGGTCTCGTGTCAAGCACCAGACGGAAGTGACGTCAGTAACCTTGGCTCAGTAAACGTTCGAATTCGATTAACAATTGAACAATTTCAAAAGCAAACGTGTCAGGAATTGCACATATTAGAGATATTTGTAACTGCTGGCCAATTATTCCATGTGGAAAGACTTTTAAAAGTGTTAAATAATTTTAATAGTGTACCGGTGGGAATAACTTTGTATTTAATGTCTGCAAGCAAAAATTGATCAGGCTCCCTTCGATACAATTTAAAATATCGATAAGTTATTTCCGACAATTTTAAAAAGATTTAATTCTGTGTAATGCTCGAAGTAATACATTTTATCAAAAAAAGTGGCCAATCATCACTGCTTTGGGTCTAAGGGAAATTGACTGCTGCTCATATAATTGAGATGTTTACATATAAAAATCCTACACAAGCTTTCCAAGAAGACACTGTTTTGTGGGTTGGTCCTATAGAGATTTGATTACTCTCCGTTAATATAAGTAGTTGTGTCTCTTAAACTTACATTTTTTGTTTCAGTTTGATGGTGCAGTATAGAGAACACTAAATAATAAGCATTTAATGAAGATATTGAAATAGAAACATTTTTCTAAGGCTAGAGATATTCTTATTGATTCTATAGTGCGTAGCACATGTTGCGACAATCATGACAACTCTATAACAAATACTAAAATCCTGACAAGCCTAATAATGAAAAACACGACAATCACGATAAGAATAGCCATTGCTGTCTTCTAGTTCGCGAGTACGAGTTAAATTTCAGAACTACTTTTGTGATTTTTGTTCCGATAAAATCTATTCCTTTATTTTCATTGAGGCAGCACGGAAGTGTTTTAAATTGGCTCACGAAACTTTGTCTTTACCACAGATTCTGGAGCTTTACTAATGTTTGTACAATTTAAAGAGCTGAATATTATTTTGGGCTTTAAATCTATTGTGAGTTGTTCGAAAAGGAGGGTGTGGTGGCCGAGTGGTAAAGCGCTTGGCTTCCGAACCGAGGTCCCGGGATTTCTTTATTTCGGGATTTTAAAGGCGCCCTTGATTCCACCCAACAATAATGCCTGATACTAGTTGTTCTGGTATTATATTACCCTTGTTAACCGTCTGCCATAGAAACAGATGATCTTTACATCATCTGCTCTATAGATCGCAAGGTGTGAAGGGCGAACTTTACTTTACTTTGGGCGAAAAAGAGAATTCAATTTCGGAAATCTAAAAATTCGACAAAACAGTAGACTTCAATCGGCCAGATCTACTTGTGTGTATGTGTTTCACAAAAGCTCACGCCTGACAACATAGTGAATTAGAGCATTGGAAACAAAAAATGGGTTGTGCTAGACAGATCACAGGCTTCTACAGTGTTGTGATAGGCCTATCTCTTTTGTTACTCCATCAACAATAGCACACTTTATAGCACTCTTTAAAGCACAATTTATAGCACACTTTATCTAGTAAACAGTCTAGAGAAGGCAAGAAAAACAAAAAAGGTGCTGCGCAGACATTTCATAAACCACGTCTGCTGGACAAATACAAAGAGTTGGCGCCAATTTTGACGCCTGAAAGCAAAGCAAGTCAATTATTTTTGATTCAACCAAAGATTGCCAAGTGTAGAACCGCTGATTAAAAGACCTTTAAATGTATAACAGTTAATGGGAACACTATGCCAGGGAGAATTAAGCCATTATTCTCATCTATACGAGTTTGTATACCAACGAAGTCATGAGATAGATCTACAGATTAAACTTTGTACCAGGAGACAAGTTGAAACGTCCAGAGAGTACCAACCCAATGTAACTTCTACTTTGATTTCACATACTATTCTCTAATAGCATAGGCAACGGGCACTCTTTTTATCATTTAACTGTGGAGATCAAACATTCCAACGATCTATTAAAATATACAGGCAAATGATTATGGTTACTATTAACTGGTAAGCCTCACACAAGGAAAAAGAAACACTAAAAGAGTCGGTATTTACAATGTGAGGTAATTGTGATTTGTCTGGACGAACACTTGTAGTCTCTTGTATTTATGTGTCTTTCTTTCAAGCCTTTAAATGTAAACGTCATCAATCACGAGGCAGCCTTGACATTCAGACCACGTGTTTCTCATAGGCATTGGCCACATACGGACACATGTTCAACTTCTAACTTCTTATGTTAGGCCAGTGCAGAAAAACAAGACAATTACAACCCTTCGCTCACCTAAACAACCTTAATCTTTCTATAAACTATATATCGCATATGTGTAGTTTTAATACCCTATTGCTATTAAGGTATAACATATATTTCAGTTCTAAACTAAGTTACGCACATTAATGTAATAACTAACTCCCTGAACCATTAGAAATAATTACTTAATAATCTTTAAGACTCATTTATTTGTGTTCACTCTGTTACATACCAAATGAAATGCAGATATAAAAAAATCACATCTATCTTTTATCAAGAGTAATTATTAGCAAATAATTCATACAGTATGAGTCTGGGAGTATCCAAATGTCTACTATTATAAAATACAACTGCAGTCTAGACTACAATGATTGTCGGTGGATACCCAAATGCAAGGGGATGTTATTATTGTGTTACTTAAAGCCTAATTAATTACATGTCTAGATCTAGAAAAATTACATTATTGATTCGTGCCAGTGGCGTACCGAGGGAAGAGGGCAGAGGGTGACAAACTGGCTTTCAAAACACTACATTCATGGGGCGCTTGTCTGACGTAATAATAATAATAATAGCTTTTATATAGCGCTACTTTCATGCTTATAGCATGGAAGGGGGGGGGGAGTGGGTATCTGGAAGAAGGTTTTCCATGCTGCCTTCAGGCGCTCGACACAACTCTGCTCGAGTCGGGTTACGAACCTTGATCAAGCCGCATTCATAGTTAGCCAAGCCAATGCAAGTTCAATCGTACTTAGCCTCTCGACCACGCCTCCCACATTCCCACGCTTAGCATCATTAATCGTAGAAAGGAGCTGGTTGAAAGAATTAACTTTGTCATGTCAGTGACAACTCTTCGAGTGAAAATTCACGAAAAATACTTCTGTAAGAAAATTCCAATGTTGCAACGAATTGTTCGTAGGTTTGAATTGCTACTAGTGACGTTTCTTGTGTCTAGATGTCTTCATACCTCAGCGTTTCTTAAACTCCAGTACGCGCCCCGAGTGCGTTAGAAAAAGATTATGTAGTAGCGACAATCGCAAACGTTTCAATTGTGCCGCGGATCACAGGGGGAAAGAAAGCGATCAATTTGACTCAGAATCGGACTGAACGATATTCACTTCAAGGAAAAGGCCTGCAATGAGTTGTGTTTAAACTTCCTCCTTTGCAGAACTACAGTATTAAGTTACTTTGACAAATTTCACTTTGTGGCAAACTTCGCTTTCCCGACAAAATGTCTGCTTGGAATTCCACTAAGACAATGATCGATGGTTTGAACATTTTTGTCATTTTCAAAAGATTGATTTGCACTATGGAGGAGTACACATCATCGTTGAATTTATTTTGTATCTGTCAGGGACTGTTACTTAAAGAGTATTCTCTTCAGTGATCAGAAAAAATAGAGTTTAATAAGAGTCCAAGAAGGAAACAATAAAATTAACCCTTTCCCTCCTGAGTGCACGTTTGACAACGAAAATTC
This sequence comes from Biomphalaria glabrata, assembly GCF_947242115.1. Classification (NCBI taxonomy): domain Eukaryota; kingdom Metazoa; phylum Mollusca; class Gastropoda; family Planorbidae; genus Biomphalaria; species Biomphalaria glabrata. The sequence goes on from NC_074713.1 coordinate 11,329,309, forward strand.
CGTTTTCATTTTCTAAAATCTTTTAATTTCAAATCTTCTCTTTTAAAAATAATGTTAATGTGCGTGCCAAAGGTGAAAGGTTAATTTTGTTATGAATGCACTAGCCTATAATTTCTAAGTGCACCCAGTTTATCCCCGTGTGTCTATTTGTGTTTTCAATAGGGTTTAAGTTGCGCCACTGTCTTAGAGTGAAAGCCCAATGCTTCTGTTATATTGAAATTATTTCGTGCTATAAACAGAAGACCTTATAAATCTGATTCTCCAGTCTTCGATTAAAATTATCATATACCTTTTAAATGGAATAGATTATAAACACTTCCACCAAAATAAAATAAAAAAAAAACTACCTATATGTCGTTGGTCAAGCTATGGCAGCAAAGAATATCTTGTAAACAATCGTGAAACAAAGAAAAAAAATTCACATCAAAACCTAAATCACGTGTATAAAGGTTATCAATATTGAAGTACATTGACTGAGAAATACAAACAAGAAAAACACTCTGAAAAAAGAATAATGTCTAATAGCTACTCACCAACAATTGAAAAATTCTGACCAACGACCAATGACCTACAACCCCATTATCTTGCCTCAATTTCATTTGATAGTAAAAAAAAAAAAAAAGACTTTCCTAGACAACTACGTAATTCTTTATCCTGTCTTCAAACATTCTTTAGGGTATTTTCTTTTTTTCGGGTGACCTATACCAGGGGTCGGCAACCTTTTGAGTCGGAAGAGCCAAAAATTACAATTTACGAAATTTCAAGTTTCTAAAGAGCCGCAAAGTTTGTTTTTTTTGCCAATTAAATAGTACTCACACAATTATTTTTTTAAATAAAAAAAACTAATCTATTCATATAAAAGCAGTGTTTTTCACAACACATTAGATAATATATATATATGACATTATTAGATAATTATTTTTTTTATCTCGGTAACAACTTAAGCAGTTAAACATTTGCTTACATTAATAACTTGTACTTCAATAACAAACAATTGAGCAAACAAATTCAATGGGAGCCATGGTTTTAGAAAGTTGGGATACATTTGGGTTGGCTAATAACTTGTTTTTAGTTTCAAAGTCGACTCTAAATTTTCATTTGTTAGTTGGCTTTTAACTTTACTATTAATTATAATCATGCAAGAGAACGCTTTCTTACGCCAATATGTCGATCCGAAGATAGTCAGCACTCCAAATGCCAACTTCTTCACCTCACTGTAGCAATCTAGAAAAGTATTTCATGCGCCAAATTAACTCGAGACATTCCTTTGAAAGCTGCCCACTTTTATTTGCGCTACGTACATACATTTATAGAGCTCCAAGTCTTCCTACATTATTTTTCCACCCCACAAAGCTTTACTTTTTAAATCAATTGCATGTCTAGAGATCCAGAATCAATTTCAAATACATCAATGTGGATTTCGTTACTATTTGTGTTGAGAAGGTGTACTAGGAATGCTAGATTGGTTTTGGATTGCTCTAATCTGTGAGATAATTCATCTTTGATTTTTTTTTATAACTGTGATGAAATAAATCGTGTCAAAAGTTGCACTGATTTTATCGAGATACTACTTTGGACATTGAAAATGAGTAACTGACCGCTCTGAATAGCTTCTGCAAAAAGAATTATTTTTTCTTCGAAACAAACCATAGGATGGGTTTTCCTTTTCCTAGCAGTTTTAGATTCACCTCATTTAATCTCTCTGTTATATCAACCATAAAGTAAAATTTGTGAAACTATTTGTCGTTCTCTAATTCTGGGTGACTAATGTCTTTTTCATTTAGAAATGTATGTATTTCATTCAAGCACAAAGCAAAAGTTTCAGCCTTTGAAAAGCCATCGCACTTTTTAGGACAGAAGGAGCTCGGAATACTGAGCTCAATTTCGTTTAAGAATTAAAGTGACGATGGTAGAGTGCTTTTGACAAGATGCTGTTAACAGTCTTTATTACCAGATTCATGAACTCAACTATTCGGCCGAATTTGTTTGGGCACAAAGCGCTTCTTGATGCATTCTTCAGTCAAACGTAAGATTACACGGTTTATTTTGCTTCGATGTATCGTTATTGCCATTTTATTTTTTCCTGTTATATTTCTGGCTCCATCAGATGCTATTGAAACGATTTTATTTAAATGGAGCTTATTGTATTCAAGGTATTTTTGCATGGCATTCGCTGTATTTTCCCCTGTAGTTTGTCCTGATAGCAATCCTAGAAGTTCTTTTGGACCTAGGAAAGACATATACCTGACAAAAAGGTCAACTTGTGCCGTGTCTTTTATGTCGCAAGACTCATCTATAGCAAGTGATAGGACAAAAGAAAGTTGAATATCTTCCATCTGCACATATGTTACATTTGAAGACATTTTAGCTATTCTATCTTGTACTGTTTTAGCGGCTAGTGGCAAATCTTTGTTGCTTTTTTCCAAGATTTCTGGTTTGTTTTTGAAATCACAAAACAGTTCTACAGATGCACGTAGGAAGCAGTCTTTGGCATACTCACCATCTGTAAATGGTTTGTCTTTTTGTGCAATCTCTAGTGGTAGCGCAAAACTTATCAGATTAGAATTACTTGTAGATTGCTTCTAACTTTGAGAAAATAATCGCTTCTAACTCATTTACTTGAAACAACAAACTTATATGTCACAACCAAAGCTAGTGGTGATGATGCCAATTCGTCTTGCGTCGGAAGCGAATTTAAACCTACATAGAAACATCCGTCGACGGCCGAGAGCTTCCGACGGACTGACAACAGTGACGACACGTGTAATGGGGAGGGGTGTGGTGAAAAAAGAGAGTACAATTGGCTGAGAGATTAAATCAGTGCCTAATCCTTGTTAAACGATTCAGAACTATTTTAAAAAATGTTTCGATAAAATAAATAATATTTACGTATGGAACTAAAGAGCCGCAGCTTCACATCCAAAGAGCCGCATGTGGCTAGCGAGCCGCAGGTTGCCGACCCCGGACCTATACTATGATACACAAAATTATATTTCAGGGACCCATATCTTAACCAGTTACTTGCAGCCTCATTGTGGTAATTAAATTTTATCTTTCTTTGTGTTTGTCAAAGATCGAGGTTGAAGGCTCATAACTAACACAAATTTGAACAAGAAATTTTAGTGACAGTGCTGACAATTAAATATGGGCTGCGCAGAAACTTTAAGTGTTACTGACGAGGTTTTATTTTTGAATACTATTTTAAAGCTAATTGTTTATGTTTTTACAACTGTGTACGTGTTCTGCACGACACAATCTGTTTAATATTAATGTATATTTAAATAACCATAAATATTACTTAAAATAGAATATATAGATTTGGATTTTTATCATAATTTGTTTAGAGTAAAAGCAATGTAAAGAATGAAAAAAAAATATATGAATTAGTAAATTCAGTCAGTTACTTTAACCTTTATTTGTATAACCTAATCATGTATTATAATATGTAAATTGTAAAAATTATTTTTCAATAAATAAAAAGAGGCAAAGAAAGAAGGATGTTTTGGCTGTGTCAGCTGAAAAGCTGTCTTAATTCGCAGGGGCGGACTGGCTATATGGGCATTCGGGCAAATGCACGGTGGGCCGTGTGACAAGTCAAAAACTCGCTGTCAGAGTCACTCAATTTTATCACAGCATTAATTATTATTTTTCATCATTTATCTATTTTATTTTAATTATTTCCCCATCCTACCTCCAATTTCTTCACCCGCCCCACCTTTCCTCTCTACCAGGCTAGACTTAGTCCACCACCTTGGAGAAAATTAGGCCAGTCCTTTCATTTATCTGCCCTTGACCGGGGCAAAGATAGACACGTTCTCTTTAGTCTTATCCGCGGATGTCCGCCGCAGTTGACACCCCCCTCCCTTGGGTGGAATGTAGGTCACTCTTCCCCCCACGTCTCTCTTTGATCTAAGAGATTACACGGGTCAATACACCGCGTGGTACTCCAAGGTGTGACTCTTGTCGGACTTCACCCACGTGTAAGCTAATTCTTAGCCTAGGACGTTTCCTGTGTCCGCCCACATTTCCCAGGCATATATAAAGTAAATTAAATCGGGCCAGACCCTCTTTCATTCTCATACGAGCTGAGCTATCGAGTCTGGACTACTTCATACATTCCTTCTCCTAGAGGAATACCTGGTGCCTCCCTCAGGTGTCTGCCTATTCATTGGATCAACGATCTATTTACCTGCATTTGTGCTTAGTGCTATTCAGCACTGCACTAGCTCACTGACCTGCCCCTATTTATTTATTGGATCAACTATTTAGTTGCCATCGAGAATCACCTATTGCCTATTGTGTGTTGAGTGCTATTCAGCACTGCACTTTCCTACTGAGATCTACCCAACTATTTGTTTGATATCAAGAATCACCTACTACCTTTGTGCTTAGTGCTATTCAGCACTGCACTTTCCTATTGAGTATCGTCTACCGCCTACGTGGATCTACTCAACTCTACTACTTGGCGCTATCGGCATTGCCCGCCTATTCGACAGCCCACCTGTCAACTTACTAGGTGAGACGTCCCTATAGACCCAGATCTGTGTGAGACGTCATAGCTACGCCAACCCTCTGCAACTCACTGGACATATCCTGTCAACTACGCTGCCCACGGCAGATCAGCTCTGCCCGCAGTAACCTTGTGCCCACGGTAGCCGGCCACCCGCCCTACTGTGCCCACTACAGATATTAGATTTTGGGGATTGAGACTCCACAAGAACTATATCACCGGCGTCCCTCCACCCGCTAGAGCGCCACCTCCAGCTGCAGAACCTCAAGCCAGGACACAGCCAGCTGCGACATCAACAGGACAATCAGCTAAGTCAGAGGACAAAGTGACATACTCTCTTATTAGGTGCAAGAGTGATGATTAAATATAGAATATACTAGAGATAGATGCAAACCCTCCCCCTTTTTATTCTTATATGTATATTTATGTAAATAAATATTCTTCATTTTAACTTTGGTATCTATCTTTCATTGCTTTGTCTCGTGGCGTGTCTGCTCCCGATTCATATGCTGATAAGTGGGGGTGTGATAGCATTAAAAATAATCATCCCCTAGACATAAAACGTGCCAAACACACGTCACATTTCCCCACCTGTCACAGGCCGGTACCTAACTGGGCCGGTAGGACCATATTAATCATCTTTTTTTAAAAAATTACCTCTGTATTTTATAAAATAAGGGCCGCATGGATGTTTCTAAGACACGTACTTAATTGTTAAAGGTTTTATAGTATTCTCTTACAAAAGAAGCCCTCTGAGCGACGTATTTATATTAACTGTATTCATGTGTATAGTTATCGATACATTATCAAACTTAACATAATGATTTGGAGGACAGGTATACCTAGAAAAGGATGCCCATCATATAATATACAATTTATGGGCCCGATGATATAAAAATACCCGGACCGAGTTTGACACACAGTCCGTCCCTGGTAATTCGGCTGAATAGATAGCGATGTGAAAGTTGGGGAGAGAGAGAGATGAGACAAGCAAGAGACGTGAGACGTGTAGTTTGTTTAGTGAGTTACATTCTCATTTCTGTTCTAATCTCTACATACAGTCACTTTCAAGCGGAAGCTCTTTGTTTAGTTATAGCTATGTTTAGCTATGAAAGCAGACTTGACATTTTGACATTAGTGTTCCCAACATACAGTCACTTTCAAGCTGAAGCTCTTTGTTTAGTTATAGCTATGTTTAGCTATGAAAGCAGACTTGACATTTTGACAGTTGTATTCCCTACATACAGTCACTTTCAAGCTGAAGCTCTTTGTTTACTTATAAATCAAATTTATATTTCAGTCTGTTTTCAAAGAAGTTTGTTCAAGTTTTCATGAAGAAATACGCCTTCATTGTTCTATTAGCTGATTGGCGCTACATGTGTTTAGGGCCTGGATATTAGGAATTAGTTTCGCAAACTGGTTATGGCGATCTAGGTAGGCAGTTTCTGACAAAGCTGGACAACCTGCAATTAAGTGATCAAGCCTTTAGCTTGTATTTTAGACATTTGTATTGCATCAAGTTTCAGGATGTGCTTTACATAATTGTTTAAGTTGTGATAACTCTTTCCCTGCATTGCAGTGGCAAAGCGCTCTGTTTCGGAGGTGTTCTACTCATGCTATGAAAGCAGACTTGACATTTTGACGCCATTAATCATACCCGGAAATTTTCTGTGAAGCACTTTTTCCTCAAATTATCGAATTCCTTGGCCATTGTCCTATAAACCAGTACTCATATACCAGTTTCTGAGCGTTTATATGATAAGAGCATTTCTAAATGCCTCATTTCTGAATTTAAAAATATCGATTTCATTCCTTTTTTTTTTAAAGACCCAGTCTTTAGTCTCTGGTCCCATAATGCAGCAGTGAAATCAACACAATCACGTGATTAAATTAGAAGAAATTTTTTATCAGTGCACTAAAATAAATAAAGGAAAAACCGAAATGTGTATTTCACAATCGAGAGAGACGTTTGTCACTAATGAGCTGAGACCAGAGAACGTCTGTACAAGGCACGAGTTTGTGTCTCAAGTAGATCCTAGTGAGCTCCCATTGGTTGACGTGATGCCAAAAGATAGACTCTAGAGTAATCTGGGATGATGACTATAAGAGATAGACTCTAGAGCAGGGGTGGGCAACCTTTTCATATCGAGGGCCGCATTACAAAAATGTTGGGAATCGGGGGGGCGCTTATATATATTTATATATATACTTAAAACGTAGAAAAATGCGCTAGCTAACTGTGCCTACTGTCTTTTAATTCACACTTATACTGTACTATACATTTAGAATTCATTTTTTAACATTCTCAGCTGAGGAACTACAACAAGAGTTAGCAATTTCTGAAACTAATTTTACGAATTTGTTTAAAATTTTTTTATCGTCTGTGTACATCACACCATTTGACCACAAAAGTACAGTTGTACTTAATTTAAAGTGTTTTAACTGTTTGCACTCGTGCATAATGTTCCTGAACAGTGAAACCGGCTTACTAGTTGTTATCATTGTGACTGCTGTCAAATTACAATCAGTCAGCATCGTCCTGTTCTTGCACTTGTTTATTACCAAACAAGAAAACGCTTGTTCACAGATGCATGTGGACCCAAATATTGTGTAAGATTAGCAGCAAAGGTTATTAAACTGTGGAAAGGAGGAGTCGGTCTGAGTAAATAACGAAACATCTCATTGATGGGAATCTCGCCACTCGTGTCGCTAGACAGGAAGGTTTTGCACAACTTCTATCACAGGCTACTTTCAGTGTAGTGACACGTTTTACTTACGTCATCGACAATAGTGCTTCAGAGTTCATCTACTAAACAATCTTTTTATGGAAGACTAAAAAGGAACTGAATAGAGCTAGTACTTCAAAAACTCTCACTTGTTGGACAGATACAATAAGTCGATATCAAATTTGTACCCATGAAAGCCAAACTTAATAGGCCATTCGATTAGTTCTCTTTGAATCAAAGACTCTTGTTTTACATGTTTCAGATGTTCTTAAGAAGTGTAGATTAGACGTCTTAGCCCTAAGCTTCTGCAGGGACGGCAGGAAATGGCCGGGGGCACGGTTTGAGCCCGCGTACATCGAGGCATCCGTCCAGAAAGCATACCGCTAGACCAGGCAGCCATATTAGTGTATTAGTACAATGTAACTAAAAATACCAGGGGGGGGGAATTTAGATTAAATGCTTAGTTAAAACTTAAGGGCTTTAGGGTCGAGCTAGACTGTCGGTCGGTCATCTCAATGATCCCGGGTTCATACCCTGCCCATTGCCATTCCCCGTCGTCCTGCGAGAGGTTCGGACTATAAAGAAACATCAGAGACAAGAAATAAAAACATTTTTTTCAAACTAACATTTTTTTAAAATAAGATTTGTTTATTTTATTCTTATTCGTTTTGATGATAACCAAGTTTTGAATTATATTTTAAAACATAAACATTCAAACACTATTACACAACTAGAAAACCACAAAGTACATAGTGAACATAACATTTTCTTTAGCATTGACCACTATTGGCTAGAAGGTCTCAAAGGGAAGCTTAGCTACTATACTCAGGAGTGGAATTTTTTTTTTTTTAAAGTTGAACGTTTAAACGTTCACATTATGCTTTTAAAGTTAATATGAAAGACGTCACAGCTACACTCTTTAAAAGCGATTTACTGATTTATATTTCATTTTATTTATTTATTTTTTTTGCTACTAAAGAAGGACTCGGTCTGCCGATACATCTAGAAAAGAGTTCTGGCAAATAACAAGAAGAAACTAGACGACGGAGTGTGGCTCGGTATTTGGAACTGAGTCTGTAATAGAAGAAAGCATTGACGCTGGCGTTGGTTGAATCAAACACCAAAACAAACGACCAGGACAGAAAGAACAGGTCAGAGAACTGACCAGTCACACTAAAGCCTGGAACCAGGAACCCGCAAGTGGTGACCAGGATGGTCGGGCAGAAGGTGATGATCAGCAGTAAAGCCAGAGTTAATGTAATTTTAATTGCTTTATGTTCACGGTTTGAGACCCTATGAGACTGAATATAGTTTGAGGTTACTCCTAGTCGCCATCTGGCGCTGGATCTTAAATTGAGGATAAGTATTAACGTAAGTACGATCACGATAAGAAATGAAGTGAACATATATAAAGAATACATTAAAAACGTCAGACCATCAAAACGAACATTGTCTAAACGACAGGCCATGCCAAGAAGAGACTTATTGCTTACAGGGTCCCAGCGCCAGTCTAAATATAGAGCAGTGTATTCCGGAAGAAGAGAGACAATCACCATGGCGTAAATAAAACATATTATTAGAGTAGTCTTTCGTGGAGTTAGTATTTCTTTGACCTGCAAAGGAAAAGTGACGCAGAGACATCTCTCAGCCGTGATGTAAACTGTGATCCAGCAAGTTATCCTGGTAAAACAGCCGTGAGGCAGACCAGCTGTTAGATGCTGCACTTCCGTAGCTGTGACAGGCGCTGCAAACAGCTGTAACACAGGGCTTTGCCAAGCGTCAATCAGCAGGACAGTCAATAGGCTGCACAGATCAGAGATGGCCAGTGCAGCCAAGGCCACGTTCACGGTGCTTTTCAAACCCTGCTTGCAAAATACCACGAGACTTACAGCATTGGTCACCAAACCGACTACTGCAATCAAACAACTGAGCACTGCAAAGTTTATACATTCCAAAACTGACTTCACATCCAGGAAATGAATAGCATTCAAATCACTTTCAACAGTTGCTGAAGTTTTATTGGACATTGTTCTTGCAAAAAAAAATATTTAATCCATAAAACTTTGTCAAATTGTTGAATTTCAACTCAGACCTTACAAATTTAAAAAAAAATGTCTTTTTTCCCTTTAACTTTGAACAGGCCTGACGAGGAACTAAAATATAAGGGTAAATTATTATGACATTACACTTTAAACAGTAATAAAAACAATACTGAAAGAATCGTTGTTTAGAATATGAAGTAATCGAGATTTTCCAAAGTTACCTAATTTTCTTCTTTTTTTTTCTATTGAAAGTAATGTGAAGGTCATTGGTCATGTTACAGCCTTGACATTCCGTTCATGTGTCTGACAAAGACATAGCCCACATACTGGGACATGAACAAGTTACAGAACAAGATCTCTTCTTCAGTATTAAGCCGATGCAAAGTGAGGATAATACCCATTGCTCCATTATATAAGTTCTGTACACATTTCCTGTTTTAATTTATTACTTTAAAGGTATACTAGTTTTAAATTAAAACTAACTGACACACACACATTAATGTAGTTATTAACTTTTTGACTAACGTCTTCTATTTCTATTCACTCTGTACCTGCAAATTAAAAGCATTGAAAGAGACAACCACAAACTACTTCTTGCTTTTATTGAGAGTAATTATTGTAAGTAGTCATAGTTTGAAATATATATTTCCAATCATTAGCGTCTGAATATGACAGTGACGATCCATTATTCAATGGTAGATTATTATCATTTCGTTGCTGAGACTTCGTAATTACAAGTTTCAAGTTGTCTGTGGCTACATGCAGCGTTTCTGTCACAAACGGCAGGGGGGAGAACGACGTCCTTATAACGGGGGGGGGGGGAGGGGGGCGAGATCGATCATTTTATTTTTAAAGGGACAAAAAATGTATTTTCAATGTAGTCTTAAAACGAGGCTTCAATATGGACAAGGACAATGACCATGTTACAAAAATAAGATGTTTTAATCAAGAGACGTTCTTGTCTCTTCAGTTTACTGTCATTAAAAAAGCTTTCCATTTTTACGATAGGCGTGAGCAACACTATTGACTGAAAACTTGATAAATAAGACTTTTCAAAACGCGATTCTAACTTTGTCCAACTCTCGTTCATCCTCCTTATTGTTGGCGACTTTTCCTGAGCAAAGGAAAAAAAAACAACAAAGAAGTTTCGCGAACTTCTCGTACCACATCTCTATGATGATGATTCTTGCGCAAAAAAAAAAGGTTCGCACAATGACGTCTTACTTCACACAAAGATAATCTTAAGACGTTTACGCTCCAGGACGTGTATGTATGTAGGTCGAAAGCCCCTCTCCTAAAGTATTGGCCAGCGCTGCCATCTCGACTATCCACATGAGCGTCATCACGTCTCATTCCTTTAAATACATTTTTTTTTATTTACATGAACTCAGGGCCGGATTTAGGAATGTGAAGGCACTGGGACAGAAATTTTGTGGAAGCCCTTACACTTCTTTGAAAAGCTTTAATAAAAATCAAATTTTTAACACGTATCAATAAACATATTGATATTTAATAGCTAGATGTGTATTTAGTAGAAAGAAAGAGAGTACTTGTAATATTTATTTAATTTTACTACTTGAAAAACAAAAGTTACAATTACGTAATATTCAAATTGTGTAAAAATAAAAAAAAGTATTATTGTATGTTTTTAGTTTGTGGAGAGTAAGACCATGGGTGACTTTTAAAATCTCTTAATTTAAACCTATTTTGTGCTGACCCCTATTTTATGGAGGCCTCTGCTTTGTTCTGGCCCCTATTTTATGGAGGCCTCTGCTTTGTGCTGACCCCTATTTTATGGAGGCCTCTGCTTTGTGCTGACCCCTATTTTATGGAGGCCTATGCTTTGTGCTGGCCCCTATTTTATGGAGGCCTCTGCTTTGTGCTGGCCCCTATTTTATGGAGGCATCTGCTTTGTTCTGGCCCCTATTTTATGGAGGCCTCTGCTTTGTGCTGACCCCTATTTTATGGAGGCCTCTGCTTTGTGCTGACCCCTATTTTATGGAGGCCTATGCTTTGTGCTGGCCCCTATTTTATGGAGGCCTCTGCTTTGTGCTGGCCCCTATTTTATGGAGGCCTCTGCTTTGTGCTGGCCCCTATTTTATGGAGGCATCTGCTTTGTGCTGGTCCATATTTTGTGGAGGCCCCTATGGCCCCGCCTGCCCTGCCTTAATTCCAGCCTTATATGAACTCTTCTTCTTCTGTAGATGCCAGCTGACAATTGCTCTTCCACAGGTTCCCTTGCTTACTGGGAAAGGGGGGGGGGGACTGATTGCCTCTCTGATGCGTAAAACTCTTCCGGACCCCACTGTTGGAACTCCTCAGACCTTAACTGGCTACGGGAGACGCGAACGATTTTTTTGTTGGGCCCAGGGGTGGGTGTCACTGGTTTAAGAAACTCTGAGAAATTATTTCATATTTCGTCCAAGTTGAATAGATCAGCCTGGAAAAGTAATCTAGTCACAGCCTGAAAAGGTTATCTAGTCACAGCCTGGAAATGTTAAATAGCCGCAACCTAGAAATGTTACCTAGCCATAGCCTGGAAATGTTATCTCGCCATAAATGGGAGAATAAAGGCTATTGCTCAGTGGCTGTTAATCTGGCCTAACACTAAGGTCTAGGCAAAATGGATTCCCCAGTGTGAGGCTAACGCCGCAGATAACCGCTGTCAAAACAATTCAACTCAATCATATGTCAGTTAGTTTCAAATAGAATTATATTTCTTTCTTTGCAAAAACAAATTTAGCGATTGCAGATTCTGTGTAAATGAAATTAAATGTTTCTTTCTGTTTGTCGACGATCAAGAGTAAAGGCCATTAACTTGCACTAATTTTACTATTACAAAAAAGACCCACTGCCGACAGTTAAAATCAGGGACTGTATAGTCGAAGATGGCTGCGCAAGATTTTTTAAGTGGTAGTGAAGAGGTTTGATCTTGCATTACAATTTTAAAAGCCCGTGGTTTCTTAAATAGTGCGTGCATTATTTGCTCATTTGACGCATTATCTGCGTCGATATGGATATGCATATTAAGGCAACCATGCATTTCACATAGATAGGAAATATAATTGTTAACACCGAAGTCGTTTATTTTGGTCGGAGATTTGGTGTAATTTACTTTAAAACTTACTTTTGTGTAAGGCTAATATACTATTTATAGAGATAAGTGGACATTTGTTTGTTCTGGGACACTATCTAAAAAAAAAGATTACTCACAGGTACATATTTTATCTTTTCAGTCTGTGGAGATTCTAACAGAACCTCTCGGTGCCAACTGGTGGAGATTAGTTGTGGCGGGCTTTCACTGGGAGAAAAATTATTGCCTGACCAGACATGTAAGCATGGGCGTAGCCAGGGGGGGTTTCTTGGGGTTCAAACCCCCCCCCCCCCCCCCCGAAATGAAATACCCCCCCCCCTCGCAGGGGGTGGTACGGAATTAAGTGACTGATTTTTGCTTTCATTTTGTTTATTTTAGGTGAGATTTTAATACTAAATCATCACTTACCACAGCACAGCCGAGGCAGTTTTGAGTTGAAAACACTCTACCAGGGGGTTTTGAGTTTAAATCCCCCTACCAGGGGGTTTTGAGATTTAAAAAACCCTTATCAGGGGGTTTTGAGATACAAATCCCTCTACCAGGGGGCTTTGAGTTTAAAACCCCCTACAGCGGGTTTTGAATTTTAAACCCCCTACCAGAGGTTTTTGCAGTTAAATCCCCCTCTTCTATAAACAAAACAAAAAAAATGCAAACAACAATCCCCAAATTCCAACAACACAGTTGAGGACGATTTTGATTTAAAAACCCCATCCAAAATTTACGATAAACTCCATCTTCAATATAAAAAAGCAAATTACACACTCAAAATTCTATGAGCGTAGCCAAAGGGGTTTTGAGTTTAACCCCCCCCCCCTTTCCAGTTGGGGTTTGAAGCTAAAAAGTATCTCTTCAATATAAAAAAAAAGCAAATTACACACTATAAAATCTATGAGCGTAGCCAAAGGGGTTTTGAGTTTAAATCCCCCTCCTCCAGATGGCTTTTTCTTTAAAGTTTAAAACCCCTCCAGATGGTTTTGAGTTTAAAATTCCCCTACAGAGCGTTTAGAGTTGAAAACCTCTCTCTTCAATATAATTTTAAAGCAAACTACAGTCACGAAATTCTATGATCGAAGCTAAATGGGGTTTTGAATTAAAAAAAAAAACCCAGAGATTTTTTAGTTTAAAACCCCTCAACAGATGATTTGACGAAAAAACTTTCCTTTTCGATATAAAATCTAAAGCGAAATACAGGCATGTAATTCCAAGAGCGTAGTCAAGAAAGGCTCCATTAATTAAGTGTGAATAGTCTTTTGCCGAAATTGAAAATCATTAAATGTGTCTCAACAAAGATGGCTAAGACAGATTTTAGGAGTCAGTCATAGAGATCGGGTCTAAATCAAAGAAATCATATGCCGAAGTGGGAGTCGAATCCTTAGTAAGGTTGTGACAGAGCGTTGCATGAGGTTTTGCGGGACATGTTTTCCGACAAAATGAATTACGCAAAATAAGAGTTGCGGAAACAGCTTGCCGGAAAATGCGCCGAACGGTGCGAGAGGGTCTAAGTCAGTAAGAATAGCACATTAGGTTTTTGAAATAAAACTTTTTAATAGCAAGATAATGCACTGTAGATACCTCAGAATATGCATTTTGTTTGCTTTCAAGACCAGAAATAGTGCTCGGCGGCGGGGCTTCGCCCCGCGCTGGGGGAGCGCTGCGAACTCCCCCAGACCCCCTTGCTAGCAAGAGCGGGGAGTCTACAATAAACAATAAACGTCTTCCGAAAGGGTCAGAATGTAATAAAGATTAATTATGTACACACACACACACACACATAGATATATATATAATTTTATCCGCGGGGGGGGGGGGAATCCCCCCCCAAAACCCTCCCCGAAAAAAAATCCTGGCTACGCCCATGCATGTAAGTAATTATAATCTACTTACATCTAGTCCACTAAATGGACCTCATTCACCAATAGTAAACAAACAACATTTAGCCACGTGATAATATTGATAAAACAATGATAAAAACTGTCACGTGACAGCTTGTGTGTATTACGTAATTTCTATAGAAGAGATACAGAACCACGTGGCTAAATGTTGTTTGTTTACTATTGGTGAATGAGGTCCATTCCTCATGAGCTCAATGACAAGTTAACTTCTGGAAACCGGTCGCCGTTCTGTCAACTTGTGGAGCTTTCTGTAGTAATAATGATGTTGAAAAAAAAACGGTCATATTAATAAAGTTCCTTTGGACCTTTCAGCCGGTAAACGATGGCGCAGGGCAAATAACTTATACACGACGTGATAATGACTGAGTGATGTCCAGGAACATTGTTAGCGTTGATTAGCCCAGTTTTAAATATACATTGATGGACATAAAAACATGTGCAATAGAAATTCAAGCTGATCTGTCAGCAAATAAAAGCACCAACAAAAACATTTAGCATTCTGTGTCTCGGAATTTTTGGGCTTCCTTAGAAACTAAAGACATTTACTTTCAAAAGAATCCCAATTTCAAGGGCTTCGTTCATTTGGCATATGAGAACCATGTATGAAACATGTGTACGTATATATATATCTGCAACAGAAAACAATAGACAACCTAATGAAACATGTGTACGTATATATATATCTGTAACAGAGAACAATAGACAACCTAATGAAACATAATGTGTGGGAAGCGTGGTTGAGTACGCTTGAACTTGCCTTGGTTACCTATGAAGGTGGCTCGAGGTTCGAAACCCGACTCGAGCAGAATTTTGTTAATTGAGCGTCTAGGGTTACCCCTAGGCCCCCCCTCCCCCCAACTGGTCCACGAACGAGATTGGACCAAAGCGCTCTGAGCATGCTATAAGCATGAAAGTAACGCTCTATATAAAAGCTTTATAATTTAATGACCATGAAGTTGGAAACATTTCTGAACAATGTCAACTTTAATCGTTGTAAGAACTGACTGCTTTGTCTTTGTGTGTTTTTGGCAATGTAATCTTTTACTGATTCAAAAAAAAAGTATTGAAATTTAAAAAAAAAAAAAAGGCAGCTGGTAATTATATGTGTTAGTCCTTAATAAAAAGTTATTAATCTCTGGAATATTAATATTTTGTAACTTTTAGAGCTCAGCGACTACATTTAGTCTTTTAAGAAAAACTTTTTTTTACTATGAAACTTTATATGAACACCTTCTGAAAAGAATACATAAACGACTTATTCGGGTTGCAACTTGAATCCATTCACTGGAAGCAAGGACTATAATTGAAAGGAAAATAAAAATAGTATGTTCATAGTAGCATCTGTACACATAGCTGGACTATTTACTGGACAAATCTATTATATAGTTTTTAGTTACTCACTCAAATATACAAAGCAAAAAAAGGATAATTACGCTCTTACTAAAGTAATAGAAATATAGTTGTTTTCTATCTATTTACGATTAACTCGAAGAACCCGGGGTTCAAACCCTGCTCACTGCTATCCCCAGTCGTTCTGCTGGTCCAAAGACTCAAGCTGGCAAGAGACCGTGGACGTAAGTTGTGACCAATCTCTATGGGGAGAGCGTGCCAGGCTACGTGTCGGGTTCGAACCCTGCTGCAAACATCATTCGCCACCCTGCGTGACATTAAGACTAGGATACAATTATTTTCAAAGAAAGAAATCTCTAAAACGTGTAAAAAAAAAAAAAAGACATGATCGACATCTTTGTACATCTGATTGAACTTGACTGCAAAGAGCCGGAAGTTAAAAGGAGAGATGGGAAGTCGCTCTGACTGAGCAAATATTTCTTCTTTTAAGATTCAGTGCTAGAATCACGAGAATTCTGCTTGTAAACAAACATTCCGAGATAAACATTCATCATTGTAAATAAAAGAAAAACAACCTGAAATTGATGCTCACAAGATAACACTAATTAGCAGATTAGCGATGATATCGTTAATAACGCAAACATTTTTTTTTTTTTTAAATATTTTACGAATCTTTATTTGTCAATTAAAACATTGTGTTCGATTTTTGTCTCTCTCCTGCGTTGACAAGAATGTTGAAAATTGATAGCAATTAATGTGTCTTCTAAGCCACTTCCTATTTGACATTGTAAACATATTTGTTTAACGAATTTCTTGTATTTATAATGGCGTACAAAATAAAGGAATAGGTTGTATATGTACACGTAGTATATCATAATATTTGAGTACTTCTATACACAAGAGAATCACATTTTTATAACGTTTTCCGCTTGTTGCATAAATTCATTTCAATATTGGATAAAATTCTGAATTTCGCTGCACGATTTAAAATTAAAAAAAAAAAAACAACAAATGGACAAACGAGCTTCAATGCTGCCAACTAACAACGAAAATGAACCCCAGTTGAGAGAGATTAGAAATAGTCATTCTACAGTGCAAACAAGTTCGCAAAACACTAAAATGTAACTTTTAAAAATAGACAGATTCTCAACAGATAAACCAAAAAATAAAGCTTTTTTCTGCCTAGTTAAAAATCTCTAAAAAAGTAAGAGATAAACTTTGAATAAATTTCCTATTTAAAGAGAGAGAAAGAGAGAGAGAGAGAGAAAGAGAGAGAGAGAGAGAAAGAGAGAGAGAGAGAGAGAAAGAGAGAGAGAGTGAGAAATATCATTGTAGCATGAAAGACACGGTCTAAGATAGCACTATCCCCTACTTTACACACAAAAATAACATTAAATTAGAATATATTATAATGAGTTTCAATTTTAACTCGAATTCGTTGCTCCACGATAAATACATTACAGTGTGCCTTCTTTTACAACATTTGTCGATCTATATGAAAACATTGGGATACACTGCTAATGAAACAGATCCATCTTACACTGAGTTGGTCTAAGGTTGTTTTGTGTTGGCCAACTCTCTCGTAAAACACCAGGGAAACAATTCATGGAATGTACGCCTGTAGCTGGAGCTGAGTCTATAGTACAGGTAGATGTTGATGCTGGCGTTGGTGGCGTCAAACACCTGCACGAAGGACCAGGACAGGAAGAAGAGGTTGGAGTATCGGCCGATCACGCTAAAGCCTGGGACCAAGAACCCGCACATGCTGACCATGATGGTCGGGCAGAAGGTGATGATTAGCAAGGATGCCAGGGTCAAGGTGATTTTGACCGCCTTCTGCTCACGGTTTGATATTCTTTGGGATCGGTCGATGTCCACGGTAGCACTCTTTCTCCACTTTGCATTGTTCTTTAACTTAACAATTAGTATTAGTGTAAGTAATGTGACGGTTACAAATGAGGCGAACATGTATAGTGAATACACTAAAAATGTCAGACCATCTAAACGTAGGTTATTGTAACGATAGGTCAGACCTAGAAGGAATCTATTGCTAACTGCATCCCAGATCCAGTCTAAATATAGGGTGATGTATTCAGGGAAAAGGGAGATAATCATTAAGATATAAATACATGCTATGATGCCAGTTGTCCTCCTTGGTGTCAGTATGCGCTTGATTTTTAGAGGGTAAGCCACGCAGAGGCATCTCTCTGCCGCAATGTAAGCCGTGATCCAGCTGGTGATTCTAGTGAAGCAGCCGTGTGGTAGACCGGCTGTCAGGTGCTGGGCCTCCGACGGCTTGACGGGCACCCCCAACACAGCCAGCAAGGGACTCAACCAGATCACAAACAGAAGAAGGGTCAGCAAGCTACACAGGTCAGAAATAGCCAACGCGGCCAGGGCAACGTTAAGTGTGCTGTCCATTCCCTGTCTGAAGAATACGATTAAGTTAACAATGTTGGCCAGTGAGCCGACTAAAGCAATGGGAAAACTGAGTATGGCCAGATTGACCAATTCAACATAATATCTGACGTCATCACTTGGAAAAGGCTGGTAAATATCTCTTGATTCCCCCAGTTCCTTGAGGGTAACGTTCATATTTGTTGGCGACATTTCCATGGTATTTTAATCTACATTAAACGTGAAGCCACGTTTCTCCATCAAAAGTTACGGATTGCAGGTATGTTCAGTAAAGGGACCAAAGGCTTGGAACTCCCTCCCCATTGATCTCAGACAGACAACAGGCTCCACAACATTCACAAAGAACATTAAAACCTATCTGTTCAAAACTTTCTTAGATCAGTTTGTCATTTTAGCTGTCGAGATTATGTTTGTAGCGTTACCACAGCCCCTACATCATGTTTGTTAACAGCGCTATATCAATTAAATTATTATTATATTTCACCAAAGTTTTTTTTTGCATAAATTAATTTTAAAAATGTTTCCACATTCCCAATGTTACAATTATTAATGCATACCATATTGTAACAGAATATTTTGAGTATGATTGTTAAACTGATAGAGAAAGCTTGAAATATACTTGCTAAATATAAGTGCAACGCTTTGACTGATGTCCTTGCCTGATTTTTCTAACGAATCCAAACTTTGCGACAAATGTTTCGTTGAAACGCCAACTTTAATATTTGTAACAAATATGAAACAAAGAACTAACTTCTAAGCTCTTTAAATTTCTTGGCTATAAATTAAATCGAAAGAAACAAAAATCAAATTTAAACATAAACTGCCAATTATGTGCTTTTTTTTAAGGGTGGATAACAATAGTGCTGCTGCACCACATCACATGTCATTTGCTTCGAATTGTTGACTCTTAACGATTAAGATGTAAAGTATTAATTATCTATGTATCTAGGTCATAATTATTTCTACTCATTTTACATTCATTACTTGCTAAAACATTCAAAGAGATGGAAAGATGGCAAAGATTTAAAAAAATACGTGTTATTATTTTAAAAGCCAGGTCATAGCATGGTCTTTATTTCATTTACTTTAATCACCTGTACAATAGTGGTAATTTTAAATTCTATGTCAATAACGCATTCACTCTCCTCCTAAAAAAAATCATCACTATATAATTCTCTATAATTAATTTTTATCTAGCCATGGAAATGATGTAATTAGCATACACTGCTTACAGTCATTGATAGTTCCATCGTATTCTTTTTTTCCTAAGAATACAGTCTACTACCTTTAGAAAATAGTCCTACACTAAACCAACAGCTTGACATTATGTCGCGTGTAATGTCACAAAAGTAAACAGAGAGAACGCTCTGGACTAGTTGAACACGGTGGAACATTCAATGAACATTGTTTCACAATATGGGCGAATATTATTTTCATTTTCGCTCGGTTTAAAAAAATACAACGAAATAAAAACTGAAATAAGTCTATTCTGTTGTCTAGAACTTTGCACGATTAGCATGTTAGACATAAGTCCATGAAACATTATTCATTAGTTGTTGTAGTTTTAAGGGCTGATACCAAGGATTAGTTTTGAGTTCTTCAAGACTGTCTTTTTTTTTTATTACACCATTCTAACTTCATGGAAGCTGGAATCTTCTGAATAGGTGATCTCAAAAACCTGGACACGGATCTCGAAAACGGATCTAATGGCTTTTCTAGAAATTTGACAGTCGTTGTATATCGAAGAATATATAAAAGAATTACTAGCTCCTTGGCCACAATGGGAAAACTAGTTTGACAGAATTTGTTCAAAGTATACAAATATTAATTTAAATTTTTATCTTGAACTGAATTCGCCTTCGTGTATTTCCGCATGTAGGCCCTATTCTAAAGAGTTGAATACATTAATAAACATTCAGGAACATTTAGATCTAGAGGAGTATAGGCCTAAACATTCAGGAACATTTAGATCTAGAGGAGTATAGGCCTAAACATTCAGGAACATTTAGATCTAGAGGAGTATAGGCCTTAACATTCAGGAACATTTAGATCTAGAGGAGTATAGGCCTTAACATTCAGGAACATTTAGATCTAGAGGAGTATAGGCCTTAACATTCAGGAACATTTAGATCTAGAGGAGTATAAGCCTATCATTAAAATATAAAGTCTACTAGTTTTAGACATTAATTCAACCAGGTTTTTTTTTCTTTAGAAATGTGTGTGTGTGGGGGGGGAGTAGACCAGACAAAAGGATGCGTAGTGGCAACTTAATCGCATTAGTCCAGTTCCGAGTCGGTCACTATCCGATTGATGCTTACTTCAGACTGTTTCGTGAGAACTACGACACACAGTGTTGCCACTGCATCGAGAATGTAGAAACAGTAGACCACATTCTGTATGGATGTCGCGTTCTGACTGAAGGACAATCGGGACCACGATTTGATAGAGAGAGAGAGAGAACTGGTTCGTGCGCCTCTAAGGGAGTCATTCTCAGCATGGTTTCTGATTCCTGGGCTCGACTCTCAAGGCTGTCATATTTAGTTCTCATTCATTTCGAATGTACACAATTAGAGACAGGGAGTTGATATAAAACGATATTCAATCTTTAGTAATTAATAAATATAAAATGTTGTGATACATCTTCCTCTGTAGACTTTCCAATTCCTATCCACACAACAACCTCCTAAAATGTTGACTTGGAATCATCTGCCTTCTAGATTGTTTTGAATGTTTAAAAAAACACAAAAAAAAAACAACAACTTTGATTGACAGATTTGGATAAGTGATACTGTAAAATTACACTAAAACTAAGTTTGAATGTACACACAGTAGTTTCGCTTTTACACGCTTTCTCTTTGCTTTGAATCTATGTGTGTCAACGGCTTATACAACATGAAGAATTACATTTTAAAACTTTCTTTTTTTTTCTCACATCTTAGAATTGTCACTAAACATCATTTCTAGGATGCGGAGAGCTCCAAGACTCATTCAGTGTATTTTATTTGTTTGACATGTCACAAAGCGGTGTTCCAAACATCTACAGACTGGGAACAGATCGTGAAATGTTTTCCTGAACTTTGAACTCATGACGTAATACAGGACAAGACACAGGCTGGAGTTGATCACTTCAAACATCAAGCCGAACGACCAGACCACGAGAAACAAGTTGGAGAATCTTCCGTCTATGTTGAAGTCAGACACGATGAATGATGTGACTGTGATGAATACTGAGGGGGTGAAGAGGAGGATCATCACAGTGGCGATCACAATTGCCATGGTGACAGACTTCTTATCCCTGGTTGAGATGTGGCTTGATTCTACAGCGTTGGACAAGCTTTGGCGCCATTTTGTGTTTTGTTTAAGCTTGATCACGAGCGTGGAGGTCAAAGTGACCACAGCTGTGAAGGCGACCAGCATATGAAAGGCGTAGAGAAGAAAGGACAACCCGTTTATGTCCGAGGTGCCAACCGTGTGGATAAGCCCGAGGAGAGTAACATTTCTGCTCATTTCAAACTTCCAGCCGATGTACAAGGTCAGATATTCCGGGGCCAAGGTCATGATGGTGATGACGTAGATAAAACTAATTATGACGGCGGATTTCTTGGGGGTGATGATTACCTTGACTTGTAGGGGCGCGTAAATGCTGAGGCACCTCTCGGCGGTGATGTAGGTGGTAATCCAGCCGGTAATCCGAGAGAAGCAGAGATGTGGAACTCCAGCCGTCAGGTGCTGGACCTCGGCTGGTAACATGGGGATCCCTGAGTTCACGAAGTAGGGATTGAAGCAGACGATGTACCACTGCGTGACGAGGAGGCTGCAGAGGTCTGAGACGGCAAGGCCTGTTAAACTGATGTTCACAGTGGTGTGAAAGCCCTGCTTGCAGAAGACCGCAATGGTGATAATGTTTGAAATGATCCCATATAAAGAAATCAGTTGAATGATTACATTTAGATTTACGATGTCATAAATCTCACGCTCTGACAAGCTCATCAAACTTTGTCCAAAATTGTGTCCCCTTTCTTCTTGATCAACTGTATCATTTTTAGTTTCAATATCCAAATTCATTATAAAAATGATTCGTTTAGGGGCTTTAAGCTCAACTGATAAAACATGTAACGTTTTTTAAAAGTTTCGTACAAATATTATTTCGTTTCTGTGGCTCTAACCCTTGGTTAATTAAAAATATGGATTTTGCTTGACAGTATGACAAGAACTTTAGAATTGACTAAGAATTGATTTTTTTTTGGGGGGGGGGGTTATTTCCTTAAGGACGCGATGAGGTCTGTTTGTTCTGTTAGCCAACTTGATCAACTAATATTTAGGAGTGTGCTACAAGAGTTCACATAATATCTCCTTAAGAAACGTTAGTTAAATAAATTGAAATTATTGAATGGTGGGCCTTCAAAACTATATTGAAATAAAACCATTGATTTCTCTACTATGAAACGTATAAAACTCAATTAAAGAACGTATGAAAAATAAACTATAGAAATAAACGTAGAAATAAAGATCAAACACAATGAGTGCCACTAACCAGATTAGCCTGATGCAATAATGCTGTTTTAGCAATAAATACCACTTTGAAATTGTTACAGAAAAAAAAAGTTATAAGCATATTCACTGAAAAAATGAAAATGAAATAACATAAATACCAATAAAGTTATAAGTGAAATTATTGCTAGAAATAATTTAGTCGACTTTTGGTAAAAATATTATTATACCTTTCTTATTGTAACAGTACAAGACAATCGTTTTTCTCAATTTGCACGGCGAGTGATGATGCAGTCTATGCAGTAGAAAATTTAAAGTTATTGTATAGGGACATGCAACATTAGGGTGTACATGTTTAATTGTAAAGTCTGTCAATTGGTTACTTTAAGTAACGTTATTGTTACGTCTGTTTGGATGTTTGTTTGGCATGTTTCGGATGTTTCTTGAGAGTTGAAGAGTATCTACTTCCTGGTTCAAACCTCCCGCAACACAACGGGGGAAGGAAAGGCACGGTATGAACCCGTGACCAACAAGACGACCGAACGTCAGTCCAGAACGAATGCTTACTACCTGTTCCTAACGTGCAGACGACGAAACTGACTTCGATTCTCTTAATCTCAAGAGCTTTGTTTAAGAAAAAAAAGTTTTCTTGGAAGTAAATGTGTAAGTAAGTGTCTTGTCCTGAAATGAAAGTTTATTAACACTCAACATGTAAGAAATTAGTTTCAATCTCTGATTACTTCTGCCATCTTGTATTTAGTACCAAGGTCTATCTACTTCAGAGTAAAAAAAAATAACTAGTGAAACTATTTTTATTCTTAGTTCCTCTATATTTGTTAGAATGACATCTCCAGTATGTTAGCTGCTTTGACGTCTTTCATCATTAGACTCATAGCTGATTATTTATCGATTACAGAACTAAAAAGCAGTCGATTCAGCTCACAGCTAAATGTGCAAATTAAAATAGTATCATTTTAAATCAAGTAATGACTCAAATAAACACTAACTAAAACCCCTCCTAACTTCCAGTGGACTCTTCAAGATGTTCTCTCCCTAGAGTCGCGTTAATTGTTATTTCCATTATAATTACAAAATTAAAGCCCCAGGGCACTTCAAGAGCTTCGTGTTATACAAATTATAAGGAATTTAATTGTTCGTCATTTGCTAACATGAAATTTAACAGTTCCGGTATTAATTATATACCATACGTATATATATATTTATATATTATTTGGCGAAGTATAATTAAATTCAATTTAAATAAATTGTCACACCGGGTTCCCCTGATTTCTTATAGTATATTAGATTTACAACTCTTATTCACACACATATCTATATACACATGCTACATTTCTTCACGTATCTAAACATTGTGTTTGCAAGTTTTAACGTTGTACACACTAGAAGGTAACCGTGTGATATAGAAACGACAACTTTGTGTGCAGTTCTTCAAAAAGTTGTCTCCCCAACATGTTCAAACATGCAACAAGGACTTCTCAGCAAGCATTTTTAATAGACAGTTACACGACATATAGTTGTCACTTTTATTCTATGTAGCATAATAATAATAATAATAATAATAATAATAAGGCCCTTAACAATCATAGGAACATTCTCGTTGCCTGTCAGAGGGAAGCACTGCTGCAGACCTGCCACATCATCAGAAAATTCCTCAGTGGACACTGTTAAAGGGACTACAATGAATTTTGTTTCTCTTTAACGAGACTCGACCCTGGCAGCGCCAGAGAATGACTACTTTTTCGTTTCTAACTAATAATAATAATAACAATCTGCCTAACTAGGTGGCCATAACCAAGTTTAAAAATTAATACACCAACACTTGTCTTTGACACATACTTTCTTATCTTATCTTATCTTATCTTATATAATACAGACGTTATTTTAATAAAGAAGATGATTACGTCCTACGCGTCATGCATTCAGTCATGCATATTAACCAATGACTTAAATTCTGCCAAGTCACTGGTTTTCCTTGGCTAGCTCAGGCAACCCATTCCATGCTCTAATAGCGCTAGGGAAGAAGGAGTATTTGTACAAATTTGTCCAAGCATATGGGACGAGGAGTGTGCCTTTATCTTTGTGTCTTTCTGAGTATTTTATTAAATTTTGTTTTTGTATTTGTAGATTATGGTTCAGTGTTTTATGTATAATTGCTCCTTTACTTTTGAGTCTTCTGTCCTGAAGGCTTTCTAACTTTAGTGATTTCACTAAAGGTGTTACTCTAGTCAAATGTTATTATTCGTTTGTTATGAGTCTCACTGCTCTATTTTGTGCCTGTTCCAGTTTCTTAATGTTATTCTTGAGTTGAAGGGTCCCAAACAGAGGATCCATATTATAATATTGGCTTAACCAAGGTTAAATAACATTTTAGTTTTATGTTCTTATTTGATTTATATAAATTTCTTTTAATAAACAATAATGCTTTGTTTGATTTTTTGATAGTTTCATCAATATGTGGATTCCATGACAGTTTTTCATTTATTATAACACCTAGGTATTTTGCGTTTTTAGTCTGTGTTACTGGTTTGCCATGAATAAGATAAGTGGAATTAATTTGTTTTAGTTTTTTTGTTACTCTTAACAACTGACATTTTTCTGGGTGGAAAGACATGCTCCAATTTGATTCCCATTTCTATAATTCATTTAATTCTCTTTGTAAAATTTCTGTATCTTGTGCTGTTTTTATTGTTCTATATATTATGCAATCGTCTGCAAATAATCTGACTTTTGTTCCTGAACTAATGCAATTTTTTAAATCGTTTATGTAAATTAAAAATAGTAGTGGACCTATGACTGTTCCTTGAGGTACGCTTGAGTTTACTGTTATTGGTGTTGATTTAGAGCCATTTATTATTACAATTTGTTCTCCCCCTATTACAAAGCTATTAATCTACTGACGCAATGGACCATCAATGCCAAAATATTTTAATTTTGTAAGCAAACTATGGTGGTGAACTTTATCAAAAGCTTTGGAAATATCTAGTAAGATAGCATCTATTTGTTTACTGATATCTAAACCTTTTGAAAAATCATCATCATCATCATCATCATCATCAAACTCCATTTGAGAGGCTCAAATCCTCTCTTGCAAAAGCCCTGGACAGAAACCCTGCTGTCTTGCGTAGTGCATAAATGTCGCCATACAGGTCGAGAATTTTTGGTTTCCCAGACCTGTTGAGACGGAGATCAGCAAGTCTAGAGCAGTCAAACAGAATATGAGGCACGGTTTCCTCTTCCTCCCCGCAGCGGGGGGCACAGTGAATCGAAATTTGACCATAGCAGTGAGAAATATGAGCCAACAGGACAATGGTTTGTCCTGCACTGTGCTATAATAGCTCGCTCAGGCCTGGACAGCCTCCACCACGGGGAAGTGCGGTCAGGGTGCCTCTTGCGCTCTCAGACTCCACGGGCTTTTGGGGATTTGTCCTAGCACTAAAATCACCTTTACAATTTCTGTTTTTTGAATTATAGCCAGAGCATGATGAAAACTTACAGCCTGTTCAGTGGGTGGAATTTGCCCTCATCAATCAGTCCTATTAGTTGTGTTTCACATGATCTATATTTCCTAAAGCCATGTTGGTATGGAGTAAGGACATCATGTTTGTCTAAGTGGTTTATGATGTTTCTACATATTATGTGTTCTAGCATTTTACATGTAATGCTGGTAAGTTATACTGGTCTGTAGTTTCATTAATAAGGATACTCCTCCTTATTACAGATACTCACCACAAGAGATTATAGAGTCAACCGATCACCTATTATACTGTGATAGTCCTATTTTGACTGACAAAACTGTGGATTTTAATCTTCCTGATCTGCTGTTTATTCACATAAAAAAAGAAAAAAAAACGCTACAATCATTGTCATCGCCGTACCACTATCCAATAATATAAGGAAATTCGAAATGGGATCAAAAATAAATAAAATATGGAACCGAAGCTTGGAAATTAAGAGGTTATGGAAGTTGTCTAAAACAACAATACACCCTGTGACCCTGTTGTTATATCGACTGAAGGGATAATGACAACTGACTTCACAGATACTTTCAAGGCTCTTAACATCCCTAAGAAGATTCTCGTTGCCTGTCAGATGGCGGTACTGATGCAAACCTGCCACATCACTGGAAAATTTTTCAGAGGATATCTGCTGCCAGCTACTTTCCTATGGAAAAGGGCGCCTGAGTTGATCTTTATTTTGCACTTACCGTGGTGGGGGCACCACCTCTGTTACGCCGTCCTTCTTTAACCTCGCCAAATATGATCGCCTTTAGCATACAGCCGTCCCCCATGAGTGATAAGTGTCCGACCCAGCGCAGCTGTTGAATGGTAAATAGTGTTGCACAAAACAAACATTGAGAATAAGTATAAATAGATCAATGTGTGCCACCGGGTGCAGCATGGGAGTGGTGGCCTTGTGCTCAATGGTAGATTGCTTGGTTGCCAAACATGTGGGTAACGACGGTTTCAGGATTGAAACTTTAGATTTTTAGGATACCCCGAAGTTGGTTAAGGCGAGGCAGTTGGCCGATGTGCTGGCCACATGACACACTCGTTCACCGTCGGCCAAAAAAACATCGTGTGCTGTACAGATGACAAGGCCCGAAAGGGTAGCTATGTAGCGAAAGGATGGCTGCCTGGTCGTGCGGTTTGTGCGCTTGACTGTCGTTCGGATTTATCGATGGTCTCGGGTTCAAACCCTGCCCGCTCCCATCCCCCGTCGTCCTGCGGGAGGTTTGGACTAGGAAGTAAGTATCTTCAACTCTGAAGGAACATCCGAAACATGTAAAATATTTTTACAAAGCTATTACATATTGGCAACAAATGATGCATAAATCTATATTATAAAGTAGAATGTGTGGTGTATGTATGTATGTATGTATGGATGTATGTTACTTATAGACATCAAAACCGCTTGACCAATCTTGATAAAACTAGGCAGGAATGTTCCTTGGGTACCAACTTAGACCGTAGTGTATGTATTGTAGCCCTAAAACAAACTTAAGACCCTCAAAAAAAAAAAAGTTGTCCGACACTATTACAGCTATAGTATTTTATGGATCTAGGCCATGTCTACAATGTTGACATGAGAAAAGATAGAAAGGATTTAGACCTAGATCTAATTTTAAGAAATACACTTTGCGCAGATAGTTTTTTACTTTGACACATGAAAAGACAAAAGAAGATCCATTGATTTCATTATAGAATAAAATTAACCTTCAATTTTGTGTTTCAAAAGCATTTTTTACATAAATTAGTTCCTGATATCTGTGACTACAGATTTCCTGACGAACATTCTTTCATTAGACAATACCGTAATGAATCGCGTACTAAAAATTAATTCGTTTAATTGTTTACTTTATAATCCCATCCCTAGATCTAAAACTCTAAGATGATAAAATTTCTCTTCGCGCAGATAGTTTTATACTCTAACACATAAACATATTAATTAAAGTCCATTCATTTCATATTTTGATCAAATAAACATTCAAATTTGGTTTTCTAAAGCTACATTGGTCTACGAAAGCTGCGAAGCCGAGTTGAGATAGGCCTAGATCTATATTCATTCATGAATCGCGTACTAAAAATTATTTCGTTAAATTGTTCACTTTATAATCCCATTCATTTAACAAAGCTATCGCTCTTTTCGTTTTTAATAGATAAGAATGTATCGACTTCGGGTAAACCCATTGTCGCAAAACTAATTTTATTTTCGTAGCGAAAGAGAAATAACGTGAAAGGATCATTAGCTAACTTTAACATACATCTAAATCCAATCCACTAGATTATTCAAAAGCATTTTTTACATAAATTAGTTCCTGATATCTGTGACTACAGATTTCCTGCCGAACATTCTTTCATTAGACAATACCAATTGGTTACACATTAACACATCTCTCTACTGAGTCTATTCCTAGGTCTAGGTCTAAAACTCTTATTGAACTCTAAGATGATAAAACTTCTTTTCGCAAAGATAGTTTTATGCTTTAACACATAACCATACTAATTATTGTCCATTCATTTCATATTTTAATCAAAGTAACATTCAAATTTGTTTTTCTAAAGCATTTTTAATACATTCGTTCGCTGTTCTCTAAAGCTGCGTAGCCGTGTTGAGAAAGGCCTATATTCATTCATCAAAAAAAGTTCACGCATGCACAGCACAGAATGAACTCTATAAAAGCCAATTTTTAACTCTATATTAGTGTAGATTTAAATCTATGTCTACCTCAAGATCTACTTTATACTTTATACACATGAACATACAAAATTTAGTCTATTTATCTCAAATTTTAATCAAATATATGTAGGCCTACAAGCAAATGTTTTAATTTGAAAAAAAAAAATGGATTTAAGTGTATTAGCTATTTTAATTTGATAGCTTCATTCACACTATTTTTACATTGACACATTCGCTTTACTTATTACATTATTATTTCGTTTAATTGTTTACAAAACAGTGACTATATCAAAAGTAATGCGCAAATAAAGACCCGCGGGTCGCGGGTAACTTATGTCTAGTAATCTATATTATAAAGTAGAATGTGAGGGGTATGTATGTATGTATGTATGTATGTATGTTACTTATAGACATCAAAACCGCTTGACCAATCTTGATAAAACTAGGCAGGAATGTTCCTTGGGTACCAACTTAGACCGTAGTGTATGTATTGTAGCCCTAAAACAAACTTAAGACCCTCAAAAAAAATAAAGTTGTCCGACTCTATTACAGCTATAGTATTTTATGGATCTAGGCCATGTCTACAATGTTGACATAAGAAAAGATAGAAAGGATTTAGACCTAGATCTAATTTTAAGAAATACACTTTGCGCAGATAGTTTTTTACTTTGACACATGAAAATACAAAAGAAGATCCATTGATTTCATTATATAATAAAATTAACCTTCAATTTTGTGTTTCAAAAGCATTTTTTACATAAATTAGTTCCGGATATCTGTGACTACAGATTTCCTGACGAACATTCTTTCATTAGACAATACCGTAATGAATCGCGTACTAAATATTATTTCGTTTAATTGTTTACTTTATAATCCCATCCCTAGATCTAAAACTCTAATCCAACTCTAAGATGATAAAACTTCTCTTAGCACAGATAGTTTTATACTTTAACACATAAATATATTAATTAAAGTCCATTCATTTCATATTTTGATCAAACCGTTGGCACAAAGTGTAGAAAATCCCCTCCCTCCAAAAAAAAAAAAATAGTTTGACATATGTATCTTTTCCTACCTCATTTTTTTCTCTAATAGATTGGTCCCATGACCTTTAACCTGTGTACGTTTATTAAATTGGAGAACCGAAAAAACTACAAGTGAACTCTGAATGTAGAGTCTACCGGGGATAGTGAACGGACATTTATTTTTTGTGTGTGGAGCATAATAATAATACAACATATTTGTTTTGTAAAGAAAGTGTAGCTGTTTTTTTTTAAACAGCATATAAACGGCATTATAAAACAAATATGGCGTCATTCTTGCTTTGAGCTGTAAATAAAGATGGTTAAAGATTGGAGATTGGAAGATGGATGGGAATATTTACCACAAATAGACAAGAAAATAAGTAGCTACAATAATATTCACATTGTAAGTAGAGAAGTGAAGCCATATCCGACCCGTAAAAACAAAGATAAACTTCAAATATCCCAATCATAATTAACCAATTAACTAATAGTACAAGAGCCACAGGTTTCTAATAAAATTGTTTCAGGTCGATTTCATTTTTTTGGTACCTTTTCGGTCATGTGGCCCGCGACACGAGTGTTTGTGATTTCATTGCTTGCTGCTCGAATTAGGTTGGACATCACTGGTATATGTAATATGTGTACCTCATTAATGGTTTTAGCACTTATAACTTCACATTTGTATTATGATTACAGCAAAGCACGGAGTCTTATTGTGACATATTGAGTTTAAAGGCACAGCGAAATAATTACTTAAAACACAGTAAGATTACAGAGGACTTAATAATCTTCTATATTGAAGTAACGTCTATAATTTATAATATAAGATATGATATAGTGTTCTTACAACTTGGTCAGATGATTATCTTCATTGCCATCACACTAGATATTTATATTAATGATCGCTCATCCGCCGGCCTCTTTCTGAAGTGATGTTATCGTCATGGCGATGGGCTTTGTTGGTGGGTTCATAACTTCCGGAAAAAATATTTTTTTTCGACATCCTGAATAGAGTAGAGCGAGTTTAACTGTGGCTTTAAACGTGTCACTAGTCCGATCATTACACACGATGTTATAACAAGTGGACGTTGTCCATTACTACGTTAAATAATGTTCATAATTCGACGAAAGGCTTTTGGTTTCGGGCTGACAGTATTAGCAGAAAAGTAAGATTATTTAGACTGACAGTATTAGTAGGGTTATCTAGTAACATAAGATTATTTGGACTGATAGTATTACCAGGGTTATTTAGAAAATTAGATTATTTTGACTGATGGTAATAGCAGTTTTTTTTTTTTTCTTTTAGAAAAGTAAGATTATTTGGACTGATAGTATTAGCAGGGTGATTTAGAAAAGTAAAACTATTTGGACTGATAGTATTAGTAGGATTATTTAGAAAAGTAAGATTATTTGGACTGATAGTAATATCAGGTGACCGAGCCTCGCTCGGATGAATAATTTGTGAAGGAAGGATATATACCCGAAGTAATTTTGGGAATATTGTTGTAATTACGAAAATGAACGATCGGGTAAATACTCAATCCAAAGAGTTGCTTTTTCGTTCTGTCAGTTCTCAATGTAATTGTACATGGCGATTTGAATAGAAAGTCCCCCCAACAGTAGGCCTATAGAAAACCACAGCTCACGTCTTAACGTTTTACATTGCTTCTTTCGCGTAAAACTATTGGGCTATTGTTGTAATTACGAAAATGAACGATCAGATAAAGACTACTAATCTGAAGAGTTGCTTTAGTGTTCTGTTAGTTCTAAATGTAATTGCACATGGCGATTAAATATAAAGTCTCTTAAGTCCTCCTATAGTCTAGACCAACCACATCTCACATCCGTCTTATAGTTTTACAATCCATCTTTTGCGTAAAACTATTGTAGGCCTACTATTATTGGCTTGGAAGAAAGTCTTTGCAGTGTTACTTCTCAGATGGTAACGTTCAGACATTTAATTATGGAATTAGTATATATTCATTATGGCTTTAGTACGAAACATCAAGTGACGCAAATCTCTACGTTATAGGGTAAAACAGGCACTTTGTGACAAAGTAAAATGGCAAATTTTTTCTTAATAGACTTAAATCATTGCATTAGTTTTCTAAAGAAACGTTTCCGTGGGGCACCTCTGTTACGCCGAAAAATATGTTCGTCCCCCATACGGGATACGTACCCTGCCCAGCCTGACTGTCGGACTATAAGAAGTTCATACCGTCTTTTGTCATCCATCCATCCATCCCAGTGGTGCTACAGCCCGTGGAGGGATATGGCCTGCTTTTACAGATCTCTCCATTCAGATCTCTCCTGGGCCTTCCGTCAACACGCCCTAACTCCAAGCTTTTTACCGAGGTTTATAATTAAATCAAAAGAGGCTGCAGCGTACGCAAACTTGTTGACCGCTAGATGGATATCATGTTTAGTGTGAGCAAGTAAGGCGCAGAGAAGCTGTGTTATGACCATTTCCTTTATTTTGGTACAGGACAGTAGACACCGAAGCATGAACACATGGTAATAACTCACCAGCAAAATAATAATAAGGCTTGTCTTCGAGTCCGAAAATCAATGAGGATTGCAGCTGTGACCTAAATATTTTGCCACAGACAGGGCAAGCATAACCATTGTCCGCGGTGATCGATTAAGATTTTCTTTTAGCGTCTGCGTCTGTCCTCGGCAGCAGATTTTAGTTTGGTCTCAAATGTGTATCCGCGTCCTTTGTATAGATGGAATTCTTTAAGTCCGACAGTTACGCAGGACAGAGCAGTATCCTGTATGGGAGACGAATCTCAGACGAACGTATGCCAAAGGCAGTCTTTTTTGGTGAGCTAAAAAGTGGTCGACGTAATACCGTAACGCTTAAAAGACCAGTTTAGGCGCAAACTTGCCTTAGCTGACATAGAAGAGAGCACAGAACGAGACAGCTGGAGGTCACCAGCAAAATAAACAACAATGTAAAAGGTATCTACACCACTCTACGCAATTAAAGAGTAAACAATTTATTAAGCACTTAAAACACAATAACTAATCATACATTGGCACATTTAATTTCATTACTTTTCTTTCATAGTTCTATAATAAATCAATCTACAGTAAGATGGTGCGCAAATGTATAATTAGTTCTAATGGTTCTTTAAAACTCGTTCTTGTTTGCAAAGAAATATTTTAGTGTACTGCGATAAGCCTAGTGACGTAAGCAGCGTTTTTCCCGTTTACGTCATGGAAAATTTTCATTCATAAAACATTCTAGCCAAAATTAATTTTTCGATAATGAGGCATTTTCAAACCGATATAACGGTCGACCTCGAGTTTTCCCGATGTGGCCAATGAGTTGAGAAATTTTTTCTCACTAATATGCACATACCTTGAAATTTTAAAGAAAATCGTTAGAGCCGTTTTTGAAATAAAATTTATATATATATATATATAAATATATATACATACATACATACATACATACAAGGATTGCTCGCTTAAGAGTATAGGATTAGAAGGTTTTTTTTTTTTTTTTAGAAAAATAAGATTATTTGGACTGGCAGTATTAGCAGGGTTATTTAGAAAAGTAAGAATTTTTGGCTGTTTTTTTACTAAGTGATTGTCCGCCCTAAGTGAGTAATAAAGGTTCCATCAACTTCTCCATAACTGTTCTAAATTTACCCCCCCCCCCCAATTAATTGTAAGGTTGCTTAAATAGTTTATATTTATTGTGTGCCTGGAAAAGGTCATTATGTTAAAAGCAGACGTGGAGTTAGGTATGATAACTCCCAGCTCGCCTCTCCTGGTCTTTTGTTAAAGCAAACATTTCCAACTTAATTGACAAAAACAACTACAGCATCAAATTTTAATTAATTCCATAATATTAAATGCAACAATTATCAAAAAGCTGCTAAAATAATGTGACGATACGAAACTTGCATGCAAAAGTTCATTTGAGTTTTTCCCAGCAAATCCTGGGAAACTTTTATTTTAACTTAAAACAATTATTTTCTTG
This sequence comes from Biomphalaria glabrata, assembly GCF_947242115.1. Classification (NCBI taxonomy): domain Eukaryota; kingdom Metazoa; phylum Mollusca; class Gastropoda; family Planorbidae; genus Biomphalaria; species Biomphalaria glabrata. Next base: position 11,363,046 of record NC_074713.1, read on the forward strand.
TCCACCCATAACTAATTTCTTGTAGGATTTATCCCCCCTCGCACAGTTTCTCACGGGACGAATCTCGACGTAAAACATTAACTAGCCTCTCAAGGGCTAACTAGTAATTTTTTGACCGCTGTACAGGTGACCAGCACACAATGGTCGCGGCACCAGCGCTACACGCAGCGGCTTAATAGCTTTTCACACCTATTCCCCCTTCCCCCCCCCCCCCGCAGAATACGCATCGCTCTAAGAATAGCGTTGCACTCGGGCTGGACAAATACATATTCGCCTTAGTCCCTACTTTTACGGTACAGGCCATAAATCGGACATGACGCCTGACATGTCCAGTACATAGATACATGTGAGAAAATCACCTAGCTATCTTCCCCACCCGTTAAACAAAATGCCCCAACTATATATATAGAGAGACCAGAGCATTCTAAGTTAGGCCCGCTAGGATTCATACAGTCTCCTCTGTTAGGAAGTTTAGTTGTGAGGTTTCAATAGGGACAAACGGGTGAGTGTAAATATTTTACTATACTTATTTTATCTTATAGGAATGTGTGAGTACACATTAGTACACAACCACGTTCCCCGTCATTACATTATGACTTTATTATGCATGTACATTGTACTATTTTATGTCAATGCTATATCTTCATATAGTATTATTAATGCCTCTATGGTTGTCTACCTTTGAAACCATAGTTATTATATTTGATTTGTTATGTTTCATCCATTCCTGTATTTTAGTGATTGATGTAAACAATAACCTTTCGTGAATCTAAGTACTGTCTAGGAACTTAGATCGCAGTGCTCTAAACTTACAGAGCCCATGTGAAATTAATCATTTCACATTTCTATTATATCCCTCATACATATTATTATGTCTCACACGCTTTGAACTTATAGTTCCTCGGATGAGTTTAATTTTGATTAATTATATCAAACCCTTATCATTGTATCTCGATCCCTAGATTTTTATTTTCATCTTATCCTTTAGTATACTATGCTCATTCTCCACATTACTATAGCTGATTACTTATCGTCGTAATCAAATTTAATGGATGAATCTTGACTAGTATCATCCTACATTGTATGATAACCCATTTACTGTGGTTATCTTACTTGTATTTTGTTTGCTATTGAGTTATACGCATGCTTTAAGATTTTATAACTAATTGTCTTAAATGCCTTATTGGGATTGATACCAATGCCTGCATCTGAATGATTGCAAGGCATTTGGGAATCCCTGCTAATTGTCTGTATTATCCCCAGCCTGGTTGCTACCCCTGGTTGCTACACACGATTGCTACACCCGACTGCTATAACTACCAGATCCCCACCCAAAGCTGTAACCGAGTGTAACCGGAGCAGACCACACCAGATACATCCCCCCCCCATTATATACCTGTTAGTAAGAAGGCATTGCCTACTGTCCTTGGCCTTAACATATTGCCCAGTGTCCACAGTGCCTTATACTGCCCAGTATCATCTGCCCAGTACCCGGCCCAAACTGTCCACTGCCCAATAGCTAATGCCTAATGCCGAAAGATTAGAGCAACCTTCGCTGCAGAAGATAAACTGGTGTTGAGTTAGCACGGCTCTCTACGAGCTAGAGATCACAGCTGAGAGATCGTCCCACAACAACTTAGTCTGCAGCACCAACCCTCTCTACTGCTAAACAGGCAGCGGCCTCACCCTAGAGCCAGCTTACCTACAGCATAGAGAGTATCCCGAGCCGACGTCCTAAGACAGAGCCGGATGACTCTTCCTTCTGAGTGCCAGTCCTACGACCGCCAGAAGACGACCCACGGGCTAGCAGCTAAGAAAAATAAGTAGCCAGACATAGGAACATTCTTCTCTTCCAATCACTCACCAATTAGCAATCCATGATGAGCAATTATGTTAGATATTAGCACCTTTATTTAGTTTCTTGATTATAATTTTTTTGATCATTAATCTTTTGTAAACTTTCATTTATTAAATTATTTTATTTATAAACGTACTGGTCTGTTCTTACTGTTAGTTGCGGTGTGCCAGTATAAAATCTTATATGTGAGCGGGATAAAATAATTTCCCCTAGACTTAAATAAACAAGCCCAAATACTAACTAATTAACATCTCGTCACATAAAAAAGCATCTAAAAAGAATATAAAATACTCAAGCTTTTATTGTGTCAAATCCATATTATCGTTAAAATATATACTTAAGTAAAAAACCTAACAACTTGAAAAACACACACACACACACGCGCGTAAGTACTGTGTTGTAGCCAGTCAACTGTCTCAGAAAATGTTTGTAATACATTTCAAACGCGAGGCGTTGAGCTCAAGTCAATTTGATTGATTCTCTAACAGGGGCTTTACCTCTTTAAGTAGTTCACGAATCAAATATTTATTGCAATCAAAGTGTTTGCTTCATCACTTCAAAAGGGAAATAATGTCATTGAATTCATTATGTTTCCTTACAAAATTAACCCTAAAGAACACACAATTCTTTATCAACAAATGTTGCTGTTTTTGTATCATCAACATAAATTCAAAATAGTGTTTTATTTGAGCACAGTCTAATTAAGTTTTTATTCCAGAAACTGTCAGTAAGGGCAGAGATCAAATGTATATTGTTCAAAGCTCTTCAGGAATGGGTTTTTCTAGGTAGTGTCATTTACTCCAGTTTACTAAGCACAATGTGCAAGTATACGATATACTTATGTATCAAAAACATCAATGAAGGTGATAGAAATAAGAAAGTTATTAAGTAGACATAAAAATGTGTGGTAGACAAGAGTTCCTAATATATAAGAAGTAGTCTCCATATAGGCACTACTGCAGCAGTAATTCACTTTATACGACATTTGAATAGCATTTTATTTTGTGATAGTATTTGTGATTTACTTATAAGGTTATACCATTACAATTTGTACATAGTAAGCAAGTAAGATACCTCTTCCTTAACCCTAACTAAATAATATAACTAAATATATAACTTGTAATGATCATTCTAAGACTTTCTTTTTCAAAAGACTACACACATAACTATATACAAGCATTTTCATTAAACCAAAATCAGCTAAATTCACATTTGGTAGCCTGGTCGTGCAGTTTGTGCGCTGGATTGTCGTTTGGATTTATCGATGGTCACAGGTTCAAACCCTGCCCGCTCCCATCCCGCGTCGTCCTACGGGAGGTTTGGACTAGGAAGTAAACTATCTTCAACTCTGAAGGAACATCCGAAACATGTCAAACAAGACAAACATATCTAACAGTATTTCCCGGAAACAGAGAGCAACACATTTTACTATCAACTCATGTATAATCAACTTTTATTATCCGGATAGCTTAACAGCTAAGACCTTTCTTTTGTACATTTCTAAATGTGTATAAGTTGACCTCGCCCTTGTCACGCTGCCCTGCCATAGAACAGTCTGTGCAGGGTGTGTCTGTAGCTTGAGTTCAGAATATAGTAGAGAATGATGTTGGCACTGGCGTTGCTGGCGTCGAAAGCAAAAGCCACGTATCCAAAGATGAAGAAGACATCTCTATATTTACCGCTAATACTAAGGCCAGGGATGGCGTAACCCAAGATGGAGAACAACAGAGTTGGAGTAAAAGTGACAATAAAAACGCTGGCCAGAACTAGCACAGTGACCACTGCCATCTTTTCTCTACGGCTTAGGAGATTGCTCTGACTAAACTTCTTCCCTGAAAGCAGTTCATTTTTCTGTTTTAACTTAAATACGAGAAGTCCAGTGAAGAAAACTACAGCGATAAAAGAACTTACCATTAATATGGAGTAAAGAAGAAAGCTTAGACCTTCAAGATAAGCTCTATCAGTTATAAAAACTATTCCCAGAAGAGTTTTATTTAAATTTGGATACACTTTCCAGTCGATGTAAACATACAAATATTCAGGGATCATGACAGCAATTACGAATAAATAGATACAGATAATTGTAATGACAGTTCGTGTCGGTGTAATAATTTCTTTGATTTGAAATGGAAACGTGATACAAAGACATCTTTCTACAGTCATAAAGACAGTAATCCAGGCAGTGATTCGGGCAAAACATGCATGAGGAAATCCTGCAGTGAGATGCTGAAATTCTGGAGGAAAAATGATCAAATCTGGGTCAGCGTTCAAATAGGGGTTCACGCAGATAGAGAACCAAGCAATGGTGATGAGGTTACACAGGTCTGAGATGGCCAGGCTGAAAAAGCTGATGTTTACAGTGGTTCTCAAGCCCTGAGTGAAGAAGACAACAATATTGATGATGTTGCCAAATATCCCAAGGGCGCTAACCGTGTTGGCGATGACGCCTACCAGAACCATGTTGATGATGTCAATAATAATTTTTGTGGAGTTACTTGTCACTGATATAGTTTCCGTGAAAGTGTCAACATCAGCCATTTTGATATACGAAATATTTATAGAACTAGTGATAATCATTTTAATCGGGGATAAATTCAGAGATATGTTTTAAGTCTTTTTAATTGTAAAGAACCAACCAAGCATCTCGTCTTTATTATGCAGGATGAACAACTGGAATCTCAATAGACTTAAATACAAAATCTGGTAAAAATGTGACACGATCTATGAAAGATTAATAACTCTTTCTGTCCAGATTCAGCAGACCCTTACGAAACGTCAAACGTTTTATTGACTAGTAGTACTTTGAAAATACAGTACACTAAATGCTTCCATTGTCCGAAGTGTACTCTAAAACCCTTGCACATTGGTCTCTTATCTTATGTATAGACTACGATGTAAAATAGCATTTGAAATTTTAAATTGTATCATTTTATTGTACACCTATCGTGTGATAATACGGGAAAAAAGTTTTCATAATCTACATCCTCGTGACATTTTATTTCAATTTTATCTATTCTATCTATAAAAAAAATATGTATAGGATGAAATTTTTAAAACAGTTTAGCCATTGCCTTTTCCATATGTTCATTGAAATCTGTGATTGTAGAGAGCGAGAGGATTATTGCAGCTAGATTTCGACCTTTATATTGGCAACGACATTTCTCTAAGTTCCAATCCTTTAAATAATCACAGAGCAACTAAAAATGAATCAATGATTACGCTTAATTAACACCTGGGGCGTGTGCAGCAGGGAGCATACAGTCTTGTTAAATATGAGAAGATTTCGTAAATAACAGAAATTAAATGTAATGATCAAAAGTTTCACACGAGCTGGCATCCAGTTCTCACCACTGAAGAAACCCAAAATGTCTCACTAAAGAATCACATGGTCTGTAATTAGACTATACCACTGATGTAGCTTAAAAACGTTTTATTTAATTATTAAGTACACATCTAAAATGATTTTTAATTGCTATAGTTATTGGTTTAATTTGCTAAAGATTTTGAGAAAGTAGTTTGCTTTGAGCAGCATTCACAAACGAATATAGATATGCAGATAAATCAAAGCAAAATGTAAACGATTGCATGAATAATAAGTTGAAGACTTAATTGGCTTTACATACCAATCAAAGAATGGGTTGTGTCTGTAGACTAAAATAGTGAGACCATTTGGTAATGAAACTCAAACCCTCGATATGATCGCCATTGCTAAGCAGGCTTGTAGGTATGTCAAACACTCGGCCATTTTTCTATCTCACTCCTCGTTCTACAAAGCGCTTTTCATTTTTAAAACAAATAGTTTTTACTTTAACAATAAAAAGTGAAACTATTGAAAATGTGCCCTCGTAGTTAGATAAGAATTAATTGGCGATTGTAAAAAAGAGTACGTGTGATAACACAAACTCTGAGGCGGATCCGATCGGATTCCGACCACGGGAAAGGAATATTTAAGTCATCTTGTTTCTCTGAATGTCATAAGTAATAATATGTGAAGGAATCGTTTTTTAATTGAATACGAACTAAACCTATTATTGATAATGATACTTCTAGACCTTTCGGCAAAACCTAACAGTAATATAATTCAGAAAAGTGATTTGGCGTTGTTTTCAACTTGAAAACAAACTGAACAACATATTATCGATAATGAAATTTCTGACATCTTGCTTAGAGCATGCTCAGAGCGCTCTAGTCCTATCTCTCTGGTGGACCAGTGGGGAAGGGTACATCTAGGAAAAGATTTATGTACTGCCTAGAGGTAGAAATTTTTAAAAGTAAAAAAAAAAAGAATTTGCTCCCACATCCTTTTGATTAATTAAGCGAGCCATACATCCATCTTATTTTTATCAGTTTATTGTTAATTTAAAATTTGTATCGAACTACCTCAGCTCACGTATCCTGTAAGTCTGTTGAACCGTTGGGGCACCTATCGACCATCTTTCTACATTCCTTTCTATCGTCTGACTTGAATAAAATATCTTACCCGAGAAAAAAAGCTGCTATTATTATTAGTTTATGTTGTCTGCCCGTCTGTCTGTCCGTTCGTCCGTCTGTCCGTCCGTCCCTTTTAGATCACAGCAACTAGAAAAGAAATTTATTTTTAATATTCTATATCATGAAATATTTTAGATCTTGCAAAGTTCTAGCGAAAGGCTACTTTTTTTTTGTTTTCTGAAAGCGAATTATTTAATTTTAAAAATTAAATATGCAATTTTTTTTTTCATAACAATACTCACATTTTTTTTTTACATTTCACGATTAATAGTGACAACAATAACAATCAGAAAGAAAAGACTATACTAATTAGGGAACTAATTTTTCTAGATATTTTTATGACATTTATACAAACTTTTTTTTCTAAAATAATAATATAGTAGTATACAAATAGTTGTAGTATTATAGTAATGAAGTATTTCTATTAAACAAGCGACTAATAACTTAAAAGAAAATGTTTCCTTTTTTTAAAAAAAACAAAAATAATGAATTTAGTTGGTACATAAGTAGAAAATGTTTTAATACAAAAGTTTATAAGCATTATTTCATATTATATGTTACTAGCAGAGTACCATAACAAACGCACAGTTCTACTTTGGTAACTTAATCAAAAGGAAATGTTTCTTCTATGAGGACTAAACTCTTCACAAAATCATCAATTCAATAACATCAGTTAGGCCAGGCTCACACTGAGCATAGCTTCATAGCAATCAGTTCAATGAATATATACGGATCTTAACAATGTAAAAATATGGACAACTTTAATATATCTTAATACGCTGCTTGATAATGTCGCAAGTCAACCTAAGAACACAATACTATCTGAAACACTTCGACTAGCAAACGTCTCTTCTTTTTGTATGGACAGTTTTTGGTTGTTAATAGTGTTTCATAGCTTCTGATATTCATGCTGAAACTATTTAAACCTACCTTTTAGCTTGAGTGGACAACTTAGGTTGCCAATTCTGAGTTTGTGTTTCTACACAAACTCTCTTTGTGACCTTGTTTTAAGTCTTTTTTGCTTGAAAATTCTATGGTGCTGTACAAAATGTATCTGGATGGAGGACAAACACTAACCAGGAGGAAGACAAAGCAAATGATGACTCATCTTTAGGGAAGGGAATAAACAGCAGACTTCGTTGGACAACCATCTAGAATGAATGTCAGAGAACAGAGGAGCAAAAGAGGATACCGGCAAAATCAAAAGGCAGACCACAAATACACTGGATTGACGATGTGGAGGCCTACAACAACTTAAGACTTCGGGAATAGGGGGAAGAAGCTGAAGAGAGATCTGAATGAAAGGATGTGTTGAAGCAGGATAGAGCCCTTTGTGGGATGTAGTGCCAACGGGATTGATGGATTTGTTGTTTTATAAGGGTTATTTTTGTTCTTTTTAGATGGCAAACAATGCCGTACTAACCGTATCTTAAGCCTTCACTAAAAAAAAATCTCATAATAGTGTTATGAAGTTTGTTTTTATTGGCTACTGAATTCTGATTGTAACCACGAGTAAGACCATCACAAAAGGTTATTACACATTGGGGTGAACGAGTGATAGGGTTCATTTGGAGTTGAAGGTACTACTGGTTTTAATATTAATTTCAAATATTTTTAGAAAAGCTTTTCTAGATTTATTCAAAGACTGCATTTTGAAATTAAGGTTTACATGTACTAACTGTATACTTATATTCAGATTTAATGGGTGGTATCTCAGACAGTGGCGTCACTTTGGTCGGTGTCTCCCGGTCTTCCTATAATACTCAGTGAAAAAAAATGACTTTCAATTAACTATCTAAGTGTATCTTTTAGTTTTGTTTACCTCTAACATCTCTTTATATTTTTTTATACGAGTTTAGTTTCTTCTGACAAAACTCAAACTGCTGAATCTAAACTTCAATGTCTGTCATGTGAAATTCTTATATTTCTATGCAAACTCTTTTAACATTCTGTGTCTGCATGGTCCTTGGCCCAATGAGTCAATAGTGACGTATATTTCAGATTTATTGTAGTGACCTAGTTTAGTTTAAAGATTGTCAGTTTTGTAAATAAATATATTGTGCATTGTTTTTAGCGACGGTAAAAGTAGTGACGTAGTCAGACAGAAGAATGTCGTTGTATAATACGGGTACATGATAGGAGAAGACTATGGCTAGGGCTTGTAGAAAGATGAATAGTGAATAGACGGCTACTTAAACTGACTGATAGAGAGATAAGACGATCATCCCAATCTGTAAATAAACATCAGTTGAACTATTCACAACTTTTATTAAGTATATTTAATTGTTGTGTCCCTTGGATTTGTTAGATTCTCTTTTAGAATAGTGAAATAGTATCAAACAGAGAACACACACATTTCAAGCCAGGACATTCTAAATGGTAAACTAACTTTTGTTTCCGCAAACTTCGCAGTGAAAGGTTTCAGTAGATTTCTTGGAACTTCTTGAAAGTTACGTTGACTTTGAAAACAGATTATTCCTTTCTTCTATCTTTCACACAACACATTATGAAACATCTTCTGAATCAACAATTTACACAGCATAATAATTACCAGAAAAAACAACACTTAGACATTCGTAATCAAAACAAACTGCAAGGTTAAAAGAACAGGATTAGTTTGTTCAGATTACTGGCAAATAAAAATATTATTCCCAGAAACTCATGTTGTTCAAAAAATACTAAAATCAACATAGCCCATTTTACTTGAAACTATACTAGTCGTTCTATGGTATGCCTAGCCCGAGTAGATTATCGTAAAGAAATTGTCTTTAAAAAACGAATTTTAAATTGGATTATTTTAATATAAAAAGATATAGAATAAAAATTGTCAAAAACAAAGCTCAATTTTAGTGTGTATATAAATAGAACTATCATTTCTAGTCTCTTCTAAAACATATTGCTCCTTACATTGGGTTAGCATTGGGTTTAACAATAGAATGCCTACATACGGAAATACCCGAAGACGTCCAGTCCATTCAAGATCAATAGTTTCTCTTTCTCCAGCCAAATTTAAATTTCTTTCGTTATTTTTTAGTTTAAAAAAATTATAACGGTCAAACTAGAGTTTTCCTAGTGTGGCCAACGAGCTAATAATTCTTTTCCAAACGATATACAGCAACTGTGAAATTTTTAGGAAAATCGTTAGAGTCGTTTTCGAGAACCACGTCCAAGTTTCATTTGTTTCTAGGATCAATGATCCTTTTGTTTCCATGAATGTGCGACCTGAATAGAGGAATTGTAAATAAAAAAACAACATCTAATAACAGAATTTACGGAAAACATAAGAAATATACATTTGTCTACACTTAAAAGCGTTTTCAAAAATTCAAGTCCCACTGTCCGGTAGAGCTTATTTCTAGCCGTTGTTTAAACCTTCCTGCCAAAGAACAATCTGTGCAGGGTGTGTCTGTAACTTGAGTTCAGAATATAGTAGAGAATGATGTTGACACTGGCGTTGCTGGCGTCGAAAGCAAAAACAACGTATCCAAAGATGAAGAAGACATCCCTATATTTACCGCTAATACTAAGGCCAGGGATGGCGTAACCCAAGATGGAGAACAACAGAGTTGGAGTAAAAGTGACAATAAAAACGCTTGCCAGAACTAGCACAGTGACCACTGCCATCTTTTCTCTACGGCTTAGGAGATTGCTCTGGCTAAACTTCTTCCCTGAAAGCAGTTCATTTTTCTGTTGTAACTTAATTACGAGAAGTCCAGTAAAGAAAACTACAGCGATAAAAGAACTTACCATTAATATGGAGTAAAGAAGAAAGCTTAGACCTTCAAGATAAGCTCTATCAGTTATAAAAACTATTCCCAGAAGAGTTTTATTTAAATTTGGATACACTTTCCAGTCGATGTAAACATACAAATATTCAGGGATCATGACAGCAATTACGAATAAATAGATACAGATAATTGTAATGACAGTTCGTTTCTGCGTAATAATTTCTTTGATTCTAAATGGAAACGTGATACAAAGACATCTTTCTACAGTCATGAAGACAGTTATCCAGGCAGTGATTCGGGCAAAGCATGCATGAGGAAATCCTGCAGTGAGATGCTGAAATTCCGGAGGAAAAATGATCAAATCTGGGTCAGCGTTCAAATAGGGGTTCACGCAGATAGAGAACCAAGCAATGGTGATGAGGTTACACAGGTCTGAGATGGCCAGGCTGAAAAAGCTGATGTTTACAGTGGTTCTCAAGCCCTGTGTGAAGAAGACAACAATATTGATGATGTTGCCAAATATCCCAAGGGCGCTAACCGTGTTGGCGATGACGCCTACCAGAACCATGTTGATGATGTCAATAATCATTTTTGTGGAGTTACTTGTCACTGATATAGTTTCTCTGAAAGTGTCAACATCACCCATTTTGGTATAAGATACGTTCAGTGAAACTGAGGTCATCATTTTATTAAGGATGTAATTCAGAACAGAGTTTTTATCTATAAGAAAATACCAGACATCGTTTCTATGCAAAGCAAACATAGACGCAATTAGAGAACTATCCGAAAATGAGAGATTTATGAAAATACTACTTGCTGTAGAATACAGAAACTGTCCAGATTGAGCAGTCCGTTATCAATCGTAATGAATCGGTACTCTAAAATTCTTTTCTTCTGTCTAGCAAATGATGTAAAGTATAACTACAATATATCATACAGCTATTATGTCATTCTGAGATGGACTAGTGGCAATCAATATTTACATTTCCTTGTATTGTAATTATAATCTATCTATATAAATTTACATAAAGGATGTTATTTTTTTATAACAGATTTGTCATTTCCGTATCTTCTCAAAAATCAGTAACTTGAAATAAATAATTGCAGTTAGATTTCGATCTTCAGAGTGTCAACGACCGATGTAACCCCCACTACTTTCATAATCACAGAGGAACTACAAATTAACAAATCACTACAATTAATTAACACCACGTACAGTCAGAGCGTGTAGTGTAATTAAACAGAATCAAAGTGTCACTGTAAAGTTTCCATGTCACCTGCCACGAGGCAGAACAAAAAAAGTAAAGTGTTATTATACAAAAAACTTGGATTGGAATATTATTCTTGAAAACTGTAAATTAGAGTTGTAATTGCTTTAATTATCCTGTTATAGTTTCAGTATGTTATCCGAACTTAGTTTTATTTTGAGCACCATGTTATATTCAGCATTCCTAAATGAGTGAATGGTAAACAGATGTCTGAATAAATCAAAGAAACGATTGCATGGATAATCAATTTTTAGTTCAATAATTTATGTGCTCTTATATAATGATAGATTGCTACAACAGATTAAAACAGTGTGCGTATGGCTGGCAACTAGATTTGACTTATACCTAATTCACGACAAGTAACATTTTCATTTTTGCTGGTTTCGTCTATATGTGTTGTCAAACATGCGGCATTCGGTCACCTTCCGGCCTCGGCTCTCTTCGTTCATCAACTAATAGTAATGTTGTAATGAAGAAAACAAAATTAATGCCATCGATCCGATAAAGTAATTTGTTGATTAATTTTAAAAGAAAATGAATGTACACAGTTTTGCCAAATGAAATTCTAACCAAACATTTTGTAAGGAAATCAGCGTCTTAGTATTTCAGTTTCAAATGGTTGAACTCTTTCTCTCCGTAATTATTTGTCCACGTTTCGACGGAATTCTTCATTTTGCTCATGCTTATTTCACTCCCCTGTTATGATCAAGATTCAATCGCTTGGTCTTTGTTATCATGAAATGTTGTATTTGGTATAGAATTCAAGGAGACTGCATGCTATTTTTATATAACACAAAATAAAGTTTATAAAATTATACATTTAATTTAATGAGGTCGAATCAACGTTGGTATCGTCAATTAGGAGAGAAAGAGTTAAGATTTCATGACAATATAACTTTCAGGATCCATGCAGCAACATTTGGCAGCCTCAGAGCCTTTGTAAGAGAGATAGTGTCAAGACTAAGACTAAGACTAAGACTGCTTTATTGATCGTTGTGGAAATTTGTTGTGATTACAAGGACTCCTATCATAAAGACGAAACAAGAGAAACATTCACATAAATAGAACAGACACAACATAAAGAGCTCATTGAGCGACTACGCGCAGACATCTTGATCCTTTTCCTGTTTCCTGATCAACGTAGAAATATTTATTGTTGATGTTTTTGTTATCATTGAAGCTTGCGTACATTTTAAATTGTAACAAAATATACAAAATATGTTTAACAAATATAGCAAAATATAGTAAATAACAGCCCACTTTCTGTCATGCATATCAGTACTTCATCTCTCTTGTGCAAAGTTTCAACTTGATCTGAGAATGGGAAGGATGAATAACGTGTACAAGATTTATACTAAACAGCAAATGTGAGTTTGGTATTAGCTTTGTAAAATATGGCGGATTAAAATGTCACTAAATTTAAAATAAAACTCCCAACACTATTTTGTATAAATATTAAATCAATTTTTTTTTTGGCCGAGGAGCCTCAAATTGAATTTTATATTTCTGAAGAACAAAGACAAGGACTAAGGATAATTATTTTACATCAATCAATAATTTTTAATAGATCAAGACTAACACTACCAAATTTGTGCAATCGGAAATATTGGTATATGTGTTTAGCGCAGCTTTCATGCTTATTGGACGATGGCGATTTGGCCTACCAGAACCACGTTTATGATGTAATATTTGTTCAGTCACTAGCAACTGATAGAGTGTCAGTTCAATTGTTATTATCAAACAGTTTAATATAGGAGATATTAAAAGAAAAAGAGAAGCCATTTTAAGAACTAAGAATTGCAAGGACGTGTACATTTGTAAATCAAATGTTTGTTTGTTAGACATGTTTTGGATGCTCCTTCAGAGTTGAAGACAATTTACTTCCTAGTCCCAATGTCCAGCAGGACGAAAGGGTATGGCAGCAGGCAGGGTGTGAACACGGTACCATGGAGAAGTCCGAACGACTGTCCAGCGCGCATATCGCACGACCATGAAGCCACTCTATGTATGTTAGCCTAATGATAAAAAAGGCATTCCATCTTATATAAGCTTCACTTGAGAACGCACTTAAATTTGGCACATTCCTAATTTTTTTGTACTGCAGTTTGAATTTTAAAAAATTATAATTGTGTTTTTTTTTACCAGAATGGGCGGGCGATAGTTAAAAGCTAAGAACAAACATGATATGTTGGTTTAAAATGTTTAACAAATAAATAGATATATTCCAGACGCTAGAAAAAATTCTTCTTCCCTAGTGCAACTAGAGATTGGAATGGGTTGCCTGAATTAGCCAGGAAAACTAACGACTTAGCTGAGTTTAGGTCATTGAAGAACATGCATGATTAGATTGACACATGAAATGCGTAGGACATAATTGTCTTCTTTTTTTAAGTAACGTCTGTAAACTATAAGATAAGATAAGATAATTAGATTGAGCATGTCGTTAAAATGTAAATCAACCATTAGTTCTGTACTGTCCTTCGTTCAAATTCATCAGAAATACCTGCCTGAGCAAATCCTAAATTGCAGCAAAGTTTTTCTGAGATAAAAAGTAGAACAGCTGCCTGGTCGTGAGGTTTGCGCGCTGGATTGTGGTTCGGATTTATCGATGGTTGAGGGTTCACATCTTGCCCGCTCCCATCCCCCGTCGTCCTGCGGGAGGTTTGGACAAGGAAGTAAACTATCTTCAACTCTGAAGGGACATCCGAAACATGTAAAACATTTTACAAACAAACAAACAGTAATGAAGCTCTACTCTCTTAAGCTACAAACTCAGCATAGAAAGTATTTGAATAGGATGAGTAGTCTTATCTATAGTGTCCATTTGTATGAACTGACTAGTTTAGAGAGGTCACAATGGATTCCATCGGCGGAGTGTCCAGCACCGGTGAAAGGTTCGAGAGTTTCTTTTAATCATTGACTTATCACTGTCAAACTATCTCTTGGATATCATTACCTCCCTTTATCCTCTCGCGCTTGCCAGGAAGGTGTCGCGGGACGGAAGTAGTTTGGTCGCCATCATGAGATGTAATTAACACGTGTAGTAGAGGCTCTCCGGTGCACTTAGAACAAAGTAAATGTGAAAGTTGATTAACTAACACGGACGACTTGTGGTCATTAAAATGAGTAACGAAAAAAAGGGACCTTCCGCATTGTTCTTCAATATTCTGTTACAAACTAATGCAATAATTCTGCTCTGGAACCGACGCTTATGTTGTGTATCAGCGCACTGTTCAGCTTCGGATATGAACAGAATGTTTTAATAGCTGAGCAAGAGAGACTAATGAGATTTAAGCCGTGGTCTGTGTTGAATACAAGGTAGAAATGAAATACACATATGTGGAAACACCAATTCAAAATCGGCCCCCGAAGTGGTCCACACAGGCGGGTAAAAAGGCAGGTTTCAATATTTTCAGAAAGAATATCAGAATGAAATTCTATCAAAGACAAATGACAGAGAAGAATGGATAAAGAAGGTTGACAGATCTTGTGTGGTGCCCCAGCGGTCCAGCAGACCTAGGGATAGGTGAAAGTGAATGTGAAGTTAGATGTGAACCTGGCTTAACTGATGTCTTATAATAATTGATCTAATTTTTTGTTAGGGTCAATCTCTTATTCCTCAAGAAAAAATAAACATTTCCGTAAAAAAATTACTTTAGTTAAAGTGTTCTAAAGATGCTGTGCAGAACAGCAGTTCACGCGATAATATATAAAAAAACTACTTATTAATTGTTGTTTTAAATTATGCTCGTACCCACTGAAGCTTCTATGTGTAATGTGTTTATGTTGTCCACTTGTCTTTGTGAGAGATAAACAATTAGATAGAGCCATCGTTTGTCTAATACATGCCTAACGGCTGTCTGTGTCGGCTCTATCGAAGTTGTTAGTGAACGGATGCTGCGAGGGTGGGGGAGGGGCTAGCTGGGGCTTGTGACCTTGTGACCTTTGACCACTGGGGTGGTAATTTGCATAGGGGCGAAATGACTCTGGATCAGAAGAATGTTTTTTTAGGACATTCCGATGGTCTAGAGGTTAGTTTCGCTTGGTGCGTAATCGGTAGGCGGTGGTGTCGAATCCGGAGTCACAGGTTCGGACCTCGGTCGGCGCATGCCATTATTTTCATAGCATAATTCACTACTTTCTCTCTTAAAAACTTGGTCCCTCGTGCTGTTATTCATTTATGTTTAATATATGTATGTATCATTTGTTTCAGTACCTCGCTTCAACTCTATGTTTAAATTATGTCTGTTTTTAATTTGTATTTTATGCATACTAATAGACTTTTTGTCTTAAAAAAAAGTATTTTTTTTTGTGTGTAAATGTAGTAGTTAGTATAACAGAACTTACTTAACTTAGCAATACATTGTAAAAAAAATATTTTTTTTATTCATGCAAAGCATGCATGAGGAAATCCTGCAGTGAGAAGCTGAAATTCCGGAGGAAAAATGATCAAATCTGGGTCAGCGTTCAAATAGGGGTTCACGCAGATAGAGAACCAAGCAATGGTGATGAGGTTACACAGGTCTGAGATGGCCAGGCTGAAAAATGTTAGGATAATATTAAAATGAGGTGGGGAGGTTCTGACAAAATTCAGGGGGGGGGGAGGGGAGGGGATAAACGAGATACTAAATTCAATGGCCAAAATTGAGTGTGCTTGGGAGGGCGTTTTGATGCAAATCGTTTCGGTTAAATGTAACATAGTATAGAATTCACAGGAGAAAAAGGGGGTTGTTGAAATGTGGGCAGTCTTAGGATAGGATTGTGTTGATAGTTTGTCGTTTTAAATTTCTCACAAACACACGAGATGATGGACCCACCCATTGTTTCAATATTGTTATGTAATAGTTAAAGTATTCGAATGTATGTAAAAATAGAGTCCCTTAAAGTGAACAATGTCACGTCGTCACATTATGAATAGATTTGAGACAGTGAATGTTCGATAGATTGCAATATAAACACACATTAGCAGAGTGCGAGAAGCAAAATTATATTGATGAGAGAGAGAGAGAGAGAGAGAGAGAGAGAGAGAGAGAGAGAGAGAGAGAGAGAGAGAGAGAAGATAATGAAGGAACAAAAAACAACAATTGTGTCTGTTGAGGTTTAAACCTCAATGACTTCATAGGGAGGGCGTCACTTCCAGGAAGTCTTCAATGTACTTAAATAATTTAGCATAACATTTCAGAGGACTATTAAAATGGACCTTGAAATTGAAAGTAAAAAAAAAAACAAGGTTACAAGGACAGTTTGTGTAGAAACTCGAAATTGGCTCCCGAAGTGGTCCGCTCAGGTCGATAAAAAGACAGGTCTCAATACTTTCAGAAAGAATATCAGAAACTATGAACTACAACCCTATCAACAACTACAACCCTATCAACAACTACAACCCTATCAACAACTACAACCCTATCAACAACTACAACCCTATCAACAACTACAACCCTATCAACAACTACAACCTTATCTCCGTCGATACAAAAAGAAGAGACGCGCTGGTGTTGAACGTGTTGCCAATGTTAGTTCGACTAACGACTTGGTACCACACGGTACGGAGATGTATTATTGATGTTATTATAATAATTACATTGTTAATATTCATATGTATTCAAATAATGCAATGAACTTATAGCCCAACTGATGTTATTGATGTTATTAGTTCTCATTCAAAGATTCAACAAATAAACTTTTCCCTTTTCGATTCTTAATGAAGTGCTATATAGTAGCATATATCAGCACCTAGTTTCATAAAAGAAAGTGCTATACGCTTGATTTATTGGATTGAAAGGAAAGTATATAATGTATAAATCAGGAAGAGCTAATGAATAAAGATGTTTGTGTGTAGTCGCTGAATGAACTCCTTATGTTTTGTCTGTTCTATTTATGTGTATGTTTCAGTTGTGTTGTCTTGACATGAGAAAACAGTCCTTGTAATCACAACAAGTTTCCATAAGGATCAATAAAGCAGTCTTAGTCTTAGTCTATAACTATCTATTTTGATAAGTAAAGTAATATCAAACAATGTGTTTATATATCAAGCCATTAAAAATATTTTGACTTTTCAATGCTACTTAGGAACAAAAAATAATAAATTTATATACATTTTGGTAATGAAATGACCTTGTCGATGTTATAATACGTGGTTACCAACAATGAGGTTAACCTCACTACTTAGCAACAAGGCAAAGTGAGAAAAAAACTTACTTTTTAAAATATTTAGTTAATGAGTTGTTTTTTAATATAATAGTTTGTGGCTAGTTATCGCATCATTTATAAATCTGAGCGTTCTTCGTTTAAGAACTAACCTTCCTTAAAACCTTTGTGTCTACACCTTATCTAGGCAAATACTTTTCTTTTCAACATTGGAACACAGACTTAAATAAAATAATATAATGTTTAGCTTGCGTTGAAAACAAAAACAAAAAAAATCGAATTCCTCCCTGTTCAATGGAGCTGAGGAATGAAATCTGAACCAGCCAGCTCCCTGAGATGTGTCCGCATGAGGAGGACTGTCCCGGAGGAGATTTCAGGTTTCTATGAACGTCTGACGGCGCATTCTCTTTTAGTTTTCTATGAAACAGAACGTATTGTCTAAACACAATCAAATGTTGTTATATAAGTTTTTGTTTACACAAGAAAACTAATCTATATATTGTGTTGTTTTTATCATTCAACATATAGTCAAACAAAAATATGATGGTATTTAAAAAAAAATTGTTAATATTAATTAATAGATCTTAAATTCAACACTTATTTTGTTTTAACATTTTTTTTTTGTTTCTTTTCCTTTCAACTATTGCATTTTCTTCTCCGTGTATTGTTTTAAATATATATATATATATTTAGCCATAAACGAATTTCTGTTAGCGTCAGTTTAGTTTCAGTGTTGTTAAAAATAAATAACTTTATTTCTTTACATCACTTCAAATGCTGGTCTACTTAAAGTTTGTTCTTAAATTATTGTCAGAAGCATTTTGTTTCTCAGAGAAAATTCTTAAGTTCTGCATTTCAGAAAAAAATTCACTTTCTCCGTTTGTGCCTTTGAGATTTGATTGCGTCTCTAAAGTCTTCAGATTGCATCCTCGTTCTATGAGTCTGCTTTTGATATTGCATCCACTTTCTTCCTAAGACAACACGAAAGAAGTTCATGAAATGTTTGTCTGTACTTTGAACTCATCGTGTAGTAAGATATAATAGTAACACTGGAGTTGAGTGTGTCAAAAATAAAACAGAAGGCAGCGGAGACCAGAAAAAGGTTTCTCTGCCTTCCAGTGATGCTAAACTCTGGGACTATAAATACCCCCGTGAAAAAGGCCACCGTCGGGCTAAAGTTGATGATCAGAACGCTCGCTATGAGGATGACTGTCTTCATGGTGGACCTGTCTCGCCTGGAGATGGTCTCCGACTGGGCACTGTCGAAAGTAGACTTTTGCCTCCACTGAGACTTCTGATTTAGCTTAACTACCAGCACAGTAGTGAAGATGATGACCGCTACGAAAGAGACAAACATGAGTATAGCATAAAGCAGGAAGCTAAGACCGTCCACTTTGTACCTATCAGACGTAAACACCAGGCCGTATAAAGTTTTATTTAAGAAAGGGAAGTACTTCAGACCAACGTACGCTGTAGCGTATTCCGGCAGCAGTGGCAACATTACAACGAAGTAGATTGCGACCAGGATAATTAGAGTCCTCCTTGGAGTCAGGATCTGTTTGACCTTCAAAGGAGCGGTGATGCAGAGACATCTTTCAAACGTGATATACGCCGTGACCCAGGCGGTGATTCTCGCGAAGCAGCCGTGTGGTACTCCGGCGCTAAGGTGCTGGACATCAGGAGGAAAGAAGATTACATCGGAATATATAAAAAGAGGGTTGAAGCTGATGCAGTACCACTCGATGGTCAATAAGCATAAAAGGTCAGAAATAGCCAGGCCCATGAATCCGATGTTGACCGTGTTGTTCAGACCCTGACGAACAAAAACAATTACGTTAATGATATTAGCGCATAGTCCAAAGAGTCCAATGGCACTGCTTATGAAAACTAGAGTAACAATCTCGTAAATCTCTCTTTCCTCATCGGTTATCAGTGGAGAAATGTCTTCCACTGGTTTGGAATCCACTCCTGTGATCACATCAATACTACTATTCATATCCATAGTTGATGTCTTTTTTTTTTTCATTGCATTTTTACAAAAATAATAATTTATTTACCGGTGAGTCTCTTAGAAAAATGTACGACACCTTGAGTGACTAAATGACATAGCCAAATGACATATTTCAGTGACATAGCCAAATGACATATTTCAGTGACATAGCCAAATGACATATTTCAGTGACATAGCCAAATTATATATTTCAGTGACATAGCCAAATGATATATTTCAGTGACATAGCCAAATGACATATTTCAGTGACATAGCCAAATGACATATTTCAGTGACATAGCCAAATGACATATTTCAGTGACATAGCCAAATGACATATTTCAGTGACATAGCCCAATGATATATTTCAGTGACATAGCCAAATGACATATTTCAGTGACATAGCCAAATGACATATTTCAGTGACATAGCCAAATGACATATTTCAGTGACATAGCCAAATGACATATTTCAGTGACATAGCCCAATGACACAGCACATAAAAAGGACTCATGCAATCACGGTCTGTTTATAGAGCTTAGCATCCCACAGATAACTGTGCCTCGCTAATTTAGCTGAGGATGATGTGGAACCAAGCTTGAAAATGTGAACTGACTTTTGTTTCATAGAGTATTTACACTAGTTACAGTTCTAAAGAAATAGGTTAATGAATATGTAGACAGTTATAACATGAGCCTGGAAATAAGCTGTGTATAAATAGAAATACACTATGATGAAGATAGGCATTTAACTAGATCTATTTAGCATGTCTGTGGAGCTTTTTACAGTCAATGCCTGTACATGTATGCCAGTCAATTCTTGCCTGAGCTCCAGTCAAATTATTTATATGTGTTCCATTGTATTCCTATATATGTATTTCAGTCTAATCTTGTGTTGTTGTTTGGTCCCTTTCAACTCCAACGCAGGACTAAGTGTTTCATCTGCTGGTCTATATACAGTTCTGTCTGAGGCTCCACTGACTGATGCTTCACCTTATAGCGAAGACCATTAATGACACTATCGATGACAGTTGAAAATCTCGAATTTTTGGTCACGTGTTGTTATGGTAGCGACTTTCCAGATCACTAACTGCTAATTTCGGCAGACGATATGTCGTAACTATTCGCTCCAGATAATTTCACTGAATCGATGTTATCCTGCTAAGCCAATACGTACGTATAGATTACTAATGCAAAGTCAATCCATGTTTTAACTATTTGTGATTACTGATACGTTATAGATCTGTCAATTATATCTTCTGACATCAAGATTTCTTTAAGTCAACCTGCTCCATTACCTCTTAATTTAGCCTTAAGAAATTTCAGAAACATGTCTTGATCATTCAAAAATCGTCAAAAAGAATTATATCCGGTACATTAAATGTGAATTGATAGTGGTTACTATTTCAATGCTTCTACTAAACTAAGTAATTTTTCGGACGAAAGAAATTGCTGTTTTGAAAAAAAATTGTTCATTAACTTAGACATTATCTCCCTTGGGGGAATCATTGATTAGTGTGAGAGTGCAGTGACATTGATGCAGAAGAAAATAGACCTAGTTCATTTTTGTTTTGGAAATAAATATTTGTGTCTATAACGTTAGCGATATTGACACTAGAAAAGCTCCAAATCTTAAGTTGTATCTAGTCAGATAATCGAAGACGTTTTTGATATCATAGAAGTCCACGCTTGAAATACTCTATTAAATATTTGCTGGCTGTAGTTATATAGTTCTGAAATACGTTTATTCAATACAACAAGTTATTCAACAGTATACATCTTTTTTTTTCACCTTTTTGTCTGGTGCTTCCGAAATGTACACTTTCTTTCAATGTAATTAATGCTATTTTTTTAGTAGTTTCTTGCCATTTAAATTATGGAAAATTTTAATTAGATCTACTTGGCATTGCAGAGTTTTTGAGATGTAGGGTGTGTTATGCATTTAGTGAACGACTTGCTTTGGTAAATAAATTGTTCTTAGACACAATATGCATGGGCCTAGACTCGTCGAGATCTCAAAGATGCCTGTAGAGAAATTTGTTTAACAGAACAAGTTGAGACTAAACAAAAGCTGTGATGTGGGTTCAAAATTACTGTAGTGACCACTCTTTATACACTGCTGGCCACAACGTAAGACAATGACAACATTGACCTGTCTGTCCGTACAGCAAGCCTGCTTCTCACGCTTCGTTTTCTTCGTTGGGGCATTTCCAGTCCTGAAACCTGACAGGTGTAACTCTTGTAAGGGCAAGCTGGAGACCGGTGAGTGCTGCCCCTGGACAAGATACTGTCTACCAATAATTATATGTTTCGTCGCCTTTGTGAGAGGCCTGAACAGTTGGTTTGTTGTGGGGGTATGTATCTTAACACAAACCAGAGGTGGAATGGTTTAAGACTTTAATGTTAAATGAAAATAACTATTGAATCGTAGTTTCGATACAATTTAAACTGGAATGGAACCTGGGACCTCAGTAAAAACACACCCAATCTCCAGCATCTCTTGCTAGTTGTTTTTTAATGGCTTCCCACGAGGAACGCAAAGGAAAGATGATGATGATTATTATTTCTACTGTCAAATCCATCTTATTGGCCGTGAAACATCACGTGACAGGATGCAAATAATTTCAATTAAAACTAACTACCTGATTTAACGTTTAATGGAAAGGCTTTTAAATTAAGTTTTTTTAAAGAATTTATTGTGGTTCCATTATTCAAACATATGCACAGCTGAGTTTAATGTTTCTTCATTTCTGAAGATATTATCCTATTAATTTTTTTAGCGATATTATCTTAGATATAATCTAATTCTATGAAAACACTTATTTGATAATTAAATAAGAATAAAAGTTAAGCCAATGATATTATATTTTTAAAAAATGTGTATTGATATTATAACTAGCCTCTAATTGAATAAATGTATTTGTCAGCTAATTTAATTTCTCATGTAATTAGTTTCCATTAATAAAGATCAATGAACCGTAAGTGACTCAAATTGCAGATTTTTTTACAGTGATTCAAAGTTTGTATTGTGATAATCTTTTAGAAATTATTCTAAGTGGTTGAAAATTTCACAAAAAAGCAGCTTATAAGACTGAAGTATGTTTACATAGACTAAGAAAAGGATAATTTCTAGATAAGTTCTAATGTAACGCACACGGTAGTGTAAAAGCTTTAATGGTTAACTAAATAGTCTCCAGATGGATGTGAACTCGAGCCCCACAGATAAACGTTCATAGTTCTCTATTTAGTTTAATGATAAACATAAAATGTAATAAAGTATCACTTTCAGAGGCAGAGGATGTTAAGTTCATCTATGGCCTATTGTTAACGATGGTGGTCATGTGACAAGCGAAACGACTAACCGCCTTTACTTTTCATCGAATGTCAGGTATCCATTAACTAAGTAGGGTGAACTCAGAGGGGAACCTAAATTTCCCGAAATACCAAATGTCAGTCCTCACCGAGATTCGAACTGAAGAAGCGGTGTACCTCTCAGCCACCAGGGCACTATTTAAAAAGTAAAACACAGGCCGCTTTTATTTTGCTGAGCCTCAAGTGGCAGAGACTGTGTAAGTCTCATCGCATTGATGCACCATGTTGAGAACACTCTGTCAACACGGACAAGGAAAGCAGCAGTTCGTGGCACAGTTTCCCTGTTTCCTTACAGAGCTAACGCGCCTTGCGTACCAGTTCCTTTTTCACTCAAAAGGCCATTTTAGGGGTGTAGTATGGCGCACTCGTAAAGCAGGTGGTTTAATGTTTCTTTGTCTTGCTGGCAGTGTCTACAACGTGAATCCAAGTTAACTTTAAATTTAGCAAAATAAGCTCCGAATGGACAGTGTCCCGTTCTGTACCTAGCCATTGTCACCTGTTCTTCCCTGTTTAATTGCCACCATTCGTCCGATTCAGAGGATCCTTTCATGTTTTCCCAGAGCTCCCTGCCTGTGTTTCCGTTTTCCCAATTCCGGTGCCACTTTTGTCTCATCCATTTGTCTACAATTGCCTGAGTCTGCTCAAATATCTGTAGCTCCTCCACTGGGTCCAGTTTGGTGCTGAGCCTACTCAAACGTCCGTGGCTCCTCCACTGGGTTCAGTTTGGTGCTGAGCCAGCTCAAATGTCCGTGGCTCCTCCACTGGGTTCAGTTTGGTGCTGAGCCTGCTCAAACGTCCGTGGCTCCTCCACTGGGTTCAGTTTGGTGCTGAGCCTGCTCAAATGTCCGTGGCTCCTCCACAGGGTCCAGTTTGGTGCTGAGCCTGCTCAAATGTCCGTGGCTCCTCCACAGGGTCCAGTTTGGTGCTGAGCCTGCTCAAACGTCCGTGGCTCCTCCACTGGGTCCAGTCTGGTGCCGAACTTGTTAAGTAAGTCAGTCCTTACGTTTTCTTCAGTACCAAATTGCCCTGGTATGTACTGTAATGTCGTCTGAACACTGTGTTCTTATTGAAGGCGTCCCGCGCACGCCAATGTTTTTGCCAGTGGTTCCGGTAGTGTTCCAGCAGAGTTTTCAGTGGCTTGTAGGCATGACAATGAGTCTGTGAATAGCACAATAGGACTGGGTTGTGTGGATTTCTCGTTTAGTCATTCTTCAATGTACTCTATTGCATTTTGAATTGCTACCATATCTGCTAAGTAGTTACTCAAGTGTTGAAGTTACTTTCTAGTTGTTGACTCGTGAGGCATGAACTAGAAACACATAGAGAGTCCTAGGATTAATTCACTCATTTCAAAGTAACATTGTCTGCTACTTGCTTTAGTTATCAGCTCAACGGAGGGGGGGGGGGGGTTAAAGTAAAAATGTTCCCCTTACAGACCCCTTTAGAGGTCATCTGTTTCTTTGGCCCACTGTTAACTTTACTCATCCCTAATAATGTCAGGTACCTATTAGTGCTGAGTGGATTCCAGACTACGCCATGATTCGAATCTGGGACCCAGATTCCCCTAGGTTTGTAAGCCAAGCGCTTTACGACTCAGCCATCTCGCCTCCACCGGAGGGGGGGGGGATATATCGTTGTTCTGTCGACCTCCGGCAAAATCATTAAAACCTGCATCTAGTAAACCCAGGATTCGAACTTAGATCCTCAGGTCTTAAGTTAAACGCCTCATGCCTAAATGTCTTTGACTCTCGTAAGTCGTAGAGCCTTTAGCAAGTAATTTCTAACATCTTATTTTCAGCGGGCCTCTCGCTTTCAGTACGTTTAAGTTACCCTTTCATTGAAAGTAATGTCTTTTATTATTGTGTCACATTTATTTTGTCTATTGTTTAGTGAACTGAAACAGGCTTAGAGCAAAATTCAAAATGTAGTAAAATATTAAATTGCTGTAGTGATGAGACATAGCTTACGGTTTTAGAGTAATTGTCTGAAGTTTCCACCAATTTAACATCTACTCAAGGTTCAATTATCATACGATTATTTCCATACATAGAACGTATTTGGTTCATCCGGTGTACAGATTACGGAAAGATTTCTAAAAAAAAACAACATATTATAATTTTGTGAACTCTTAGTTCTGTGGAACCAATTGAAAGATCACAGTATAGAAATATCAGACAACTGTGGATAGCCTTGGATATTGAAATCTCCAATATTTAAAAATGATATAAGACTTACAATATGAGTAAAGTACACCTTTTAGACCTATAGCGCAGATGGTTTAAAGGTAATCTGTTTATATGGCCGATGGTTAACGAGGGTGGCATGTGGCCAGCACAACGACCAACCACCTTGACTCCCCGACTCTTGGGTATATTAAAATTTAAAATTTGTGAAGGGATTCGAACCTGAGACTTACACCACAAAACTCTTTTACTTTTCCCAACTAACTCATTAGTGTTGGGCATCCTAAAAAAAAGCCAATCTTCACCAAGATTCAAAACCGAAACCCCCTCGGTTTGGAAGCCAAGTGCTTCACCATTCAATGACTACGCCCCCCTTATTGTATGACTAACTAGCTCCAATAAAAATGATTACAAATGAACACATTGTGTGTGCTATGGACGTGTCGGTGTACACGTCAGGAAACAAAGTGAAAGTTAAGAGAAAGTGCAATATACTTTAGACCAGTGATGCCCAACCTTTTTTGGCCGGCGGGCAATTTTAATTTCCGACACTCGTGTCGCGGGCCACATCATCGAATAGATTTTAAAAAATGAAATAGAGAATAGACCATTTTAAATAGTTTTATTAGAAACATGTAGCACTACTAGGCCTGGTTTGTCTACTCAATGAAGTGCTTGTAAACATTGTGATCGTCCTTAACACTTAATTTCGGAAATTTGAAATGTTTTATCAGGCAACACGGCAAAGAAATAAATTGTCTGAATCGCTCTTAATTTCTCAAGCACTAATGTCTGGCTTTGTAAGTCAATTAGTTCCAGTTGCAGATCTGTCGGAGCAATGCTCAGTGGCAATAGAAAACATTTCAAAATCTGCTGCTCTGTCATTTAGTTTTGAATGGAAATGTGTACCCATATCGTCCACTCGTTTTGCAATGTTTTAACTGCGTTTTTCCCCTGGACCAATTCTCTTACATCTGCTACAAATTAGTTTTTTACGCTTCATTCCTCATAATTTGAGCAACTCTGTAGCTTGCCCTAACTGTGGACTCATTTTCTTGTTTCCTTTTTTTATCTTATATCGCTCAACTCACTCAAGCAGGCATAACTTTGCGATTTTTTATTTGCACTCAAACCATCAATGCCTCCATATTTTAAAAAATGTTTTGTTTTACAAATGACTTTTTGTTATATTTTTTAAAAAAAAAAAGCCACATTTCTGTGCATATCATGTTAGCTTATTTTCCTGTTCCACAAAAGCAAAGTTGTGTCCATTTTTACCGGAAGTTTCTACATTCAGAATGCATTTTTTGTTTTTAATTATCTCCCATTTCATGAACGCACAAATATTAAATGGTACATACCATTCCCATTGATATCAAAAGAACATTACCGGAAAATGATGCAAAACTGATGACCTGTGTTAAACAAAACATTTTTAGAACACGACTAGCTCAAGACAGCAGCGGAATTATCCAAGAACCTAAAACAACTGTCAACTGACAACTGACAACACTTGTCACCGAAAAATTAAACGTCGTGTTCATTAAAAAAAATATAATGAAAATTAGAATACCATGGATTTGAATGAAATCCATCCAAGAAAAAGTGAGAGTCCTAACGTATCAAAAATACATTTTTCAGCCTTTAATAAAAAACATTTCTTCACTATACATATGTTTAGGCGGGCCGGATGGAGCCAGATCCGGCCCGCGGGCCGTAGTTTGGGCACCACTGCTTTAGACTATAAAGTCATATCATTTGTTACCATTTTGTATGCGCAGTAAATGATTAAAATGAGGTTGATATTATTAGTTTTAAAAGACAATAGGAAACCTCAAGACATACTTTTTTGACCAGGAATGTGATATAATTGTGTAATCCTTTTTTTTTTTTAAGTTTTACAAATATTGGCAGCACAATAGTTATTTATCTAATATTGTACACAGTCTCTTCCAAGATAGAAGTATTTGTTGTACAAGTTTAATTATTTCCCTAAGCAGCGTTTCTATTGCTAACGTAGAGCGATGGCTAGTTACTGGAGACAGAAATACGGGAACACTGGGTTTGAGAATCCCTGGAATAAATCGTGTCCGACGGTCCTAGTTATGGTAACTAGAAGCGTTTACATTTGTCAGAATTTTTCTTGGCTGCTTTTTATCTTTTTTCAGCCTTCCCCCCAGCCCAGAGCCTGGTCAATAAAGCGATAAGACAGCTTCGACTGACCAAGGCCAAACGTCCCCATTAACCACTCTCCCCGTGTCAGCTCTGGCCACTAAAACGGCCATTTCATCAAAATGAATTATAAATAGAGCCAATAAGAATGTACAAAGCAAATGAGGCTTATACCGATTTAGCAGCTTACAACATGGGTACATAGACTGTCTTTAAATAGAACCACAGTCCAGACTAGACATGAAAGCAACCAAGTTGTACCAGAAACAAAGTGTTCGGGTTACATTGAACTGACAGCAAATAACAGAGCTGACAACATTGTAGAGTAACTTTAATTATCATAATTAATTTAATGAACTATTTAATAGTATTGCCTTTAGCTGATTAGCCGCCATGAGAAGGAAAAGTCTAAACTCTAACCTCTGCTGCCTTGAAGCTGAATATAGGAATGGCTTCGGGAGTCCCTGTCGATCCTGAGGAAAAATCAGGAACCGTCGATCCTTAGGCACCCTAGACGAGCCCCGTGGTGATGCTGATAAAAAATTGTATCGGCATGTGCCGTTCCCTTAGACACCAGCTGCGCAGAGAGAATTGCTTTGTGGGCGACATGATTAATCTCATCTCTAGCAGATGATCCAAAGTCGCTTCGAGACAGAATAGAATAGAAATATAATTAGTATTAGCATTAGTGGTGGTAGAAGTAATATTCGTATTCATTCACTGGCACTGGCTGGATAGGGTTTCGTTAGAGGGAAACAAAACTAATTGTCGTTCTCTTAAACAGTGACCACAGACGAATTTTCCTTTTCTATTAAAGTGGTAGGCCTGGCCATGGCAGGCATTCTCAGGAATGTTTAGGGATTCGAAGGTGGCCACAAGGTCAGTTGTCACTATCCCCTCGGTATATATAACAAAAGGGCATATTGTTATTTTAGTAAACTTCCATAGTCGCTAAATCTTCAAGTTTTTAAAATATTTTGTTCTTATGTCACTTTCAATTTTTGTCTTGTTTTGTCAGATGGTGTTGCCATGTCACTGACAGTGGAAGATTTTTCTTATTTATCAATAAAAATCTAGTCGATTAAAATCTCCCGACTTGACAGTATAAGTAGGTATATCCCAGTAGGTAATTGATTGACACGAGAATTATATGTGGTGAGTATTAGATGCAAGAAGGTATGTCTTTCACAATCAGATCATGTGTCAGGGCCTGGTGCTAATGGATTAGTTTCGTTATGTCGACCTAGATGGGCAGAGTCCGACAAGGCTGGACTTCCTGCCATTACGTGCTCAATTGACTTCACGACATTTCCGCATTTTAGGCATTTTGTCGATAGCATCGAGTTTCAGGATGTGCCTTTCATAGTTTATAATCGCAATAACTTGTTTCTTATTTGCGTTGACAAAGCCTTCTGTTTCATGGTAAAGATGTCCTGTCTGGGAGAGGTTGATCATCACATTGATTTAATAGGAAAGAACGATTGGATTTATTTTGATTGTGTCCTCTTTAGTCATGAGGTTGTTTATTAAGTTCAGACAACAATGACTCATTGGTGAATACTAATTTCTGCCTTTTATTACAAGATAGTAATTTTATCTGGAATGGCTGCCTGGTCGTGTTGCATGCGCTCTGGTCTGTTGTTACTTGGTTTGTAACAGGAATACTTGGTTTGTAACAGGAATACTTGGTTTGTAAAACCACTAGTGGTGTTATGACAGGTTATATATAGGCTTTATATACTGGTTATATTCGTTTATTAATTTGATAGAGTTTTACTTACATAATTATTATCTTAATCACGTATAACACAGTGACTCTATGATAATACGAAATCTTCAATATATTGTGTTTATTGCTAATATTTGTGCATGTGTTGAAGCACTTTGTTAAATTTTTGATACCATGATACAACTTTTTGTTTTGTGTTTTTCAATAACATCATTAGCGATTTTGTTTATCGATAGTCACATAGATGTACTGCAAATGAAGAGATGACGTTCAATGTTATACGATCTCCATTCATACAATAATCAAGAAAATAGTGATTTTATAGATTGTTGTGTGTGAATTGTCTCAATGAGCAAACTATTCAAACCAGACAGACCAAGAGCATGCTATAGCTTGAAAGATGCGCTTTACAAAATTATTTCCAAAACAAATTCTTTCAACATTGTGTACAAACGAAAGGAACTATTTGACAAGACGATTTGTTAATTTTTATGCACCCAATCACCCGCACTCACATATTACTCCGCGCTTGGATCCATTCACTAATTGACTTGGCAGGGACTCAAATGAAATTTAATTTAATATTGTTTAATAGACCGTTATCATCCTTTAAATTACGCTGGTAGAAAACATGGCGGCCGGTCGCTAGGAAACAAGGAAATCAACTTCCAGCACTTGCTTAAGATTGCCATCAAGGCTAGTATTCTCGTTAGTGGCAAATATCGAAACTCGTTGGCATTTCAAAAATGTATTTAATTTTTTTCAGTATTTAGTTCTTAAATGTTTATTTGACTTGGAAATAAAAACTTTTTAAACTTGCGGTTTCGTTTTGAGTAAATGAAAGGGACTTGCACATTTAAGATTCGTTGTATTTACTTTGGTGACCATGCGTTTAATGACTTGCACATTTAAGATTCGTTGTATTTACTTTGGTGACCATGCGTTTAATGACTTGCACATTTAAGATTCGTTGTATTTACTTTGGTGACCATGCGTTTAATGACTTGCACATTTAAGATTCGTTGTATTTACTTTGGTGACCATGCGTTTAATGACTTGCACATTTAAGATTCGTTGTATTTACTTTGGTGACCATGCGTTTAATGACTTGCACATTTAAGATTCGTTGTATTTACTTTGGTGACCATGCGTTTAATGACTTGCACAATGAAGATTCGTTGTATTTACTTTGGTCATGCGCATGGTCACCAAAGTAAATACAACGAATCTTAAATGTGCAAGTCATTAAACGCATGGTCACCAAAGTAAAAAGACTTGCACATTTAAGATTCGTTGTATTTACTTTGGTGACCATGCGTTTAATGACTTGCACATTTAAGATTCGTTGTATTTACTTTGGTGACCATGCGTTTAATGACTTGCACATTTAAGATTCGTTGTATTTACTTTGGTGACCATGCGTTTAATGACTTGCACATTTAAGATTCGTTGTATTTACTTTGGTGACCATGCGTTTAATGACTTGCACAATGAAGATTCGTTGTATTTACTTTGGTGACCATGCGTTTAATGACTTGCACATTTAAGATTCGTTGTATTTACTTTGGTGACCATGCGTTTAATGACTTGCACATTTAAGATTCGTTGTATTTACTTTGGTGACCATGCGTTTAATGACTTGCACATTTAAGATTCGTTGTATTTACTTTGGTGACCATGCGTTTAATGACTTGCACATTTAAGATTCGTTGTATTTACTTTGGTGACTGTCACCACCTCAAAGTTGGTGCCATAGAGTAGAAACCCTAATTCTGTATTGTGTATGTTAATTCCATATTGTGAATGTTATTCACAACCCATGTTGCACTAAGGTGAACACTTTTGACCTTAGGTGAACCAGGGAGTTAAAGGCAGTCAGTCCACATAGAGATCTTGTAGCAAGCACTTGTATTGAGTCACTTAAGATATAAGCAGTAGAGTTAGATGTTTAAAGTAGTTGGTTATAGAATAAGTACTAAGTTGTGATATTCGTATATTACTGTTGGATTAATACTGACCATTCCTGGGTCGAATTGTATGGTGTATTCACTATGTGGTGTGTGACAAGTCAAAAACTCGCTGTCAGAGTCACTCAAATTTATCACAGCATTAATTATTATTTTTCCTTATTTATTTATTTTATTTTAATTATTTGTCCATCCTACCCCTAAATCATTCACCCGCCACACCTTTTCCTCTCTACCAGGCTAGACTTAGTCCACCACCTTGGAGAAAATTAGGCCAGTCCTTTCATTTATCTGCCCTTGACCGGGGCAAAGATAGACACGTTCTCTTTAGTCTTATCCGCGGATGTCCGCCGCGATTGACCCCCCCCCCTTGGGTGGAATGTAGGTCACTCTTCCCCCCACGTCTCTCTTTGATCTAAGAGATTACACGGGTCAATACACCGCGTGGTACTCCAAGGTGTGACGCTTGTCGGACTTCACCCACGTGTAAGCTAATTCTTAGCCTAGGACATTTCCTGTGTCCCACATTTCCCAGGCATATATAAAGTAAATTAAATCGGGCCAGACTCTCTTTCATTTCGCATACGAGCTGAGCTATCGAGTCTGGACTATATCACTTATTCTTTCTCCTAGAGGAATACCTGGTGGTAAGCCGAACTTAATCACAAGTTCCATCTTAATCACTCTGTGTATATTTCACTGGATATTATCATGTGTATTTTGCTTAGTTCATTTATATTTAATTAGTGCATTGTGTATTTCTCACTGGCGTAAGTAGAAAACATAAACATGTTCTATGTATTTATTTGTGTACTGCTATGTTGCTCAATTGATCGTTGATGCAACCATGTATATATTTGTACATCTTATTTTATTCCTTTATCTCGGTTGGCCGCCTTGATAATCTTACTAGCGCACTGATACTGCGTCTAGAAGAGAGATACGAGTTATCTCCCCTGTAACGAATTATCTCCCCTTTACTCATTTTACTCTAACGAGAGTTGCGCCCCTGGAATGGACACCCTCACCATTCAAGTGCGCTCCATTGTTCTCGATCGACGGTCATATGTAAACATACCGTCAGGATCGCTGACCACCGCCCATTCCCCCCCCCCCTTTTTTCTTTCTCTATCCACCTGTGTTGTTTATTTGAGACTATTATTTCCCCTTCTATGTACATTCTTATATTATTATTCCCCCTTTTATGTACATTTTTATATTGCTACTATCTGCCATCTATTTTCCAAATCCCATTTGTCATCATCTCCCCTTTATGCTCTAAAGCAATTTTACCAATCTGACGAATGCACCTCAGTCGAGGGCATCGATAAGATGTATGAGAGACATGTCCTAACTTGTCTTTATTTATCCGCAGCCTCCCTCAGGTGTCTGCCTATTGCCTATTTATTTGCTGTTCAGTGTCTACTCGACGCCACTCAACTACTGCCTATTGTGTGTTGAGTGCTATTCAGCACTGCACTTTCCTACTGAGATTTACCTGCCTATTTATCGGATTACTTACCTGCCCATTTGCCTACTGGCCTATCTATGTGCTTAGTGCTAATCAGCGCTGCACTTGCCTAGTTGCCATCAAGAATCACCTATTGCCTAGTTATTGGATCAACGATCTATTTACCTGCAGTTGTGCTTAGTGCTATTCAGCGCTGCATTTGCCTACTGAGATCTACCCAATTCTACTACTTGGTGCTATCGGCATTGCCCGCCTATTCGACAGCCCACCTGTCAAGCTATTAGGTGCGACGTCCCTATAGACCAGATCTGGGTGAGACGTCATAGCTACGCCAACCCTCTGCAACTCACTGGACATATCCTGTCAACCACGCTGCCCACGGCAGATCAGCTCTGCCCGCAGTAACCTTGTGCCCACGGTATCCGGCCACCCGCCATACTGTGCCCACTACAGATACTAGAACTTGGGACTGAGACTCCACAAGAGCTATATCGCCGGCGTCCCTCTATCCGCTAGAGCGCCACCTACAGCTGCAGAACCTCAAGCCAGGACCCAGCCAGCTGCGACATCAACAGGACAACCAGCTAAGTCAGAGGACAAAGTGACATACTCTCTTATTATGTGCAAGAGTGATGATTAAACATAGAATATACTAGAGATAGATGCAAACCCTCCCCCTTTTTATTATTATATGTATATTTATGTAAATAAATATCCTTTATTTTAACTTTTGTATCTATCTTTCATTGCTTTGTCTCGTTGCGTGTCTGCTCCCGATTCATATGCTGATAAGTGGGGGTGTGATAGCATTAAAAATAATCATCCCCTAGACATAAAACGTGCCAAACACACGTCGCATTTCCCCACCTGTCACATTTTGGGGGCCTGTCCGGGATTTAACCCATTAGTACAGCAGGCACGAACAGGCAGCAATAACTAAATTCCATATCAATATTTTTTCCTTAAAATATTTATAAGTATCATCACTTCGCATTAACAAGAGTGTCACTTCTGTCATATTTTATATTTTATATTTATTGCATTTTATTTGTAATATCTCATTGCAGGAATTTGTGATTAACATAGGCAGACACCACATTCCTTTCGCACTCTTTCCTATAACCGGCGACTCACTTTCGCTAACCCACTTTCTTTAAGTCTAGCTCAATCCCATTATCCATTCTATCTGCCCTTCCACCATCCCAGCACCCCTCATCGCCCACCCCTCATTATTATGGCCAGCGGCACACGCTCCAAAGCGGACTCTGACATGAAGCAGAAAATGGCTGAATTGAAGGAGTTTGCGGCCACCTTATTTGACGACGAGGCAGAACGGAAAGAATTCGTGAGAGCACGATTTGAGGCGTTTGAAAGAGAAGAAGAAAAAAGAAAGGAAGACGAAAAGGAAGAAAGAAGATTAGCAAGGGAGCATGAACTAGCGATGAAGGATAAGGATAATGAAATAGCTAAAGAAAGAGAAAGAAAGGAAGCTGAAATAGCTATTGCCAGAGAAAGGGAAAGAAAGGAAGCTGAAATAGCCATAGCCATAGCTAAAGAAAAGGAAATTACAGCGAGAGAAAAGATAGCCGCGGACAAAGAGAACGAGGCCGCCCGCCAGGCTTCTTCCGAGTCACGCCCGGCTAGCCCAGCGTCCTTTCAGAGTTCCTTGAACGGTCTACCCCACATGCCAATGGAGCACTTCGACGACAAGACGGAGAACATCGAAGTTTATCTTGTCCGCTTTGAGGAAGTAGCACGCTTTTACAGTCTGCCAGAGGAGAAATGGTGCTTCCGGCTATCCCAATGCCTCCGAGGCAAAGCCTACGAAGTTTACTCCAAACTTCCCTCCGGCCAGCGAGAAGATTACGCGGCCCTCAAGCAGGCGCTGCTGATCCAGTTCGAGCTGACTGCCGAGGCCTACCACAAAAAGTTCAGAGGGTCGCGCCTCGAACGCAGAGAGACCTACGTAAACCTGTGCGACCGGCTGGACAAGTACCT
This sequence comes from Biomphalaria glabrata, assembly GCF_947242115.1. Classification (NCBI taxonomy): domain Eukaryota; kingdom Metazoa; phylum Mollusca; class Gastropoda; family Planorbidae; genus Biomphalaria; species Biomphalaria glabrata. The sequence goes on from NC_074713.1 coordinate 11,397,419, forward strand.
TACTAAGTGGCACGCCCTCAGCCAACTGCCGGAGACATTCGACGGCCTAGCGAGCCTGGTGCTCTCGGAGCAACTGTTGGAGTGCTTGCCCCCAGAGGTCAAAGTCTATGTAAGGGAACAACAAGCCACCGCGCCTCACGATATAGCTTCCGCCGCTGATAGGTACTCAACCGCCCGTTCTGATCTCAAGGTGAAGCCTCCGGCGCCAGACAAACAATCTGACAAGCCTTCCCTCGGCTCCAGCAAACACGCGCCTCCGCACAAAAACCAGAAAGCTCCCCAACCCCAGCCGCGCAACCAGGGCAACCATTCATCCATTCCGCCCCGACAAAACAGATTGTCTTGTCGCGTTCACGGCCTATGCGGCCATGAAACCAAGGACTGCAGGTCCCTGATTAAATCCTCGCGACCAGTGAACTCTATCTGTGTGCATGATATGCCCAACTCTGAGCCACACACCATAGCTGCGATAACCCACAGCTCTGATCAGCTATCACCTCCAGCTAATGTTGAACAAGTTCTGGTCAATGGACAGATGGTCACCTGTCTCAACGACACAGGTTGCCAGGTGGAAGCCGTGGTGAAGGCCTCATTGGTGCGCCCTGGCGACTTCCTCGACAAGGTTGAATATCTCCAAATGGCGGACCTGGAAAGTCCCCCGAAGGCGTTCCGAAAGGCTAAAATTGATGTCGAATCAAGATATGTTAGGAATCGCATTGAGGCCGTTGTGATGGAAGCTCCAGCCTATGACCTCATTCTAGGGTGTAGTCACGTTTACTTAGGCACGCCCCCCTACCCGAATGTCTCTGCTCCGGTGATAACGAGGGCCCAGGCTAAGGACCAAGAGGGCTGCCCCTCCGAAATCAACCCCACGCCCGGGGAGATGAGAAGTGCCCAACGACAAGACCCTTCGCTCCGCAAGTGTTTCGAAACCCAGGAACGACTAGGACAGTCAACTGGACCAGGCACCTTCTTTATCAAAGAAGGGCTCCTCTACCGACGAGGCAACGATCCGGACGCATCCAACCAACTAGTGGTCCCTGAGCGATTCCGAGATCAGGTCATGAGTACGGGCCACGCCTCATCCCTAAGCGCCCACCTGGGTCAGGACGCTACTCTTAACAGAATCGAGGTCCACTACTACTGGCCTGGCATGCAGGCGGCCGTTAAGCGATACGTGTCCTCATGCCCCCGATGTCAGAAGACTTCCCCGCGACATCGAGTGCTGCCGGCTCTGTTAGGGAAGACTCCGTTAACTGATACCCCTTCTCTCAACCATACCACGCTGTCTACCCAGCCCAACCCACCTGCTCAGTCTAATGGTCCCTGCGAGGTCACATTCCAGCCCATGCCCTCAAGCAAACCTCAACCTAGAAAGGCACCAACCCAACAACCAGCCTTGCACAAAAACTGCAACTACCCAGCACGTAAGCCTCGTCATAACCAGAACGACCAAGCCCACCGTAGCTGCTACAACAGCACGCGTGGCAATAAACCTAACCGTGCCTACCGTGACTGCAACAACAGCATGCGTAGCCACCAACCCAACCGCCAAAGGCAGCAGGCCTCACATACCATTTCAGTAATGACCGCGGTCCCCAAACCCTCTGTGTCCTATCAGCAACCACGTACTGATAGAACAGCGGGCGACCCATACGTCATATCAACACTGACCGTGGCCCCTGAACACACTGCCCTTGGCTCTACGAAAACGGAAGTCCTACCGATACTTCCTCACCCTGTCTCTTCTTCCCCCGGGACAGAGACCATTCTGGTTAACGGGCGGTACGTCCGGTCCCTATTTGACACAGGCTGTGCGGTAAGCTCAGTTATCTGCAAAGCACTGGTTGATCCGGCTGATCTCACGGATAGAACTGTGACGATTCAGTCCCTTGACCGTGAGATTCCTCCAAAGGTTCTTCCTATTGCTAGGGTCCACGTAGAATGCAAGTACGTACATGGCACCATTGACGCAGCCGTCATGGACACGCCAGTGTACGACTTCATTCTAGGCTCCAAATATGTTCCTCTTGGAGTAGTCAACAAGCCATACTTCTCTCTGCCCGTCGCTAGATCGACGAAGCAGAAACGTGGCAGCAACCAGCAGGTTGGAAGCCCTGGTCGCCACACTGATACCCCTAGTCCCGACTCATCAGCGAAGCTCAAACCTCTCCGCCCTGGCATTGACGTTGCTAGGAAGTCACGAGTTAAGTCGTACACCCGCGCTCGTGAGGGTCCACTTGACCCAGGCTATTCAGCCGAAATTAAGCAACATTCCTCTGACATTGACAGTGTCAGAATGCCCCGAGGTAAGATGAACCCTTGCTCTCGTGGACTCGCTCCTCTTCATGGCTCCTCAGCCACCATTCCTAATCAACCTCCCCCTGGCATTGATAGTGTCAGGAAGTCACAAGGTAAGCCGAACCCTCGCGCTCGTGAAAACACTTCTCACCATGGCTCCTCAGCCACCATTCAATATCAACCTTCCCCTGGCATTGACCGTGTCAGGAAGCCACGATGTAAGCCAGATTATCGCACTCGTGGGGACGTTCTCAGGCAGAACTCCACATTCTTTATCAGGCCACTCTTCTCTGACCTTGATCGTGTCAGACGATACCGAGGTAAGCTGACCACTTACTCTCGTGAAGAAGCGCCTCACAGCGGCTTCGGAGGTAAGCCCCAACGAGCACACGTGCCTTGGGCACCCCGCCTAAGCCCTAATCACACTCCCCAATCCGCCCCAGGAAGGAATTATTACTCACCCAATCGCCCAATCTACTCTCCCAAGCAACCCCATATGTTTCACTCAGGTGACTACATACACAGGGACGGGAAGTAGACCACGGACCAACTTGGATAGACTCTCCTCCTGGCATGGCTATCCCTTTATTTTCTCCGATTTTTTTTTTTCTAATGCTGTGATAACAACTAATCTTAAAGTTAGAGTGACATCAGTCTGCTCGCACTTTATGGATCTTTCTGCGATAGATCCATCTTGGCGGCGGCGTATGTGACAAGTCAAAAACTCGCTGTCAGAGTCACTCAAATTTATCACAGCATTAATTATTATTTTTCCTTATTTATTTATTTTATTTTAATTATTTGTCCATCCTACCCCTAAATCATTCACCCGCCACACCTTTTCCTCTCTACCAGGCTAGACTTAGTCCACCACCTTGGAGAAAATTAGGCCAGTCCTTTCATTTATCTGCCCTTGACCGGGGCAAAGATAGACACGTTCTCTTTAGTCTTATCCGCGGATGTCCGCCGCGATTGACCCCCCCCCCTTGGGTGGAATGTAGGTCACTCTTCCCCCCACGTCTCTCTTTGATCTAAGAGATTACACGGGTCAATACACCGCGTGGTACTCCAAGGTGTGACGCTTGTCGGACTTCACCCACGTGTAAGCTAATTCTTAGCCTAGGACATTTCCTGTGTCCCACATTTCCCAGGCATATATAAAGTAAATTAAATCGGGCCAGACTCTCTTTCATTTCGCATACGAGCTGAGCTATCGAGTCTGGACTATATCACTTATTCTTTCTCCTAGAGGAATACCTGGTGGTAAGCCGAACTTAATCACAAGTTCCATCTTAATCACTCTGTGTATATTTCACTGGATATTATCATGTGTATTTTGCTTAGTTCATTTATATTTAATTAGTGCATTGTGTATTTCTCACTGGCGTAAGTAGAAAACATAAACATGTTCTATGTATTTATTTGTGTACTGCTATGTTGCTCAATTGATCGTTGATGCAACCATGTATATATTTGTACATCTTATTTTATTCCTTTATCTCGGTTGGCCGCCTTGATAATCTTACTAGCGCACTGATACTGCGTCTAGAAGAGAGATACGAGTTATCTCCCCTGTAACGAATTATCTCCCCTTTACTCATTTTACTCTAACGAGAGTTGCGCCCCTGGAATGGACACCCTCACCATTCAAGTGCGCTCCATTGTTCTCGATCGACGGTCATATGTAAACATACCGTCAGGATCGCTGACCACCGCCCATTCCCCCCCCCCCCTTTTTTCTTTCTCTATCCACCTGTGTTGTTTATTTGAGACTATTATTTCCCCTTCTATGTACATTCTTATATTATTATTCCCCCTTTTATGTACATTTTTATATTGCTACTATCTGCCATCTATTTTCCAAATCCCATTTGTCATCATCTCCCCTTTATGCTCTAAAGCAATTTTACCAATCTGACGAATGCACCTCAGTCGAGGGCATCGATAAGATGTATGAGAGACATGTCCTAACTTGTCTTTATTTATCCGCAGCCTCCCTCAGGTGTCTGCCTATTGCCTATTTATTTGCTGTTCAGTGTCTACTCGACGCCACTCAACTACTGCCTATTGTGTGTTGAGTGCTATTCAGCACTGCACTTTCCTACTGAGATTTACCTGCCTATTTATCGGATTACTTACCTGCCCATTTGCCTACTGGCCTATCTATGTGCTTAGTGCTAATCAGCGCTGCACTTGCCTAGTTGCCATCAAGAATCACCTATTGCCTAGTTATTGGATCAACGATCTATTTACCTGCAGTTGTGCTTAGTGCTATTCAGCGCTGCATTTGCCTACTGAGATCTACCCAATTCTACTACTTGGTGCTATCGGCATTGCCCGCCTATTCGACAGCCCACCTGTCAAGCTATTAGGTGCGACGTCCCTATAGACCAGATCTGGGTGAGACGTCATAGCTACGCCAACCCTCTGCAACTCACTGGACATATCCTGTCAACCACGCTGCCCACGGCAGATCAGCTCTGCCCGCAGTAACCTTGTGCCCACGGTATCCGGCCACCCGCCATACTGTGCCCACTACAGATACTAGAACTTGGGACTGAGACTCCACAAGAGCTATATCGCCGGCGTCCCTCTATCCGCTAGAGCGCCACCTACAGCTGCAGAACCTCAAGCCAGGACCCAGCCAGCTGCGACATCAACAGGACAACCAGCTAAGTCAGAGGACAAAGTGACATACTCTCTTATTATGTGCAAGAGTGATGATTAAACATAGAATATACTAGAGATAGATGCAAACCCTCCCCCTTTTTATTATTATATGTATATTTATGTAAATAAATATCCTTTATTTTAACTTTTGTATCTATCTTTCATTGCTTTGTCTCGTTGCGTGTCTGCTCCCGATTCATATGCTGATAAGTGGGGGTGTGATAGCATTAAAAATAATCATCCCCTAGACATAAAACGTGCCAAACACACGTCGCATTTCCCCACCTGTCACATGGTGTTATATTAAACTTATTGTGTCTGCTACACCCAGCGTCATTTCATTATTCTGTGATTTGTAACAAGAACCCAATGTCACCACCACGCCTACATTGATAACCACAGTCACATTCATAATATATAAAACAACTCGGTGACAGTGACCATGCGTTTAATGACTTGCACATTTAAGATTCGTTGTATTTACTTTGGTGACCATGCGTTTAATGACTTGCACATTTAAGATTCGTTGTATTTACTTTGGTGACCATGCGTTTAATGACTTGCACAATGAAGATTCGTTGTATTTACTTTAGTGACCATGCGTTTAATGACTTGCACATTTAAGATTCGTTGTATTTACTTTGGTGACCATGCGTTTAATGACTTGCACATTTAAGATTCGTTGTATTTACTTTGGTGACCATGCGTTTAATGACTTGCACATTTAAGATTCGTTGTATTTACTTTGGTGACCATGCGTTTAATGACTTGCACATTTAAGATTCGTTGTATTTACTTTGGTGACCATGCGTTTAATGACTTGCACATTTAAGATTCGTTGTATTTACTTTGGTGACCATGCGTTTAATGACTTGCACATTAACTGGGACATGCCTGGGGTGGCAAAGGGAATAATCTCCTATTGTCCATAAAATATACATAAAAAAAAGTTCAGCCTCTGACACCTAGTTTAACCATTTGGCCTCTGACAACTAGTTTAACCATTTGGCCTCTGACACCTAGTTTAACCATTTGGTCTCTGACACCTAGTTTAACCATTTGGTCTCTGACACCTAGTTTAACCATTTGGCCTCTGACACCTAGTTTAACCATTTGGCCTCTGACACCTAGTTTAACCATTTGGCCTCTGACACCTAGTTTAACCATTTGGACTCTGACACCTAGTTTAACCATTTGGCCTCTGACACCTAGTTTAACCATTTGGACTCTGACAACTAGTTTAACCATTTGGTCTCTGACACCTAGTTTAACCATTTGGCCTCTGACACCTAGTTTAACCATTTGGTCTCTGACACCTAGTTTAACCATTTGGTCTCTGACACCTAGTTTAACCATTTGGTCTCTGACACCTAGTTTAACCATTTGGCCTCTGACACCTAGTTTAACCATTTGGTCTCTGACACCTAGTTTAACCATTTGGTCTCTGACACCTAGTTTAACCATTTGGTCTCTGACACCTAGTTTAACCATTTGGTCTCTGACACCTAGTTTAACCATTTGGTCTTTGACAACTAGTTTAATACATTGGTCTTGGAGATAGCGACATTAATTCCAAATCGACGTAGTACGAAGGCGTTAACAATTAGGAGTGGAGCTCTCCAAGCGTTGGAATTCTATAGAAACAAAGCAACAACGTTTAAATAAGATTTTAATACCTATTATTCTTTTGGAACATAAAAAAAAGTGGATTTCTAATTTAATATCTTTAAAAACCGTGCATTTTGGCTGTTAGAAAACAAAATACACATCGTACGTAATAGATTTGCATATTTCAAAACAAGATTTAATTGTCATTTAGTGTTATTGAGTATAGTTGGGGATTCCCACTCATCAATTTGTTTCTCTGTCTGATACATGTTAAGGAAATAAAATAGCACTGGTGCGCTGCTAACCATGGTCAGGGGATTCAGACCGAAAACAATCAGAGCATGGTCAGTGTCAGTCCTTCAATGGATCTTAATTGCAGGTAATTAAGAAAATTTTGTGTAGAAGAAGATAAAAGTGTTGTTATTGATGGTTTGTTGGTCATCATTTCTGATAAACACACATGAAGATTTTTCTGCCACTCTAAAATACTATTATTATTAAAAATTCGTAACGTATTCATATTTCTAAAACCAAAATTTTAGTTATCGAAGGTATCATGTGGCCAGCACAATTAACAACAGGCAATACTACAATCTATTATAAATTTGAATAGCATCCTCCTACTAATGTTTAACCTATGAGACAGCACGAACTTGCTAAAGTTTTGTGTTTGAGTCAGCATGATCTTTCTCAATCTCTGTCTTTAATTCTGAATGACCTTTCTTCCGGAGACACAACGAGAAAAGTTCATGAAATGTTTGTCTGAACTTTGAACTCATCGTGTAGTAAGATATAATAGTAACACTGGAGTTGAGAGTGTCAAAAATAAAACAGAAAGCAGCGGAGACCAGAAAAAGGTTTCTGTGTTGCCCCGTGATGTTAAACTCAGGGACTATAAATACCCCAGTGAAGAAGACAACCGTTGGACTGTAATTGATTATTAGCACGCAGGCTATGAGGATGACTGTCTTCATTGTGGACCTGTCTCGCCTGGACATGATCTCCGACTGGGCACTGTCGAAAGTAGACTTCTGCCTCCATTGAGACTTCTGATTTAGCTTGACTACAAGTACAGCTGTGCAGACGATGACTGCTACAAAAGAAACAAACATAAGAATAGCGAAGAGCAAGAAGCTAAGACCGTCGACTTTGTACCTTTCAGACGTAAACACCAGGCCGTATAAAGTTTTATTCAAGAAAGGAAAGTACTTAAGACCAATGTACGCTGTAGCGTATTCCGGAAGCATCGGTAGCATAACAATAAAGTAGATTGAGATCAGAATAATTAGAGTCCTCCTTGGAGTCAGGATCTGTTTGACCTTCAGAGGAAAAGTGATGCAGAGACATCTTTCAAACGTGATATAAGCCGTGACCCAGGCCGTGATTCTCGCGAAGCAGCCGTGCGGATGTCCACCACTCAGGTGCTGGACATCAGGAGGAAAGAAGTTGATGTCGGAATTAATAAAAAGAGGGTTGAAGCTGATGCAGTACCACTCGATGGTCACCAAGGATAAAAGATCAGAAATAGCCAGGCCCATGAATCCGATGTTCACAGAGTTGTTTAGGCCTTGACGAACAAAAACAATAATATTAATAATATTGGCGCCAAGTCCAAATAGTCCAATGGCGCTACTTATGACTACTAGAGTAACAATCTCGTAAATCTGTCTCTCCTCATCGCTTATCAGTGGAGCAATGCTTTTAAATGTACCATTTAACATAGCCATTATTGATCTCTTCTTTTTTCATTGCTTTCTTTTTACATTGGCTGACTGATGACTAAGTCAAATGTCACATTTGATTGACATAGCACCTTGACATAGACATTGATTTCATAAAGACTTAAGTATCTGAGGTTTCTTAGGAAAGCTTAATTGTTCTCAGATTACAGTGCTTGATGATTGTCTCCAGTTGGCAATGAATCAGTACATAAATACAATATGCTGAAAATAGACATTGCACTAAATGTATTTATTTATTTTCCTACATTCAGTGCCAGGTTACGCAATGCCAAGTGTGTGTTTGTGTCGAATCATTTGTGTGTTTCAGTCACTTTATGTGTGTGTTCCAGTCACTTCATGTGTGTGTTTCATTCACTTCATGTGTGTGTTCCAGTCACTTCATGTGTGTGTTTCAATCATCTCTACATATTTATTCATCCTTTAATTTACTCTACACACGATTCTCCCTGCAGAGGCTACACTAACTAAAGCGTCGCTAGCTGAGGCTTGACTGACTGAAGCTTCACACTCTAACAAAGCATTGTAACACACTAGTGATGACTGTTTGAAATTGAAATGAATTTATTGTCATCGTTGTGATGTCGGCATACTTTCTGAAGAATTTCGGCAGACGATACATCGTAGAAATTCGATTACTATAATTTCACTGAATCGATTCAAAGCTATTAAGTCAATACTTTTATATAGATAAATATTAGTTCGTAAAACTACGCCTCAATTATTTTTAGTTACTGATGCATCATGAAACTAGCAATACTATCCAACGACATAATTTTTTTAGCTTCGATTAGCGCGCTAAACTGAAAACTCATCGTACAGAAATTTGAGAGCGTAATCTAAATCATTCTACATTTACTAATCGTCTGCTGAAATAATCGCCAATAGAAAAAAATGTTTTCTGGAAATTAGATGCAAATAGCCAGCGGTTAATGTTTTTTTCCCCAATATTTTATTAATTTGTTTAGTTTTACTGACGATGGAAATTGTTCATTTTAAAAAACTGATAATTTTGTATCCTACTCGATGTAGTTTAAGTTACTTTGTAGTTGCTTCCCTTGGGGGATATCGTTAAATGTAGTTACAGCCGATTAACTTTGGTGTAGAAGAACATAGACACAATTATGTCTTTATTTGGAAAATAAATGCTGAGTTTCAAAAGGTAAATGATGTTAACAAAATAATGAGTACAAATTTGAAGGTCTATCTAGGCAGATTATCGAATATGTATTAGATATCATAGAATCATTATACGTCTATGCTAGATAGACTGGTAGGAAAACGTTCTGAGTGTAGAGTTGCTCACATTATCACTTACACTTTTTGTCTCTCAAAGTAATGTAACATTTGCAGCCTCAGGGCTGCCTCTCTATAAAAACACAGCGTTTTAACAACATTTTTCTAGAGTTTGATTTCTTTAATTTAATTCTATCAAATAATTGAAATATTACTTCGATAAACATATGTCCACATTAAAAAAACATAAATCACTGATACAAATCATACGAATATTAGAAATTGCAGCTAAATAAATCACATTGTGTAACTTCTTAACAAGACTGACACTTAAACTAATGACCATCGACCCTGATATATGATCCTGTTTTACTAGCTTTTTCTAGAAAGTTACATTATTCTTGAACATCTTTAAAGCTTCTATCTTTCTCTGTCCCAATCTTCCTCTTTACCAAACCTTCTCTTCAACGACTTCCGGAAGGATCTGGTCATAAACAGAAACACACAAACACATTATCACTCACAATACTGACCCGTCCCTATCTAGTTACTAGCCTAAATGTGCGTTGGAACGCGACATACTTTGATAACTATATTGCTAGCTATATACTTGTATAGTTCTCAAGGAAGTTTCAAATTTTCTAATTTTAAGACGATAATGTTTTCAAAAGGTACACTTTCTTGCAGTGGTGTAGCTAAGGGAGGTGGAAGGGGATCTAAATTTCAAAGTGCCCTGTGGCCCCTACTTGAGGGGGCCCCCTAATGAGTGTCTGAATTTTTTTTTTTACATTAAATTTTAAGCAACTGCCATGTTATGTTGCTATTCATGTCGCTATATATGTTAGTGACCCTGTTGCAAGTGTTCCACACATTAGACTTGTATATTTATCAAGTACATTATCTGATGTTTTGATGTTGAATGTAAAAATGCACGGGCCTCCCAAGTCCCCCCAGACCCCCTAATCTCTAACTACGCCACTGCTTTCGTGCAATTTTGTTTAATGTTATTTTTCTCAAACTAAATTTGTCATTTGATTTTTCAACAGTTTGTGAATAAATCTATATTTCATTGCAGAATGTTTTGAGATGAAAGAGCTAATTCAGTGTTTTAAACGTAGTGTATGCTGTGTATATAGTGCTTGTTTTAGTACTCTAAGATACCAGCAGCCTGAACAATGGCCTAGTTTAATCAATTATTATTGAACACAATATGTTGTGGATGCAGTCTGAGATGTAGTCGACTGAAAGAACAAGCTGAAACAGTATAAAAGCTGTGATGTGGATAGAATACACTGTAGAGACCACTCTGATGTCTTCAACACAGTGACAACACTGAGATGTCTTTCTATGCAGTCTGCATCTTACGCCTCGTTTACGTCGTTGGGCCTTAAATAAAACCTGAGAGGCAGCAAGCTTCCAGGGGCAAGCTGGAGGAGACCTGTAAGTGGTGCCCCTGGACGAGGTACTGTATACCAATAATTCTATGTTTCTTTGCCTTTGTGAGCTACCTGATCAGTTGGTTTGTTGTGGGGGTATGTATCTTTGCACAAACCAGGAGTGGAATGGTTTAACTCTTTCTCTCCTAACTGACGATACCAACTTTCATTTGACCCCATGAAATTAATTTAAATTTTGGCTTGATAAATTTTAATTTGTGTTATATAAACAGAACATGCATTCTTCTATAATCAGATAACTTATATAACATTTCCTGATTACATACACAAAAGTTATTGAAGTTTAATCATAACAGGGTAGTGAAACACAAAATGAGCAAAATGAATAAGTCCATCGAAACGTGGGAATAAATTACGGAGAGAAAAAGTTAAGGCTTTAATGTCAAATGAAAATAACTATTGAATCGATGTTCATGTACGTGAATTTAATTGTCGAATCCGAATTATTGGCTTCAATAGTCTTCATTTCTGAATGAATCTGTAAAGATCACAACAAGAATAAATAATGGGAATATCTTTGACTGCGAAGATTAAGGATGAGTGTAGTGTTTCACAAGGCCACGCAAATCAAGTTGAGACATGCAAATATTTTTCCACATCTGATGCAGACAAAACGAAGATAGACTAGCAGTACACACAGACTATTCTCGCTGATTATATTCCTAGACTTTATGTTGTTTATTATGACCGGTTGTTGTTTTTTTATTGTAATAAATAGACCTCATTGTAACGATCCCCCTACCATACTTTTTAGCCCACGAATTAGTGTAACAGTTACAATGAAATTTTACCTGTGTACGAAATTGCCTGCGGATGTGTACGACAGTTTTAGAGATCTCGTGATCAATGAGTCAGTGGTATGTTTCGTATGTATTTATATATATAGTAGATTAAACGTGAACAGTAAATGCTATTCTATTTTTTTAAACAAAGAGATAAAAATAAATTGATGGCTTCATTTGACGTGTGTAATATTTTTACGAGTGGCATCCTCGTGGAAACGGCCGAAACTTCAATTATTGAAATAGATTGACAAACAGAGAAAAGGAGTACATTGCATGAAGTAATGAAGAAAGAAAGGCTTTAAGACAATTGATTTATCCGCCTTTTCTCAAAAATTAAGTACGCTGTTACGATGACTTTCTCCTGTTGAGTTGCAATACGAAGGAATGGGTCTCGACCTCCGGACTCATTAGGACAAGAGTGGTTAGGCTATTGCACAAGAAGCAATGACCAAGCAATGATAGTTGATGGGGATCTTTTGACGGAGGTTAGCCAACCTCTTATTATTAGCCTCTAGAGAGTGTCCTTATCTTTGATCAACTGACACAAAGGTTTTAAGCTCGACAATGTAAATGTAAGAACCAATTTGTAAGTACACAAAGACTACTGTAAACGACATAGCCCATTTAATATTGTTTTAGAAATGTGTGCTAGTGTATTATAAATGTCTGCACCTTTTTTCATGAACTGTTTCGATAATTCATTAGTTGCCAGTAGACATGTAAACATATAACATCACATATAAATATATGAAATTTTTACATATAGCACAACCTTTTGCATACATGCTACAATAATATCGTACCATTAAGATATTATTCATAAAATAAAACTTTATTTAGTATTGTTAAGTCTTATTATGTAATGAGACTCTTTAACGATACACTAACATCAAAACGATAAAATCAAAGTTTATAAATACTTTAATCTTAATTAATACTGTAAACACTATTTTTGTTTCTATTCCTCCATTTCAGTTCTCTTCTTTTCAACGCGCATTCGCACCAGTCCACATTTACACTACAATGCGCACCTAACAAGTATTTAAAGTAGCGATTTAAAAAGTGTATTTGTATTATGTTTTTAAACAAAGATGTATATACGTAACCGTTCCACCTAAATTTAGTAAGTTACACAATATCACAAAATCGGATTTTAGTTTTTGAAATCAGACAAACCTATGGACAACACCAAATTTTTAGCGGCATTTTTCATGGGGGGGACCTTAAAAATATGGAAATAATGCAATATTATTTTTGAAGGAAAGTCTTTAAAAGACACAACATACAATATTAAATAGAAGTAGATACACCGAAATTCGCCTCTTTCTTAAACACGTTTTGTGCTGTCTTGATTATTGTAAAGAAGGCCAGCTACTGATTGAGATTGTTGATGATGGTGATCGATCTTTTCTATCCCTACCACTTGAGATCTGCCAGAGGCCATGTAAGAAGCTCAATGAAAGGCTTTACACAAAGGTCTAGAGTTATTATTTATATTTCATGAATTACTCATCACTAATTCTTTCACTTGGGCCTGACAAAAACTAAGAAAATTGAATCTGTTATTACTTACCGTGTGCCTAGAACAACTAGGCACCTTTTAGGATTGAAATTGCAGCGGTTAATTCCCCCCTCCCCCCCCCCCCCCCAAAAAAAAAAAAGTTGTTTAAATTCGCTATTTTGTTCCGATTTGTTTATATATAAACCAACTTGCTAATGTTTAATAGCAAAAAACTGTCAAATTCATTGACACTGATAATTTTCTTGCACTCCAACTGCTAAGTTTTAATTTCTACACATTTCCTGTTCCTTTATTTTTAATTCCACGTAGACATAGTCAAAATAAACTAAAGCAATTAATGAGATACATTTTTTATGAGTACGAGGAATATGGAATATATGATCTATATGAAACATTTGAAGCATTATTTCATTACAACTAGAATTAGATTTACGTATTTTCTAGATCTATAACTAAACATCGAACAGATTCTCACAGCTAATATGTGGGTCTATTAAACCTTTTTTTGTGGATGTGGCAAAATATGTAGGTCACAGCTGGGACTGCGCAGCCACAGGAAATACTGCATTCCTCACTGATCTTCGGACTCGAAGACTAGCCTTATTATTGTGTGTTTTTATTTTTTATACTAGGTGGAAGGGGAGGAGTAGGATTTTGTTGGGTTTTTTTTTTTTTGTCGGTTAGAGGTCAAGGATAATATAATTTAAAGTTTTGGGTAAAAAGCACAATAGAGCTTTTGAAATATTTGAAGATAGAAATGAAAAGCCGATTTACTAATTCTTTCACCTAGGAGCGATAAAATTAAATTTCATCCAGTTATATTTGGAATAACTAAGTAGTTTTCGAGATCCGCTACTAGCCTACTACGAAGTTGTATGAAAGATCATTAGGGTCTAAATGACTACAATGGTCAATATTTCCAAAGACATTTTTATAGCTTTCTATCGATACACTTTTTAATGTTTAACTCAACACTTTTATAATTCCGTCGTAATTTTGTTTCATTTCCTCTTCCTTTTATCTTGTATGTGACAGACGTTCCTTGATGATGGACATAAGCGTCAACATTTTATAAAAGCAAATTTAATTTAAAAAATTTGTGTGTGTGTGTGTACGCAAGGGCGCGTATGGTAAAAAAAAACACGAGAAAGTTAAGTCTGTAGCTTTAGACTATGCGATTCATTGTATTTTATAAGCAGTTGATCTCGTTTAGTGATGCCTATCCGAATTCGACATGCGGGCCATTTTAATTTCCGACACTCGTGTCGCCGGCCACATGACCGAAACGGTAAAAAAACAAAACAAAATGAAATTCACTTCAAACTAATTTTATGAGAAACCAGTGAATCTAGTCCTTACATTAAATTATTCGATATTTTTTCAAGCGTTCGAAAATGGGTTTATTTCTCTAGTTAAAATGTGAACAACATTGTAGCAAGTCTTACCATTGACACATTTTCTAGTCTGTTTTTGTTAAATACCGCCATAACTGTTTCATTATGCTGTTCATATGTTGTTTTTATTAAAACAGCCACACTTTCCTATCAAACAAATATGTTGGTTTATTATCATGCTTCACAAAAAAGTAAAGATCCGTTCAACTTATCCTGGTATATTTGACCTTAAAGTATTCAAGGTCGTGGTACCAATCCATTAAAAAAAAAAAGGGAAAGCACTAACGTAGGTAAAGTAACAATTTTTTTCAATCTTTTTTTTTGGGGGGGGGGGGTTTGGAGGGTGATTTTCTACACTTTGTATTGACGTTTCGTCGGGCCCGACGGAACCACGTCACGGGCCCGCGGGACGTATTTCGGGCATCACTGATCTAAATCAATATGTCCTGTATAGAATTAAGATTCCAAAGATATGAAGGCCAATAATTTAAAAAAAAATATATTACGTAAAGTGGTGTCCCTTTCAATCTGTTTCAAATGAGAAACAACACTTGCACATTTCATCATTACCAAGCTTTGATGACACTCATTATATAAAACGTGTGTTTATAATGCAGACTTTCTAGAAAGGCATTTTTCATTAGGACCAGATATTGTTGACCAAAGAAACATGTGATCGGGATCTGAACTGTGAATCGCTAACCTTTTGATAAAAAAAAAAAAACAAGGTTACAAAGACAGTTTGTGTGGAAACAAAAACTAAAAATCGGCCCCCTAAGTTCTCCACCGAGGCAGGTAAAAAGCCAGGTTTCAATATTTTCAGAAAGAACATCAGAAAGACATTCTATCAAAGACAAATGACAGAGAAGAATAGAGAAAGAAGGTTTACAGATCTTGTGTAGTGCCCCAGCAGACGAAAGTGAAAGTGAATGTGAAATTAGATGTGAACCTGGCCTAACTGAAGTCTTATAATGAATATCTAATTAATCTAATTGTTTTTTAAAGGGTCAATCTCTTATTCAAATTTTCAAAAAAAAGAAAAAAACATTCTGAGGTTTCCTAAAAAAAGAAAAAAACAAGGTTACAAAAGACCGTTTGTGTGGAAACACAAACTCAAAATCGGCCCCCGAAGTGGTCCACCCAGGCAGGCTTCAATATTTTCAGAAAGAACATCCGAATGAAATTATATCAAAGACAAATGAGAGATAAGAATGGAGAAAGAAGGTTAACAGATCTTCTGTAGTGCTCCAACGGTCCCGCAGATCAAAGGATAGGTGAAAGTGAATGTAAAGTTAGATTTGAACCTGGCCTAACTAGTTCCCCTTTCAGACCTTGTGGTCTATAGGGCAGGAGATAAAGTTCATCTGTTTTTGTGGCCTACGGTTAACGAGGGTGTCATGTAGCCAGCACAACGACCAACCGCCGTTACTCTTCCCTAACTAATGTCAGGTACCCATTAGAGCTGAGTGGACTAAGAGGCGCCCAAAGATTCCAAAGTTGAAAATCCCAGTCCTCACCGTGATTCGAACCCGGGACCCCGGGTTCGGAAGCTAAGCGCTTTACCGCTCAGCCACCGCGTCTCCCCTGGCCTAACTGATGTCTTATAATTGATCTAATTGTTTTAAAAAGGCTCAATCTCTTATTCGAATCCTCAAAAAAAAAAAAAAAAAAAAAAAAATTTCCGCTATAAAAAAAAGTTCACAAAAATGAAGTTTACAAGATTACTATTCTTTTTAAATTAGGTCTAACTTGTAATGCATACTAATTAGCTTTTTCTCATAAAAAAACTGCTTGCATAACTGATTTTAAAAATTAGATTTTTCGCTTTCATAAAAAAAATTTAGCCTTTGCATCAGAACTTTGAATGGTCTAAAATATTGTGATGTCCGATTTTCAATATCTTTTCTAGTTTACGAGATCTAAACGGGACGGACGGACAGACGGACAGACATTTCGCACAAAACTAATAGCGTCTTTTCCCCTTTCGGGGGCCGCTAAAAAGAGACTGAACTTTTTCAAAACAATTACATCAATAATAAGCCTTCAGTTAGGCCAGGGGAGGCGCGGTAGCTTAGCGGTAAAGCGCTTGGCTTCCGAACCGGGGGTCCCGGGTTCGAATCCTGGTTAAGACTGGGATTTTCATCTTCGGAATCTTTGGGCGCCTCTTAGTCCACTCAGCTCTAATGGGTACCTGACATTAGTTGGGGAAGAGTAACGGCGGTTGGTCGTTGTGCTGGCTACATGACACCAAATTACTAAATTTTTACTACCTTTACTATTTTAACTGTGAATAGACCTTGTTTTTAATGATTCAATTGTATAGAACAGGGGTGGGCAACCTTTTTGTATCGAGGCCGCATTAGAAAGATACGCTAGCTAACACCTTTCTTTCTTTTTTTCCACACTCCACGTTGAAAAAATACAACAAAAACATAGCAATGTTTGAAACCAAATTTTACGATTTAAAAAAAAACAACTGCTGTTCTCTTTTTATATCACAATATCCTCACAAATATACAGTTGTACTTAATGTGCAATTTTTTACTTTTTACACTCGTGCATAATGTTACGAAACAGTTAAACTATATTACTAGCTGTTGCCCTTGTGACTGCTGTCAAATTACAGTCAGTCAACATTGACCAGTGATTATACTTGTTTAGTTTCCACACAAAAAAAAACTTGCTCACTGAATGAGACAATTTACCTTCCGGAAGTTAAATGTCGGGACGAGTGAAACCTGCTCTTGTGGAGTATCATCAGAGAATGCTGGCCATGTCATTTAATAGTGCCTACAAAATCAAGAGGCCCGAACAAGACTCTGGCCCCAGAGCCCTCCAAAGACTATTCGGAGAACTGCCTGATCTGGAAGCCAATGTGCGGTTCATCTCAGATTACTGATCTGAACCCTCCAACATGTAAAATGAGAACGAAGAAGAAGAAGAACTGATGTATGTGTACCCAAATAGTGTGAACAGCAGCAAAGTTTTTTTTTTAAAGTGTGGAAATACAGCTTCTGACACCCATAAGACTCCCGTCTAAGTACTGACTGGAACTTCTCTTTGCTTTGAGCTATATCCTCTGGAGCTGAATCAGCTTCTGAGCTAAATGGTGAGCTGATGGTATTGAAAACTGGTTCTTGACGTCTTAAAATTTGCTTTTAAAAATTGCACAATTATGGAATCTAGTGTTGTAATTTTAATCATTTCACTAGAAATAGTTTCACCTTTCAGCAAAGGAAAATGACACAAATTATTTTCTTTTGCTTGCATGTTAAAATGGAAATCCTTGTTTGAAAAGATTTAACATACATCTACATTTCACAGGCAAGCAATCAATTGCATTAGTGCCCATAGAAAATATCAAATCTTTCTTCCACTCTTCATTAGAAATATTGGTAACAAAGCCAAAGTCAATGTCTTCAAGTAACAACAATTTCTATCTTAAGTATTCATATTCTTCTCATTTGCCTTGCCCATGCTAAGCTAGCGGATACAAATAATTTATTTCATTCATAAATCGGAACTATCCGTGGTTAAGATCCTTAGCTCTAATAAGCTTCTTTACTACATTTAATTAATAAATGTAATTTGAAATTTTATGCAGCTTTGTGCAAACTATCCTGTTTATGGTTGGGATATTTTTTATTAAATAAAAAATACTATTTTTCACAGTCAAAGATCGAGCTCCATCAGTTGTTATAAGCAATTGAAAATTATTAGCATATATCTAAGACAGAAAAATGATACAAGGATCAACAACAAGGATATCAGCCACCAAAGGATAACTAAACAAAATTAAAAGCAAGTACACACCATCACATACACACTAACACATTCGTGACCACAGCCACATACTTACACCTTAATTAATACACGCATAACCATGAATACATACACTTCACACATATATAAGCACAAATAGACACACAGTTCTCTTCATCTATCTTAAAACAAATAACACAATACCATATATCGCCAACCCCATTTCTGGAATACATTCATTCTTTCGGGCGTTTTTTTTTAAACTAGACTAGGTTATCCTTTTAATTAGTGGAAAGACAGTGTATACCACTAAGGACAGCTAGGGGGTCTGGGGGAGCGCCTTGAGCTTCCCCAGCTGGGTCCGGGGTACGTTGCCCCAACAACAATACTGAAAATTGTCCAAAAGCTGGCTTCTTAGTTTCACACACATTCAGACTCTTCACAATCCTGATTCACTGTTATTCTCTCCATTCTAGTGTCTTCCTGTTTTCGTTCACTAGTGCGTTCTTTTACGTTTCTTTTTTTTTAGCATTATTTATTTTAGAACATCATTATATGTTACCATAACAAATTTCAAAGGCTTAGCTTCAGAAATAACAAAAATAAGATTTTCAGGGATACCTCCCCTTAAAAAACCCAAAGGTTTGACTATGGCACCTTTTGTCTCGGAAGGCAATGAATGCGCCCAAAAAAGAGCACGAATTATGGGTAAGGTAATTAAGTATAGGTTAATCATTTTTCAATTGTTTATGATTTAATACTTGTGAATTATGAAAACTTACAAATAAAATTTAAAAAAAAAGCAAGCTTATAAAAGAGGAAAAAAAAAAAAAGAGGCCTAAGGCCCAAGGATTCTTATGATGATACAGCTAAAATTGAATGGCGAAAATTTTGAGATTTTTTTTTAATAAACAAAAAAACAGTCTGCCGCTATAGAATTGGCTTTATTAGCCACGCGAGATTCTGCCCAATTTCAAGACGAAGCAGAAACCAGTAACTCATCTTGGCGCATCCATTGCCTTTAAAAACAAGGAGCAATACTTAAGACCTTTGCTTTTTAATTTAACATGTATTAGTTATTTAGAAGCCTGTATTGTCGTTTAGAAAATAGTATTTGAAATGTTTTAACTTCTTTAATTATAAAAGTAAAACAATCGCTCTATAAGTAGTTTAAAAATGGGTATCTGGCTAATAAAATTTATTTTTTTAAATTGTATTTAAAACCTTAGTTAAATATGATTTCAAATACGTCCGCGCGGATGAAATTTAGACGAGTCCAAACGCTAATTTGATAGGGGGGAAAGGGGAATATTTAACATGCATCACATAAAAACTATGACAGTTATCTTGCACAACAATATGCCTAACAGAAAATCCTGCTACAGACACTGCATGCTTGCAAGACAAACATACACGCACACGACACTAGGAAAAAACAGACAGCGCACCATTTAGTTGTAGTTTTAGATGTAGCTTTAGTTGTGTAGTTGTTGTTTTAGATTTAGTAGTATTGTTATAGTTGTAGTTTTAGATTTAGTTGTAGTTTTGTAGTTGTAGTTTTGTAGTTGTAGGCTAGTTATAGTTTTTTAGTTCTAGTTTTAGATTTAGTTGTAGTTTTATAACTAGATGTAGTTTTAGTTTAAGTTATGGTTTTAGTGGTAGTTTTGTAGTTGTAGTGGTAGTTTTGTAGTTATAATTTTAGTTGTAGTTTTAGTTTTAGTTGTAGTTTTGTAGCTTTAGTTGTAGATGTAGTTTTAGTTTAAGTTATAGTTTTCTAGTTGTAGTTTTAGATTTAGTTGTAGTTTTGTAGTTGTAGTTATTTAGTTGTAGTGGTGGTTATTTAGTTGTAGTTTTGTGGCTTTAATTGTAGATGTAGTTTTAGTTTAAGTTATAGTTTTGTAGTTTTAGATTTAGTTGTAGTTATAGTTTTTTAGTTGTAGCTATAGTTTTTTAGTTTTAGATTTAGTTGTAGTTTAAGATATAAGTTGTAGTTTTGTACCTTTAGTTCTAGATGTGTAGTTGTAGATGTAGTTTTAGTTTAAGTTGTAGTTTTGTAGTTGTAGTTATTTAGTTGTAGTGGTAGCATGTAGTTGTAGTTATAGTTGTAGTTTTAGATTTAGTTGTAGTAGTTGTCTTTCTGTAGTTGTAGTTATTTAGTTGTAGAGGTAATTTTTTAGTTGTATTTATAGTTTTAGATTTAGTTTTAGTTTTGTAGTTTTAGTTGCAGATTTAGTTGTAGTTATTTAGTTGTAGTGGTAGTTTTTTAGTTGCAGTTATAGTTGTAGTTTTAGATTTAGTTGTAGTTTCGTAACTTTAGTTGTAGTTTTGTAGCTTAGTTGTTGTTAGGTATAGTTGTAGTTTTAGTTGTAGTAGTTGTAGTATAGTTTTGTAGTTGTAGTTATATTTTTTAGTGTTGTAGTTGTACTTTTAGATTCAGTTTTAGTTTTGTAGCTTTAGTTGTAGATGTGTAGTTGTTGATGTAGTTGTAGTGTAAGTTATAGTTTTGTAGTTATAGTTTTAGATTTAGTTGTAGTTTTGTAGTTTTAGTTGCAGATTTAGTTGTAGTTTTAGTTGCAGATTTAGTTGTAGTGGTAGTTTTTTAGTTGTAGTTATAGTTATAGTTTTAGATTTAGTTGTAGTTTTGTAACTTTAGTTGTAGTTTTGTAGCTTAGTTGTAGTTATAATTGTAGTTGTAGTTTTAGTAGTTGCAAGTGTAGTTGTAGTAATACTTTTCAATACGCGCACGCATCCCATGACACTAAGTTCTTCTCGTGGCTCATCTAAAGACAGTGGCGTCACTAGTGCTGTAGTAGTACTTTTGTAGTTGTACTCTTATAGTTATAGTTTTATATTTAGTTGTAGTTTTGTAGTTTTAGTTGCAGATTTAGTAGTAGTTTTAGTTGCAGATTTAGTAGTAGTTTTAGTTGCAGATTTAGTTGTAGTGGTAGTTTTTTAGTTGTAGCTTTAGTTGTAGTTTTAGTTGTAGTTTTGTAGTTTTAGTGGTAGTTGTGTAGTTGTAGTTTTAGTTGTAGTTTTGTAGTTTTAGATTTAATTGTAGTTTTGTAGTTGTAGTTTTTTAGTTATAGTGGTAGTTTTTTAGTTGTAGTTATAGTTTTGTAGTTGTAGTTTTAGATTTAGTTGTAGTTTTGTGGCTTTAGTTGTAATTTTGTAGCTTTAGTTGTAGATGTAGTTTTAGTTTAAGTTATAGTTTTGTAGTTTTAGATTTAGTTGTAGTTTTGTAGTTGTAGTTATTTAGTTGTAGTGGTAGTTTTTTAGTTGTAGTTATAGCTTTTTAGTTGTAGTTTTAGATTTAGCTTTAGTTTTAGATTTAGTTGTAGATGTGTAGTTGTAGATGTAGTTTTAGTTTAAGTTATAGTTTTGTAGTTTTAGTTTTGTAGTTTTAGTTTTGTAGTTTTAGTTGTAGTTTTGTGGTTGTAGTTATTTAGTTGTAGTGGTAGTTTTTTAGTTGTAAATTTGCTTTAGTTGTAGTTTTGTAGCTTAGTTGTAGTTATAGTTGTAGTTTTAGTAGTTGCAAGTGTAGTTGTAGTTGCGGCCCATACACCTTGATGAGTTTGACATGCCTGTTATAGACCATTCAAAGTTCTGTTGTATCTTTATAGTAAGCCTAGTTTTCAGAGTATTTCTTGTATGTGTTCATTTTCTGTCCTCCTTTGGGGGCGTCGTCATCCGTCGACAAATACCTGATCTAGTAACAGCCACATTGGCCTTGAACTATTTTAATAACCAATCAAAAGTAAATAAAAGTAAGACATTAACTCTGAGACAGCATACTAAGGAAGAATGTATAGTTAAAATCATTGTGGAACACATCAATAGATTCATTTTGAAAATGCCGGTGTGGTTAACCACACTTAATAAGCAACAAGCCAAGCGAAAAAAAAAAAAGGGGGGAGCGTTTTGTAATGTTTAAAACAAATGCAAAAGTCTCACTTCCAGACCTTGCGATCTATGTGGACTGATGATTTTTAGCTCGTCCGTTTCTTTGGCCGACGGTTAACGCTGGTGTCTTGTGGCCAGCACAACGACCAACCGTTTTACTTTTCAAACGTAACTCTGGTCTCTCTTTATTAAGTTAGAAATAGTTCCAAAACTGATCTAGGCTTATGTGTCCACTAAATATCTACGCGTATGGGTCCACTAAATATCTAGGCGTATGTGTCCACTAAATATCTAGGCGTATGTGTCCACTAAATATCTAGGCTTATGGGTCCACTAAATATCTAGGCTTATGGGTCCACTAAATATCTAGGCGTATGTGTCCACTAAATATCTAGGCGTATGTGTCCACTAAATATCTAGGCGTATGTGTCCACTAAATATCTAGGCTTATGGGTCCACTAAATATCTAGGCGTATGTGTCCACTAAATAGCTAGGCTAATGTGTCCACTAAATATCTCATGCAAATATTAAGATAAATGGATTTTATTTTTAGCCTCGATTTAAAAAATTATTAATCCTCCATCTTCAATGACGAGCTGGATTTCAAGTTTCAATCTGACGAAGCCAGCCACCCGAGACATGTCTGCAGAGAGACATCCTTCCCAAAGGAGGTTTTATGTTTCTCTGATTATCTGACAATGCATTCATATTTATTTCGAAACTTGCGCCACTTTGTCGGAATGCAATGAAGTGTGGCTAGATCTGTTCTTTGTTTATAGATTTTCTCAAGAAAGACAAATGTTATATTTAAATGAATACATGCATTCAATAACAATTATACATTTGTAACAAATATAGATTGGTTTCTAGAAGTCATGGATTTGTTAATGAAAATAAAATAATTATGAAATTCAACACCTATTTGATTTCATCTTTGTTTTTTTTCCATTGATCGCTTCAACCATCACAGTTACTTCTCAGTGGCTTTCTTTCATTAGCCATGTTGTACGGTACCCATAACACATTTCCGTTCACGGTCATTTTCATTTCAACGTCTTTTATAAATAGCTACATTACTTCCCCTAACAAATTTATTTCAAACTCAAGTCTGTTCTCTTCAAGTTCATCGTCCTGAAAATAGTTTCACGTTCATTATTTGTCCCATGATCCATTTCCCCCCCCCCCCCCCCCCCCAGCCTGCCTTTTTTTTCAAGCTGGACAGCGTCATGTTCCTATTAATGTACCTTTGAGACAGAATGATTTTCCTAGAGATACCATCATCTTTCCCAAGTTCCGTCTTAGAGACAGCATCATCTTTCCAAAGTTCTGTCTTAGAGACAATATCATCTTTCCAAAGATTTGTCTTAAAGACAATATCATCTTTCCAAAGTTCTGTCTTAGAGACAATATCATCTTTCCAAAGATTTGTCTTAAAGACAATATCATCTTTCCAAAGTTCTGTCTTAGGGACAATATCATCTTTCCAAAGATTTGTCTTAAAGACAATATCATCTTTCCAAAGTTCTGTCTTAGAGACAGCATAATCTTTCCAATGTTTTGTCTTGATAGCATCATCTTACGAAACTTCTGTCTTAGAGACAGCATCCTCATTCTAAAGTTCTATCTTAGAGACTGCATCATCTTACCAATGCTCTATCTTAGATACAGCATCATCTTTCCAAGTTCTGTTCTAGATACAGCATCCTCTTGACAGAGTTCCGTCTTTTAGATACATCATCCTCTTTACAGAGTTCTGTCTTTTAGATACAGCATCCTCTATACAGAGTTCTGTCTTTTAGATACAGCATCCTCTTTACAGAGTTCTGTGTTAGATACAGCATCATCTCTCCAAAATTCTTTCTAAGGACTTGACTTTATAAACAAATTATTTTTTAACAGTTTAATTTTATTCAGATAGCTTTACATTTCTAAAGTTCTACATTTCAGACAGAATCATCTTTCTAAAGTTCCGCCCTTAAAACAGAATGACCTTTCTTACGGAGACACAACGAGAAAAGTTCATGAAAAGTCTGTCTGAACTTTGAACTCATCGTGTAGTAAGATATAATAGTAACGCTGGAATTGACCGTGTCAAAGATGAAACAGAAAGCAGCCGAGACCAGAAAAAGGTTTCGGTTCACACCCGTGATGCTAAACTCTGGGACTATGAACACCCCCGTGTAGAAGGCCACCGTTGGGGTGAAGTTGATGATCAGGACGCTGGCTATAACGATGACAGTTTTCACGGTGGCTCTGTCTCGCCTGGAGATGGTCTCCGACTGAGTGCTATCAAACGTAGACTTCTGCCTCCATTGAGATTTCTTGTTTAAATTCACGACCAGCACAGCTGTGAAGATGACGACTGCTACGAAAGAGACAAACATGAGAATAGCGTAGAGCAGGAAGCTAAGATTTTCAACTTTGTATCTATCAGGCGTAAACACCAGGCCGTATAGAGTTTTATTTAAGAAAGGGAAGTACTTCAGACCAATGTACGCTGTAGCGTATTCTGGCAGCAGTGGTAACATGACAAAGAAGTAGATTGCGACCAGAATAAGTAAAGTCCTCCTAGGTGTTAAGATCTGTTTGACCTTCAGAGGAAAGGTGATGCAGAGACATCTTTCAAACGTGATATACGCCGTGACCCAGGCCGTGATTCTCGCGAAGCAGCCGTGCGGATGTCCACCGCTCAGGTGCTGGACATCAGGAGGAAAAAAGTTTATGTCGGAATTAATAAAAAGAGGGTTGAAGCTGAGGCAGTACCACTCGATAGTCACCAAGGATACAATATCAGAAATGGCCAGTCCCACGAAACCGATATTCACAGTGTTGTTGAGGCCCTGACGAGCAAAAACAATAATATTAATAATATTGGCGCCAAGTCCAAAGAGTCCAATGGCGCTACTTATGACTACTAGAGTAACAATCTCGTAAATCTGTCTCTCCTCATCGCTTATCAGTGGAGCAATGCTTTCAAATGTACCATTAAACATATCCATCATTGATAAGTTTCTAGTTCAATGCATTTGTACAAATATGGTGTAATGACGCTATAGTAAGACGCATAGAAGTGGGGATCAATTGGGAATTTCCTTAGTTACGCGACAAAACATTTAAAAAGTTAGAGCGGAAAAAGGAACGATTAACGGACGAAAAGGCGAAGAGACTGCGTTTTAGTGAATCTTGACGACTAGGACTGTGCCCTTTTTTTCTGGAAGAAAGTGTTGTTTATTTAAAAAGGCTGGGTTATCTTATTATATATTGTTTATTCTTTGGATGAGTTGCAGGAAAGATCTCGCAGATAACATCTCAAGTAAGCAGTCTTGCTCAACACCTTCATCCCTAGATTATCAACCATCTAACAATGTATTTTCTTTACCGCTCAGTCGAGGAGAAAATGTAGATTATGCTAATTTGGTTGACTTAATGACAAAACCCAAAGTCACCATTCATTAACATAACACTTTGACATTATACATTGTTTCAATAGAAACTCATGCACCTGCCGGTTCGCTTAGATTACATTGCCTTGCTTATTCTGATTAAGACGATATGCAGCCAAGACTGATAGTGTATGTTGATTATTGTTATTTCAGTATTGACGTTATTATCAGCTTGCAAGTAAGCAGTGCATAAGTACAATACGATGAAGATAGACATTGAACAAGTCATTAAACTAGAGTCTTATTCCTAGATTCCTTCAGTCAATTCCTGTTTATGCGTTCCAGTTAATTTCTGTGTTGTTGTTATTCAGTCATCTTCTACATACGTATTCCATTGTATTCTTCTCTGAATAAGATCCTCAATGACTGAGGCTTCACTGACTGAAGCTTCACTAACTGAGGCTTCACTCTCTAACGAGAAGTCAGTTTGTAATACCAAAAGTACTTATTGTCATCGTCGTCATGGTAACATATTTTCTGTAGATCACACACTGACTATCTCGGCTGACGACACGTCGCTGCAATTCGCTTAAAATAATTTCACTGAATCGATCTAAAGCTGCTAAGCCAGTAAGTTTATATAGATGAATATCAGTTCGTAAATCTACGCCTCAATTATAGTTGTTTACTGATACATCATCGAACGAGCAATAATATTGTCCCAATAATTTTTTCTAACTTTGATCTGCTGAGTTACTCGCCACTTTTAAATCATTATACATCTTCTCATAGTCTGCTCAAATAATCGCCAAGAAATTAAATGATTTCAGGCAAATTAAATGTGAATAGACTGCATTAATTTTTTTTCACTATATTTTTGCCAAGCTGTGTAGCTTTTCTGACGAAATAAATTGCTGTTTTGAATCCTGCTCGAATTAATGAAATTAACTTTGTAGTTAGTTCCCTTGGGGGAAATCAGTAATTGGTGTCAGAGTAGGGTGAAACTGATAGAGGAGAAAATAGACCTAACTTAATGTTTGTTTCGGAAAGAAATGTTTCTGGTTATTAAGTAAAAGAAGTTAACGAGATAAATATCAAACTTTTTGATTTACCCAGATCATCGAATATGTTGTGCATACTATTGAGTGGAGTAGTCCATTCTTGATATAAGTTCTATTAAATATTAAATTGTTAGCGCTACTTGTATAGTTTTCAAGAAAGTTTTGAACTCTATTCAAACATGTTTTGTCTGTTTTGTTGTTTTGTTTGCTCTTTGTAACTAAACTTTGTTGCAGTTTGTTGTTTTTCTGAATGTAATTTTGCAGACATTTTATTTTTTTAAATAATCGAATATATATACGCAATATAGGGCCTACTACTCATTCATCCAGTCATCTATAAAGTGATCTCTGGAACCACTGTAAGGATGAAATTTTATACACAAACTCAATTAAACTCATAGATGCTCGCGAACAAATGATTTTGATAGATTCTTAATTGGAGCGCCGAAATGTTAGAAAAATCTCAATCTTTCTATTAAAACCTGTATTTAATTTTTGGCATATCCACAAAATGTATATATATAGCTTAAATACACATGTTTAATAGAACCAAATAGCCTTAAGTCTTTGTAAGTACATACTTATTCATTTCCCTAAACATGGAATAGTTGTGTTCAAAAAACAAAATAAAATCAATAACTCTTTGGGGCGTAACTCGCCATTGTGGATTAACTAATAAAACAAAATTTGTTCTCCCTTGAGAGCACGGCATATCTGCAAAAGTAAGTTCTGTAGCATTTAATAGTGAAGTGATTAAATAATGAAGTGATTAAATAGTGAAGTGATTAAATAGTGAAGGGATTAAAACTACATCTAGATCGACATGAATTCCTAATCTACGATTGAGAATCCAAAGAACGTCAGTAATTGTCTGCGCCTGTGTGCATGTTTTTTTGTTGTTTTTTTTTTGGGGGGGTAGGGGGGGCGGGGGGTGGATTTCTTTGTTTAATCGATGCGGTGGGGCTACTTGATCTCCACGAGCTATAAATAATGGGGAAAATAAGGTAAAGTGTGCATAGGGCGCACATGTATATAAAGGCTCGATGCTAGGTCTAGGTCTAGATCTAAAGCCGACGAAATAAAGATAAAGTCATGTGTAAAGAGTGGACTAAGTTACAGGAAATGAAAATCATAATTCATGAGAATTCAAGGGTTAAAATACTATATGGGTCAAATTTACAGGTGCAAAAATGTGGAGGGTGATGGGTGGGGGGAGAGGTATTGAGCATATTAATCTTCTCAACATCGAATTAATACAGTGTTACTTTAAGTAACGGGCAAAAGTAAGTGTGTGTAAATATGTGTGGGGCGCTATAAAGCGGGCCGTTCAAATTTAAGTCAAAAGTCTATGTGGAGAGCAAAATTATGCATAGGGTGTAAAAAAATATAAATAAAGGAGAGGTGTAACTGAATAACAACTACTAAAATACCAATAACATGGCTTTGTTCGACAAGACTGCAGTAGCCAGTGGACGAGGCAATCACATCTCGCACGACATTGCTTAACTATTTGAACACACACACACTGGACATGACCGTGACCTTCTGAGACGCTGGACACATGCAGAAAATAAACCACTCAGTTACACTACAGGGGGCTTTCAGCAATAGATAGAAGAAAAGAGAGAGAGAGAGAGAGAGATAGTGGAAGAGGAGAGGAACTAAACGGGAAAAAGAGAAGGAAGTCTACATTGAAGGAGAGGGAAAGAGAGAATAAGAGAAAGAGAACGGGCCGTTTCATTTAAACGTAATAGATACTAGCATTCACGGACTTCAACGTATGCCAGGGGAGTGTTAAAATGTGGGCCATTTTATTGGAAGAGAGAAAAAAATAAGAGGCGAGTTTCCAGTCAAAATAAACAATTTATAGCCTGGGAATAAACTAATCAACAGACTTATCCGGTAAGTAATGTTAATTTATGAATAAATCTGTGTCATTGAAGAATCTTTTTAACTTGAGAGAGTGATGTTTAGGTAAGTCATGCTATTTATTAAGTAAGTGAACGACTTAGCACTTCTTCAGGTACATTAAGAGATAATTGATAGTCAGCATTGTAGTAAAAATAGAACCTAAATAAATATTTATTTAAATTATTTCGAGTTACGTCAATCTATGCATGTGGCTTAAGTTTGGTCTTATTACTTGGATATGTTCATGTAACCGTTTATTTGCAGAAATCAGCCCTCTGTTTACGAATGTCATTTTTAATTTGATTCTAAAGTGGTTTTCAAAAAGTAGAAAATAAGCAATAGGAAAAAAGATTATATATATTGTTGTAACCCCGCACCCGCGCTACACTAATGGTGCGCATCTGAGCACCACTGAACACGACTAGTGAAAGACATATAGAGACAGGAAGAAGGACTGTTGTGAACCGGCTAGAAGTCATGGGAGTTTGAGCAGTCTGGTGCTGAGTGTTGTCCTGTGTGATACTAGGAAACTGTGTGTGAGACCTGGAGCGACACTGGGAAGTGTGTCGGTGGTCTGTTCTGTGTTCTGGTATGAAGTAGGACTCTTAGAACTTAGACATATTACTCCCTGTGACTTTATAGCAGACGTCCAAGTCTAACTAGTAACTATTACTATTTGTTGATGCTTATACTTGTTATAATAAATAAATACATCGTTTTCTGTTGCCGACCTGTCTTTCGTTGAGTGCCTGCCTTAGAGAGTTACAACAATATATATATATATAAGGGAATGGCTGCCTGGTCGAGGATAGCTGCCTGGTCGTGCGGTTTGCGCGCTGGACTGTCGTTCAGATTTATCGAGGGTTCAAACCCTGCCCGCTCCCATCCCCCGTCGTCCTGCGGGAGGTTTGGACTAGGAAGTAAACTATCTTCAACTCTGAAGGAACATCCGAAATATGTAAAACATTTTACAAACAAAAGGGAAAGAAACGCTATTTACTGTAATTTATCTTAAATTGGTAGGGTTTAGCTCCCTTGCTGCTAAATAAAACAAAATTAATTAGTACTAATTGATTAATTTTTTATCCATTCCTGTACTGTCATCAACTGTGAAAAAATTCAGAAAAATTTCAACTTGATCCAAGCATGAAAAGTATCAAAGAGTAACAAGGGGATTAAATCTATATATACATCCATGTCTCTCATTAAGTAGCATTTATTTCCCTTATTTCGATATCAACCGAAATAATTTATCACCGATAATTAACTTTTTCTCTCCTAATCGACGATACCACTTCATTAAATTAAATTTATGTTTAATTTTATAAACTTGAATTTATGTTCTATAAAAAGAGCATGTGTTTCTCGTTAATTCTATACCAAATAAAACATTTTCTGATAACAAACGTCAAAGCTCTTGAAGCCCAATCATAACAGGGGAGTGAAATAGTAATGAGCAAAATGAAGAATTCCTTCAAAACGTTGCAAAAAATTAAAACGGAGAGAAAGAGTTAATTAACTTATTGGTTATCTTTTTTAAATTGCTTCATGTCTTGTCAGGTTCAATGAATAATTGTGCAGTTACATTCTGTATAGACAATGGGAAATGGGAGAAAAAAAACATGCTCCAACTTTTTACCAGACAGACATATGGACAGACAGTGTGAGATAATATAAACTTTGTAAACAAATATTGCTTGGGTTGAAATATTTATAGTCTATCAACGCTTTTATATTCTTTACACCAGATACACCATAAAGCTTATTATTAATGACAGCATCAGTGTGTTGTTAGTTATGTAGTTAAAGCTTTTGTTAAGGAACTAATTTCTACCTTAAAAAAGTTTTCTAGGTTTTTTTTTAAATATCTAATAAAGTTATATTATAATAAAGCTTTAATTATCGGCTTTTATTTTAGTTTGAATTTATGCAGTTGAAACTCTGTGAAACTAGAGAATAGTGTGACATTAAAAACTTCATTCGTTGACAACGACACAAAATTAAGTTTGTTTTTTTTCTTTTACAAGATCTACGTTGAGATGGTCGTAGGTTTTACGTGTTCAGTTCGTCTAAGTAAATAAACCTAGATCTAAGGTTATTTCTGACCTTTAACAGCATTTTAGTCTGCAACCAACTGATGACAAGAGCATGACCGACGGTACAGGGCATGAACATGTTTGAAGAATTTTTGTTTCCTGTTATGTTTTATAAAAAGAGAGCGTCATACCATGTACAAAAACAAGGTAACAAGGGAAAGTTTGTGTGGAGACACAAACTCAAAATCGGCCCCCGAAGTGGTCCACCCAGGCAGATAAAAAGACAGGTTTCAATATTTTCAGAAAGAACATTAGAATGAAATTCTATCAAAGACAAATGACAGAGAAGAATGGAGAAAGAAGGTTGACGGATCTTGTGTGGTGTCCCAGTGGTCCACAGACCAAAGGATAGGTGAAAGTGAATTTGTAGTTAGATGTGAACCTGGCCTAACTAATGTCTTATAATGGATGTATAATTGCTCTAATTGTTTTGTAAAGGCACAATCTCTTATTCCTAAAAAAAATAATTTCCGTAATAAAAACAAAAATTTGCTTTAGTTCAGTGTTGTATCGCCACCTGGTGTCCATGCAGTTCACGCGATAATATAAAAAGCTACTTATTAATTGTTGTTTTAAATTATGTCCAACTTATATGGATACTAAATAGATTTATTCTCTCTAAAAAAGTAAAAATTTTTTTGTGTAACTATAGTAGTTAGTTTAACAGAACATACTAAATTTAGCAATACGAATGTAAAAAATATTTTTTTTTACAAAAAAAAAAACTAAAACCGTTTGCATAAATGTGTTAAAAATATTGTCATCTGTTATCCCACCTACTAAGGAGACTCCCGTGTTTGTTACTATTAATAGTGAATAGTTGTAAAAGTGGTGTATTTTTTATAAAAAAAACTGCTTGCGTAAGTGATTTTAAAAATTAGATTTTTCGCTTGCTGAAATGAAAATAGTAGCCGCTGCATCAGAACTTTGAATGGTCTAAAATATTATGATGTCGGATTTTCACTATCTTTTCTAGTTTACGAGATCTGAACAGGACGGACGGACAGACATTCCACATAAAACTAATAGCGTCTTTTCCTCTTTCGGGGACCGCTAAAAATATTACAACACAGTGTACATGTTTTGTGACATGATATATGATCTTAAATTTGATGTCAGGATTTTTGATCATGTGACTGAAAATAGTATGTGTCAGGATGTACTGGTTTTGTGACAGGACTTACTGGTTATGTGGCAGGAATTACTGGTTATAGACCTTATAGAAAGTAATACGAAGTCGTCTCTATAATGTGTTTATCACTGTTTATTTCATGCTTATATTTATTTGTGTAAGCTCTTTCCTATTTTGTTTAATTAAACTTTCATAAATCTTTTTTTATATTTTATGTTTGTTTGTTTTACATGTTTCGGATGTTTCGTAGGAACTGAAGATTATTACATGACAGCAGCGTTCTAACCAGGAACCACATTGACGACTGTACAGACCAGGCGTCCGTTTCAATGTAGTCTTTAGAAAATTCTTTTTTTTTTCCTGTATCGGCACATTACACACTCTGCTGACCTGTTATGTAATAAACTCTTCATTCTTTAGACTAATGATTGCATTGAGTTTTTTTTTATGAATTGTATAAATAGAAACATGACATAAGAAATCCTCAAACATTTTGTACAAAACAGGGAACTATTTGACAAGATGATTTGGGAATTTTTATGCACCTAATCACCCCAACGTACATATTAGTCCACGCTTAGATCCATCCGCTAATTGACTTGGCAGGGGCTCAAGCGAATTTTATTTTAAGATGGTCTAATAGACCGACGCCTTCCTTTAAAATTACACAAGTCGCCGAGCCGTAGACAATATGGCGGCCGGTAGCTAGGCAACAAAGAAATCAACTTCCAGTATTTGCTTGAGAATGAGATCAAGGCTAGGAACCTGGTGAAAGCTTGACGATCAACGTTCTTCGTAGATTTTAACTTTTTTTTTTTTTATTTGCTATGTCAGTGTCAATAATTTCATGGCAACGAAACTGAATACATTGATTTTTAAGGATCTTTTTATTTTTAAATGCAAAACTTGAAGTAATTAAACACGCAAAATAAAATGGTAATAAAGTAGTTATCTGTCGGGTATGCCGTGGGTATTTTTAGCACAGATCAAGATAAGAACTGTTTAGTGTTATGTTTAGTTTTGGGTTTCCATGTGTCCAATGACAAGCAGATTGTATTAAACTGTGATGGTCCGGGCTACTACAACTGAGAGCATTCCCTTGTGTATGAAGTAACGTCTATATTTTATAAGATAAGATAAGAAAGCGCGGGTCAATAGAGAAAGAAGTAGTAGCTAGTAAAACTTTGCTTTGCCTCTAATTCACAATAAATGAAAATGTACATTTCAAATAATAGTGTAACTAATCAAGTGTAGCCTGTGTACAAAACGTATTAGAATAATTCTATAGTGTTTGATCCACTCTAAATAAAACTGAACCCTTAATGATAAAATAAACAAAGTTTAGTTAGCCGTTTAGAGAACTTTTATTTTCCATTATGACTTGAATCTATAAATATTTGCGAGTTTCGAAAAGCACTATCTTTCATTCCTTCTCGACCTGTATGGTGACGTATGCACTACGCAAGACAGCAGGGTTTCAGTCCAGCGCTTTTGCAAGAGAGGGTTTGAGCCACTCGAGCCCCTACACAAATGGAGTTTGAGGATGATGATGATGGAAAGGGGTAGATAACGCAATAATCTTATTGTAAGTAAGACAGTCTTCAAATCTGAAAACAAGAAACTGTCGGCACAGGATGCTGTGACGTTTTCTGCTCTTGTTTTATTTTAATAACTCAACTCTAACAGTTAAAAATATTTTTAAGCTCCAACATTTAAAGGTGGCTAGACCCAAGAACTGCTAAGTTTTCAGCATTCCAAAGTCGCCATCTTTGTCTCTCACTCATTAGATGTCTACACATATTACTGACACTAAATTTGGAAAGCCTTCAGGACAGAAGACTTAAAAGTAAGTAGCAATTGTACATAAAACACTGAACCATAACCTTCAAATACAAAAATAAAACCTAATAAAATACTCAGAAAGACACAAAGATAAAGGCACTTTCCTCGTTCCATATGCTAGGCCAAATTTGAACAAATACTCTTTCTTCCCTACCGCTATTAGAGCATGGAATGGGTTGCCTGAGCCAGCCAGGAAAACCAGTGACTTTGCAAAGTATTTGTCATTGGTGTACACGCTTCACTAGATGCATGACGCGTAGGACGTAATCATCTTCTTTTTGGAAGTAAAGTTTGGATATTATAAGATAAGAGAAGATAATGTCTCCGGTCGCATTAAAATCTGATAAGTTTTGGAAGTGGACAACCTTCTAGCAGTAGTGACAGAAAAAGACATTTTATTTTTAATAGACCTCTACCAATGTCACATACCCATGCCTAACCATCTCCTTTACCAGAAATTTATAAAAGCGTTTCACGTCACACCCTTTTATAACTTTCGCAATGATCTCCTCTTACAATAAAGCTCAGTAATGAAATGAATGCCACACCAGAGACTATTTATATTGATTGATTTCCCCTACATCAGTGAATAAAATGGCAATATGCGAATTACTGAAACTCAAAGAGAACTTGGTAATTCAGCGTTTATTACGTGGCCAGTTATTATTTTAATCGGAACAACCGCACTAGATGCGATATTTTGTTATGTTTCATTGACAGTCACGAGGCTAGCTTTATGCTGCATTGTCCCATGGCCGGCGCATGTCAGACATTAATTTAATGTATTGATTTTAAACTTGTGTTAAACCATGCTGTGCAGTGCACTAATTGATGTATTAAAATGTCAACGAGCAAAATTGATCATTTTACAGTTAGGTTTCAAATGTCATTGTCTCGGATGTCATTCATTCTGGAATTGTTTTCTTCAATATTTGCATTTTAAAAATCTTTTTTTTTAAATGCCAAATGATTAGAGTGTTTAATTAAATGTAAACTTTTAGAATGGTGTTAATTTATGGACAAATCGTTCTTGTACATGATTCTGTAGATCTTACAACTATTTAACTAATCTCTCCTAGCTCTTAGGGACTTGAAGACAGTCTTATATAGGCCTACTAATCACTTGAAAACAGTCATATAGGCCTACTAATCACTTGAAGACAGTCTTATATAGGCCTACTCATCACTTGAATACAGTCTTATATAGGCCTACTAATCACTTGAAGACATTCTTATATAGCCCTACTAATCACTTGAAGACAGTCTTATATAGGCCTACTAATCACTTGAAGACAGTCTTATATAGACCTACTAATCACTTGAAGACAGTCTTATATAGGCCTACTAATCACTTGAAGATAGTCTTATATAGGCCTACTAATCACTTGAAGACAGTCTTATATAGGCCTACTAATCACTTGAAGACAGTCTTATATAGGCCTACTAATCACTTGAAGATAGTCTTATATAGGCCTACTAATCACTTGAAGATAGTCTTATATAGGCCTACTAATCACTTGAAGACAGTCTTATATAGGCCTACTAATCACTTGAAGACAGTCTTATATAGGCCTACTCATCACTTGAATACAGTCTTATATAGGCCTACTAATCACTTGAAGATAGTCTTATATAGGCCTACTAATCACTTGAAGATAGTCTTATATAGGCCTACCTATTACGTGAGGACAGTCTTATATAGGCCTACTAATCACTTGAAGACAGTCTTATATAGGCCTACTAATCACTTGAAGACAGTCTTATATAGGCCTACTAATCACTTGAAGACAGTCTTATATAGGCCTACTAATCACTTGAAGATAGTCTTATATAGGCCTACTAATCACTTGAAGATAGTCTTATATAGGCCTACTAATCACTTGAAGATAGTCTTATATAGGCCTACTAATCACTTGAAGATAGTCTTATATAGGCCTACCTATTACGTGAGGACAGTCTTATATAGGCCTACTAATCACTTGAAGACAGTCTTATATAGGCCTACTAATCACTTGAAGACAGTCTTATATAGGCCTACTAATCACTTGAAGACAGTCTTATATAGGCCTACTAATCACTTGAAGATAGTCTTATATAGGCCTACTAATCACTTGAAGATAGTCTTATATAGGCCTACTAATCACTTGAAGATAGTCTTATATAGGCCTACTAATCACTTGAAGATAGTCTTATATAGGCCTACTAATCACTTGAAGATAGTCTTATATAGGCCTACTAATCACTTGAAGATAGTCTTATATAGGCCTACTAATCACTTGAAGATAGTCTTATATAGGCCTACTAATCACTTGAAGATAGTCTTATATAGGCCTACCTATTACGTGAGGACAGTCTTATATAGGCCTAATAAACACTTGAGGACAAAAATTAATTTTAAGTATTTCATTAGAACATTTTAAAATTTTTTTTTTTTGTTTGGTAGTTTGTTAGGAAGGTAGTGGGTTATAGACTACATCTAAGACGCTAATTTGCCAGAGAGTAGTGATTTCAAGTTAAGTCTACATCAAAGAGAACTGAGGTAAGGGAGGAGTGTAGTGACATGCGCTTTCTGTGTGTTTCTTTCGTAATAAATAACATGAAGTTGGCCGCCTGGTCAAATGATATGCTTCTCAATGGTCCATGATTCGAATCCTGACCGCCACTCTGGACTGTCACCTCACCACAACTCACTTATCCCTTAGTCTGATGATCCATTGGGGCACCACACATGATCTGTCGACTGTCTTTCTCCACTCCTCTTTGTCATTTGCCTTAAAATCTCTTTTTATGTGAGATCTACTTCCCTTTTATAGCATGGATCCTACTATAGCATCTCAATTCCATTGCTAGAATTCTTCTCACTAGTTCTGCAGTCATCGTATGTCATCCAGCGATGAATAACGTCGTGTCTGACTCTTTACAACTGAAGTAATGTCCGAAACATTTCAAAGTTTAGTTAGCTGTTGAGCTTCAACTGTTTGTTTCAGAGAAAAAATTGCGACATCTTTTGAAATCTTTTTAATGTCGTTAGAAGGAGAGATTTTGTTTTAGTTTTATAACTCAAAGTGTTGTTGGCCGGTTACGACATTGTAGCTCCAGACAGCTAGTACAGCTGAAACCAAATAGGCGTATTATATTGGTTATTATTGTAGAAATTTAAAAAAAAATAACCCTAACAACTTTTGGGAACTAAAACTCAAAATCTATTTAATTAATAATGTGCAAAAATTCAACTTCAGATCTAATACTAACGAATTGAAATGACATTTTAAAAAAAATGTAGCCTTTTACTTTATTCTTTAAAATATATGCTTAAAGTACATCATCTGCCCCATAGATCGCAAGTCTGAAGGGGGAACTTCACTTTAATTAGATCAATTATACATTTAAACAGCAGCTTACAAGAAAAGGTTTGAAACAATACAGGCTGACAGTGGGACGAGCAAGTAAAGGGAAGCTACTGACAACAAGGCGGTGAATGTACATTGAGAGAGTCACTGCAGCGTTAAGATGTCTGAGCCATATATGTCAAATGTCATCAACTTAAGCTGTGAGGATGTCAAATGTCAGGAGATTAAGGAAGTCTGCTTTGGCTTTATTTAGCTCAATAGATTGGGTGCTGTAAATAACAAATACAAATCGAAAGGTTAAATATCTATGTGTAGAGCGATTTCTGGTGAAATTGGCAAAGCTAGCAACCCTCAATACAGTAACATATTCTGTAGTTACTTAATGGAAAAAAAAATCGTACTAATTTACCGGCACAGAGGTATATAAAAAGCTATTCTAGATAACTTCCAGTCTATATTTGAAAAAATGGCATATTTATGTTGTTACATTTTAAACTGAATGGAATATGAAAATACAAACCAGCATTACCTTCCCTAATGATCATATATTGCAGCGGTCAACTAACTCGTCTTTCTGAGTGTAACATTTCAAAAGTTACAAAATTAAGGTTTATTCAAGGAGCCCTTTAATTTCTTCAATGTACTAGTATTGTTATAAGATTAAACGGAGTGATTTAAAAACAAAAGCTGATCTCGGGAACTCCTCGATTGCTTCCCTGCATCACCACTCGGATATTTGCTAATAAATGATTCGTAGCTAGTCTTAAAGTTTCTTTCTACCATTGATTTTCTTACTTAAAACTGTAGATACAAGCAAAGTTTTCTGTCTATTCTACTATACATCTACATATACAGAGTCACAATACACTTGGCGCCTAGCCATTGAAACGGAGATAGAGATACACATGTTGACAAGCGACTATCTGTGCTATTGTTGTTTTCTCAGTGTGGCTTGTAAGCTGTATTGCATTTAAACAATTTCACTATCAAGGAGAGTTCATAAATAATATTTCGTGCCTGCACTCAGTGGCGTAGCATCCATGACGCGAAGGGGCCCAATGAACCCGGGCCCACAAGCAATAGAGGCCCACAGCTGTGGCGTAGCAACCATGGCGCGAAGGAGCTCATTACGCTTGGGCCCATAGCTCAAGGCCAGTTGGGGCCCACATTAGAACTTAGGAAGAACATTTGTTTGTTCATTTGAAACACTTTGAAGTCGTTTAACTCTGTTAAGAAGTTGTAAAATAGAATTAATAACCGTTTTGTTTTTCTTTTATTCCCTGAATCTCTTGGTATACCCTTCATATCAGGAGATTAAGAAATGTAATCAAACTGAATGAAATCATGACCATCCCTGTTACAGTCTTCAGTCAGGGGCACAAAGGGGGCTGTCTAGCAGTAAAGCTCTGCACTTTAAACCCCAACCTCTCTGTCACGTAGTTTGGACAGGTGCCTTTTGCTTTCTCCCAACTCTGTTTCTCTATTCGTAATCCTTGCACCTTGTAGTTTTGTTAAGAATGGACCTCATTCACCAATCCTAAACACACATTTAGCCACGTGATTCTATAGATCTTCTATACAAATTATGTAATCCATAGTGGATGTCACGTGATACGTATTTTTCATTGTTTGATCAATATTATGACGTAGCTAAATGTGTTTATTTACGATTGGTGAATGAGGTCCATTGTTTGCTACGTCACAAAGTCCGGTGACATTTATTTGTTATTCTTTGTCATGAGGCAGTTCACCCTCTGAATTTGATTGAAACGACGGTGTAAAAGATTGTTAGTCTACAAATACTAGTTCCTTGGTCTTATTATTCTGTAGGATTCTTGGACCCCTGTTAAGGGTGAGTTACTTCGTTTGTGATATCTCTTATTGTATGTTGTATGAGGTTGTCA
Source organism: Biomphalaria glabrata (assembly GCF_947242115.1). Lineage (NCBI taxonomy): Eukaryota > Metazoa > Mollusca > Gastropoda > Planorbidae > Biomphalaria > Biomphalaria glabrata. The sequence goes on from NC_074713.1 coordinate 11,436,473, forward strand.
CTATTTCTAGTTTTAGAGTAAAAGTTAAGTTTTGTGTTTATTTCGTTTATAGGGTGCCAGTGTTGGAGTTGTATTTACTGAACTCGATCCTATGCCAGTGGTGGCGTCGCTTATCTTCTCGGTAGTATCTATTACAGTCTTGAGTGTCTTCGTCATATTGGCGTTTATTGACGGCGTTGAGTGTCAGTGGCCGTTACACAACAGTTCGTGCCCGTTGGGGACCAGTTGAGGTCTAACTCTATCATTGTCGACAGTATTGTGACGTCAATCGGTCAGCGTCTGGTTTACTATGAAACCATGGTGACAATTTGGTAGCAGTAGCAGTAGCTCATGTGTAATTATTGAATACATATCTATCTATATAAATATTTTATATATATTATCTATTCATCATTCTATCATTCTCATTGTAAATATATATATATATCAGTATCATACAATTAAAGTCTTAATTTTTGTTATTTTTATTTAAATTCATCAACATAGTTGGTTACTCTATGTACGACTGTATGTGAGTGATGTTCTTGTCAGGTTGAACCCTGGGACCTTAATTTTGTTCAGCTATTAAACAACCTAAATACCTCCTAAACCTTACACTCTCCTTTTGTAAGTTCTATAGAGATAACCAGTAAATTAAATGTTCAGGAGCAAGCTGGCCAACAACTATTACATTTCACAAAACAATATGAAGTTTTAATGTGTAACACAATGAAAACCTCAACTACAATTAATGTAGATATCGACTGTAAATATGACATATCCCATTTATCGCTAATTAAGAATATGTATCTGAAAATTTTTTTCATGTCATGAAATCAAGAGAAAATACTGGCATATTTATATTTATGTTATATATTTATTTACAAGTTATTATTTAACTGGTTTATTTTACAAAGGCCTGTATAGATACAAAAGATTTGTTATGGTTAAAATAACCCGAAAAATTGTTTATATCCCACATGAATGCATCAGTCTACAATGGGTACCACACGTAGCGATGTCACAGTTGTCGTTGAATACATAGTCTCCCTTGAATAAATGTGTTCAGCAGATATCTCTTACTTCCGTGCATCCAGTATTTGTTACATATTGAGACAACTAGTTTCTCTGTTATTCCAGACTCGCTATTTGTATAAACAAATACATATCTAAACGCTCATCTGTTAAACTAATAGTTATTTCCGTTTGAACCAATGTCTCAAATTTTGAGATTAGAAACCTTATATTGGCCATTTTTGCATCATAATCTACTAGATCATTGATGCCCAAGATACGGCCAGATCCGGCGCGCGATGTGGTTCCATCAGGCCCACCGTAAGGTCAGCACAAAATGTAGTAGATCTTTCTCATAAAAAAAAGAGAATAAAAAATGTATCTTTACACACGTTAATGCCCACCTTTTTTGTTTACTTACGGATTAGTAGAATGACCTTTAACACTTGTGCGTCTATTTTATAGGACAAAATGTAGAATCTACCAGAAAAAGTGAACGGATTTTTACATTTTGTGGAACCTGATCAAAAGCCAACATATTTTAGTTGTACAGAAAGTATGACTGGTTAAAAAACAACAACATATAAACGGCATTATGAAACAAATATGGCGACTTTCATGATTTGGGCCGCGAATAAAAGATTGTTTAACACTCAAAGAGACTGTTGGATTTTATGGGAATATTTACAAGAAAAAGATAAGAAAATGAGTCAGTGGTGTGAAGCTAGCAACAATGTTGCTCATATGTGAAGTAGAGAAATGAAGCCATTTTCTGACATTAATTAATGTCCTAGTTCTAATCAAATTGTTTCAGGTTCATTTCATTTCATTTATTACATTTTCGTTTGTTCATGTGGCCCTCAACACGACTGTCGGAAATTAAAAAGGCCCGCAGGTTGAGCATCACTGTACTAGATGTATCGCTTACCTCATCGCAGTACGAGAAAATGTTATACAGAGGACTCATTTACACCAATGAATAATTTAGTTTTCATTGTTCTTTTTTCACGTTTGGTCACTATTGATTGAATGGAGTCTAGCTTAAAAAAGTTTCTGTAAAGTGGTTGTTGATGTTGAAGTTTCTGTAAAGTGGTTGTTGATGTTGAAGTTTCTGTAAAGTGGTTGGTGATGTTGAAGTTTCTGTAAAGTGGTTGGTGATGTTGAAGTTTCTGTAAAGTGGTTGGTGATGTTGAAGTTTCTGTAAAGTGGTTGGTGATGTTGAAGTTTCTGTAAAGTGGTTGGTGATATTGAAGTTTCTGTAAAGTGGTTGGTGATGTTGAAGTTTCTGTAAAGTGGTTGGTGATGTTGAAGTTTCTGTAAAGTGGTTGGTGATGTTGAAGTTTCTGTAAAGTGGTTGGTGATGTTGAAGTTTCTGTAAAGTGGTTGGTGATATTGAAGTTTCTGTAAAGTGGTTGGTGATGTTGAAGTTTCTGTAAAGTGGTTGGTGATGTTGAAGTTTCTGTAAAGTGGTTGGTGATATTGAAGTTTCTGTAAAGTGGTTGGTGATGTTGAAGTTTCTGTAAAGTAGTTGGTGATATTGAAGTTTCTGTAAAGTGATTGGCGATGTTGAATTTTCTGTAAAGTGGTTGGTGATATTGAAGTTTCTATAAAGTGGTTGGTGATGTTGAAGTTTCTGTAAAGTGGTTGGTGATATTGAAGTTTCTGTAAAGTGGTTGGTGATATTGAAGTTTCTGTAAAGTGGTTGGTGATATTGAAGTTTCTGTAAAGTAGTTGGTGATATTGAAGTTTCTGTAAAGTGGTTGGTGATATTGAAGTTTCTGTAAAGTGGTTGGTGATATTGAAGTTTCTGTAAAGTAGTTGGTGATATTGAAGTTTCTGTAAAGTAGTTGGTGATATTGAAGTTTCTGTAAAGTGGTTGATGATATTGAAGTTTCTGTAAAGTGGTTGGTGATATTGAAGTTTCTGTAAAGTGGTTGGTGATATTGAAATTTCTGTAAAGTGGTTGGTGATATTGAAGTTTCTGTAAAGTGGTTGGTGATATTGAAGTTTCTGTAAAGTAGTTGGTGATATTGAAGTTTCTGTAAAGTGGTTGGTGATATTGAAGTTTCTGTAAAGTGGTTGGTGATATTGAAGTTTCTGTAAAGTGGTTGGTGATATTGAAGTTTCTGTAAAGTGGTTGGTGATATTGAAGTTTCTGTAAAGTGGTTGGTGATATTGAAGTTTCTGTAAAGTAGTTGGTGATATTGAAGTTTCTGTAAAGTGGTTGGTGATATTGAAGTTTCTGTAAAGTAGTTGGTGATATTGAAGTTTCTGTAAAGTAGTTGGTGATATTGAAGTTTCTGTAAAGTGGTTTTCTGATATTGAAGTTTCTGTAAAGTAGTTGGTGATATTGAAGTTTCTGTAAAGTAGTTGGTGATATTGAAGTTTCTGTACACACAAGTTGTCGAGACTTTAAGAATGGGGGTGGTGAAAAGATCTTGAAGCCCCAGTAATATACTTGTCGTACTTCCTGAGAACAGTATCATATACCTGTAGCATGTAACCTTCACTTTCACCTTACCATAAGTCTGTTAGACCATTAGGGCACCACACATGATCTGTTGACCGTCCTTCTCCATTTCTCTGTCTTTTTCTCTGACTAGAATGACACACTTGGATGTTTTCTTCCCATGACTTTCTATGTCTGCCTCTTCTTCTTTTCCTGGTACTGTTTCCCGAGGACCTCGTGATATAGCTTTAAGTTTAAGTTTTAGTTTCTTTTCGTTTGTTTTACATAGTTCAGCCTTTATCGTGAGGCTCGATTGTCTTTGTGATACTGCTGTGCACATTATGGCCCACAGCGAACAGGGCTTTAAAACCCACATCATTATTGCAGGCGAAAAACGGACAAGTGACAGAATATTTAAATTCCTCTACAGTTAGGTTATCGTTAATGTATCGTGCTGCTTTGCCTGATAGGTTATTTGTCGACTGCTCCCTTTACGTAGTTTACTACGCCCTACAGTTAGGTTACCGCTAGGTGGCGTGCAGGCATCACGTGACGACTAGCGCCTAATAAGATGCGGAAGCATAAGTTTAAATATACCCACAATCCTCTTTATGGTGTCAGCATTTCGAGGTTTAAATATCACGCGAATTTCTTTGTACTACATGACTAGACCAACAGCAGCTCACACAGAGTCTTATAGGAGTAGACATAGTCACCACAAAGTAAGGCAATATGTTTACAATAAACTTCACAAAACATTGCTGCTCCGGTCCAGTGAAACACCACATCTTTGTGCACCCACTAAACCTCTGTTACATCAGATCGGAACGAACTAGTCGTCTCTTTTCTATTAGGACTAAAACAGAAAGATTTAAAAACTCCTTCATCCCACTTTCGGTCAGAGTGTTACAAGGTCATCTGTCGTCATCGAGAAGTTCATAGAAGTCTAATTCATAAAGCGCTGGTGTGAGTGTGTATGTGTTTCATGTGTGAATGTTGTTCGTATTTACATCTATATTGTTATTGTGCAGTAGTTACGTTAAGGTTGTCAGTTGTAGCCAAAATGAATTTTCATTTGATTGGATCAATAAAATTATCTTATCTTATCTTATCTTTCTATTGGTAATGAAAATGACATAGAACATAAACTAAAAGCACTAGGCTACAAATGTTATTAGGAGATAAGTGTGAAGACAATTGGACGAAAAATTGATACGCTCTGATCATACTCTGATGAGGACTTGAACCACTAACCTTCGAACCGCCATATCGTCTAGCTACAATCCAAAAACCGACCAACAACATGAAACTTTATATGAAAATCTTAGCGTCAATAAAGTGTTCAGCTCGAGACCATTGTGTTTGATAGTCAAAGTTTATCATGTGTATATATATATAACCACTTGACTGATCCAAACTAATTGATACAATTACACTTATTATAAGCTTTGTTGTTGTTCTTTAATGTATTTTCTGATTATGTTTTTCATGTTACAATAAATATGTTCGATTGTAATTATCATTTTATAGCAAATCTTCTGGCTACTGGAGTAGATAATCTGACTTTTCAAGAGTAATGGGCAGGTATTTTAGTGGCTGTTTATTATACATCCATTTACCTCAACACTAAATGGTTGTGTGTTGAATGAAACGAAGCTTACATGACTAAGAGGACAATCTATTCAACTAAATATAATTTATTAGCAATAAAAATGTTGACACAGTACTTAATTTAAGACGGCATCACAAACGAACATATTAGAGACAGGGTTACTACAGCCATTGGAAGCCACGATTAATTAACTGCTAACTATTGTAAACAAAAAAAAAGCAAACTAAACATCTTCGGGGCTCGCTAAGACCTTGCATCAGGGAACAGTAACAGGAAAAACGAAGAAGTGGCAGAGAGAGAAAGCGATGGGAAGACAACATAAAAGAATGGACGGGCCTGCTATTGAAAGAGGTTCTAGCCAAGACTAAAGACAGAGAGGAATGGAGAAAGACGGTTGACAAATCTTGAGTGGTGCCCCAACGGTCCAACTGATTAAGCCTTAGGTATTACGTGAAGATGAAACTGTAGGAAAAATCATCTGACATAAAGTAAATTTTGTTTTACATGTTCGAAGAAGTCAGTTCAACATAATTCAATTCTACATAATTGTATTGCTGTCTAAAGGAAGACAACTCTATATCCTATTAACAAAAGTACAGGTTTATCTGCTCCATTAATATTTATTTGTCCATTCAACAAGCAATGCTATCAATCTCAATAGCGGGATTCATTCTGCGTGTATATTGTCTTGTATGATCCATTGGCACTTTAATGGCGCTTTAAGAAAGACAATCAATTAAACACTTTGTTTTCATTAGGTTTCTTGAAATATGAATCTCTCCATTTTCGTTAAAGTTATGTGTTTTGATCGATAAAATTCTTTCGTTTCTACTTAAAACAAAAACATTTTTTTTTTCAGATTTTTAAAAATAAAAATAATAATATTTGAATTATTGTCCATTATTAGGAAGAATCTTTGGATTCAACACAACATAATGTTAGGATTTTCAGACAGAAACAAAAAAAAATAGTATTTAGAAATTGTAAAATAATTTGTTTAATGTTGTAACTAATTGTCCACCAGCCTTGTGCATTTTACAAGTAAAAGCTTGAATCCTATAACGCAAATGGTGGGTACCCGCAGGGGAAGATCTAAGAGCAGGATGCTGACACTGTAGACCAGTGGTTCCCAAACTTTTTTGTCTCGTAGACCCCTTGCCATGGTTTCTGATTTTTGGAAGACCCCCTGCTTAACTTATATTGCATTTTTGCAAATTCATCAACATTTTTAAAACTAATTTCTAGATGTAGTGAGTCTCAGATTGAAAAAGTAATTTAAAGCTGCATTTGAAGTAAATACAGATGTCATTTTTATTGATAAAATTTAAATTTAAACCAAATAAAACAACAAAATATATATTTCTTGAATCATTAAACACACTGGAAGTGTTGTTTTTTTTGTAGGCTCATCATCCGTTGCTACGGATATTATGTTTCATATAGAAATGTGTTGTTATATAAATTAGTCTTTGAAACATTAAATATTAATTAATTAATTTGCTTTAGGGATTCTTGTAAACTTTTTCACAAAGATCAGTTTCTCTTGTATTTCATGATCTTTCATGTGTGGCTCAAATATTGGGTCCGAAGAACTGTTTTCACTAACAGGAGAAGTGGCGAAGGCGAGTAACTAGCACCAAAAACCAGTAAGCAGCCTTGGACAGGCGGGACTCATTAGCCTTGGCTTTCTACCCACCTAGCAGAAGGATATCTGAATTCAAACCTCTGCTGTCTTGCAACTATAAACATGGGTTTTGTGAGTCAACCCTGAGAAAAAATAAGGAGCCAGCAACCCTTAGGCAGTTTGCAGCAAACAGCGCTACATCCTGTCAGGGTTTTCTAGACCGCTGATCTCAAACTGATTATGTCGTTTGTAAAGAATTACATAAGAAGCTTTTAAGACTAAGACTAAGACTGCTTTATTGATCCTTACGGAAATTTGTTGTGATTACAAGGACTCTTTTCTCATATAAAGACAACACCGGTGTTCCCTTGAACTGTATTGTTGCAAAAAATTCGTTTAATAATATCAGATGTAGATTTGTGTAAAATAAAATAGTTTTTAAAACTATTTCAACGGCAGGTAAAATCAATGTTTTACCTAAAGTGTTTTCCGTATTTGGCTATAAATAAAGAGATATTGTAAGTCGTTCACAAACCATCATCTTCTCTTTATGATGTCGAAGAGAGATTTTGTGGGTCTATTCTGAACTTATCTTTTTCAAACTTTTATCTTTTTATCAGGGTGGCATCGTCTCAAATTATTCTCCAGCATAATTAGTTTCATATCGTCATAAAAAGGCACTTAAGCAACCGCTTGTTTGACAAGGAAAGAATGAATCCCAATTTTAAATAATCAACGGTGTACAATATACATTTCTTTTTGTTAAACATAACTTACATGTAGACAAAATTAAGATATTTAAATAAGTATTAAAATTAAATACAAACATTTTTCGTTTGAATAGCAGGATAAATATTGAAAAGATTAACTAAGGTACAAATCATATATCACAGTGTAGGAAATAATTACATTAATGCGAGTGAAAATTTAAGTCACAAATGAAATGAAATGAAATTCATTATCGTAGACCCCCATGGACATCTCATAGACCCCCAATTTATTTTTTCACTTTCGTAGACCCCTTGGAAGTCTTCATGGACCCCTGGGGGTCTATATAGACCACTTTGGGAATCACTGCTGTAGACATACAATGGAGTTCCACCTAAGTCTAGAAACATGAGCAGAAGCTGTGTTTAAAGCGGACTGTTGTGACCTACGTTTGTGATGTCCTGTCCTCGTTGATTTCAAACATTAGAAACAGCTGAACTCCACTTCACCTAGCACAGTTCCCCTTTCAGACCCTGCGATCTATGGAGCAGATGATGTAAAGGTCATCTGTGGCCTACGGTTAACCAGGGTGCCATGTGGCCAGCACAACGATCAACCACCTTTACTTTCCCCCAACTAATGTCAGATACCCTTTACAGCTGGGTGGACTCTGAAGATCCCAAAAATAAAGATCCCAGTCTTCAACAGGATTCGAAACAGGGACCAGCGGTTCGAAAGACTAGCGCTTTACCACTCCGACACCGGGCCTCACACACTTCACCTGCCAACCTGTAAGACTTTCTTCTTGGAACTCACCTTCCCCAATACTATACACATTCCTTACCCCCCCCCCCTTGCTCAACCCTGCTAATAAATAAAACAAAAATGCCTCCCACGAGGTCAGATGTAATCGATTAGATACAATTGATTTATTGATTCAACTCGATGTAGGAACGAAAAAGAAACCTGAGTTCATGAAGACGCTGCGAAGAATAAGTCAGAAAGTCCAGGTTTAGGCTTACTTCAATCATGTGCTTATAAAGGGGGGGGGGGGCGGAATCATTGATTGCTGGAAGCGAAAGGGTTAAAACTGAAAAACTAACGAACACATCTACCTTTCAAAAAGCCCTTAAGTTGTTTTTTTTTCGGGGGGGAGGTGTGGAAGAAAGAAGTGATTTTTAAATTTGATTAGGAAGCTGATTATTAAAGTAGAGTAATGAGACATTTTTTTGTTATTAGCTAAGAGTGATAATGTATTCATAATGTCAAGGCTGTGGGTAGACTTCCCTTTCAGGCTTAGCGCTCATTGGTGTGTATTGTGCACTGTTTATCTGGTATCTATGGTTTAATGTTAATGTGGCCAGCCCATTGACTAGATGGACAATTACTTCAAGTATTCAAATAAAGTATCCAATGGAGAGAGCATTAGTGAGAAGCATAAACAGAATACCTAAGTTTTTCAACCTAGGGCTTGTACTTTAAATCGAGTAGACACCTGCTGCCTTTTACTAGTTTTTAGTATAGAGGGACTTCTAAGGTTGTACATGTATCAGTAGCGTTGACAGACGTGCGGGTGTGTGCATACTGTGTGACCTTAATGAACTGTTAAGGGGATACCATTCAAACAGGCTTGCTGGGCTACTTAGAGTTGCAAATGGCATAGTTGTTAGTGAGTATGTTTATATTTGAATGTGCAATGTGTTAGAAACATTTAGACTTACGATCTAAATAAAAGCTTGTAGTTTATTACTACATATAGTAGGCTGTTCGTTGCTGCTAAGAAGTGCTTTTAACAATAAGCTCAGTTTCTTCATGATAAAAACATTACTATCACAGTACTTGGTTGAGCCTTCAGGGCTATACTTAAACTAAGTGGCCCATTATGTTTGCAGTTAAATCTTTAATTAGTTGGCCCTTTGGATAAGTACTTGTTTTTTTTTTTTTGTTGGAAGAGGGGGGGTGTATGTATTAAGCACGTAGCGAGGCTTCGGAGACTTCAGCTGGATATTGCAGTAAAAAGAAATGATTTCAACTGAACCAGCTTGCCAGCTAGTAAACGCTTATTCAGCAAATAAAAATAACAATTTGAAGCCAAAAACTTTCATTTTTTTTTACATTTTTATTTTTATATACAAAAAAAAAAAACAGTAAAAAATAATAATGTTATTTGTTTCTAATCCAATATGTGTTATTTGTTTCTAATCCAATATGTGTTATTTGTTTCTAATCCAATATGTGTTATTTGTTTCTAATCCAATATGTGTTATTTGTTTCTAAACCAATATGTGTTATTTGTTTCTAATCCAATATGTGTTATTTGTTTCTAATCCAATATGTGTTATTTGTTTCTAATCCAATATGTGTTATTTGTTTCTAAACCAATATGTGTTATTTGTTTCTAATCCAATATGTGTTATTTGTTTCTAATCCAATATGTGTTATTTGTTTCTAAACCAATATGTGTTATTTGTTTCTAATCCAATATGTGTTGTTTGTTTCTAATCCAATATGTGTTATTTGTTTCTAATCCAATATGTGTTATTTGTTTCTAAACCAATATGTGTTATTTGTTTCTAAACCAATATGTGTTATTTGTTTCTAAACCAATATGTGTTATTTGTTTCTAATCCAATATGTGTTATTTGTTTCTAAACCAATATGTGTTATTTGTTTCTAATCCAATATGTGTTATTTGTTTCTAATCCAATATGTGTTATTTGTTTCTAATCCAATATGTGTTATTTGTTTCTAAACCAATATGTGTTATTTGTTTCTAAACCAATATGTGTTATTTGTTTCTAAACCAATATGTGTTATTTGTTTGTTTTGTTCTGAATTATGAGTGAAGAGAAATGACAATAGGTCTGCTTGTGAAATAAAACATTTAACATTTCCTGGACACTTCTCTTGAAATCAATCTGTCACAGGAAGCATGTACTCTGGTATACTACATTCTACTTATAACTGTACCACATATATATATATATTTGTGTGTGTGTGTATAATGTGTAATGTGGGCGCAGAGAGTGAGAGAGAGAGAGAGACAAAGAAAGAGAGAGAGAGAGAAAGAGAGAGCAAGTTCTTGTATAAGCGGCTGTGTGTTTATATCCCAAGGAAGACATCTTGCTGGATAGAAAAAGGGAGGGGGGAGTGACACCGCAGATCAATAGCTTCGTTGCGTCACCATAGTAACCGAACGTTACCGGTTATAAACATCGGTACACAAATGCTCCCCTACCATTCCCTCCCGACCCCCATGGGGGGAGAGGGGTGAAGGGGTGATGAAAACACAGACAAACATTGACACACAAAATCTGTAAAACACCCAAACTGCAATATCCATCACTCACTGAAACACATTACATTGTTTCGTTTATTTGGTAGTACTTTTTAAATTTTCCTGATTTTTGAAGTACTATTTAATTGAGCTTTTGAATATAGTGTTCATCTGTGAATATTAAAATATAGTGAATGTTTATGGCATACAATTTGTCTTTTATATTTGTGGTGGTGTTTTTATTTTCACCACTTTTGTATCATCTTTTTTTTTTTTAAATAACATCTATTCAAAAATAAATTATAGCCCGACTATCCATATGAAGGATACATTTAGGGGGAAAAATACTTCTACTCAAATAGCTTTAAATTGTTTTCATCTGCAAGATATATTTGGATAACCGTCAAAAAATATCAGGTTACATTTGGATGCGACCGTCTTGGTTGTAATAACCTGCTGGTCCAATTAACAGGATTCGGCTGTTTGATTGGGTACTTTAGACATTAGTTCAAATGGGCAATTTTTTGTTTTTTTGTTTTTTTTTTTATGTTTTTTTTTTTCGATTAAACAGGTGGCGATTTATAAAAAAAAAATCGAGATCTAGATTTGAATGTTTTAAGATAAATGTTTCTTTTAAAAGATAAGAGAAAGAACGATAATCAGGTTTAATGTAATATTTAGAACAAGTTTCCTCCCTTGGCGTGGCACTCGTAGCAAAATATAATATTTTCTGTGCCGTAACACACAGAGATATACCCACGATGTGCATAATTTTTCTCATAATTTATAAATTTAATAAACAGTACTAAACAATAGACACACCGCAAAGAAATAAAAGTTGACCAACTCAAAACAGATAAGAGCTCCTCCTCAAAAAAGTCCACTCAAAGCACTACTCTCAATGGAGCCATGCCAACAAAGCTAAAACTTGAATTGATTGACTCACGTGCGAATGAAAGATAATAAAAAGTTTACCAGATGGAACTTTTTTTTTTAGCCTTCTCCCTCCGCACCACTAAGTGTATTCTTCCGCTTGAGGTCATGAGAGCAGACGATGCAACGTCCAGCTATGTTTTGTAGCAGACGGTACACGAGGGGAAATCATGTTTGGTAGTAAACAGCATAGTGATAATTTCCTTTTACTAAAACAATTGGGGACAATTTTCTTGATTTTAAATAGTTGAAGCAATACAAAGGCGACATAGAAGGTGGCGAACATGGGTTCCCATCCAAGGCACCTCGCACTGATGGGGGCCGCGCGAAAGAAAAATTCACTATCTGATTATTATTATAAAATATACAGGGGCTGTGCCACACTCCATTGTTACGATCTTCTCTACCAGGCCTTCTGCAAACACTACTCAACTACACAACACAGCACATCTAACACAAAAACTTGACAACAAGAGCTTCAATAAACAATGTGGCGGTTTATTTACAAATACATCAACAACAGCCAATAAACACGATGGGCTACACTAACTTCAATTGCTTTGCTACACTACCGAACTGCCTAACTAATCACTTCAAGTCGCTCTAGCTCGTACAGCTGCATTTTCGAGGACTCACTTCGTACCACACAGTCCTTAATGCTTGCTTGCTGGACTCGACTGTCCTTTCTAACACACTGTCTCTCGTCTGTAAAGGCTTTTTGGTTGCACGGGTCATACTTGCGTGCACAAGCAGAACTGTCCCTTGTTCAACAGCCCTTGACCTGTGTGATTGACCTGAGTTGTGTGTGTCAGTAGGCCGCACACACATTCACCCTTTCAGTACGCCACACTATAATGTACCAATAGGGTTGGTTAGGTTCCAGGCAGCTAAACCAACTAAACGTTTGCAAGCGTACAGGCAAATTATTTTCTTAATACATATCTTGGTAAAAAACTTAAACCCACTTCTTATTAAACAAGATCTGAACGCAACCTTATTGGCAGCCTTCAATTCCAACGTAGAAACATAGGCGTAACAAGTTGTTAAACAATTAAAACAGATTTGATCTCATTTCTAATCGGCAATACACACAGTTCCTCTTCTCTCTTCAGCCTGAACTTTTCTGACTTTCGTCAACCGTCTATTTATAGATTAATCTGCCGTTATCTTTCTCATGGTTTCGTCACAATTTATCAACCAATACAAGCTCACACGACACATTGATAGAAGGTTGAGAAAAACTTCTTTAGAAACAATTTCTAACCAACACTTTTTACTCACTATTACAGAAACATTCGCCGTCTTCTAGGCCCAATTAACATGAGAGCTCCTTGCATGATATTATGGGGTAGGATTAGAGCCCCTGTCTATCACTCTTCTCCAGTACTGGTAAGGCCGCCTCTGACCAATGAATCGCACAGCGCACTGTTTGGTATCGTGCGTGCCTAAAACCTGTCCGATAAATCTAAATGTTTATCTTCACAGTGTAATCAATTTCAACAAAACCTAAACTGTCCACAACATCGTGCTAGTTCGATCTGATAGAATCGAATACAAATTGACAGTTACACAAGATGTTAGTTCTGATAATAAATTTAAAATCGATTACACGTCTCAATAAAAATTCATTGTAAACAGATGATCGTGCAACATTTAAAAAAAATAAAAAGAAAGATAATTGTTGGTACAAATCTAATTAGAATAAATCTTTTGTCGCTGTTGTGGGTGACGATTCAAATGGTGCTCAAAGTACAATGCCATGGTCTAGTGAAATATTTGCTGTGTTGAAAATAAAAATATATGGCTCCTTTTGTCTCGAAAGGCAATGGATGCGCCCAAGTGAGTCACTGGTTTTGGCTTAATCTTGAGACGGGGCAGAATCTGGTGTGGCTAATCAAGCCAATTCTAGAACGGCAGACTTTGGCTTTGTATATCAAGTCATCCAGATTACGATTGATACATTACATATATGGTACTTAAGTCAAGCTGATATTGTACATAGAATGTGAAGCAGCACTTCATTATGCAATTTAAATTTGCTCTTTATAAATTCAAAAATATTTGCTGTGTTGAAAATAAAAATATACCATACTATTAGCACGAGTGTTGTGGCGTGAGAGAGGGGGGGGTTGATGTATTATTAAGAAAGTGTGACACAAGAGCAGTGTAGAAAAGAAGATAACAGCGGAAGAAAGACGGACACCGAATGAATTGTGGACATAGAATGGCGAGTATTGAGCCTACAATCGAGTTGACAGATAGTTTGAAAAAAACTTGAAAATCTTGTGATTTGGAAGATCTATAATTCTAAACTCAGATTGAAAACCTGTGGATATTTTTGAAAATAGAGATTAATTTCTTTCAACAAACAATTGGGAGATTTTTTATTTCACTTGCTTAACCAACAAGCTGTTTCTTTGTTTACTTTGTTTTTGGTTGTTTAAAATGATTCGGATGTTTTATTTTCAGAATTCAAGATATCCTAGCCCAAATCTCAGGCCGGGAGGAGTTTGGGCGGCGGCGAGCTCGGTTCGAGATCAGGCTCAATGAGACGACAGTCCAGAGCGCCAACCATACGTCCAGATATATGACATATCTACATGACATGTACAAACTGAATGCATATAAACTGTATAATGCTTGCTCCCATACGTTTATATTGAGAATTGAGTTGTTTTTACAGTAATGCAGCTAACAGAGATCAATGATATAGGATGCTAATGTATGATTTGATATGTAATCTAGTGTAGATTTGAGATGTGATTGGATATAGGATTTCATTTGTGAATTATTATATCTTTATGATTTTTTTTTGTTGCAAATGATTTCTTTTTCAATTTGATCCAGCCCTATGCGTTTGTCATAGTTTCAGTTTAAGTTAACTAAACACCGGCAGTCAAAAGGTCTTGTACCCCTGCAGTCAAAAGGTCTTGTACATCGGTATTCAAAATATCAAGTACATCAGCAATCGAAAGATCCTGCTAGTTGTGTGTGTGTGTGTGTATGTGATTATGAGCGTGCTTATGAGTGTGAATGTTGGCTTATATATATGTTTCAATTTATTCTTTCCTTGCCTCGTTATGTTTCGATGTGTATCAATGGCGTAGGTGGGGGATGTGGGGTCGAAATTTGAAAAAAAAATCGCCCCCACTTGAGGGTCCCCAAAAAGAGTGCTAAATTTATTTTTACATTAAATATTACGCCACTATCTCCTGTCACGTTGTCGAATGTTCAAATGCAGGGGGGGCCCCTAAGGAGGTCAAGCCCCAATCCCCAACTACGCCACTGTTTCTATGTGCATGAGTGTCTAAGCCGTGAGCGTCATTCTACACACATGTTCTCATCACTTATTGATAGACAGCAATTACAAACTAACAGCTGCACCATTGAAAAGAAAAGAAACAAAATGTAAAGAAATCCATTTTTTTTTTTCAAGACGCTGCCATTAGCATGAACTAAAAATAACTTGAAATACTCTCGGCGCAAAAACGTTGTGTTTTCTACACTGACGACAGTCTCGCGCTCGTCACGAGAGGAGGCAAGACAATCGTGGTACTTCTTATTATAGTCGAGGACTGCTGGGGTGGGTAATTAGAGGCAGGCGGGTATTAAGTTAATTAAAGTGGTACGCAAAAACACACACACACACAAAAGGGGGAATGGCAGGGAGTTGAAGAAACGTGCGTTCGTTAACTGAGAAATCTGGAAAGAAAAAAACAACACGAAATTGCTGCAAACTATAGAGAAGGGCAGATCGTGACAGATGACTTTTTAAAAAGTTTGTGTCCAAAGAGAACTTCCTGGAAACATTCTAGAACAAGGGGAAGGAAGGTGGTCAATCACGTGGCTCTGTATATCAAGTCATCCAGATTACGATTGATACATTACATATATGGTACTTAAGTCAAGCTGATATTGTACATAGAATGTGAAGCAGCACTTCATTGTGTAATTTAAATTTGCTCTTTATAAATTCAAAAATATTTTTTTGGTTTGCCAAAAATGAATAAATAGTTACATTCTAAATTGCGAAATGGGGTCTAAGTCATTTAATTATGCAATCATTTCATTTATTGACTACACCAACGGTTCGTTGCTTCGCAAGAATACAATTTCTCCTCGTTTAAAATGCATGACATGTTGGGAAAAAAAACGCCTTTAAATAATTCAGCATGTTATACTTGTCACTAAGCTCTTTTGAAATCAATAATGTAATGCAGAGTTTAACGAAGCGTCTAGCTCAAGCCTGTCTTTAATTCAAGGCATTCTTACAGTGATTATTCGTTACAATGTACAGGCCTAAATATATATATAAAAGATCGCATATAACAAATACAAAATTAAATATAGTGCAATAAATGTATTTATGTCACTTTTAAAAGCAACCCTACATCTTGCAGCGACAGAAAACAGGTGAAAGACTTCATGAATAGACAGACTTACACTCGGTAAGAACTGGAGGACCAAGAGACATTAAAGTTGTGAAAGAGTCAACTTTGGTCCCCTCACTGTTTCCTCACACACATACACATTTATTCATTTTTACAGACGAGGCTCTAAATAAGGGAATATGGAATATCTTGGTTTTAATTTGGTGAAAAAGCAGTAAAGTGTGTAGGGCCGACCTTAGATATCTGAGAACCAAGCAAAGGACAGTTTAGAAACAGCGAAAAACTAAAATTATACAATGTATTAAAAACATGTCTGTGTTTATATCTAAGTCGACACATAATTGAGTTAGACTAGAAAACATAGTAGAGATAGGGTTAGACTAGTACACATTGAGTTATAGCAGAGACGAGAGTTAAACATACGAGTTATAGCAGAGACGAGAGTTAAACATAAGAGTTATAGCAGAGACAAGAGTTAGACTAGTAAACATAATTTGGAAGCCCTAGGCGGTTTGCTAGTTTAACTTTGCCTAAGACTGACCCTGATTTGTGAAAAATTTTGTGAAGAGAAAAAAAACAACTGAAAGTAGCTAACATACACCAATAACTCTAGGGACACACATGTTTGACTGTTTGTTGCTTGTGTTGCATTGTACTCAGTATGCAAGAAACAAAAAGAAGGTACTCACGTTGTCCGTTAGATCGTCTGATAATATTCTCCAGGAAGGTATTCTGTGGAGCGACCAGGCCTCGCCTTGCTCCGGGCATGGTGACCTCTATCCCAAGCAGCAAGTTATAACCACTGATGGCGGAGAGATTCGAACTCAACACAACACATTGAACACAAGCAAACTAACTCAGCAGTGGGAGTGGGCTGAACATGCGTTTATCCTTCTGACTTGAAACGCTAGTCGTCTCTTATAATAAGATAAGAGTAAGATTCTCACAGGGGTCAGCTTTTAAGCTGTTATTTAAAACACTATAATACAATGTATAAAATTAGCAGGTATAACGCCCTTGAATATACCAATGAAAGAATACGGCTCGCACAAATATGTGCTCAGCAATTTTCTAGCTTAAAACCACATCCACATTGAAAGGCCAATATCCACAATGGTATCCAAAATGATATCCACAATGATATCCACAACGAAACGTAAGTAGTTATCCATTGTCTTCTTTGTTTGGGGGTATTGTCCACACTTTTGGGTTGTGCCAAATTATAGCGTTCGCCATCATGGGAATTCAGGGGAGTAAATCCTGTCAGAAAGAACACAAGCGGGAATGGAAAGTCGTCCTAAAATGCAGTGTTATCGCTAGCATGCACTCAAGTCAACTAATAAACAACACATCAGTTTCTTTAGCACGCACTCAAGTCAATTAATAAACAAACACATCAGTTCCAATGGTCTTAGTATGCCGCTACATCTAGGCCTTGGCTGGAGACAAACGTTTCTTAAGTTCAATGTGTTAAGCGTGAATCAACACTTGAGACACAGAGGGGAAAGAAAGCAGTTCGTTATGACTTGCAATAAAACATTTTCAAATGTGTAGTATGAGAGTTATTAGATATTATCGACACCAGGACGTCATGACGGCTACTTCTGGTGCACATAGGGCGGGGAGGTGCACTGAAGGCAACAGAAACAAAAACAAAACAAAAAAAAAAAAACCTAAACAATGGTGACGCGTGGAGTTTCCAGAATGAAATGAAAACACAACATTCAATCGTGCAAGATGATATGCTTTTTTTTTTTAAATTGTGTATATTTAGAAGTGGAAGGGGGGGGGGGAAAGGGGGTATTCTCATACTTCATTCACACTAGCAAAGTGGGCGACATTTGTTAACATTATTGGAGGAGGGTGGTCAAACAAAAGTAGGAGTGGAGGCGAGGGGGGTAGAGGCAGCGAGGAATTCGACGGATCACTTTTGTTGTCTTATGTACACAACTCCATGTTACATCAGTAGGTCAACACTGTAAAGAAACTAGAGCTAGAATGATAAACTAAAGTGCAAGGGTTCCCCACTCTTTTTGGTCATAAAGCAATGAGCAGACATTGGAGGTTGAGACTTAGAAGACAGGAAAGCACATTGAGAAAAGTAGGTGAACTTACAGGAGTCGCGGTGGCTGAGTGGCAAAGCGCTTGGCTTCCCGGGTTCGAATCCTAGTGAGGTACCTGACATAAGTTGGGGAAAAGTAAAGGTCGTTGTGTTGGCCACATGACACCCTCGTTAACGTAGGCAACAGAAACAGATGACCTTTACATAATCTGCCCTATAGACCACAAGGTCTGAAAGGGGAACTTTACTTTTTTTTTTTCTAGGTGAACAATCAAGTAATTGTCTTAAGACTAGACGTCTATAGATACATGCAGACAGTTAAACATTGTAGCCGGCAAGAGAACGAGAAGGGCCGGCCCTAACAGGGTGCTTAGTCTGGGGATCCACAGGCGTCATGCCTATCTGGTGACCCACAGACTTTTGATGCCTATCTGGGGACACCTGGACATCATGATGCCTATCTCTTGTCGGATATTGAACACTAAATAAATACGGGGCCTTAAATCCTCGTGGATTTGGTCGTTAGAGAAAGAGGCAGAGATATAGACAGACAGCCGGAAAGAGAATACTAGGTCACTACATATATTATTAATAGTGACTTATTGTATTATCATCATTATTTTGTCCTGTCATCTCAGCTACGTCATCAATAACCTGTTCAAGATGTCATCCATACATGTCATTTATGACATCTAGTCTAATAAATTCATTTGTTTACTTGTACAGAAAACTTCAATAAGAGAAATGCTACCATTCGTAATTCCGGATACGCCCATCAAGGCGGTTCCGAACCCAATCAAGTTTTTTTTTTCGCTTGGATTGTTTGGTCAGACGAACACCCCAGGGCAGACCTCAACCCTGATGGATTGACATGGCCGCTAGCACCACTGAATTACAATAGACATGGACCATGTATTTATTTAGCTTCGCTCTCGCCGAGGCTTCTTCGTTGGGAAGTTGATTGTCTGTATTTAATGCCTCGCCCAATTGTAGCCTTAGACTACACAGTAATTGATAGTAAGTCTTTAGCCACCGGCAACGCTGAGTAGTTTGATCCCGATAGAACACTAAACAATACACGCACACAAATAGTCATAATGGTGCCAATAGCAAATACAGTAATGAAATGCATACAGCGATGTAACGTTGGGATCGAAGCCAATCGTAGACACTGTGGAGTCAATCAGAGATATTTTAAAGTTAATCTCGAGTCAATCGAAGACACTTTGGAGTTATTTCTAGATACTTTGCAGTCATATTTTCGTACAAGGAGATGATTTATAAACCCATTTTGATAAGAGACGATGACACAGTCAGGAAAACAAAAGATTTCAATTTGTTTACATTTTATTGACATCAATGACAATATTTAGACGTAATTATATAATTAAAAGTTAAGATAATAGTGGTTTTATCTCAATCACATTTTTCTAAAAAAAAAAAACTTACAATATTTTAAATATTGTAATGTTTTTTCCAATTAAAGACCTTCCTTCAGGGAACAGTACCAGGATAAAGAAGAATAGAATAACAGGGAACGCGATGGTATGACAGGGAGAAATGGAGAAAGACGGTCAACAGATCACGTGCGGTGCCCCAACTGTTCAAAGGACTAAGGAACATGTGAAGGTGGTGAAGGTGACCATTAATGAGCAATTTTATAGGAAATTTTGTAGTAGGATTTATGAATGTCCTTGTACATTTTAAAGGTGTGCACTAATATTCTTGAAAACTGTAATGTTTGTGGTTTTTACGAGATTCTAACCAAGCAAGTAACATTTCTTCAACTAGTGTATATAGAAAAGCTTTCAGGTCGTAAAAATCTAGCAAAATAAATGGGAAAGAAAGGTTGGGGCCGTGATAAATAGCCCAAATTTATTGACACAATTGGATAAGATATTATGTTATATTCGACGCTTGAGTTTCTAAAATGTACAGAGGCGACATATATATATTTGTTTTTAGTTTTTAGTTCAATGTATAGATTATCCAATTCTTTCCCAAACTGATTTAACTTTGAAAAGACAAACTTTATGCAGGCTGCCAGATCTGGACACCACTGAGAGGCACTGAGTAGGCCCCGTGAGAGATGACAAAAAACTATTCACAATGATAGTGTAGAACAGGGGGGGGGGGGAGATGAAACTACGTGTCAGTAGAATGTCAGGTAGATCAAATTAGGTTAATACCGTTAATCTAGGTGTAGGATAGATAGATAGATAGATAGATAGATGGATGGATGGATGGATGGATGGATTAGATTAGATTAGATTAGATGGATGGATGGATGGATGGATGGATGGATGGATGGATGGATGGATGGATGGATGGATGAGATTAGATTAGATTAGATGGATGGATGGATGGATGGATGGATGGATGGATGGATGGATGGATGGATGGATTAGATTAGATTAGATGGATGGATGGATGGATGGATGGATGGATGGATGGATGGATGGATGGATGGATGGATTAGATTAGATAGATAGATAGATAGATAGATAGATAGATAGATAGATAGATAGATAGATAGATAGATAGATAGATGGATGGATGGATGGATGGATGGATGGATGGATTAGATTAGATTAGATGGATGGATGGATGGATGGATGGATGGATTAGATTAGATTAGATTAGATAGATAGATAGATAGATAGATAGATAGATAGATAGATAGATAGATAGATGGATGGATGGATGGATGGATGGATGGATGGATGGATGGATTAGATTAGATTAGATTAGATTAGATAGATAGATAGATAGATGGATGGATGGATGGATGGATGGATGGATGGATGGATGGATGGATTAGATTAGATTAGATAGATAGATAGATAGATAGATAGATAGATAGATAGATAGATAGATAGATGGATGGATGGATGGATGGATGGATGGATGGATGGATTAGATTAGATTAGATAGATAGATAGATAGATAGATAGATAGATAGATAGATAGATAGATAGATAGATAGATAGATGGATGGATGGATGGATGGATGGATGGATGGATGGATTAGATTAGATTAGATTAGATAGATAGATAGATAGATAGATAGATAGATAGATAGATAGATAGATAGATAGATAGACTTCAGCTTGGATACTTTATTTTAAGATTCGAACCCTAAACTATAATGCACCAGTCGAGCAGAAGTCTTTTACCCTGTAGACTTATGGAGAAGGAGAGATGGGCCTTGAAGGTTGTACTTAAAACATTCTGCTCAAAATACTGCTTCCCTTTTGTTTGTTTGTTTTTTCATTGCCACCTAATTTTTGTTGAGGCCAACGCGATGTCAGCAGCTAACCGGCCCATGGGAAAACCAACGGCCTTGGAAGATATGAATGTTCTTGACCTTTGACTTTTTTTTTTTAAAGGTGTATGATCTGAAAGAGTATCGGGTTGTTTCGAGTTACTGTTGAGAGTAAGTTTAATTTACTTTTTTTTCTGTTAGATCTATTTATATTTAATAGAATCCCCCCAACACACACACACACACACAAGAGAGAAAAAGCAGTGCGCAATTCTTTAAGCAGGGGACATCATTCAGAGACACCATTATATTTCCTTAAAACATCTTTCAATATTTTTTTTTCTATGTGAACCGGAAGTTCTTTCGTGGTGGACAGGATACAGGTGGGGGAGGGGGGCATGATAACATCAAACTATCAACGTCATCCTAGGCTACCGGTGGGTGGGGCAGATACAGATAAGGTTATTGATTGGCCAGGTGGAAATCTGGAACGTTTATTGATTAGCATCCTTGAGACCGGCAATTTTCCACAGCCGAACATTTCGTCAGGTATTTTGAACTGTTTACATATCACCAGGTTATAGTTTTTAAATGTACACAGGTTGAATGCTTTG
This sequence comes from Biomphalaria glabrata, assembly GCF_947242115.1. Taxonomy (NCBI): domain Eukaryota; kingdom Metazoa; phylum Mollusca; class Gastropoda; family Planorbidae; genus Biomphalaria; species Biomphalaria glabrata. The sequence continues at coordinate 11,458,401 of NC_074713.1, forward strand.
CTAGCTTTCCGAAAGACTTCAATGCAACAAGTGGTAGCTTAATTCAAGTCTCACTGTTATGAATGAGAAATTATCTAAAGAATTAGATAGTGTTAAATTAAACAACTAGAGACATTAGAAATAAGCTAAAAAATTAGATAGTGTTGAATTAAAGAACTAGAGACATTAGAAATAATCTAAAGAATTAGATAGTGTTGAATTAAAGAACTAGAGACATTGGAAATAATCTAAAGAATTAGATAGTGTTGGATTCATTAAACTAGAGAGATGAGACCTAATTAAAAAGACTTTTTAAAAGACTTGTATGTTCCAAATGTTTATTTTGCTCAGTCTGTTTCTGACGTTTATTTACATGAGCAAGGAGAACTAGATCTATTCTTTGTATTTCATTCAAATCCCACTTATAGCCAGTGTTGTACTTTGACTTCAAAAGGCGCAAAGTTAATTTATCTATGCGTCCTTTTGGGACCCTTTTCAAGTCAAGATATTATATGTCTGTGCTACATATTTCTTGAGAGCCCTATAGCTTGTGTTGGTTTATTCGGCCCTGCTATTAATTCACACTTTTTAGATAATCCAAAAAAGAATTATTATATTTTCCTCCCGAGTTAAAATTTCGCAAATAAACTCGAGACGCGTGTCAAAATGTATAGAAGTATAAAATTGATCAAAGTTTGTTTTTGGTGTCCATTTTATTCAATTAGATGTTATTCAAATATAAAGATCTATGATCTTCATCTATCTCTCTCTATATATATCTATTTATATGTATGTATTTTTTTCATTGTGGACGGTTAGCTCAGTTAGAGCGAATGTCCGGATCCCCAAACAGACCTTTTTTTTTTTCTTTTTTTTTTTTATAACAAATAAACTATGACTTTTAAGCTTATTATATTATTCATTTAGTTATACAGTAGGGATTGACTATTTTAAAATTTAGGCTACGTATGAATAAACTTTATAACAAATACAATTAACTAACAAGGGGAAAACATATTTTAGTAATAGTGTCATTTCATGCACACAACAGTGAGAGGTGTTGCCTTCAGAAAATGTGTTACGATTGCGGACTCGACATATTATGCTGCTATGTGCAGTGTGGTTTTAAGACTTTTAATATATTATTGAGCCCATGAATCAGTGCCGGTTTTAACACAGGTAAAATGTTTAATTCAAAACGCAAAATCTGCAGGAATTGTGATTACTATTGTTTTTTATTTAATTATTATTATTTTTAGGTAGGAATAAAAACTTAATTGAAAAATTATAAACATCGAAAGTGAGCTTTTAGTTAGGAAAAAGTTGAGGCCTTCATCAAAACAGACCATTGTGAGTAGAGTGTCCGCGGATGACGGATGACCTAGTGAAGACCCGGGGGGGGGGGGGAGGAAACGAATTGGGGATTGTTGGATTGTCGCGCTTGAGAATCCTACATAATTAATGTGTCGCACTATTCTTCTGAATGGTGAGTGCATGCTCTCCACCTCTAATTGATCCGCTCTCTTACTCTCTCTCTCAGTGTGTGTGTGTGAGTGAGTGAAGAGAACCTAATGTGACACAGGCTTTGAACACAAGAGCAGAAATCGCTGCCTCATAAAATCATTTCTATAATTAGAAATATGAAGCCATTTCATTTACGAAAATTTCACATAAATATCATTATTAGCGGCCCCTAAAGTGGAATAGTCTCTATGTGCATGCTTTTAATAATTTTTAAAATTATATCTAGAAGTTTTAAGTGCAGCGTGACTGTTACGTCTTTAAGACTATCTACTTGATGGCGATACGCACATGTAGGAACAACGAAAAAGAAACTTGAGCTAAACTATTACTAGTTACTGATTCAATTGATTTACATTAGTTAAATAGCGCATATAGCGATTCAAAAAATAAATAGAAAGCATTAATTAACTTTACAATCGGGTATTTAAAAAAAAGGCTTAAGCTTCAGAAAATTTTAATAAAGCAAATACATCTAATTACATCTAATTACATTTAATTACATCTAATTACATCTAATTACATCTAATTACATTTAATTACATCTAATTACATCTAATTACATTTAATTACATCTAATTACATCTAATTACATCTAATTACATTTAATTACATCTAATTACATCTAATTACATCTAATTACAGCACATTTCACCCTCAACAATGCCCCAAGAAAATATAACAGTGAACGACGAACTACACTGAGTTGATATTAATATAGTGTTTTGTTTTTCCTGGAACTTAAGTAAAAATTACTTCTCAATATAACACAATTATGAAGCTTTTTTTTATAAGTTTTCCCGGTACAATCAACAAAAAGTTTTTTCCCTTCCCGTGGAGAGCATAAGACTAAAAGAAAACAAATTAAAACTATCAAAGATTGCCATGTGTTTCTAGAATGTTGATCACGGCCTTCGAAGCTGCATACTTAATCAAATCGCTTAAACAAGACACTGACCCAAGAACATCCTTAACATTAACTATACGAGCGTTATGTTCCAATACGAACTGTATGTTTGGACTAACTACATGATCTGACACTCCAGTTCGAAACGTCATGTTTCAATATAGAGTAACTACATGATCTGACACTCCAGTTCGAAACGTCATGTTTCAATATAGACTAACTGCCTGATCTGACACTCCAGTTCGAAACGTCATGTTTCAATATAGACTAACTGCCTGATCTGACCCTCCAGTTCGAAACGTCATGTTTCAATATAGACTAACTACATGATCTGACACTCCAGTTCGAAACGTCATGTTTCAATATAGACTAACTGCCTGATCTGACACTCCAGTTCGAAACGTCATGTTTCAATATAGACTAACTGCCTGATCTGACACTCCAGTTCGAAACGTCATGTTTCAATATAGACTAACTGCCTGATCTGACCCTCCAGTTCGAAACGTCATGTTTCAATATAGACTAACTACATGATCTGACACTCCAGTTCGAAACGTCATGTTTCAATATAGACTAACTGCCTGATCTGACACTCCGGCTCGAAACGTCATGTTTCAATATAGACTAACTGCCTGATCTGACACTCCAGTTCGAAACGTCATGTTTCAATATAGACTAACTGCCTGATCTGACACTCCAGTTCGAAACGTCATGTTTCAATATAGACTAACTGCCTGATCTGACCCTCCGGTTCGAAACGTCATGTTTCAATATAGACTAACTGCCTGATCTGACCCTCCGGTTCGAAACGTCATGTTTCAATATAGACTAACTGCCTGATCTGACACTCCAGTTCGAAACGTCATGTTTCAATATAGACTAACTGCCTGATCTGACACTCCGGTTCGAAACGTCATGTTTCAATATAGACTAACTGCCTGATCTGACACTCCAGTTCGAAACGTCATGTTTCAATATAGACTAACTGCCTGATCTGAACCTCCAGTTCGAAACGTCATGTTTCAATATAGACTAACTGCCTGATCTGACCCTCCAGTTCGAAACGTCATGTTTCAATATAGATAACTGCCTGATCTGACACTCCAGTTCGAAACGTCATGTTTCAATATAGACTAACTTCCTGATCTGACACTCCAATTCGATGAAGAGAACAGACGTTTCTAGACCTACGTCGTAGCCTTTTGTCAATCTGTAATTGTTTTCTAGGTTTACACATACTGTAATCTGAGTCCTAACAGTGCTAGGAGAAAGAATGTACACGTCTAAGACAACTAAAACAAAAAAAATAAATCTTTGAAGCTATAAACAAAGGTATATCTTAAACAAAGATATCGACACCAGTTACAAAGCGAGTTCGCCGCTCACGTGGTATTTAAAAAAGTGTGAATATTGAATTCGTTTCACATGACCACGTGATTTCAACCGCTCTGCAAACAGACAGAATCAATACGTCTGTGAGAACAAAACGTAAAGTATAAATTCACTTTCATTTTTTGTTTCCACTTTCAAATACACTCGTCTCTTTGTAGCTCTATGAAATACATCTATGATAGTTGGCAATGCCCGGGATAGAGTTTTCAGCAGCTCTCTTATGATAGTACACTGTAAATGTAGTCAAAGACTATTAAATCTTATTGACGCCATTAGTACGAAACTGACATAATAGCTGTCTAAATATATAATTCGTTCTCCACCTTTCACTTATCGACAATGAAGAAATATGACCTTATTGAAGGCTGTCGATGTTAAAATAACACCCGGGTAAAATATCCAACACGTCTGATAACGTCCTATAGCACTTAAAGGAAAGTATCGCTTTCAGATTTTGCGATTTATTGGCAGATTATATAATGGCCATCTGTTTCTATCTATTGTATCTTTCAGTCGTAGAACGACTATGGTTCATCTTTATCGCTTTTTCATTTGGCTGCAGAGCCCTATTTTGGAGAGACACTCCCGTCCACAGATATTGCAGATCAGGGTGAGAGTGGCCTTTGCTTTGGTGGTGGAAGAGCCGGCCATTTTCCGTCTGGCACGCTTTTCATCAAGAGCTGAAGCCCATGATTTCACCCTGTCCATAGCTTTCTTGGTCACCGTCTCTCTCCAACTTGTGCGGTCTAAGGCTATGTCTTCCCAATGGTCAGTATCAATTCACTGATTTTAAATCCCGTTTTATCATATCCACGTAACGGAGGTTGGGGCGACCAGTTTTTCTAGAGCCGGACGCAAGTTGCCCGTACAGAATGATTTTCGGGACGCGATTAACCTCCATCCGGCGGACATGTCCAAGCCAGCGCAAGCGTCGTTGCCCGGGGAGTGTAAAGATGTTGGGAAGGCCAGTTCTCGCGAGGATCTCAGTATTACACCCTCTTTCTTTCTATGCTATGGACAATAGTTAACGCATAATTAAGGATTTTCACAGAAACGTTAATCACATTAATCTGCTGTTTCGGTTACACTTTGATTTAAAAGAGCCCATTAACGATATGTTGAAAAAAATACAATAATAGAGAAAGTGTAGAAAAAGCGATCTGAAGAAATGTGTTGACGATATAATGGAACCTAGAAGAAAACCTACAAATTAAAAAGAGAAAAATTGATATTTTGAAAGAAATAGATAAACTAAACAATGTCAAGGAGGCTATAATGAAAGATGACTGCTGTCAACTAGATCCTACAGGCTACAGAGATTACAATTGATATTCTTAACAATACTGACATTGGCACAAAAAAGACAATATGGCTTATTAAATACTTCACTTATTAAATAATTCACTTATTAAATACTTCACTTATTAAATACTTCACTTATTAAATACTTCTTTTATTAAATACTTCACTTATTAAATACTTCACTTATTAAATACTTCACTTATTAAATACTTCACTTATCAATACTTCACTTATCAATACTTCACTTATCAATACTTCACTTATCAATACTCTTGTATTCTGTACACCAGATACACCATAAGGTGTTGCTATTTATAGACTCAACTCCTATGTTTGTACATTTCTTTTAGTATTAAAAAAAAAACAATTTTATAATTAGCAGACTTTATTGATTCAATTAAGACTTCGCTCCATACGATGGCAATACCACCTTACAAAAAGTAAACAATGTTCTGCTACTGGCTAACCTGAACCGTATAAAAGCATTGCTTTGTATTAGACAGCTATGCTGGGTCTGACACTTACCCCTAAGGGGGATGACTGCAAGCCAAAAGGCGATTTTTTTTTCACTAGCATAAAGGAGAACAGGAGATTCCCCCTTCTTTTCTAGGAATCGCTATAAAGATCAACTCAGGCTCACTGGTATGAAGGTAATCAGCTAGCTAGATAGCTTTGACAGATTTGGGAGCCTAAGACCCTTGCAGAGGGCAGGCCCAGACTACGAAAACAACGTAATTAGACCCCATGTGAACAACGGCTTTATCTGCATCAGATGTGGCAATATATGCAGGTCGCAACTGGTTTTGCTAAGTCAGGGAAATATTGCACTCATCCTTAGTCTTGGGAATCGAAGGCACTCTCTTTAATTACTTTAAGTGTTGACATCGAATGATACTGTTGAGCTTAAATATAATGAAATAATTATAATTAAAATAGAATTCAAATGACATTCTTGACTTGGAGAGACATTTTTGACTTCAAATAACATTCTTGACTTGGAGAGACATTTTTGACTTCAAATAACATTGTTGACTTCAAATAACATTGTTGACTTCAAATGACTGTTGACTTTAAATGGCGTTGTTGACTTTAAATGGCGTTGTTGACTTCAAATGACTGTTGACTTTAAATGGCGTTGTTGACTTTAAAAGGCGTTGTTGACTTCAAATGACTGTTGACTTTAAATGGCGTTCTTGACTTTAAATGGCATTGTTGACTTCAAATGACTGTTGACTTTAAATGGCGTTATTGACATTAAATGGGGTTCTTGACTTTAAATTGCGTTATTGACTTTAAATGGCTCTGTTGACTTTAAATGGCATTATTGACTTTAAATGGCATTATTGACTTTAAATGACGTTCTTGACTTTAAATGGCGTTGTTGACTTCAAATGACTGTTGACTTTAAATGGGGTTGTTGACTTCAAATGACTGTTGACTTTAAATGGCGTTGTTGACTTTAAATGGCGTTGTTGACTTCAAATGACTGTTGACTTTAAATGGCGTTCTTAACTTTAAATGGCATTGTTGACTTCAAATGACTGTTGACTTTAAATGGCGTTATTGACATTAAATGGCGTTCTTGACTTTAAATTGCGTTATTGACTTTAAATGGCTCTATTGACTTTAAATGGCATTATTGACTTTAAATGGCATTATTGACTTTAAATGACGTTCTTGACTTTAAATGGCGTTGTTGACTTCAAATGACTGTTGACTTTAAATGGGGTTGTTGACTTCAAATGAATATTGACTTTAAATGACGTTCTTGACTTTAAATGGCGTTGTTGACTTCAAATGACTGTTGACTTTAAATGGCGTTCTTGACTTTAAATGGCATTGTTGACTTCAAATGACTGTTGACTTTAAATGGGGATATTGACATTAAATGGCGTTCTTGACTTTAAATTGCGTTATTGACTTTAAATGGCTCTATTGACTTTAAATGGCATTATTGACTTTAAATGGCATTATTGACTTTAAATGACGTTCTTGACTTTAAATGGCGTTGTTGACTTCAAATGACTGTTAACTTTAAATGGGGTTGTTGACTTCAAATGAATATTGACTTTAAATGACGTTCTTGACTTTAAATGGCGTTGTTGACTTCAAATGACTGTTGACTTTAAATGGGGTTGCTAACTTCAAATGAATATTGACTTTAAATGACGTTCTTGACTTTAAATGGCGTTGTTGACTTCAAATGACTGTTGACTTTAGATGGGGTTGTTGACTTCAAATGACTGTTGACTTTAAATGGCGTTGTTGACTTCAAATGAGTGTTGACTTTAAATGGCGTTGTTGACTTCAAATGACTGTTGACTTTAAATGGGGTTGTTGACTTTAATGACTGTTGACTTTAAATGGCGCTGTTGACTTCAAATGACTGTTGACTTCAAATGACTGTTGACTTCAAATGACTGTTGACTACAAATGACTGTTGACTTCAAATGGCGCTGTTGACGTTATATTATATCGTTTGCCTTTTACAAAAGCCTCCTGGAGGTTGAGCAACAAAATATCAAGAATGTCATCCTTAATGGCTGAAGCTGTTGAATTCTGAACAGATCTATTTATTTTGATTTCTACTTGGCTCAGTCATCAATAGTCCCCAGGCTGGTATTTTGTTGTTGAATGTCAGGGATAACTCTTGAAACAAGATCTATAAATAGATTGAGCTTAAAATATCCGATAATGAGTGAGTCATCGTGACACGACACGATGTTGATATTGATAGATGCAGATCTAGATGTAGAGATAATTGGAGCGCTTCTGATTCATGTGTAACGCCATCTACAAGACTAGATATAGAAGTTGTCAGTGAGAATCAGATTGAGTCAAGAGTCTAGAAATATGAACATGTGAATGCAAAAGTCTGAAACGGAAGGCTTTCAGTTTAGAATTAAATGTTTTCAAGATAAAAATGTGAAATTTTGTTTTAAATCTTTAACTCTTTAACTCTTGTCAGAATCTGAGCTAAGTGTACATCTTGAAAAAGAAATGCAAACTTTAAAGGTATCTGTAGCGCACACAAAAAATTGATACTGGTTGTTATGGAGTGTGTGTCTGTGTGTTGATATAGTGATGGTGGGAAAGAGTTAACGATTGGTTGTGAATGATGCAACATAGGTAACATATTGATTTAGTTTATATTATAAATACAGTTCTATTTACTTTGGTTAGCAAAAAGTAAGTTATTCAAGCTTTTTGAAGTTTTATTAGTTAAGATATTTTACGCCTAAAACGGTTTAGTTGTCCACCAGCATTTTGGTGCTACAAGTCAACGACAGGTAACAGCACTGGTATCTATGACAGCTGCCCTGGCTACTGAGAGGCAAATGAATAATTACTACTTTTGATTAAGTGTCTCCGGCAAGAACTATCCCAAGCCCGGCTGAAAAATCAGAAGAATTTGTAGTAGGGCTAGCTACTCGACCCTGTCGAAAAACTATAAGCTGCAAAAACACCAAACAGCAAATCAACAGATGTGGCAGACCTAGTAGAAGAGGGAACTCCAGCTGGAAGGTGTATAACACATTTCGGTGAAAGCCAGAGTCATTTGGAAGCGGACAGGGCGAGAAACATCACCTACACCAGGACCACCACCACCACCATCTGTATGGGCGAAACGTGGGGACAGTTGGAAAGACTCGCCCAGAACCGAGACGCCTGGAGGAAACTGGCCTCTGCCCTAGACGAGACCACGTGTGGAAATGGATGGTGAGGATATTTATCCTCTAAGAAGGACTAATTTTTTAGAACAAATTAATCACAGGTTCAGGTAGTCATTTAAAAATGTTTAATTAATAATTGAAGAAAAGTTTTGAAGTATGACTAGATGTTCCAAGAAAGGATAGATATATGATGTGAAACATTTAATGGACCTCATTCACCAACCGTAAACAAACAACATTTAGCCACTTTGTGCTCTATCTCTTCTATATAGTTTACGATCTAATGTTTAACTCGTGACCGTTTGTTTCGTTGTTTTCTCAATAAGATCAGGTGACTAAATGTTGTTTGTTTACGATTGGTGAATTAAGTCCATTCGAGAATGGGTGTTGGAGAAATAACCTGCAAAAACGTTAAACCTGACAATGTTGATAAACGCCTTTTAGAAAAGACATTAAGATAAATGTATATTTCCTATTCCAGATACAATGACCAGGTTTGGTAAACGATAGATCTTCCATCATGTCATTAAAGTAAAGAATCACTTCTCTGAGCCTTTAAGAAAAATGAATGACCTTACAGAGTGTAGGTGTCAAATTAACATGCACGGTCTAGACTAACACAAGGATACACGTAAGACATAATACAAATCTGCCCTATTTCTAGGAAATCGTTCGAGCCGTTTTTGAGATCCGTGTCCAGGTTGTTGTTTCTGACCCCATGAAGAAATTCCAAGCTGATAAGAAACTGTGTAATAATTCTAAAGTGATTCATTCTTTAAATTAAACTAGATTTACCGAAGTTGTGTTATGAAAACGAGGCTCGGAAACTAAAATATGCCACGAAAATGGTGTAAACTAATGTTTTTTTTTCCTGTGTAAAATCAAGTGTACACGTAGCTACACAGTCAATGTGTCTTGTAAGTTGTGTTTTTTTTCATTCAAAGCTAGGAGTTTGTGTCAATTGTCTAACTTCTATCTGGTCAAACCAATCACCACTGGCTTTCGCAATTTGAAAAGTTAAGAAGCTTTGTACATTGGCGATTTTCACAACAGAAACATTTAATCGCAATACGTTCTGTAAGTAATCAAATTGAATAAGAGAGTAAAAGAAAAAGCGGTATGAGGAAATGTTTTGGCGATATAACAAAACCTAAGCAATAAAATGTAAATAAAAGATTGATAGTGTGTTTTTTTCAGAACCAGACAAAATAAATATTTCAAAGGACGCCATATTGACAGATCACTGTTGCCAAATAAATAAAAAAAGTTCTTAATGCTACAAGAGTTATGGACTGTTAATCTACAGTGCTGAGAAGCAGGGACGGCCCTAACAATAGCAAGGCCCTATGCGAAACGGATTGCGCGGGGCCCATCTGGGTAAAGAAAAGAATATTAAGTGAAATATAAGATTTGGTATTTGAAAACAAATTCGTTTTTACATTTTACTTTCTTTATTAAGTACAAATTCACGATAAATTAACTTTACTTATTGATCCTTGCGTGTAGCGAAGTCCTTCAATAGCATCAAAATTCTGTTTCCTACATAGATCACGTTCAATAGCAAGAATTACCAAATTGTTCAATTTATGTTCGTGAATTTGTCGACCTCAAGTAATTCTTGGTTAGTCAGATATTCTGAGTGCAACAAAGTAATTTGGGAAAGCAGTGTATCTTTCAATAGTGGACAGATAATTTAAAAATTTCTACCGGTTTTTAGGGATATTTGGTAGAATATATCTTAAAGATGACAATTTTGTGTACTTTTTTAGGAGATTTCTATGAGTTTTCAGGAGATTGTAAAAATTTCAGGAGATTTCCAGGAGTTCCTTGAAAATCAGTAGGCCCCGTGAACCCTGTTATTAGTTATAATGATTTAATCGAATATTTTACACCTAGAATCAGCGCGGGGCTTATGAAAGTAGGGAGCCCAATGCGTCAGCATAGGTTGCAGTGGCCTAAACCTGGCCCTGCTGAGAAGTGCACAGAAAGTATTATATGGTATAGTCAAATACTTTGCTACTAAATACTTCCATCATTCTGTATACCGGGTAGACCACAAAGTTACACATAGAAGGATTGGCCTCCATGTATTAATAGGCTCTATTCACAACTGGTGATCATTTTAAAAAGATGACTCATATCTAAAGTGATCTCCCTAAGTGACTTAGATTAAATATCTGCACTATAATGATGTAGAATTTTGTTACATCGAGTTCTCCTTGGGAGTATCACGTGGAATTCTCGAAAAGCAGAAAAAAAAAAAGTTGAAATGATTCAATGTGGAATTTCTGTCCATATTTGAGATCCAGTCGATGGGAGCATTTTGCCTTTTATCAGTTTGATGTTGCTCTTTCTTCCCTTGACAACTACACGTATATTGTTAAAGATTGAAAAATATTAGAAATGTGAAATTCATTTTATTCTTTCTTCTTTTTTTCAACTTTTTAAAAAGAATATTCGGAGAAGAGATCCCTCCGATTACATTGTCAACAACAGACAAGACAAAACAGTCAGTTCCATGTTTTAACAACGATTACGGTGAACATTGTTCAGAAATTGTTCAAACTTCATGCTCATTGGGTTGTCTATTGTTCTCATTTGTAGAAGTAAGAATGTACACATGTCTCAAACATATGCTAACATTCCAAACGAATTGAAATTGGTATTGTTTTTTTTCTTCTCGTTTTTAAAGGAAACCTCATTATTTGCTCTACTCAATTTTAGCTTTGTCATCATAAGAATCCTTGGGCCTTAGACCTCTTTTCTTTGCCTCTTTTTTTGGGCTTTATATACCTCTTTTGTGGGCAATTTTTTTATTTTTAATTTATAAGTTCTCACATTTCGCAAATATTAAATTATGAAGAATTAAAAAGAAAATTTGAAATACAATTGTAATGGATGTTTTTAGATGGTACCAGATATTTAAAATATTAATAAACAATGCTGTGTTTTTTTTTACAATGTGTTTGTAGATATTTTTGTCTTACTTTAGGTGCATATTATGTTGCATATTTTTTAATATTTTGTGTATGCGAAAAATTCACATTAGTAAGGCTTTGTGTGTAATATGTATGGCATGAAGGTAACATGATGTGTGTGTAACAATGCAAGATATTAAGACATAGTGCAAGTCCAAACACTAAGTGCTCACGAGAAGGAGGATGTAATACCAATTGAGTGTGACCAGGTTACTAGGCCGGCGCTAACGGCAAGTAAATAAACTGAGTCTCTCTCTCTCTCTTTCTCTGACTCTCTCTGTCTCTATCTCTCTCTCTAACTCTGTCTCTCTCTCTCTCTCTCTCTGACTCTCTCTGTCTCTATCTCTCTCTCTAACTCTGTCTCTCTCTCTCTCTCTCTCTGACTCTCTCTGTCTCTATCTCTCTCTCTAACTCTGTCTCTCTCTGTCTCTCTCTCTGTGTCTCTCTGTTTATTTGCGTTCCCTTTCAGTAGATGTTCTTTCCCGTTCACCCCCAACCCCCCCCCCCCCCATCTCCTGAGATCAATAAGTAAGTGTCGATGCTCAAAACCAATGTTTTGGAATGTCGAATGCTGTCCCGCAGACGTCAAAACTCTTCATCTTATTACATTCACTACCCCCACCCCGAATGTGTACCGTGAGTGTGTAGTTGCCCCCGTGCGTTGGTTGAGAGTATTTCCACATGTATTTGTGTGTGTGTGTGTGTGTTGTATGAAATAATGTTGCTGCATCTGTGGGCGTCATTATGAGTTGTTATGTTTGCGTCACCTTGTTGCCTTTCTGGTTTCTCTTTGGTTATTGACTCTTTGTTTATTGACTCTTTGTTTATTGACTCTTTGTTTATTGACTCTTTGTTTATTGACTCTTTGTTTATTGACTCCTTGTTTATTGACGTTTGTTTGACAGTATTTCTTGTATGTGCTAGTATAGATCACACTATAAATTAGATATCTAGATAAAGATTATCTGTCTGGTTGTCTCTCATAGATAGATAGACAGACAGACAGACAGACAGACAGACAGATAGATAGATAGATAGATAGATAGATAGATAGATAGATAGATAGATAGATAGATAGATAGATAGATGGATGGATGGATGGATGGATGGATGGATGGATGGATGGATAGACATGTAAAGTTTCCCTTTCAATAATGTTATCTATGGGACCCATGTGGTAAAGGTCATCTTTTTCTGTGCCCCAGGGTTACGAGAAAGTCATGTGGCCAGCACGACGACCAACTGCCTTTACTTTTCCCCAACTAATGTCAGGTAAGAGCTGAGTGGACTCACAAGCGCTCTAAGGATCCCAAAATAAAAATCCCAGTCTTCACCAGAATTCGAACCCGGGACCCCTCGGATCGGAAGCCAAGCACTCAGCCTCCTTACGAAAACGTTATTGGCAAAAACAACTAAACAATGAGTTGAAAAGTTATACTTGGTTATTTTAAATACTAGTACAAACATCGAACATAGAGGGCACTTTGAAGACAGATAGGACGCCAGCTTAAAGAGAAGACCACCAAGTAGTCTCCTTGTTTTCTTCAATAAGAAGTAGATCGATGCTCATTGAATTGATCCCATACAAAATGTCATGGTTAACAAACTCATCAAGGCTCCTTAAAAAATGCAATTAAAATAATTTCAAATTTTAAATACAAATTTCAAAGAAAAGGGAACATAGAATTTTAAATACAAATTTCAAAGAAAAGGGAATATAGAATTTTAAATACAAATTTCAAAGAAAAGGGAACATAGAAGCTTCAAAGTTCCGCGAAGCAACACTGCCTCGTAGACTACATGATTAAAGCTCCTTGCTCCTAGGCCACTATCGGTCATAGCATGGGTGCAACTTGGCCAGCACAACCTACAATTTCTGCTTGAGGCTACGCGAACCCATTGCTTTCGGATCGATTGTTCATCGACCACCTTGTTTTCCACACACGCAAATAATTAATATAAAATAATTAATATAATATAATTAAATTACAACCACAAGATTGCTTTTAAAAAGTGATTGAGAAAGTTCTCCTTTCAGACCTTGCGATCTATATGGAAAGATGATGATCTGTTTCCTTGGCCAACGGTTAACGAGGGTGTCATGTGGCCAGAACAACGACAAACCACCTTTACATTTTTCCCAACTAATGTCAGGTACCCATAAGAGCTGGGTGGACTCAGAATCGCCTAAAAATCCCGAAATTAAAAATCCCAGTTTGATTTGAACCTGGGTCCCCAGATTGGAAAGCTAAGCGCTTTACCGCTCAGCCACCGCACCTCCATTTGGTGTTTACTTATTTCAGTCTCCTCCCCTTCCGTCACCATTAGTGTGTGTGTGCGTGTGTGTGTGTGTGTAAACAGGTAAGCAAAGATTGCATCCTCTTTGCAATACTATGTTTCCTATACCAACCATGAGAGAGAGTTCAAATCTCACCTAGTATAGTCCTCACAATGGAAAACAACACTTCCTTAAGAAACACAGATAACTTAAACAAAGCCATGATATCCACACATTTTTCTACAGCACCATCACAAGATGCAGTGTAATTGGAAGATGGTCTACGGACGTAACACTACACACACAGAAACCAAAACGAAAAAAAAAAATCAATAGATAATTCTGCGCTCCTTGACCAGGCAACTAAACACATTATAATCAAATGAATTGTCGCTCACAATACTGTTGTGGGTTTTCCGATGCCGTGGCTAGCTTCTAATATTTACACTGCCTCGACAGAAGTGAACCAAACACTTCATCAGTTGACTTTTTAAAGCTAAAACTTCTAAGTATTTAGCAGAAAAACAACTCGTTATTTTGTATTTGTATTGGATTATTGCTCTTATATTTACCAATATCAGAATGATAATTAACGTAGCCATGTACATAAAGCGATTTTTTTATACACGGTCACAAATTATTACACACACGAGATTGATATAATATACTCACACAATTCAAATGTATGTACCAACAAGAGTTGAACGAGATGTCCCTTACATGCCTAGATGACTGTATCAGCTTAAATCAGAGTTGATCTATGCACTGATTGAAGCATGAAAAAAAAGTATATATGTAAAATCCCACCTAGAATACTGCTATCCACCTAGGTCTGCCTCTCCAGACCACACTACGCTATGGTGTTTCTCAAACATGGCTACCCACCAACACCCACTTCTGACGACCGATTTTTTTTTAATACCACAAATGGAACTATGGTCCAAGCCATTGGATTTTTTCCCCCCGTATTCTCTAGATGACCAGTATTGAGTTCGTCCTCCTTCTCTTTCCCCCACTTCCTACGTGGAATGGACAGCTTGGTATTGCAACACCCCACCCCCTTCCCCTCCATGTGTTCTTATTTATCTGTGTTTCCCCCCCCCCCCACCTAGTTCGTCCATCCCGACACTCTTGTTTCGCCGTGTCTTTGAATTCCATCTTCCCGTCCCGTGCTACCTGGCTCACCACTAGCAGGTGACAGTCGCGGATTCAGAGTCGAAGAGTACGGAAATAGAAATATCTGAAGAAGTACGGGGTGCCGTTTGACACATTTTTCATAATATCGATACGAACTTAGTTAACTTCAAAACTTCTGGGGGGAGAGGGGCGGGGAGAGGGAGAGATTACATAAAACCCATACACGTGTTTTCATTCATATCTATACATTGTTACCATTTTCAAATAGTCTTGTATCATTTGTGCCTCATTATTCATGTTGCACATTCATGGAACTGGGTTGGGTGGATGTACATGGTTCTCACAAACGGCTCTAACGATTTTCCTAGAAATTTGAAGTTGATGAAGATTTTGGAGAAAAAATTACTATCTATTTGGTCACACTGGGAAATCTCTAAGCTTGACCGTTATAGTATTTTGAAAATTATGTTCTAAAATTAATTTTGGTCGTGAACAGACAGCCCAGAGGGTATTTCCGCATGTAAACCCTATTTATTAAAGAGTTCAATTTATGTTCAGGAACATTTGGCGAAACGTCTTCTTAAGTCTGAAGGCCTATCATCGGACTTTTATAAAGTCTTGTAGATTTATACATTATACATTTTTTACTTGGGGCGAGGGGGGGGGGATGGGACAGGATTTAAAATGATCTTTTTTTAAAAAAAATAAATTATTAGTTATTACTAGCAAATAATTGCTCTATATCTATTAGATGTATAAATGATAGAATTGCGTGCACTTGGGTCACTGATTTGGTTATTCGGTTTGCATTCTTATCAGACAAACAACATGCTTCGCTACATTCAAGAACATTAACAGTTGAAAACTTTGTAAGGTTAATTTGTTACTTAACGGCTCCGGAACAACGTACAGGACGTTGATTTTAAAAATGGGGGAATAGGTCGGGCCAACGCTTAGGGTATCGGCTATTTAAAATGTATTTTGTTCGTTTCTATTTCTCCAATTCATGTTTTTTATTGCTTAATTTTTTATCTAGAATAGTTTCCCTTTGCTAAACATCCGGAATTTCCTTCATTTACCGTGTTTTTATTTTGTACGAAGTTAGTAAAGAGATGACATTTATTTTGTTCTGTGTGCGTGTTTTTTTTTTAACATGGAGCTTCAACCAAGGCCATATAAACTTTGTAGGTCTAAATATTTCTTTGATGAAGAAGTATAATAATGCAGATGGTTATATTGATAAATCTAATTATATAGATCTAGTAAATTAATTTATAGATCTAGGGTTAGGTCTAGTAATGATGAAGTTTATCAGCTGATGAAGCAGCTCCACCCCCAGCTAATGTTCAATGTAGATCTAGAACTAGTTTAGCTGTCTCTACATCATCTAGATCTAAATCTAATCAGATAGATGTATATCTCTAGATTTATCATCTAGGCACTGAAACAGAACAATTTCAGATTTGTTCCACCAAGAAATTTGGGTGTCAACCTAGACTTAGTCAGCACTGCATCTAATGAGCTGGAATGTTGTTGTTTTTCATTGACAATCACATTGTTGATAGTCTTGTCAGCAAAATAAATAGCTATGCTGACCATAGGATTAAATTGAACACCCCTGGCCTAGAATAAGATCCATTTTCATAGAATGGAGACCTATAACTATAAAGAAAGACAGAGTATGTAAACACTGTAGGTCAGGGAGAACGGTTTATGTTTGCGCTAGATGGGAGTCGAACCCACACATTCATATTGACTGCTTCCATGAATATCACAACTAGAAGGAATATTTATATACAAAGTACATGAAGAACTTTAGAACAAAATACTATAAATACATATATGATGTACAGTTGGACTAGTTTTAGGGTAAAAGTTTTTTGTTCCAAGAGTGTTTTATTTTTATGGGCTGTTTCGTTAAAGTAGTGACATTGGATTATTAGTTCCAGTATATTATTTTTGCGTCTATTGCTGTTTCTTCTATTGTGTTCTGTAAACAAATGGATAAAAATGAGAAAAAAAGTTGTTTGGATTCAATTCCAACAATACATTTCTTATAACATGCACTTGGATGGATATTTTCAATGTCAGTTGGTGAGTTTTTCATTTTTAATTTTTATATTCAAAACCCAATATTACAAAAACAACATAATTTGCAAACTAGAAAACATAAGAAATGGAAAGAGCATCCATTTCTCTTTAATTCTATATCAAGTTTATTATTTTCCAATAATAAATAAAAAAGTTATACAAGTTATATCGAAGCAAAGTAGCGCACTCTGAAATGGCGGAAAAATCAATTCCGTCCAAAGGTGGAAAATAATTCCAGAGTAATTCCGGAGTCAAAGAGTGAGTAACTCTCGTCTTTCTGTCTGTTGTCTTCTCCTAGTGCCTTGAGCCACGAGGATGTTTGTTTACAGCGCTATGGAAAGGAAATTATTATTATTATTATGTATAGCAGATCATATTTATGTCAGGGCTTTTGTTGGCTACCTCCTCCCCAGCCTAACAGCATCGCATTTCATTCCTTAAAACAATATGTCAAATCAGAATTATGAATAAATGTTAATAATTATCAAAAGTATAATAATAATCCTTGAAGGACATCTAGAATGTAATTGTGCATTACACAAACAATATATTATAGTAAATTTCCCTTTTTAGACCTTGCTATCTATAGGGAAGATGATTTAAAAGTCATCTGTTTTTGTAGGCCGCGGTTAACGAGGGTGTCATGTGACCAGCACAACGACCAACTGCCTTGACTTTTCCCCAACTAATGTCTGGTACCCATTACAGCTGGTCTATCTCAGAGGCGCCAAAAGATCTCGGAATTAAAAATCTCAGTCTTCGAACCCGAGACTCTATGTTTGGAATGGTAGCGCTGTACTACTCAGCCACCTCGCCTCCGATATATTAGATTCAGATGTTCTTAAGGTCCGAGAACGTCCCGTTCCCTATTATGGACCTCTTGACCAAGGAAAGGCTTTTATCCATGGCCAGGATGAGGCATCGGCTCTTCACCAATCCCTCTGTCCAAAGTCCCGCCTTATCCGAAATGATCATGTATTCACACCCGGTGTGTCGCTAGTCACGATCCCCTTGAGCCACGCACGAGTTCCCTCACCCGTGCGAGGCCGGAGGCCGAGCCGCGTGGGGGCCCTTCTTATGCCTATAATGTCCCATCGAACCCGTGCGAGGGTCCTGATAGGGAACGAATCGATGGGGGGTTGGACGGGTTAGCGAGCCTTTGTTACATCCCTAGCACGTGCAGTGTAAAGTCTCTCGACCGTACGTGTGGTAGCCCACTGAGAGCTATGTGTGCTACCGTACTTGGCATATCCAACTCCCTTGGCGGACGTTTCCACAGGAGTGACACGTTGAGGCAACGGTAGCATTCCTCCTGCCGATATATTAGAAGAACACACACGCATGCACACACACACACGCACACACACACTCACACACAAACATTATTCCTCTCTCTCCCACACTCACACAAACACTCTCTCACACAAACATACATACAAACACTATTCCTCTCTCTCTCACAAACACACACAAACACTATTCCTCTCTCTCTCACACAAACACACACAAACACTATTCCTCTCTCTCTCACACACACACACACACAAACACTCTTTCACACACAGTAAAACTCTCTCTCACACAAACACACACTCTCTCTCTCAAACACACACAAACACTCTCTCTCACACACAAACACACACAAACACTCTCTCTCACACACACACAAACACACACACATAGACATACACAAACACTCTCTCTCACACACACAAGCATACACACACAAACACTCTCACAAACACAGACACACACTCTCTCACTCACACAAAAACTCTCTCTCTCACACACACACAAACACTCTGTCACACACACACACACAAACACTCTATCTCACACACACACTCACATACACACAAACACTCACACACACACACACACACAAAAGAAACGTTAAAATGACAGTTACTTAAACATTATATTTGAAGTTTACATCCTAAAGTTAGATTTTGTTCAATGATTTAAAACGGATGAGGTTCTGACATTTCTTGCGAGCAGTGTCATGTTTTTTTTGGGTGGTTTCAATGGTCGTTCCTAATTCAGTGTGTGCTGTAGCCACGTTAGTTCCTGAGTCTCGGTCTAGTTGGAAACGATTCAACACAAGACTCAAACTGGATCTCGCCACACGCCGAGCCACACAACGTCGCCACACAGGCCACACAAACAAAAAAAAAGCATAACCACTGAACCAAGCTATTTATTGACCTGCATTTTCTACATCCAACTACAAAATATTAATTTACAAATATTTGTTCTTCACTCTTTCATCGCATTGTTTGTTGTTTTTTTAACCCTCTACTCTAATATCTATTGTTGCGTTTTTATTCCACTTTTAAGAATAAAAACTGAACGGTTAAACCGTATTGTTCCGCATTATCTAGTAGTTTGTCTATTTCTGAAAAAGTGTATTCTATGAGTTTCTTTGTGTCTCGGATTTCCAATGTATTGTTTTGACTGCTCTGATGGCCAAGCGCTTGAGAGTACATGCCATTCAGCACCTTGTATCCGAACCCTAATCCACTCGTCAGTGTAATTATCTGCAAATTTACCCAAGTTCCTAGTGTGACTACATAAACAGGATATAACGAACGTGTCAAGAGCTGACCAGAGTTTGGACTGAATAGCAAGTATCGACTACCACTTCAAACTCGTCAGTTAGGTAAACCAAGCCTCGATAGCTATTGCGTGATGAGGCCAAACAGCTTTTGTCATGACTCATCCGTTTAGCTTTCATGCATTTGTTTTTTAAAAGATACCATAAACAAAGAGATGACTATCCAGAGTTATCATGTAGAGTGTGGATGATATTTTTTTAAATTCATGATATGATATTGAGTGTAAAGGTGGAAACCAGAACAAGAAAAATAAAACAAATACTTTAAAAAAAAACAACAAAGCTATATTAAGCGTAGTTGTATCAATTAGTTTAGATCAGTCATGTAATTAAAGTTCTAATAGATTTAGACTAGCAATATTAAATCTAAGCGATTACAAATATTTTCACCAATTGTTGTGATTAGCGCAATTTCATGCTTTTATCTTTCACAGTACGCCATGATTCTATCAGGACCAGTTTGGAAAGGGGTGAGGAGAGAAAGAAGGGGGGATTTGTATGAATATTACCGTAATCGCTTTTTTAATGCATTTAGTAACTAAAGCCTCCTCATGCCATTGCACTAACCACTGTGCCAGGGAAGTGCTTATGAAAATATAGGGTTTTATAGTTATCTGCAAAGTATAAAGGGAACTAATTGAACGCATACCACCACATCTGTCTAGTATAATTTCTTTTCTTTGAGAAAACAGAAAATTCTTGTGCTGCCAGGTAAAAGAAATAATTGTGAGAAATTTCACCTGATCCAAGATTGGGTGTGGGAGCAATTATGTATGCACATTTTCTAACAGAGTGAGTTGATATAAGCTTCGTAAAAAGTATGTTGTAATCGAGACTTGCACAGAGCATTATCAGTAAAAAAAAAATTCATATAAAAAAGATTAAATATATGTCCACATTTCCACTATATGTTCAAATACTTCAGTAAACTTAATATTAATTATGTTTTCTGATTAGTCTAAATTTTGCTTGGGGGGAGGGGGAATTGCTAATACTCAGTATTAAGAAAAATACTATGTAATTGTTAGTTCCGCTAAGTATTATAACTGTTAACATTTTTTTAAAAATTGAGCAATCTTTCTGAAAGTTAATGTGCACAATTTCATCTTAGAACATTGAAATTTGTCAAATTTCTTTATTTCCTCCTCCAGACGTCAATTTCTTTTTTGTTTACAATTTGGATTATGACGGACGTGTAAGTCAATAGTCCATCCATCTATCCCAGTGGCACTCTGGCTCTCTTCATCACATCCTTCCATTCAGATATCTCCTGAGCCTTTCGTCTCCACGCCCGAAACCCAATCTGATGTAGATCTGCCTCCACATCATCAATCCATCGTATTTGTTGTATAAAGAATTATTTTTTTTAATCGTTCCATCAAGTGCATGAAACATTCTCGTTTAAAGGTTTGAAGAAGGAAGAATGAAATCAAGGAGGGAACTAATGATTTGGTAAGCCTGTTTGCAGTGGCGTAGCTGGGAAATGGGGGTACGGGAGCTTGATATCTTTAGGGGCCCCTGCATTTTGACATTAGACGTCATGACATGGGATAATGGCGTAATATTTAATGGAAAAGCAAATTTCAGACGCTCACTTGGGTGTCCCAGGAGAATTTTAAAATTTGGACCCCCCCCCTCTAGCTACGCCACTTCCTCTTTTTCCTCTAGTTGACTGTTATCTTCCTGTTATTTTCCTCACCCTGTTAAAAGAATACAGTTCAAAGATTTTCAACATTAAATGCATGTAATCATTCTTTAATCTTTGTTTTCAATACTGATTTTGTTTAGTTACAGCCTAGTTGGGTTTTAATCAGCGTGCACTAAAAAAACTCAGAAGAATGTATAGGTTGCTAAAGGGAGATAATGGATCTATCAAAGACATTTACATCAGGAGGACTCTGTAGGTGAAAGATGAAAAATATCTATGACGTTAAAGACCTATGGTGAATCCTAATTACAGGTTGTCATGACGACTGAAATGACATTAAAGCATGGCTCGCATGAACTTTAGATGTTTAAAAAAAAAATTATTCACAATAAAAGCAACTGAGAGTGGAAATAATTGAAAATATCTTTCAAATTATTCTAATGCATAAGTATCACTTCATTATCGTCACTTGTCATGACTATCACACCTGAAACGTTGATACAAAATACAAGACGGACATACGGACAGACAAACCATACAAAACTATACAATATGTGTAAAAGTTTCTCAATGTCTTTTAGAACAGTTATTAAAAATGACAAAAGTAATATTAATTAAATTAGTACTTTATCAACCAACTCCCATGAATCCCCCAGCGGGGTCTTAAATGTGTATGTTTCTAAGCTCACCATGCTAGAGACTTCTGTCTCTCCAGGCGCTCAAGGTAGAGAGTAAGACGCGCCGCCAATGACGTCAAATTAATCAGACTTCCATGTACTAGGGACACTTCCTCCTACAAATCATCCAGGTCACCCCCTCCCTCTAATACTCCACCATTCAGCGGTCCGCTTTTGCTTCCATGTTGTTAATCGCGTAGGCAAAGGGAGGGGATGAGTTGGAGGAAGGTGGAGGGAGAGGAAATCTAATGGAGGAAGCCAAATGTCGTGTCCAGCCCCAAAAGAGTTAACCCACGATCATTTGTATTAGCCTTTGTCATAATGGTGTGTGAGTGTGTGTGTTTGGTGGTGCTGGTAGATAGGTTGTTGCGAGCTAGTGTGTGTGTGTGTGAATGTACTTAAACTTTAAGGCACCATCAGTGGTAGTGCCATGGACAAATCCAACAAGACCCCCCCCCCAACAAAAAACATGATGTGGCTGTTAGCTTTTCTATTCTACATGTACTGCCAAATGTATTGGTCTTTTGGTGTCTTCAGCTTCTTCTTTGAGCTCTATTCCCTTCCTGTAATAAATACCGCGGGGTTGTAATTTCATTTTTTAAAAATATAATTTAAATTTTCCTTTATGAAAAGAGGCTTTACCAAAAAAAAAACTTTTATAATTTATATTTATAACACTATTCAGATATGACTATATCGGTAGCGATGGGATAGAATCAAAAACATCATTTTATGAGATTGAACTGATGTAGTCTCAATATTTGCATTTCCAGTATCACATTAAGTAGTGGCCAAATAGGGATTGTAACCAGAGAACGGCGATTAAGACTAAGATTAAGACTGAGACTGCTTTTATTGATCCTTTTGTAAATTTGTTGTAATTACAAGGACTCTTTTCTCATATAAAGACAATATAATAGGAACGTTCACATAAATACAACAGACACAACATAAAAAGTTTATTCAGCGACTACACACAGACATCTTGGTCCTTTTCATGTTTCCTGATCAACGAGCGGCGTTGATATAGTCTGACCGCTCTCTAAATTGATATAACCATATTATTATTTGAAAAGCATTACTGCTGCATTAGTAAAGGTTGTTTTTTTTTTTTTTTAAAAAAGGGAAGTAAGTATTTTAATGCCAACGAATTTTCTAAAAAAAATAAGTTGTGTCCCTTCAAAGAAAAAAAAACTTTGAACTAAATGTATTTCTGAGATCAAAGGCAGGAGTTTTCTCAGCCAACATCTGACTAAATGTGTTTAATGGACAGGAACTAATCAGATGTGATTGCTACGAGGTAGATAGAGCGCCAAGTGCAAAACCAAAGGAACCGAGCATAATTCTGGTGGACAGACACATTGCACTAAGCGGTACAGTAATGAGATGAATTAATTAATCCTGCAACTTTCGTTCCGATCATGAGGCAGTTAAGCAATTCCTCACTAGTACATTGGGATAGCATTTGTTATACAATCTAAGAAGTGCAATAGTCACAGTGCTAGCCATTCAACGGCTTGGTAAGACGCACAGATGAGCAATAGTTCATATACACTTTCTTTGGAAAAGGTTTATTTTGTCATGGATGAAAATTTCATTTACGTTAAATATATCATAGCTTTCAAAAGACCGCATCACAAACCAAGAGATTAGAGACAGGGTTACTGCAGCGATTGTACCCCATGATTACCTGCTTACCAGCGTGTATCTGAAGATTATGTCAAAAGTACTATTTTGAAGATGCCAAATAAGTCATGTGACCTTGATCCCATTCCAACCTCCTTGCTCCTTGAATGTTTAGATGAGCTTGTACCTACAATTACCAACATTGTGAACTCTTCACTGACTTCAGGCATTGTACCACAGCAATTTAAGCATGCACTTGTCAGGCCCTTATTAAAGAAATCCAGTCTTGACCCGGAATGTCTAAAAAACTATCGCCCGGTTTCAAATCTTCCCTTCCTGTCAAAGCTTCTGGAGCGCATCGTGTTAGTGCAAATTCTTTCTCATCTTGAACAGTACTGTCTCTTGGAAGAATTTCAATCTGCATATAGGAAGTGCCGTAGCACAGAGACAGCAGTGGTCAGGGTACTAAACGACTTACTTCACAATTCCGACAAAGGCCACATATCAATTCTTTCTATGCTGGACTTGTCCGCAGCCTTTGATACGCTAGACCATGAAATTATGATGGCCAGATTCTCTGCAACTTTTGGTTTAGCAGGAGTCGTCCTAAAGTGGCTTGGATCCTACCTGACGGAACGCACCCAAAGTGTCGTTGTTAGCGGGACGGAATCAACAAGCTTACTTTTGAAGTACGGAGTACCCTAAGGATCAGTTCTAGGCCCAGTACTGTTCACTATGTACACATATCCACTCAGCGGTGTCATACGGCCAACCGGCATCTTATACCATTTCTTTGCCGATGACTCACAGTTATACGATTCATCAGTACCCTCAGAGGTGTCGCATCTGGCAGAGAAAATCAGTAGTACCGTTGCAAGGGTGAGCGATTGGATGGTTGAAAATAAACTCAAGATGAACGAAGACAAGACAGAAATAATTAAGATTGGCACTAGGAACAATGTCTCAAAAGCTGAAAGCACAGATTCTCTCTTTATCACGAACTGCCATGTTCCTTTTGTCCATGTAGTGCGGAATCTTGGAGTTTTCTTCGACTCAACACTATCTTTCGACCCACACATAAATCAGCTCTGCAAAGGTCTTTATCTGCAGCTGCGCAGATTAGGCCAGATCCGACCATATTTAACAACGGAGTCAACAAAAACGCTAGCTGTGGCATTCATACTCTCCCGCCTTGACTACTGCAACGCCGTGCTAGCAGGTATACCTGATGACAAAATAGCCAAGCTGCAACGTATACAGAACAACGCCGCTCGAATAGTCCTTAAAAAAACTAGACAAGATTCTGCTACTACGCTCTTGCGCACGCTCCATTGGCTTCCCGTGAAAGCGAGAATCGATTACAAGGTCGCCACACTTTGTCATCAGTGTATATATAACAATGAGATGCCCTTGTACCTTAGCGAACTGATTACTCCATATGTCCCCCAGAGAACCCTGCGCTCAATGGACTCAACGCTTTTAGTAGTGCCACGTTTCTCCCTCAAAAGCTACGGTCTGCGTGCTTTTTCAGTTCACGGACCAAAAGTTTGGAACTCACTCCCCATTGATCTCAGACAGACAACATGCTATACCACTTTTAAGAAGAACATTAAGACCTACTTGTTTAAAACTTTTTTAGATTAACTGTTATTTCAGCAGTCGTGTTTATGTTTGTAATGTTGTTACAGCGCCTTGAGCCTACATTTTGTTTGTTAACAGCGCTTTATAAATAAATTATTATTATTACCATCGTAAAAAAAAAACGCAAGTTAAAAATCTATTGCCATATTACAAGGTCTTCGGGAATCGCAAAGGCCTTCCTTCAGGGAACAGTACCAGGAACAAGAAGATGCTGACAAGGAAAGCGATTGGAAGACAACAATAAATACGGATACCACTGTGGTACCGAACATCGGAATGTTTTGTTTCCAAATCTTCAATTACTTTTCGGTACTGCCAGTCAGAGCCGACCATAGATAATTGGAGGCCCATGGCGAAGTGAATTTGGTGCCCTCCCCCCCCCAAAAAAAAAGAAAATTAAAAATTAACAGCAAAAAAAAACTAAAGGTATGCAATTTATTTAAACCTGGTGTACTTCAACTATAACATTGAAGATACGTTTCGCTATTTCTTCTCTTAAATAATGTCAATATAGTTTTGTGAAAGACCCCTAACAGTCGTGGGCCCTAGGCAGCTGCATAGTTTACCTATGCATAGGGCTTGCCCTATGTCAAATGATGTGAGCATTATGGTATGTTTTGTTCGTTGGTATATGATAGTCAATGCAGGTTTGTGTAAACTTTCCTGTTATGAGTTTACTAGTCGACCGGCGGCGTACAATACGCCGCTATTTTGCAGGGCCAACCTTAGGCCACTGCAACCTATGCGATCGCAGTGGGCCCAGCACTTTTATAGGACCCGCGCTAATTTTAGGTGTATAAATTATTAAATTAAACCATTTTATAACTCATAACAGATTTCCCGCGGCCTCCTGTCGATTTAACAGGAGGTCCTGGAAATCTCCTGAATTTGCAAAATATGCGAAAAAGTCCTGGAAATATCCGGAAATTATTAAAATATTTTGAAAACTCATGCCACTCTTAACTTACCTAGGATAACTCCCTCCGTCCGAGTTGCAAAAATAAGAGTGATCTTTCCATTGTGTCCAAACTCTTGAGCGTGTTCTGTCGCCTCGATGGTTACTACAGAGTAGATTACTCCCCCCCCCCCCCTTTTTTTTTTTTGTTTTTAACGTGAGGTAGAAATAAAAAAACAAAGAGTGATATTGCAACGGCCCTGCCCCCTGCTAGGTTGTGACTACGTGTTCTCTCCCCCTTCCTCTTGTTTTATCGTGGACTAGACGCAGAGTGATCTTTCCTTTACTCCTTACTACTCGTTTAAACTATTGAGGGAAGAAGAGAATTATATATATAGATGGTTGGAATTGTTCTTTATTTTCACAGTCAAAGCACGGGCTCTATCAGTTGTTACCCTTGCCATCTTTTACAACCCAACTCTTTCGACACAGTTCTTCATAGCATTGAATAAATACTGGCCTAAACTTGTGTCTTGGAATTCTTTGAAATATTGCCATTTAAAATAATCTTCGTTTACTTAAAACTTTTTAGAATGACGTTTAAAGACAATGTTTCTTTAGCCTCTTCATTGTAAGTGATAAGAATCAAAAGTTTCAATAATTTCTATACATATTTACTATTATCTATTTTTGGTATACTTGCATTTTTATATTTGTTCAATGTGTGAGCACACCTGATTTCTTTAGGTGTCCGCGGGTCAATAAAACACTTAGACGGGCCGCATGTGGCCCGCGGGTCGTAATTTGCCCACCCCTGGACTAAGGGATATGTATAGGTAATATCACAGCACATAGCTAGCTCTGTTATGACCCTTGGCCTAAATGGAAGGCTATTATCCAGAGGCTAGGAATGACTGACCTACCTATGATCATTTAATCATATCTGTTTGTTGCAGGACACGGCTTCTTGAGCATAGCCTGGATTCCTTTGTCCCAGCGAGGCTGAAGGCCAAGCACCCAAGAGATTCTTCCGTGTTCCAATAATGTACCCCCACCAACCGTCAAAGAGCAGTCAACGCAAGCCTTCGGCCCCCGTTAAGTAACGATGCGGGTGTGAAGTTTTACGAATCCTTTCTTTCATCTCCCCCACCTGCAATGTCTGTTCGTTAGAGCCTGGGCTGTGTCAGTCCACTGGAGAAAATGTTTTTGTTTCCAGTTAGCCCTCCTTCCCATGCAGATGTTTTCACGAGCAGGCAACTCTCGCAGAGTATATACCAGCACTGCATATAACATCGTAGCATATGCCTTCAGGTCGCTTACACAGCATCAAAGCGCACTGCATCATAGCACACAGCATCAAAGCACACCGCATCATAGCACACAGCATCATAGCACACAGCATCATAGCACATAGCAACAAAGCACGCAGCATCATAGCACATAGCATCATAGCACACAGCATCATAGCACACAGCATCATAGCATACAGCATCCTAGCATACAGCAACAAAGCACGCAGCATTATAACACACAGCATCATAGCACACAGCATCATAGCACACAGCATCATAGCACACAGCATCATAGCATACAGCATCCTAGCATACAGCAACAAAGCACGCAGCATTATAACACACAGCATCATAGCACACAGCATCATAGCACACAGCATCATAGCACACAGCATCATAGCACACAGCATCCTAGCAACAACCATCTCTGAACATAGTATCGTAGTACCTACCATCACCCCGCATACATATCGTCATATCATTTAACACCGTGGTACGTAACTTTATGGCAATTAAGGACAATAACAATCATGTTCCTATACTGTACCACCATCTCCGTTGAGGTCCGCAATGGTTTGGTCTCCACACGAAAATGCGCTGGATTTAATACGTGCACGTACTTGCACGTACATACTACAGGCCGTATGGTGAACGACTTTTCTTTCGTGTTAGACGGTTAATGTTCACCCGTTTACTGCTTGTCGTATCCTTTTTAGGCCCAGAAGATCGACATCCAATATATTATCCGTTTTTGGTGTGGATGTAAGCGTCACTAAACTAGACAGTTTATTATTAACTAACCAGATGTTACCCTCGACTTGGTGGTCTTAATTTGCGTATCACTGTCGATAAAGTAAGTGAGAGTGTTTTGGAAATAATTAAAAGAAACTATAATGTTATAAGAAAGCCAATGCGTGAATGTAAAAATAGTATGAATGGAGCTAGCAAAATAGCTAATCGTCTAAATCCATTTTTTTAAATAGAAACATATGCTTGTAGGCCTACATATATTTAGATCTAGATCTCGAGTCTAGATGCTATTATAATAGATGTAGACCTACTATTATAAGAGTGAATTCAAGGGCTCAAGAAGCTAATTAATTATTGTATGTTAATATATTAAATATCCCCCATATAGAGCCTCATGTAGGCTGTAGCCTGTCCAATCATAGTGTGCTTGCGTAGTGTCCCGCATGGTTGGCCGGCGTAGAGAATTATATATACAGATGGATTTAACAATATATTGTATGAAATAGGGGAAGTAATGCTAAATATAATATTACTTTACCCTTTTTTACGCTTATCCCCCTTAAAATTACCAAAGTTTACTATTACTACAGTTTTGTGGTATTGCATGAGGCCTACACTATTGAGTTGAAAGTGTTATGCTTGTAGCTGAAACAACTTTTTAACTTGTATTTTTTTAAAACTTTACCACATTGGTTTTTATTTTGTGATTAGTACGTTACAGAGGATTCAAATTGTGTTTACCCATTTAATTATTTAAACTTTTGATATTTAAATATCTTTAAATATTATTTGATGGAGTTTACAACATACCATATTAGAGTCAATATGACTATGTTTCATCTCCTAATCAAGAGAGATGAATGCTGTGGGTTATGGTCAGATCGATGTTATCCATACGGCAGTACACCACCCACCCCCATTTTCACGCATCTGATTATGACCAAAGTAATGGAGTATCCGATACAGTGTGACCGAAGGAACGGGGTATCCGATACAGTGTGGTCAAAGGAACGGAGTATCCGGTACAGTTTGGAATCAGTAGCTCCGTATGTTCTGCCAGGCTGTAGCAAAATGTGACACAATCTGATTAAGTGTCACCAGCTCCTGATTTTTCCTCAGGGTTGTCTCCCGAAGCCCTTCCCGTGTTTAGATATAGCCGCGGAAGTTTGGTTTCAGATTTATTATACAATAAATTATAAATATTCATCCGTCATTGATTTAACTTTTGTAATTACCATTAAAAGGCCTACATAATATGGCAACGTGTATACCCTGTCAAAGAAAGCATATAAACAATTCAGGTATTCCATGTGGAAAGTTCTCGCCGCTTTACGGGCTGCAACAAACATAAGTGAAAAGTAATAATACTTTTAAGCTTTCAGTAAACCATCAGACATGCAAGAAGAGAGACAGCCAGTAATAGAAACAACTTGATATAAACTTTTCAGATGTAAATTATGAGTGAGTCTGGTGTGAATATACATTTTAGTTTTTTAGCGACCCTCGAAAGGGGAAAAGACGTTATTATTTTTGTGTGGCCTGTCTGTCCGTCCCGTTTAGATCTCAGAAACTAGAAAAGAAAATGAAAATCGGACATCATGATATTTTAGATCATTCAAAGTTCTAGAAGCAACGGTTACTTTTTTCATTTCTAAAAGCGAAAAATCAAAATTTTAAATCAGTTAAGCAAGCAGTTTTTTTCATAAAAATACACCATTTTTACAACATCTAGAGGGGTGGACTTGAGGCAGTTCTCTATCGCATCTGTAAGCGACTTCTAAATTTTGTCATCTGCTAGTCTGGCCGTGTTTAGCCTTTTTAAGGGTTTAGATTTTTTCGGACGTCTCTTTGGTTGAATACAAATGTTTAGTTTTGTGATGATGAGGCGGTGGTTTGTTCCACATTCTGCACCACAGCAAGATTTGGTGACACGTATGTCCTGACGGCCAGATTGTCTGGTGGTGACGTAGTCTATGAAGTGCCAGTGTCTTGAGTGAGATGCATCCAGGAAGTTCGCTTTCTCATTGTGTTTGATATGAGCAGCTTGTGTTCAGCACAGGTCTGGAGTAGTAATAATCCGTTGCTGTTGCACTGACCAATCCCGAATTTGCCTAAGACTCCTTTCCAGATGTGATGGTCAGAGCCGACTCTTGCGTTGAAGTCACCGAGAATGAGTAGCTTATCTGTTTTTGGAATATCAAGTAGGGTGGAGTTTAGTTCTTCGTAGAACTTTGCTATGACATCATCTGGGTTGGTCATGGTGGGTGCGTAACAGCTAACAATGGAAATGTGTTTCTTTCCGTTTTGTAAAGGCAGCTTTAGGGTCATGAGCCTGTCACTGATTCCTTTAGGAGGCCCAACTAGTTTAGATAATAATGATGTTTTTTATGGCAAAGCCGACTCCAGATTCACGTCGTACTTCAGTGTTTCTACTCCAGAAGAAATTATATCCAGATCTTCTTTCGCAGAGTTCACCTTCATCTTCTAGCCGAGTCTCACTCAATGCTGCTATGTCTATGTTGTATCTGTGGAGCTCCCTGGCTACTAGTGCAGTTCATCTTTGAAGTCTTTCAGATGTGTCGTTGTCAAGTAGTGTGTGCACATTCCATGCACCATGATGCACCTATGGTAAGAGGAACTATCCTCGTCTTTTTCTTTGATTTTCGACCATATAAAGAGATATTGTAAGACTCACAAATCATCATTTTCTCTACATGATGTCAAAGAGAGATTCTGAACTTTATCTTTGAGTGTCCAACTGCATTACTTAATGTTCTGCATGGAAGACTTTGCCATTGAGGTTAATCAACGTAACTAATGATTTACAAATAATTTTCATGAATAATCAATAAACTAGATAATAATATTTATTCTAAATTCTAAACACGCTGAGGTTTAAGATTATGTCAGCCGCAATGAGAGTAAAAAGCTTGACTGTTGCGAATAAATGTGTGCTTGAACTCCTTGGTGCTTTCCCTTCATGTTTGCACAATTGTCGTATCCCTGGCCACCCCATTCGGCGATGTCCAGACCAAGGTTCTCTAGCACGGCGAGAAGAGCCTCTGACCAACCATTTCCTGTTGAGTTTGTCATCGTCTAGAAATTTGAGGAAGTGTTACAGCACGTCAACGTTTTGATCTGACACGTCCACAAAACCCAATATCTTATCTTATCTTATATAATACTGACGTTACTTCAAAAAAGAAGATGATTACGTCCAACGCGTCATGCATTCAGTCATGCATGTTAACAATTGACTTAAATTCCTCCAAGTCACTGGTTTTCCTGGCTAGCTCAGGCAACCCGTGCAATATAAGGGACATCTGCTCTTGGTGTCTAACGTCAGACGTGCAGTCATGGATGACGGAAAAATATTTAGCAAGTTTGATTTTATCAATAATGTTCCCTTTTAATTTTTGATGCCATCAGGTATATTAGTTCGTTTTGAAACCTATACCCGATGTAACGGCCGTGAGCCTCAGCGTTCTTAATTCGTTGAAGATGTTATTCCATGGTTGGGTCGACTTCGGCCAGTATCTCAATGAAGCCTGAATGTTGACCGTTGCTACTGGTTACCTGTGCTGGCTAATTTAAAAAAAAACTGTCCTAGCCCGTCTACTCCAATATATTAATCGACATTGTTGGGGAGAGGTAAGTATCTGGGAGCAGTAGCGTCACTAGGGGGTGCGAAGGGTACGGTCGCACCGGGTGAAACCATTTTGGAGATGACAACCATGTTGAAAAAAAATATATCTTGGCAAAAGCAGACACATCGGAATATATAATTATATTAAAATCTCTAGATATATGCCCAAACATGCCTAGACACGTCTACATGGTAGTGTAAGTTTAAATTTCACAGCACAACCTTATACCACTTCTGTCTTAAAGTATAGCAAAAAAAAAACCTGTTCAGGTGATGTTAAGTCTGTTTCTAATTTTAATTAATATCATTGTAAAATTTACAATAACATTTGAATAAATGCCATAAACAGTGAGATTTTATAATAGAATTGACACTCGTTTTACATTTCAGTAAAAATCAAAAAGTAAGCAGACAGCTGCAGAGTGAATACATAAACAATGTAATATCTAAAGACAACAACAAAAACCTATGGTCATACATTAAGTCTAAGAAAATGGAAACAACAGGCGTAGCGCCATTAAAAGATGAACATAACATAATACATAATGAAAATGAAACTAAAGCAAACATTCTAAACAAATACTTTGCATCTGCATTCTCAGCCCCAGGAGACAAAGACATATTACTGAATTTGAACCAAGTAGACAACATAGAAGATATAGTAGTACAAGAAAATGGAATTCAAAAACTATTAGCCAACACCAAACCAAATAAAGCTTCTGGACCTGATGGTATTCCAGCTAGATTACTCAAAGAACTAAGTAATGAGCTAGCCCCAGTGTTCAAAATACTCTTTCAGGCTTCACTTAACCAGGGCAGAGTACCAAAGGACTGGAAAGAAGCTAATGTCACCCCCCTATTTAAAAAAGGAGAAAAATCTGACCCAGGAAACTACAGACCAGTATCACTTACCAGCATCACATGTAAAATCCTAGAACACATAATATGTAGCAACATTATAAACCACTTAGACAAACATAATGTCCTCACACCATACCAACATGGCTTTAGGAAATATAGATCATGTGAAACACAACTAATAGGACTAATTGATGATTTTTCAAAAGGTTTAGATAATAGTGAACAAATAGATGCTATCTTACTAGATTTTTCTAAGGCTTTTGACAAAGTTCACCACCATAGTTTGCTTAAAAAATTAAAATATTTCGGCATTAATGGTCCACTGCATCAGTGGATTAAAGACTTTCTGATAGGGAGAGAACAAACTGTAATAATAAATGGCTCTAAATCAACACCGATAACAGTAAACTCAGGTGTACGTCAAGGAACAGTCTTGGGTTCACTACTATTTTTAATTTACATAAATGATTTACCAAATTGCATTACTTCAGGAACAAAAGTCAGATTATTTGCAGACGATTGCATAATATATAGAACAATAAAAACAACACAAGACACAGATATTTTACAAAGAGAATTAGATGAATTACAGAAATGGGAATCAAATTGGAGCATGTCTTTCCACCCAGAAAAATGTCAGTTGTTAAGAGTAACAAAAAAACTAAAACAAATTAATTCCACTTATCTTATTCATGGCAAACCAGTAACACAGACTAAAAACGCAAAATACCTAGGTGTTATAATAAATGAAAAACTGTCATGGAATCCACATATTGATGAAACTACAAAAAAATCAAACAAAGCATTAGGATTTATTAAAAGAAATTTCTATAAATCAAATAAGAACATAAAACTAAAATGTTATTTAACCTTGGTTAGGCCAATAATAGAATATGCATCCTCTGTTTGGGACCCCTCAACTCAAGAAAACATTAAGAAACTAGAACAGACACAAAATAGAGCAGTGCGATTCATAACAAACGAATATTCACATTTGACTAGAGTAACACCTTTAGTAAAATCACTAAATTTAGAAAGCCTTCAGGACAGAAGGCTCAAAAGTAAAGTAGCAATAATACATAAAACACTGAACCATAATCTTCAAATACAAAAACAAAATTTAATTAAATACTCTGAAAGACACAAAGATAAAGGCACATTCCTCGTCCCATATGCTAGGACCAATTTGTACAAATACTCCTTCTTCCCTAGTGCTATTAGAGCATGGAATGGGTTGCCTGAGCTAGCCAGGAAAACCAGTGACTTGGCAGAATTTAAGTCATTGGTTAATATGCATGACTAAATGCATGACGCGTAGGACGTAATCATCTTCTTTTTTGAAGTAACGTCTGTATTATATAAGATAAGATAAGAATCAATAATAGTAGGTAATCAGGTCACTGTATTTGTTCAACAAAAAGAACTAGTAATGTTTAGTTACGTGTAATGTACATATTGTGAAATGTATTTCCTTATTGAATAATATAGATTATTAATTATTATCATCATAAAACAAGAAAAATAAAAAATAAAAATCTCTGTTAGTATGTTTCCTGTGATACTTTTGTTTTATTTTATTTTTTTGTTTAATAAACTACAATAAAATACAATTTTAAATATAATCTTTACACTTATATTTAATTATTTTATTTCGCTCTAGCTACTTTTGAAGTCCTATTGTCTAACTCTTTACACTACACGTGGCTTATCACCCCTTATCTAATTATTATTATATCCCCTAAGCCTGCTGACTATTTTCATGTATAATAGAGCTCAATTTGGGAAAAAAAAAATTCCTATATATTTAATAACAAAAATACAAATAAATAATGACGACTAATTGATAAAATAATTGGGTCATTTTTTATTGATTCATACTTAGTTAGGGGTAATGAATAATTGTGCACAGTTTCATCTTGATCCAAGAATGGAAGCAGGAGAAATAACGTGTTCAAAATTTGAACCAGATAGACACACAGACAGACAGAGTTGATATAAGCTTTGTAAAATGACCACAACCTTGTCTCCCGCCTTACAAATGTAAATGTATAACACCCGCAGCCAATCTTATCCTCTGTCTGAATGCGGCAAACGTGATTGGTGCATGACTTTCCACATGGAGTAGAATTCAGTAGAGAGTTGAACTAATTAACAGACACAACCATCAGTAGTGAGAATGAAAGATCCAAAAGAAACTGCCACGCCGTTTCACAAAGGGGCCGTCATCAGATAACTTAAACTGGAGTGGCGGTCCCGCTATGGTTTGAGGAGGCCACATAATGGAAATTATGGAATATATGAAGAATATCTCGTAGTGTGCATTGAAAGACTGAGGGGTACATCGCGCTACGCATATGGTGTAAACCAGTGATGCTCAACCTAATTCTACCTGCGGGCCATTTTAACTTTCGAAACGCGTGTCGCTGGCCACATCAACAAAAAGGTACGAAAAATGAAATCAAAATTCACCTGAAACTATTTGAAACTATTGAATCTATTATTAATGGGATAGTTAAAGTCTATCATTTTTTACGCGTCTTAAAATGGTTTCATTTCTCTACTTAAAATGTGAGCAACATTGTAGCTACCTTTACCACCAACCTATTCTCTTGTCTCCTTTTGGTAAATATTCTCATCGGTCCTCCAATCTCTTGGCGTAGTTGAACCAATCTTTAAGACGCGGCTCAAACCAAGAAGGCCGCCATATTTGTTTTATAATGTCGCTGTACAGGTTTTTTTGTTTTGTTTGAAACAGCCAGGCCGTTGTGACACGGTTACTATGTGTGTGGTCAACCGTGACACACGGTCAAGTGTTGGGTATCGGAGAGTTTGGGGACTTGCGGGAAGTGACGAGTGTGTTGAAAATATGCAGAAGGAAGTCATCTAGTGGAGTTGGTTATCTGTAGATATTGTTAGCCTTGTAAATATGTTATGTTTGAATGCTTCACAATAAAAGGCAGTTTATACTTAAAAAAGGACTTGTTTCTTCCCAACTGGCGACCCCGACGAGATTTCTTTACAAAACAAATATGTTGGCTTATTATCATGTTCCACAAAAAAAAAAAAAAAAGATCCATTCCCTTTTCCTGGTAGATTCTACATTCGGAGTTCCATCACAGAAAACGTGAGGGCACATATACAACTATTTTTAAAAAAGAGGGGGGGGGGGGATTATCTACTTTTTGTGCCGACGTTTCGGCGGGTCGGATGGAACCACATCGCGGGCCGGTTCTGGCCGTACTTTGGGCATCACTGGTGTAAACCAACCCAGTGATAATCACATACATTGTGGAACCCTTAAGACAGGACTAGGGGCGAAGAGCTTCCGGTCCACGCCTGTCCATTGAGAGAATTCTTTCTTAGTGCTTTAGAGGGATAATTGGGATGCACTGGGCACTGTAATATCTTATCTTATCTTATTCATTACAGACCTTACTTTAAAAGAGAAGATAATTAAGTCCTGGGCGTATCCATGGTCCATGTGTCAATCTAGTCATGTTCAGTGACTTAAATCTGCCGAGTATTTTGTTTTCAAAGTTTATTCAGGCAGTCCATTCCATGCTTTAAAAGCATTAAGAAAGAATGAGCAACTTTAAATTTGTTATAGCATATGGAATACAAAATGTGCCTTTATCTTTGTGCAGGATTTTTAGGGCGCCCCTGAACTCTAATGGGTACCTGATTTTAGTTGTGGAAAGTAAAGGCGGTTGGTCATTGTGCTACTCTATTCGTTAACCGTCGACCACAGAAACAGACGACCTTAACATTATCTGCCCTATAGATCTAAAGGTCTGAAAGGGGAAATATGAATTATTAGGTCATATCTTTGTATTTGTAGATTAGGGTTCAATCTTTTATGTAGTATTACTACTTTACTTTTTATTATTCTGTCCTGAAGAGTCTCTATATTTAGTAATTTTACTCATGTTGTTACTCTAGTCACATGTGAATAGTCGTCTGTTCTAGTTTCTTGATGTTTTTTTATAGGTAAGTGGTCCCAGAGGACACATATTCTAATATTGGCTTAACCAAGATTATAAAACGTGTAACTTTTATGCTGTTGTTTGATTTGTAAAAATGTCTTTTAATAAACTCTAATGCTCTGTTGGCTGTTCGTCCCATGGCACTCTCGAGTACACTTTCATAGGAAGAAATGTTTAGGGGGCGGGGGGGGGGGGGGAGGAGGAAGGAACCATAGCCTCTCGTGTGTTTCCTTAGTACTGGGTGGATTGCTCGTTGTAAAAAGAAACAAAGGTTCGATAACTCATGTTCTATCCATATATGCATTTCTAACGGGCATCTCATGCTGTTGCATGTTAAAAAATAGTATTACCTCCCGTGGGTAGCTCTTCATGTTACCGCACACCTTTCGGGGGGGGGGGGGGTGAGAAAAAAAAAGGATGTAAAAGACATTTCTATTAATATACATAAGCTCACGCTAAGGGCGACAGTCTGGTTAGGCCTAAGTATATATATTATAGTTGTCTCCCTTTGTGCTCATAATGTTGTCAGGGTATTATAAAGTACAACATTTTTTTGAAAATGTCAGGCATGGCCTCTGGCTCTGAACTTCGTTAGTAAGTCTAGTTTTTTGGATTTAAGGGATGGTCTAAGACACTATGTCCAAACGACCTCAATATTATGCATGAATATTTTCTTGCAAAATACAGAAATTTTCCTGACTCACTCCTTAGTATGAAACATTTCTATAAAGCTACCCTACTTTATTTTATCTTATCTTATTATATTATATAGACTCTTCACTCTTTGAGAAAGTAATTAATTGAATTTTCCTATTCTTATTTGCATAAACCAACAGATCGATGCATATTTTTGTCTACTTAAGAAGAGGAAACATCTTTGTGTATATATTTTGTATATCTAGTAATCCCAAGTGCTATTTCCAATGAGACAAAGATGTACACAGTATCCAGATTGGCATCTTCTTACCGTCCTTTCAATGCCTACCACTTGTGTGGTGGTGTTGATGTTTCTCTGTGTCCCCTATACAAAGCGATCAAATCGAGACCAAATCGTCATAGAAGGCCTCAACCTTAACCTGCAACGTCACAGCGTGTGGGCATTGAAGAACAATAACTCATTGCAACGTCGTACAGACCCACGACGTGGCAACGAGCTATTGGCTTAAACTGCCCATATGCTGTGACGTTGCAGGTCAGTGTTCAGGCCCTCTATAACGATTTGGTCTCGATATTAATATTGTAATAACTTAAGGGAGGCAACTCAACGAGGCACATATATCTTTATTTACACGACATCACAAGTTCACAAAACATCATCTTTCTTAGGCACAGTCTTTTCACTTCGGCTCTCAACCTGGGCGGAAATCGTTCTTCTTTCTAATGTTGACTTCCTTTTAGGTCTAGTCTATCACAGTGCGCACCTTCTAGCACTAGCCTGGATGGCAGTGCGCATGGCTGAGTTATAACAATATTATACCCTATAATCGCAGTTGCTCAAGTCGATTTTGGCAGTCCTAAATTCACAGGGTTCACCTCTGCCTACAAGAGTTAAGTGTTGTTGTTTTTTCTTAAAGATGACACAGATATCATTTCGACCAATTACTTTAATGTTCCTTTGTTTCAGCCAAAGTCACTTGGTCTAGTTATCTGTGGATGGCCTCTGGTAACACGATCTTCGGACTTCCTTGTTGTCTTACTGAACATTTCTGAACAGGTACAAGTTTCCTTAAAATATTTTTTGTCTACATTTTATTCAAAGTCAATTCACACGCTCTAATGGAATGTTAAACCCCGCCATCACACTCACCCCCTTTTCTCTATCAGACTCCGTTCCTCCTTTCCCTTCACCCCCCCCCCCACTCCCCATGTAGACAGCATGATGTTTATGCCTCCTGATTACTCCGCCAAGGACGCGGAAGCTCTAACACTTCCGACAGAACATCTGGGAACACTTCAGGGGAGGGGGGGGAAGCGGTGCTAGGAGGGATGGGGGGGGTCAAATGGCGTTGGAGGAGGGGGCGGGAAAATACAAAAGTTGAAATAAAAATGTCTAAATATGGGGGAGGAGGGGGAGAGGGACAGTGTTAAGTGAACGTGAAGAAGGAATAGAAAAAAAAAAAGGGGGGGGGTATCTCTAAAAGAGATTTGTAGGTTTAAGAGTGCCCGAGTTTCTTATGTCTACGCCTTAAACTTAAGAATGCACGGACAGGGGTCGAGAGAAAAGGACAAAACACATAAATTAAAATCAATACAGTGATCCAAAGATAAGGCTTAAAGTATCGTCTTTCCCATCTCATGTGCCCCATTGTGCACAAAGTTTCACACTCCTCCCCACCCCATCCCCCACACTCGAACTCTAGATCTGGAGAAAGGTGTTTGAAAGAAATGAACTCAAGAATGTTAAGAGCCTGATGTAAGTGATGGAGTTCATACAGACAGAAAACACACACACACAAAAAAACGATGTACGAAAGGAGACAGGTGTTTTAATTGCTGGTACTGCGTGAGCTCTTTATAATTTTTGTTTTGTTTTGTTGGTGGCTGTGTGTGATGTCACTTATCGAGCGCAGGATTCTACTTCATCTCGTCTGTCATGACATCGATTACATCATCTGACAAGTTGTTGACGATGTAACGAAATACCTTACCTTAAACTTTGCTGAGCAGAGGTCGTACACATCAACTAAACTTAGAGCTGACAATGACATATTTGTGACTCTATAGTGGTCTTTGTTTGGTAAAGTTTTATGCTAATAGTATAGCTGTGTAAAGATACTGATGTGAAGCTTTTTATAAATCTCAAATGTGTATCCTGCGGCCTTTGTAAGTGACCTCCAGCTGTCTCGTTCTGAAGCGACCTGTAACGAGCTGATCTCTATGTCAGGTGAAGACATTGACGGCGAAAAGAGAATCTGAATCAACCACCGGCGGACAATGGTTATGTCTGCGTTGGATTTGGCAAATTATGTAGGTCACAGGTGGGGCTGCGTATCCACGAGAAATACTGCGCTCCTCACCAATCTTCGGACTTTATTTATTTATAATAATTTATTATTAATTTATTTTATATTTATTTATAAAGCATTGTGTTCGATTTCGAAGATTTAAAGAAAAGTGCAGCATTTAATAACGCGACTTTGGAGACCCAATAGTGACCTGTTTATTTTGTCACTTCTGATGCTTTATGGGTCTATTTACGTTGAGCAAACGTATATAGAATAATCATAATTAAGTTAATCAAAGCAATCAAACTCATAGCTATTAATAGATTTGCTTTCGTTTAAGAAAATGTAAAATATATTCGTACTACTATAACTTGTAATGTTGCAGGGTCAAGTTTGATTAAAAGTTGTGTGAGTCCTTCATACAAAGTAGAATCAAACATTTTGGCAAAGCTTTATTGTTAGCGCCAAGTGTTGCGTTGAAAACGGTAAGCACGTACAGGTGTTTTTTCTTTGATGAAAATGTCTTGGAAATTGTCTTTTCCCCTCGTCAGGTGTCGATAATGTTAAGGAGGAGGCACAAATTAAATTATCTTGACCTTGTGAAGATGCCAATCTAATGTGCTTTATCGCTTCATTACCAAAAGCTGTTCCCTTAATGAGAAGGCCACCCCATGATTTCTAGGGAAAGAGTTTTACGCGTTTTTTTTGCTATTATTAGTTTAACTATAAAGTAGAGTAAATGGTTTTGAGACACTGGCTGACAATCTGGCAATATGATGAGCTCTCTGTGAAGAAGTCTGGAAAATCGTATTCGACTTCCAAGTTGGTCGCGTCAACCACAGGTTGAGAACCCCTGATCCAGTTTATGAGAAACTTCCGGAAAGAGGGGTCGGTGAAGAGCCCATCCTCATTCCTGGTCAAGGGTAAAATACTTATTGTTGGTCATAGGGTCAGAAATGTTCGCAAACTCAGACCCTCACAGAGTGAAGTCGGGACACATCGAGTTTTACAGTGTGCAAAAATCAGCGAGAAACCTTCTTTTAAACATAGAGGGACATTTATATGACCTCTGTGTAAGAAATCTGTATCAGCTGAGTCCACATCTTGTTAAACATCTCTTTGGAACCATAAGTAAAGACCATGCAGACAGGGCAGATGATTTAAAGGTCATTTGTTTCTGTGGCCCACGGTTAACGAGGGTGTCATGTGGCCAGCACAACGACAACCGCTTTTGGCTTTTACCAAACAAATGTCAGGTACCCATTAGAGATGGGTGGACTCAGAGGTGCCCTAAACAATCCCAATATTAAAAATCCCAGACTTCACCAGGTTTCGAACCCGGGACCCCCGGTTCAGAAGATGAGCCCTTTACCACTCAGCCACCGCGCCTACCTTTGAAGCCATCCTCCGTTTTATTTTCTGCTGAACACAAGATATTTGTTCAAAGTATTCCGTCCTTCTTTTGTAGAGTTTTTTTTCTTTCACTATTTTGTTTAGTTAGTCATTATAGATTATAAACAAAGACTTACGAACCACTAATTGCACACCGTAGGGGTGCTTATACAGAACAGCGCCGATGCTGGAGATACTACACAGAAGCTGGTGGCCCACTCTAGGGTGACGCTCTTGTAATTTTCTTTGTACTGCCTGACATTTTGATGTCCAGGAAGTGTGCTTGTATATCTGATGACATCTCGATGACATGGCATATAAACACGTTTCCAGGAGCTAGTGTTTATTTCTTGTGTGAGTAGTTGTGTGCGCACGCGTTCGTGTGTGTGTGTGTACACTTTTTACAAGCAGGAACGGTGTACGAAATTTCCTGTCCTGAAATTGTCTGTAGCCTAAGGGAATAGTAGGATATATTAGACTAGTCTACCAGGATCGAGTTACTTTCAGATAGATAAGTTAAAGAACGTGTTCTTTAGGCGTCTTTATATTTTAGTGCACTGCCATCTGATGCGCCTGTGGCAATCTAATATATTCATGCAATTTTCATTTCAATGTTTGATCGATGAAAATAAAAAACTGGATTGTGGTGTGACCAGAACATCTTCCCACTTTTGGTCTGTGGAAGAAATAAACTGTAACTGACAGCTGGACTTCAATGCTTTTATTAAAACTGTGACTGCTGGGCCTCTATATATGAATAAAAGCTGCTCCAATCAGTATCTAAAAAGCGTATATATATTTTCCTAAAATACAACTCATTGACTGACTGAATGATCAAGAGATCTCTTAAACTATCAATTCGGATTCTCATTACATTTCGTACACACGGTCCTTTTGACTCGTATGTGCTCACTAAGACACGATTTTGACCGATATGCCGCCTGAACATCGCAATTCGTGAAAAACAGTAAACTTTCTATTTATTTTTTAAAAATATTTCCCCAAAAAGGCCACATTCTACACATAAAGCATAAATAGAGATTGCACTGAAATAAACATTTCGTATTTTTAAATGCATATTTTCTTTTTTCCTGAAGTAAATTTTTAGCGGCCCTCGAAAGGGGAAAAGGCGTTATTAGTTTTGTGTGGAATGTCTGTCCGTCCGTTCGGTCGAAGGCAAAAATAGACTAATACTTAGAATCAAAAAGATAGAGCTATTTCTATTTTTTTTCTTTTCGAGACAGCAAAGGCTGTTATGATTCCCTACGTGTGCGTGGGTAGATGACACAGTAGATGACCCAGTAGATGACACAGTAGATTCCTCTAGACATTGGTCTAGAATTTAGAACTCACAGAAAAGTGAATGTGAGGGACTATTCACATATCTGTTGAGTGATCAAATGTGTTTTTGAGGATATGAGTTGATGTTGTTTTATATATTGATGTGGTTTATAATTTGCATCCACTCTACAGACTCCCCCGAAGAGAGGGTCGGGCAAATGTTTGTAGATAAATCACATAGTTTGTGTACAAAACGGTACACTATAGTTCTGGATCCGCTAGTGAAAAAAGTGCCAACTGCCTTTACTTCCATAATTTATATTAAATGCCCATTTGAGCTGCGTGGACTTAGAAGCGTCTTTAAAGTCTGGGGGAAAATGTCCAGGTTTTTCACTTGAGTTAGAAGTCAAACACTTTACCACTGGACTACCACGCCCCATAAATCACTTTTCAGACTTTGCAATACGTTGAGCTCAGACATCCATTCAAAGCGTTGGTCAAACGCTTTCAAGTTTTCCTTGACTGGCACACTGACGATACTTTAGTGTGACTGATAACATGGTTTAAGTTCGTACGACCCAACCCAGCCAGCTAACACACTAGCGTT
Organism: Biomphalaria glabrata; assembly: GCF_947242115.1. Classification (NCBI taxonomy): domain Eukaryota; kingdom Metazoa; phylum Mollusca; class Gastropoda; family Planorbidae; genus Biomphalaria; species Biomphalaria glabrata. Next base: position 11,501,518 of record NC_074713.1, read on the forward strand.
GTCACCTCACTCAGTATAGAGTTACACTATTTCCAAGATCTCTATGTTGACATTATCAAAGACAGCGAAGAGTTATGTAAGATATCGAAAGCTATTTTAAATACATACAATAATTTTTCATGTAATGCAATATAATTTAAACATTATCCATATCGGCATATCCCACATTTTTAGTATTTGACGGAACACGTTACTTATTTTGAAGAGAGATTTATCCAGCTGGTGGCCTACTAGTTAATTATTCCAGTAGTTCGTAGAACACTTATTCAGGCTTCGCGGAACGCTAGGGTTCCGCGGAATACAGTTTGGAAAACACTGATGTAATGTAATACACATTCATTGACACAAAGTTTACTCCAGCAAAACAGTCTTAATATCAGTTTATAAATCTTGTAGAATCTACTAATAGATTGGTTGGAATGAAATGAAAGTGTTACCGAATCAAACGTTAACAGTTGACAGTATCCATACAGCAGATAATCGATCTTTATAATGTTTCTTTTCACTCGGAGATTAGGTATTGGCAATGCCTTCGTTAAATTAACACTTTCACAAGCAGACGATGTCTATCAATACGGAAGTCAGACTGAGTGCTAGCTGTCTTAAGTTTCGAAGTAAAGATTAGGAAGAAGAGACTGTGCAGCCCAGAACCAGTTCTCTACCAACCATTTTTGCAGAGTTTCCTATGAACAGGACTCAAAAATAGTGAAGTGAATAATTTCAAAATGGAATAACTCGTATTACTTTATTATTTCCAACGAAAGGAAATAGTGATAATTTAGTGATTTGAAAAAAAAACTTTTTTTGGTTCACGTCTTAGTACTAACTATTTAATTTCAAATCTGTCGCTTGTAGCTCAAACTAAAACTTTTTTTTTGGTTGTTGGCAACTGTTCTCTTTAATGATGACGTCTTTGTTTTTGCTTCATATATGAAGTAACACTACAAGCTTTCAAAATCCCAATATTTTAATACGTCAATCTAGGTGTTCCCTTATATCGCTTCCTCATTTCTACATATCGTTTTCACTCTTTTTTTATGTTACTTTTATTTTTAATGTAAAGCAGAAATTACACAACGACATGCACAAAAACAGAAGATTTAGATTGAGAATTCCTGATACTTACATCGTTTGTACTATGATTTTATCTAAAAATAAACAATTTGTAAGTCGAAACGTGAATTAAAAATAGAATTTCGACTGACTGTGGATACAATTTTACAGTTTAACTTGGGGATTGTATTAAATTATTTGTGTATTTAGGGGAATTCCAGAATTTAAAAAAATCTCTGGTCTTTTAATTTACAAGTTATTTATAGAATTGCTGAGTCCATCTAGTTCAGATACCTGACATGCTGATAAAAAAGTTGAAGCAGTTATTGTGGTGACATCATTAATCGTCTGCTAGAGTAACTGATTGAGCCTTTGACTTGAAGACAACTACATCTTCAAAAGTAAAATAATTTTGTTATTTAGTTTCCCTGCTGAAATACACATCTTTTGTTAATTTGTGTGTGTGTTCATACTTGTACATGACAGAACAATGAACTATGTGTTCTTCTATGATTTGCTCTTTATATTGTTTATTAAGCCTATTTATTGTTCTATATTCACATACACATACACCAGTTTTACGAAAGATTGTTCCTGCCTTTACATTTAAAATTTTAAAATAAAACAGACGGCATCTTTCCAAAAAAAAATAAAAAAAATACAAAGCCATAAATCAAACGTCCAACAGGACGGCAGACGATTGTGGAAAGCTGAATTGAACCCGGAATTATCGTAATGAGAGTCCTAAGCACATGCCAATAAAAAAAAATATAAAAAATGTGTCAATCGCCAAGACGGTATCGAGTTCAAACACTACCAGCTGCTATGTCCTGTGAAGTTATGAAATAAAACAATACTCAACTTTGTATTTTCTTTAACCAATATCATTGTCCATTTTTTGAAAATAGAATTTTATTTAATAACTCTTATATAATATATAACCTTGTTTTATTAATAAACTTTTAATGTTAAGAAATGATGTCAATTTTTTTTATATATTTCGTATAGGGGACGGAGGTATTACTAGGAGAGACAAAACCCTTGCAGTGGAGGCCCACATAAAATCTGCCATATCTCTTGTGTTACACTATTGGGTATAGTTCCCTATAAGTTTAACATTCTATTCGAAATGAAGTGTATTATAGGCCTCCTTATAAGAACCACAATGCCAGTACCGGCTTTGCAAAGAAGGAAATGTTTGGGATTAACTGTCACATTTTAGAACCTCTGGTGTCCAGTTTCACAGCTAGGCTAGATATTAAGCCTCTTAAAAGAAGTACACTCCTAAATACGTGGTCTAGACATGCAATGGACTTCCATACCATTGGTCGCCCAGAACCGGCAAATGTTTTTATGATTAAGAAAAGAAGCCGCAGTGGAGTATGTGTGAGGGGGCGAACAAAAAAGTGGGGCGAACAAAAGTAGAGACGAGGAGGGTGGGGTAGGGGGGGCGACCTAAAGACCATGCCGGTGCGAGAAACCCTGGAACAGTGGTACACTCTGAGCCTAGTCATTGTGTGCGCAGTGTGAGTGGACAGAACATGCTTGTAAGTACTCACGGCCAGCTTGTGTTCACATGGATGTCCTGTTGTACAAATAATTTGCTCTCGCTGTTCTGACTATTCTCAAAAGAACTTTCATCGGCTGTTTTATTTTCAACATTTAGGATTATTCTTATGGAACGTGTGACCAATAGTTTCCAGTTTTTCGTATTTCTGTTCCGTGTATAAAAGTAGATAGAGATAAAAGTTTCCTTTTCTAATGAGCAGCACATCCAAAAAGAAACATTTTGTTTCTTGAGTATTGAATCACTAAATGTTTATCATTTAACATTGGCTTACGAAAATCTGATATTTTAATTAGACTTTCAAATACATCTTTGTTAGCTCTAAGCGGCCGTTCTTCTATACAACTTTAAAAAAACAAACGACTGGTTGGGGCTTGGTGGTTGAGTGGTAAAGTACTTGCCTTTCGAACCAAGCTGTCTCGGGTTCCAATGTCGGTGGAGACTGGCGACTTTGAATTTTGGGATTTTTATAGGGCGCCTCTGACTCCTAGTTAACTGACATTATTTAGGGAATATGTTTAGTGAGGGAGAGAGGGGCGGTGGTCGAATGGTTAAGCGCTTGGCTTCCGAACCTGAGGTCCTGGTTTCGAATCTCCGTAAAGGCTGAGATTTTTTATTTCGGGATGCTTAGGGCGCCCCTGTGTTCACCCGACTTTAATGGGTACCTGACTTAAGTTGGGGAAAGTAAAAGCGGTTGGTGGCTGTACTGGCAACATAACACCCTGCTCGTTAACCGTTTACCATGGAAACAGATGACCTTTACATCATCTGCCCCATAGATCGCAAGGTCTGAAAGGGGAAGCTTTCCCTTTTTTACTGAAAAGTCGGTTGGTCGTTGTGGCCACATGGCACCCTTGTTACCCGTGGGCCAAAGAAATAGAGGGCCCTAATATCAACTCCCCTATAGATTGCCAAGTCTGAAAGCAGTACCTTACATTTTTTCGACGACTGAAGTTATAGTGATTTGTCTAATAGTGCTTCCAAGTTTATTTATCTGTTATATATAAGCGAATGCTAAAATACTGCACTCTCTAGTGGAGAGAGGGGGAGGGAGAAAGAGAGAGAGAGAAAGAGAGTGACATAAAGACTGAGAGAAAGAGAGGGAGAGAATGTGCGAGAGTCATGAAATAAAAAGGTTTTACTTTACTGGCTAGACAGCTTAAAACCTCATTTGCCATTCAATTTCTATTTTTATCATGAATAATTAAAAAATCTTGTCTCAAAAGTAATTAGGTTTGAAAACAAGCTAACACTAAAACAAAATAATTAAAGAAAACCAACAATTTCAGTGCTAAGTTAAGTAATACATTGAACTATTGAATAAAAGAAAAACATTTTCTGTGCTAACTTAAGAAATGAATTAAACAATTAAAAATGAATAAATAAAAAAATGTATTTGCTAACTTTAGAAATGCATTGAACTAAGTCCACGAGATGTGTGCCAGTCAGGAATTCCCTCTAGATTTGCTGTGTTCAGAAAAAAAAAATCTTTTCCCCCGAGGGTTCAACATCCCCCGGCAAGTTTCTGAGCTATTTTTCATTTCTGGTACATCAAGGTATCAAACGAAATAGTCAAGAGATACCATCGCGGCACTGATGAGTTTGCACGCCTCTGTAAACACAATCTCTTTAGTAGAGTCCAGGAAGTAATCAGAGAAGATTTCTATAGCCTAATCGTTAAGAAAGTCTTGAAAAGAAACTTTTAGATCAACATTTTTTAGTCTATAACTTGGGAAGCAAGTTTATACATTAAATGAACCAGAAGACCTATAAAAGCACTCAAGATAAAGTCCATTAGGAATAAATATATATATCGGAAATACTATTTTTGGTTGAAGAAGATGTACACAATCTTTTAGTCTATATGCACGAAAAAAAAGTTCAATCTTTTCATTTATGCTCTACATGTATACGAGAAAATACGTACAATCTTTTTGTCTATATACACCAACACGAATCTTTTAAACTATATGCACGATAATAAAAATTTTAACTCCAGTCTATATACACAAAAATAAGCTCAGTCTCTTTCAACGTAAGTGCAAGCTCTTCTTAGATACAAACCAACAAAACGCGAATCTTTTGCGTGTATGTTCTGGGGTGTGTGTGAGTGTTTGTGTGTTACTATGATGAGGGTGCGAAGAGGTTGGTTGTGAATGATGCAAGATAAACGACATTGTTGTCAGGCTGTCATGGGTAGGCCACAGACGACTCCAGATGGACAGACTGAAAAGACGTGTTGTTGTGAGTTAATAATGTAATGTGGAATTTTACCTCTCGAGACACGATCTTTTCCCTTTTGCCTGGGGGAAAGCCTGGGCGGTAAATTTGCGAGTGCTGGGCTGCCCACACGTCAACACTCGCCTCTCTTCCATTCTGACCGGGTCCAAAGGGATGTCAAGCCGTCACAATTTGGGGTCAGGTGGCTGCGGGAGTTTGCCAGAGAGCAGTAGTCTTACTACTGTCCCCCCGCCTACGGGGCTCCAAGACCGGATTTTCTGTTAGGGTTTACTCCCTTAGACTCACAAGGCAGTGCGGCTATTGACCTATAGCTAGGGGTTTGGTTTGTGGGCAGCAGGGCGTGTCCGCACGCCGACGGGCCATCATTGCTTCACATCTTGGGCCCAAACCTCCTTCGAGACACTTGCAGATTAGCCTGAGGCTTCACAGCCTCAGTTTCCATATGTCACCACAAAGAGGTTTCGTTCAGAATACCTTTCATATTACCACTAAACTCTACTTCATTAATCTCATTTGGTCTCAAGATGAATTTGTTTATATTGTAATAAAAGTCCTATTTAGTTTTGTTCACAAAGTAGTTATTCAAGCTATTGATAGTTTTATAAGTTAAGATCTAATACGTCTACATGCGGTTTAGTTGTCTACCAGCAGCTTGGTGCTACAAGTCAACGACTGTCTAAAACATGTTAAAAATGAAAGTAAGCACAATCCCAATCCTAAGGGACGTCCACCACATCATGATGAAAGCAGATATATTCTGATATTGCCCAAGTAACTGAGTCCAACTGTCTTAACATTATAGCACACTTTAAGATTTGTCAGAGTTCTTTAATACAGGTAGCTCTTTAAAATGAAAACTACGCTCTCTCGCAATTGGAGGTTGATAACAAGTCACATCTGCCCGGGACCCAATGAAAATAAGCGACACTATTCATGAAATCGAGTAACTTTTGTTTTTCAAAGTAAAAGTTAGGAGGAAATAAAATTATTTATTTGACCGAACGAAACAAATCTAACAAGACAGATTAGACTTATACTGTGATAAGTGAAACAGTGTTACATATCTAACAAGACAAACACTGCGATAAGTGAAACTGTTACAAATGAAAAAAAAATGTCCGCGTTCATTCTCTAACTCTATTGAAAACCTCAAATCCCTATTCCACTCGACCGGGCGCTAAAACTCACCCAGTGTTTGTTCATGAGCCAAGGGTGGGGAGGTGGAACCTGAATTCATTCCTTTTAATTGGTCAGTCGTTTCCGGTCTTGGGGCGTGTATTTATTTGTCTAGAGCACGTGCTTCTGTCAGTGTGGGATCACAGTTTTTTTTTAAACTGATTGGTAATGAGGTCGCCTTGGAAGAGAGTTGATATCGTGTTTGTGTGTGTTGAATGCGTGTCTGATGTGTAAGCAATGATCTGTTATAATTAATGTTCATCTGGCACCTGAAGGCTCCCATACTATTTCTTGAATAGATTTAAGTTCAAAGTGCAAATAATGTATTAGACACTCAGTGCATGGGGTAGATTTCCTCAGAACTTGAGTGTAAGATAAATGTCCGGTACAACGGAACTTGAATTTCCCTCTGCGAAGCTTGTCGATTCAATTAAGAACTTATAGTTCTTTTCTTATTGATGATGGTTTGAGAGTATTTGTAAAATAATTTCAATCTATTTTTATTGAACTTATACAGAGGCGTCGCTGGGATGGTGTCACTCGGTGCGGTTAGCGAGACAAGCTTGTTCTGGTTTCTAGCTAATGTCAATCCTTTTTTTTTTCAATGTCTTCTTCAGTAAATGGTGAATTTATGAAAATGCGTCCTACATATTTAATTTTAAAAACAAAAGAGTTTGATTTCAAAAGACTTAACAAGCCAAATTATCTCCTGAAATTGGAATTTCAGTTACATTTTCTAGTGTTTGTCGTACGGACAGGCAGAATACTCAAAGCTAATAGCTGTTTCTCTACTTTTGGGGCAGCTTAAAACTAGACCAAACAGTTCTATTACATTGTATTAGAAATAGACAAAAAATATGTTTGTAAATCTTAAACCTGCATTATACGTTATAAAAATGGGTCATAAACCTGCGTTTTAATGTTAGGTATAAACGTGGTAATTATTGCGTCTGTGTTAAACTTGCAATAAAAAATTTATATACACGCATTTAGACATTTAGAAATAAACAAAGTAGGGGGAGATAAACCTGAACCTTCTCAGACGATATGAGTGAATGTTATAAGGTGAGATGTAAGTTGCAGTTCACAAAAATTATAGCATGTCTCCCTAACCCTATCCCAGCACACCAGCGCCAGACGAGAACTGCAACCAGTGCTGACCTCTGGAGGACCGCGTCATGTATACCGTCGGTTGATATAAAAATAAACAATACTTCAACACTTGGTTGTATCACGTCCGCTATACTTTAGCACTGAGCTACTATCTCCTTACCATGCCCCTTTTTTAAAATTTGTAACCTCCTCTTAAAGTTCTTTTATTATCTCCCTTTACCTCTTTCTACGCATAAGTTGCGCAGTCCTACGGACAAACCCTGTGCCCTACTCTGTAGATACGCCAATGCTGTTTTTTTACGCCTTTGTAAAATTGGGGGGTGTGGGGGGGGAGAATCGAGAGTCAGACGAGCTAAGGAGAATAGCCTTCCTAGCTAAAGAAGTGGGGCGGAAAGGTGTGTGGGGAACTAGAGGAAGGTGGCCCCCCTACAATGGGGGATTAGAAAAAGGTGGGAACTAGTGTACGTCCAGGCCTAGTCCTGTCTACTAGCCTTAACGTCTGCTGTAGCGTGTAGACTGTAGGGTGACAATAAAACAAGCGCAAAGTCTGTTTTAATTAGACTTGACTGACTTCAGACAGAATGAATAGGAAATTAAATGTATGGTTTTCACTTTTGGGATACATTCATCAGCATGAGGCTGGGATTATTTGTGTTGTATAAGAACGAGCGTGAGGGTCCGAGGTTAGTGGTATCGAGTCTTCTTAGAGACAATGGATTCAGTTGTTGTTTTTTTGTAGTTTGAAGGCGTGTATTTAAGTCATTGAACTCCCCAGATTCAGCCTCCCCGGCTTCAGATGTGGAGCCAGTCTTATTGCTTCGTTCTGTCTTGAACTGTCCTACTTAATGTTTAGTGTTAAACGCACGTGTTGATTCTCTCTCTCTCTCTCTCTCTCTCTCTCTCTTTATTTGTTTCTATTTCTCAATTTCATTTGTTTCTCTATTCATCATTGGCGACAGTTCGGATGGTGACGCGAAAACAAAACACGAGTGATCTTACATTTTAAACGTAACAAAGCAATCGTCTGCTGTAGTTGATTTCAGTTCTTTGTTCGCGGTCTTCCCCTTGGTACTAGCTTTCATTTTGGTCTGAAATATACATAGGTCTAGTAAATAATTTAAATCTACTCCAGCCATAATCAAGTTGTATTTGGACTATAATCTCCAAAAATATATTTTAAAAACTTAAGATTTGAAATCAAATATTAAATTAAAAAGCTACAACAAAATAAGAAAACATGCATTCAACATCGCAAAATAAGAGATAAAAATATGAATGAACTTTAAACATAATAGTATTTTTCAATGAGTTTTTTTTTTTGGTCTCTAGTAAATCTAGTAAAGAACAGAAAGTCACGTGAGGTTGTAAGTGTTGTGTATTCATAGAATTGAGTCTTAAGTAGGAGAATGCATTGTCTTCTTCAGTAGTGTCCGGAGTGAATCATCTACTCTTCAGTCCTTGGATACACACCGCTTAGAGCTCGGACACCATTGTGTTTCTCCAACCCTGATTTTCAAACCATGCTTGCGTTGCCTAACACTGTGGCCACTTTGACTCTGATCTTGGCCCTTGGCCATCTCGTGGCAGACGTGAACTCCGTTTCCTTGGATTTGTTTTATCCTTTTGGAGACCGTGTGGATGACCTCAATGTGGAGCCCGGAGATGACTTGGCTACAGAGGAGATCAGTTTGGAGGAATCTATCGTGTTGTACAACTCATCATATAAATCAATATATGTAAGTACTTCAGTTGTTGTTTTTTCAATCTAGTGTGTGTGTTGAATTTGGAAGCTAGCGTTGCGATTGCTAAAGCAAATATAAGATTTATTCAAAATGGAATGATTAATACTAGGAGTTTAGGTGTACAGAATAGGGAAGAATTTCTAAAGCAAGAAATTTGATTAACCACATAGCAATAATTTTTTTAGCATATAGAAATAATTGGTTTCTTGACTTCAAATTCTCTCTCCAATCGTCTCTTTTCATTTTAATACATTTGACTTTAGGTTACATTATATCCTTACCATATTTCTTCAAATCGCTTCTTCTTTTTTCCGCTATTACTGAATTTTATCGGAAATGTTATCTTCCAATCCAACCGTAAACAAAGAGTACATTACTGTAGCCTACATTAACTTTTAGTGTGAACATCCCCAATACCATGAGTCTGAACAAATGTAATTAAATTCTACTCTCTAGTAACCAAATAATACATGTCATCAAAGGAGCATGCGTTTTAATTCTTTCTCCTGCATATCTACCCAGCCTTTTGATGCTGGTCTATAGTCTGTATCAACTTGAGGGGAGAATGCGTGAAGGAGAAATTGCGTTAAAAATTATTTAAGTGGACTAAACCCATATCTGTGAATACTGAAATATTAGTTTCCCTTGTTGGTATCAAACAAAATAATTAATTACTAGTAATTAATTGGCTAATTGGTTACGTTTTTTTTTTATTGATTCATGTCTTATCAGTTCCGATGAATAATTGTGCGAAGTCTCAACTTGGTCCAGAAATAGATGTGGAGGAAATAACGTGAATATCCTTTTTACCAGACAGACAGACAGAGTGAGTTGTTATATAAGCTTTGTAAAAATGTTCATGCTCTGGAACTGTGGACCAATTTCGTTTACAAAAAATACAACAACTTATAAATTATTATAATTTCAGGATTATGTTAACTTGGGCGCCGAATCTATGTTTCTAAGTTTGGCGCCCTTCTCCTTTTGCTCCACCTAACTGCTACGTAGCAGTATCTTCTTGTAACGCTCCTCCCAATCTCCTTGACTGTAGGAAAGTTGTCCCGCTTATTGACTGTCTCTTGGTTCCATTCCCGTAAAAAAAAAAAAAGCTTTCAAATGTTTTGATCAGCAGATCCGTGTTTCTCTCAAAACAAATTACCCGGATAAAAAAAAAACGAAACCATTAGGCTCCTGCTATTTGAGTTTGTCCAATGCGTCCAGGTCTTTCGTTCGACATGGACTTAAGAGGACAATGACCTTAATTTGAAATGTAAGGTCACGGTGAACAAACATTCCATATCTGATAGCAAACACTACCATAAGCCATAAAGCAATGGGAAACTTGTGTTTTGATTGAAAATAGGTCATCAAATATTCTAGTACTTTTTAAAAAATTATTGTATCTCGTTTATCAGTTAGAAATAAATTTTGAAAATAGCATTTAGACCCCCTCCCCCCCCCCCCCACACACACACACCGAAAAAAAATCAAACGTTTTAGATTAGTTTTAGAAATTGAAGGCATACATTGAAAATTTTTTGATTTATCGAATGGACCTCATTCACCAATCGTAAACAAACAACATTTAGTCACGTGATAATATTGATAAAACAACGAAAAAAACTATCATGTGATAGCCATTGTGTATTAAAATTAGATCGTAATTTGTATAGAAGAGATAGAGAATCACATGGCTAAATGTTGTTTGTTTACGATTGGTGAATGAGGTCCATTAGATTTTATTATTTTGGAGGGAAAAAATGTGCCAGTAGGCCTAAGAACAATGTGTAGCTTGAAATCATAAAAATTTCAAAAGAGGCAGAGAGAGAGAGAGAGAGAGTGAAAGAGAAAGATAGAGGAGAGAAAGAGAGATAGAAAGAAGAAAGGAAAAATAGTCCCATATACAAAGTCTTTGTAGTTCAAGTACCCACTTAAATGTGCACCAAGCCATTAACACCAACTTATGAACTTTCACCGCTGATGTAGTTTACACTGCTAGGGTATCTGCTAGTTTATATACCAAGCCTTTTTTTTTTTGGATTGGTCTGAAGATTTCACAGTTAGTTATACTAATTAGAATAGTTGACTAGAGTAAAACCTTTAGTAAAAACACTAAATTTAGAAAGCCTTCAGGTTAGAAGACTTAAAAGTAAAGCAGCAATTATACATAAAACATTGAACCATAATCTTTAAATACAAAAACAAAATCTAATAAAATACTCAGAAAGACACAAAGATAAAGGCACATTCCTTGTTCCATATGCTAGGACAAATTTGTACAAATACTCCTTCTTCCCTAGTGCTATTAGAGCATGTAATGGGTTGCCTGAGCTAGCCAGGAAAATTAGTGACTTGGCAGAAATGGTTAACATGCTTGAATAGTAAGAATAGACGAGTTACTATGCCCCAGCATTTCAGTCTACAAAATGTTTTTAAAGCCAATTTTTTCCATTCGTTTTATTGCTTCTATACTTTTTAAAGGCAACTTTAATTGTAATAGCATGAAAAATGCCAATGTAATGTTTATCAAATAACTTCCACGTTCTGGAACTTTCATATTAGGCCTACATCGTTTTGAAGTTTTTAATTTTACTACACATAGGATTTATATATGAAGTAATACGAATTAATCAAGTGATTAAATTAAATAAAATTAAATAATAATAATAATAAATAATAATAATAATATCGTTTAATCAACTCAAAAAATATAATTCATTAAATCCACATAGATTTACTTTTTCGAGTCTAAAGTTAATGAAACGCCTTGAGGCACCAGGTTCCGGTAGTTTGACTCCAAGACGCCGTAACGTAAGCGGAATAGACCAGATGTAGACTACGCTACAAATTTCCGCTCCAGTTAGTTTGACCTAGTTTGGTGCAGATGGTGAAGCCATAGGCATCATTTCAGCGTGGCGCACACGAAAGTTGAAACCCCAGAGAAACGACTTTCTTCCAGGTGGCATCTGATGGCATGGTACTACATCAACCCCACTTCAATCTTTTTTGTAATGAAATCGCTGATCAAACTGTTGTTCCACTAACTCTCTTCACCAGTGAGACATGATCACATCGCTTCAACGAAGATATCGGATTTGTCAGCTTAGAGGCTCCTTCTTTCCTAGTGCTATTAGAGCATGGGTTGCCTGAGTCAGCCAGGAAAACCAGCGACTTGGCAGAATTTAAGTTATTGATTAACATGCATGACTAGATTCTTAACGTAGGACGTTATTATCTCCTTTTTGAAGTAACGTCTATATTTCATAAGATAAGATAAGATAAAAGGCAAACAACTTTTCTTCCTATCAATGGCATCGAAACCTGACTGAAGCTGAGTTGTGTTTATTATAAACGCCTAAAGACAGTACGGAAACCTTCTCCAAGAATCTCCCTTCCCCCCACTGGTCCACAAAAGAGATAGCACCATAACGCATTGAGCATGCAATAGTTAGCAGTCATTCTAGAAAAAAAAATTATAGATGGCTAAATCAAATAGATGTTTTATGCGCTGGAGATTTCGACTATAGACTCTGAGACTCTATGACTCTACTGATTACTCTCTGTTTGACTCCACACACTTGCTTAGAAGTAGGCTTCACGCTTAGTTTCATTTATTTAAAAAATAGAAACAATACAGTGTGTCTGGAAAAGTCTGGGCATATAAAAGCGAAACCTCTTCAAACTTTTGTAGACATTAGATAGAAAATGTAGTAACTCTTTGTTTATTTAGAATTATCGATCTATCTAATTTTGTTTTCGCCTTTTTTCTCTTTTTTTTTTTTTTGTAATAATAAAATTCCATTGGTCTATCTAATTCTTCAACACAGACTCCATACAGATAAACTGTATTGACAACTAAAGAATCACTATAGATGTTTTTCATATTAAGAGCTATCACGAATCAATTACTTCATTATGGCTATTGTCTTTTTTTTTAGAGTAACCTATTGTAGATGTTCGACATTTTAAATAGTAGCTCAAGAATCTCCATCTTCAATTAAATCAAGAAACCCGGCTCTACTGACGATCTTGTGTTCAAAAATTAAAGTTTTAAATCATAAAATAAAGTAGAAAAATATTTGTGTGTATTTCTATTTAACCTTGACATCATTCTTCATAAAAGACCTTGACCTTTAAATTCTGATTGTACGTGCTTTAACAACATCCTGTCCGAATTAGTCATAGTTCACTTAATATGGATATATTGTTGACCTCTACCTGTAAAGTGTGCGCTGCTTTATTGTAGTTAACTAAAAAAAGGTTTCTCAATACAATGGACAACTTGCTAACCAGCGAACTTGAGACATCTATATAGAAACAACGAAATTCTAAAGTTAACCGTCTAGAGACAAGAATTTTTACAAAAAGTTCTTTCTGTTATTTTTGCAGCTTTAAAAATCTGTTCAATTGCTTATACAGTCACTTAGCTAGAACAAGGATGTTATAGGAATGTGACAATGTAATAAAATCTAATCGAGACCAATAGTCATAGCAAGCCTGAACACTGACCTGTGGTTTGGCACACTGTGGTCAGTGGAGACAAATAGCTCGTTACCACGTGACAGGGGAGTGTTCAGGCCTACTATGACGATTGGTCTCGGTCAGTAGAGGCGCCCAAGGGGGGTGGAAGTGGAGCGGGGTGTATTGGAGTGGTGAGGGAGAGCTGCGGTAGAAACAAGGATACAAAATATTTTTTTTACCTGATCCTAATTTTGATCGAATGTCATGGGTGGTCTTTCAGGAAGTGATTGTCGGAGATAATGGAATCATTTGAAACTCGATAAGAATTATGAATACTTTGCTCTTGCAACTAGTGCTTAAAAGCGACCATTCCGATAAAAGGCTTTACTTTTGAAAGAGCGAAACAATGTCCAATCAAACCGAAAAATTAAGAAGATGTACTTCAATGTGTCAAACATATGGGTGTCTTAATATTTAGAAACATTTTTTTTTTCAGTTTATGGTCATAAACAAGAGAATAATTTGTAAAGTAGTTATTTTTATATTAGTTTATTTGCTAATATAATTACAATATTTATAAATATCTATAGTAAAAATATAAATACATGTTTTAATCCTTTTTAAAATGTATACTTAAATAAGTAACTAACTCTATCTCCCATGTCGCTCAAAATTAAAAACAAAAATATTTATCTGTCCGTAAAAATGACATTTTAACTGTAAATCATTTAAAATTGGATTCAACTTTCTAAGGTAGCCATACATCTTGGATTTCAAAAGATTGGAAAAGTCTGCAAAGTTCACACTCAACATTATTTGGTATTTACTTTTAAGGCGTTTCCCATAGGCATATGTTTTTCTTTGTTTTTCTTTGTTTTTGTTGTTTCATTGTTCTTGAGTCTCTGGCAACACTCTGCACGTGCACGTCAACCCAGTGTCCCGATTTCCCAGCGTCTTGTGTCTGACAACATTTCCTACCCTCCAGAAACGCCTGCGACCATATGGCTTTTATCATAAGACGTCATAGCTATGACAGCTCGCAACAAAGCCATAGGTGGCGTTAGGGCAGCTTGGTTTCGAAACAATTTTATTGGTTTCCAGATGGGATAAGGATAAAGGGGAGATGATACGAGTGCACGTACCCTCTGACACCCTACAATCCTTGACAAGACGAGGACACGCCGTGGTCGACATTCTTTCTTGCCGCCAAGTCTGGTGAGCGGCTTTCGTTATCACGTGGGTAAGAAATGATAATCATTATGTTGCGAAAAAGGAAATTCATACGCCTACATAAGCGTATTGCCTTTTAACAGCTTTCTATTTAGACTTGCGCGTTTTTACATGCCTGTAAATTTGACATATTTGTAATGTAAGAAGTTACATAGAATAATGGGGGTTTGGGGGGGGGGGAGGACTACTAAATGGTGTTTTCTCTAAAGATAATTGTTTCATGGTAAAATTCCCCTTTCAGATCTTGCGATCTGTATGGCAGATGATCTAAAGGTCATCTGTATCTGTGGCCCACAGTTATCGAGGGTGTCATGTGGCCAGCACAACGACCACCCGCCTTTATTTTTCCTCAACTAAAGTCAGGTACCCAGTAGAGATGGGAGGATTCAGGTGTGCCCTAAAGATACAGACATTCAAAATCGAGAAAAATCTTAAGTTTTCAAGGAGATTCGAACCCAGGACCCCTTTTTCTTGAAAATCAGATTTATTTTTCAAATTTATTTTCATTTTTTTTAATAATTTTAATTTCATCGAGCATTGAATGTTAATCTCATGTATATATAAACTTAATATATTTAGCCAGACACTTGTTAAAAAGCTGAGTCTCTCAACAGCTATCTTTTGCGAGCGGTCCATAAAAAGTATTTCTGTGTTGCCATATCTGGATTCGGCGATACAAAAGAAAAGTAAATTTCACAGAGTTTTGCTAGCGTGCAGTGACTACAGCACTTGTGATGCTGAGATTGTCGTGCTCTGAAGCAGACGTAGACAAGAGTTACAGCAGAAGCCTGAAGGAGAACATTGTGCTAATTTTTTAAAAAGACAATGACGACAGTATGCAATAAAAAAAGATGTAACTTTCTTATCCTATTGCCAATACAAATGAAAGTACCTCTCTACCCAAAAGAAATGATGAAAATAATAGAGTGTAGAATAAACGAGAATCTGACCAGCTCATATCCCAATTACAAGACAAAGGACGCCTATTATTAGCTATCTCGACATGACTCAGAGCCGAACACAACAGAATGAGACAACATATGTTCCGGAAGCTTAAAGTCGGCACGAGCAAAACCTGTCCTTGTGGAGTGTCACCAGAGAACGCTGACCATGTCCCTCAAAGCTGCTTACTAGGTCAAGAGGGCCGAACAAGACATTGATCCCAAAACTCTCCTATAGAACAAAAACTATATGGACAACTGCCTGATTGATCTGGAAACCTCTGCGCGGATTATCTCAGATATAGGATTACTGATCTGAACCCTCCGGCATGTAAAATGAGAACGAAGAAGAAGAAAAGAAGAATGCCAATGAACAGAATCATCGCGATATAAAGTTTTTAGTAGAAACTCTAGAATCAATGACCTTCAAAAAAGGATGGTTATTTTCAAGTGGCTTCTAGAATTATACTAGTCCTCAAACTCTTCCTCCGGGAGACCTCAAATCTTTGAGGCAGGAAAATTAAAATCATGTCAATAAGAAACCTCAAATCATTTCATTTTTTTTATCAAGCACATTTTTAAAGACATGTCATTATAAATCATAAAAATAATTTAACTTTCTTTGTAACCAGCATCTCAGCAGCTTTACAACAAGCCGTCTCTGAGTACGCCACAATGATATCCTCTTTATCTTGCAAGTGGCTTCAGAGTCTGTAAGTGTAAAAGATGAAGAGCATTGCTTTGGTGGGTAGAAAAAGGTGAATACGATGTGAACTATTTGGCTAACCTACTAAAACCTTCGCCCAATAGAAAAAATATTCCATTTCCTTTCCATGCTATGCAAGTCTCAACTAAATCGCTTCAAGTCAGAAAGCAATAAAATTGTTTAGGCTATTCATCATACTGCGAACAGAAAGATGAAAATAAGCATATTTTTTTTCTTTAATGAACTCCTTCATCACTCACATTGTGATGGGGGTAAACATTTTGGAGCATTTCTTACCTGTAACTGGTGACAAAGCAGACGAGATCTCGCAGCCTGGGCTATTCATCAAGACACCGCCTGTCAGACTCCCGACTTGATATTACTTTAAGCTCTTCTGCTCTTTCAACCAATTACCGGATTTTTTTTTTTTTTTTATATTCACAAGTAAAAAAGAAATACTGCTTTTTTTCCCCATCTTCTGTTAGAAAATGTTTCTCACTAAACTTTCTCCAATCGTCCCAGGGTTTTTGAAGTTTAATGACCTGGAGCCTGAAGATGAATAAATAGATTTGAAAGAATGGGAAGGACTTCAGCAGCTAGAGGAAAGTTACTGTAAGAGTTTAATCAAGTAGTATCCAATCTATTCATCTTTCGTCAAAGATAGAGAAACAATGTTAGATTTTAACACTATCATTCCTTATATTTCTTATTTAATATTAAATATTTTGGGTTCCAATTCACCTGTAGGAGCTGGCGGAGGAAATACCAGAGTTGATAGTCTGAATGCCTGAGAGGCTCTACTTTTGACTTTTAAAAAGTGTTGAACGATTTAGTATTAGATGCTTAAACAATGTCATATTTTGAAAGTCTACAATATGGAAACTTTTTTTTACACTGCACTTTTCTTTAGACAAGAACACTATTTTAATGTTCCATTACGTTTCTTTTACCATCTGGATAGTTAAAAAAAGGAAAAAAATATGCTTTACAAAAACAAAGCTTATACGAAGTGTAATTGTATCCTTTAGCTTGGATCAGTTATGTAATTAAAGTTGTAATAGATCATCTACACTAGAAATAGTAAATCTACGCGATTTCAATGTGTTTACCAATATTGTTGTTGTTTAGCTCTATAGCTCCATTTCCTGCTTTTAGCTATGATCATATCACTTGACTGGACCAGTTGGGAAAATGTGGGGGGGGGGGGGATATCTGGGTCAATTTTACCGTAATGGCTGTAAAAAAAAAAGGGGGGGGGGACGAGCTGAATTCGAAATCTTGGCTCAAGTTTATGAAAATAGATGATTGTATATCTATTTTATTATCCATTGTTTTTTTTCAAACTTACTTTAAAGTGGCGACCTACAAAAGGAACTAATTCAGCTTATACCGCCACTTCAGTCAATTAGAATTTCCTACCCTTGTTTGAGATGCCAAACACAATACACAAAACACAGTACTACTTACTAATAGTTATTTAACTAATGGGTTACTTTTTAAAAATTGACTCTTGTGTTTACAGGTAAAAGAAATAATTGTGCGAAATTTCTACTTAATCAGAGATCGGGTTTGGGAGAAATAACGTGAACAGACTTTTTACCAGACAGACAGCGAGTTAATATAAGCTTTGTAAAGACAACAGCTTACAAGTATATAAGTTTTTATAAACATTTATTTCAGTACAAAACAATTGATATAAATTAAACAGAACAAACAGATCAATTCTTTTTTTTTTTTTTTAAATAATTTAGTAAAGTAAAGATTTATATTCTTTAGTCATTGGACAAATTAAGAGAACAAATTGGCAACGCTACGATATTCGCCAGGTTAGCTCGTAGCTCTACCAACGTAGTTAGCCATCCATATTTCTATTTACGAAAAGAAAATCTTAATCGACCACCGGCGGACAATGGTTATGCTTACCCTATATGTGTCAAAATATGTAGGTCACAGCTGGGGCTGCGTAGACACGGAAAATACTGCATTCCTAATTAATCTTCGGACTCTAAGACTAGGCTTATTGTTATTATTAGAGTTTTTAACTTGTGTCTGCCTACTACATTCCCCTTTCATCTTCTGGCTATGAAGAAAGCATAATATAAAAGTACGAACAGAAAAGAAAAAACTACATTGTAATTATTTATTATCGGTCTCCTTAAGTGGTGATATCTTAATGTGACTGTAAGGCCCTAGTTTGAAGAGATTTTCGACTGTGTGCTTCATTTGTTAAAGTAAAACCTGAATGTGCATTGGGGCTAGACAATTCGCTATAGCAGGCCTCAACACTGACATGCAAAGTCACAACCTGTGGGCAGTTTAGACCAATAGCTCGTTCCCAGGTCGCACAGACGAAGGCAAATTCAAAACTATCCAACTTTCGGTGTATCCGTTAACAGAAAAGCCAAGTATTTTAAGAACACTTTGAGCAAAATGTGCGAACTCTTCAGCAATGTAAAATCAAATTTCTGAGCTCTTCCTGTTTTCATAATAATATAATCTTACGTTTTTATTTACATTCCCTTATATCGTCACCACATTTCTTCTCAGTGTTTTCTTCTTTATCTATGTAACTGAATTTTATTGTACGCAGAACGTAAAAGAATTCTTAAAAAAAAAAAACAGTAAGTGTAAACAATGAGCAAATTAGTTTGATTAGTTTTAGCGAGAAATTCCTCAATAGAATCATTGGTCAGAGTAAAAGGAACATCTTTCATCCCTTCATGTCAATAGCAGCAGTTCCTCACCAGGTCACACAGTTTCGTAAAATGTTCAGCAATACAAGCTATTTACAAGACACTTAGGTATTCGGCTCCGGCTCCGGCCCTGGCTCCGGCCGGATATCAAAAAGTACTATCCGGTGCACCCCTAGTTTCTAGAGAGATCATTTGTTTCCAGAATAACTGCACAAGTCACTTTCCGTTTCGTGTCAATAACAGTACCAAGTAAAACATGAAGATGACATCTAGTTATCCACGATGTCCTGTAGAACTTGTGACCAACCTTGTTTTCTGTTTTCCTTGTCATTAGAATATCGACCAGCTTGAGAATCACTGGTGAAAGATATATAATAATAGAAAACTTCCAGTTTTCCCTCAAACACAAAACTTTATCCGAGCATGAATTTTTTTGTATATATCGGTCAATCCCTGTTTCAATTACTTACATAGCGTCAATATCTATGTATTTGTTTTAGTCGATTAGGTAATGTTTGAAGTTATTAAATGCAAAAAAGTATTAGCAAAAAATTAACATGGAAAAACTGATTGATGTGATAACAGATAAATGTTAAATATAACACACCAGTATTGTTTTGCATACTTATTTTAAACTGTTTCCTGTGTGTTGTCATAGTTACCATGTGCTAATGTCTGGACAGAAATGAAAAACAAATCCAAAGATTTGTAAACATTTGTAAGCTATTGCTATTAAGAAAATATTTCACAGTAAGACATACAATATTGTAATTGTGAAATTTATTTCGTCTGAAGGTGGGGATTATTTTTTAGATATTCAGTTTGGGTACTCAAACTTTAGAGGAGGAATTGAGCATGAGAAATATTAACCTTCACCACTCCCTATCTAACCGTTGGGGCACTACACATAATCTGTTGACCGTCTTTCTCCATTCCTCTTTACCTTTCGCCTTGGGTAGAATCTCTTTTGCTTGTTCTTCTGCTATAATCTTGTCAGCTAGTGGTTTTTAGCAGGACTTTGATTGGATGACTTATAGTGCTAATGGTGCGGTAATTTTAGCGAATTGCAAATTTGATAGAAACATTAATGTGTTACAATTGAATTTAACAAATAATTGTGGCATTATTGCATTAATATATATGTACTAGATTGTTTTTTTAAAATCTTTTGATAAAACCTTGAAAACTTAACTTATCTTCCTCAAAATGTAGATCTCAATTTTCCTTGGAATTAAGACTTTTTTTTACAAGCTAAAATAACAAAACGTATAAACAAGTGGTAGGTAATGTTTTCCCAAATTTAGTAACACATTTTCATCAGTTAACTCCCCTGCTTCAAATGTTCACATAGAAAGGCAAATCAATGCAATTAATTGACTATCTCTGCAACCCGGAATTGTTAAAGTTTTTAGGTGCCGTTGCGACTTTAAACAGTTTTTAGCGGCCCCCGAAAGGGGAATAGACATAATTAGTTTTGTGTGGTCTGTCTGTCCGTCCGTCGGTCCCGTAAACTAGAAAAGATATTAAAATCCGACATCATGATATTTTAGACCTTTCAAAGTTCTGATGCAACGGTTGCTTTTTTCTTTTCCTATTGCGAAAAATTTAATTTTTAATTTAATTTTAAAATCAGCTATGCAGGCAGTTTTTTCATATAAATACCCCATTTTTACAACTATTCACTATTAATAGTAATAAACAAGGGAGGCTGTCTAGTAAGGGAGATGACTATTTACCATATTTTTAATACATTTATGCAATTTATTTTATTTATTTATGCTTAGATTTTTGTCAACATAGTTAGATAATCATTATGTAAAATCAGTTAGGCCAGATTCAAGCGCCTAGTTCAAGCACCTACTTCAAGCACCTAGTTCAAACACTTATTCCAAGCACTTAACGCATTTTCTTTTTATACAATGGCTAGCGTGCACAAATGGGCAGGTATCTTCTAAAACATCAACCGACATATTTAAAACGTTTTTTTAAAAACAAAGCGTCCAATTAAATCTCTCTCCTTGCGATCTAGTAGTTTTTTTATTTGTTCCATGTTTTTCATACTACCGAGTTCATAGTTTATAGCAGCATACATTGTTAATAGTTTATAGCAGCATACATTGTTAATAGTTTATAGCAGCATACATTGTTAATAGTTTATAGCAGCATACATTGTTAATAGTTTATAGCAGCATACATTGTTAATAGTTTATAGCAGCATACATTGTTAATAGTTTATAGCAGCATACATTGTTAATAGTTTATAGCAGCATACATTGTTAATAGTTTATAGCAGCATACATTGTTAATAGTTTATAGCAGCATACATTGTTAATAATTTATAGCAGCATACATTGTTAATAATTTATAGCAGCATAAATTGTTTTATATAAAATCAAGATCTACAACCCCGTCATCGTTTGCAAGTACGATATAGATTTACATTAGCCTATCTCAAACTGTAACGTGCGCCCTACTGGGTGGGGAGGCGTTGTTTTCTTCAGTATCGACCCATTCGATCTTTACCTTTACTTAACCAGCCCCCTTCTTAATATGAGAAAGAGTGCATTGCAGTGCGCCCTTCTTAATATGAGAAAGAGTGCATTGCAGTGCGCCCTTCTTAATATGAGAAAGAGTGCATTGCAGTGCGCCCTTCGATATTCTTACGTATCTTACATTTGTAAACGCTAGGAGAATGAGTGTCTGAAGTGTATTATGCATAAACGCTTAATTTTCATAGGGGAGTTTTCATCCCTGCCCCAAACTCTCTTGCTAGTTAAGGGGGCTCAAACTGAAGTATTTAGTTTTAGTTAAGCTTTACACACTGGCTTACAAAAACACTAGAACAAACAGAAACGTTGGCTTACAAAAACACTAGAACACAGAAATATTGGCTTACAAAAACAATAGAACACAGAAACATTGGCATACAAAAACACTAGAACACACAGAAGCGTTGGCTTACAAAAACACTAGAACACAGAAACATTGGCATACAAAAACACTAGAACACACAGAAGCGTTGGCTTACAAAAACACTAGAACACAGTAACATTGGCTAACAAAAACACTAGAACACACAGAAGCGTTGGCTAACAAAAACACTAGAACACAGAAACATTGGCTAACAAAAACACTAGAACACACAGAAACGTTGGCTAACAAAAACACTAGAACACACAGAAACATTGGCTTACAAAAACACTAGAACACAGAAACATTGGCTAACAAAAACACTAGAACACACAGAAACGTTGGCTAACAAAAACACTAGAACACAGAAACGTTGGCTAACAAAAACACTAGAACACACAGAAACATTGGCTTACAAAAACACTAGAACACACAGAAACGTTGGCTTACAAAAACACTAGAACACACAGAAACATTGGCTTACAAAAACACTAGAACACAGAAACATTGGCTAACAAAAACACTAGAACACACAGAAACATTGGCTTACAAAAACACTAGAACACACAGAAACGTTGGCTTACAAAAACACTAGAACACACAGAAACATTGGCTAACAAAAACACTAGAACACAGAAACGTTGGCTGACAAAAACACTAGAACACAGAAACATTGGCTAACAAAAACACTAGAACACAGAAACATTGGCTTACAAAAACACTAGAACACAGAAACGTTGGCTAACAAAAACACTAGAACACAGAAACGTTGGCTAACAAAAACACTAGAACACAGAAACTTTGGCTAACAAAAACACTAGAACACACAGAAACATTGGCTTACAAAAACACTAGAACACACAGAAAAATTGGCTTACAAAAACACTAGAACACAGAAACATTGGCTTACAAAAACACTAGAACACAGAAACGTTGGCTAACAAAAACACTAGAACACACAGAAACATTGGCTTACAAAAACACTAGAACACAGAAACATTGGCTAACAAAAACACTAGAACACACAGAAACATTGGCTAACAAAAACACTAGAACACACAGAAACATTGGCTTACAAAAACACTAGAACACACAGAAACATTGGCTAACAAAAACACTAGAACACAGAAACATTGGCTAACAAAAACACTAGAACACACAGAAACATTGGCTTACTAAAACACTAGAACACACAGAAGCAAAGACTTGGACTAAAGAAATTCCCGAGGATGATCTGAATGTCTGACATGCCCCACATGACAAGGTGTCATTTCTTGTTAGGATACTGTCACGTGGTTCGTCAAGCACCACGGGGAAAAAAAAACCTGACACAACTTCTGCGAAGTCAGGTCTTAGATCATTCTGACACTATGTATACCTGTTTAAAACTTATCTACATGTCTATTCTCTCTCTCGGTCTCTCTCTTTCTCTCTCTCTTCTTTCTCTCACTCTTTCTCTTTTTATTTCTCTTTTCTTTCTTTCTCACTCTCTCTCTCTTTTTTTTCTTTTTCTAGCTTTTACTTTCTCTCTCTCTCCCTTTTTATCTATCTATCTATCTATCTATCTATCTATCTATCTATCTATCTATCTATCTATCTATCTATCTATCTATCTATCTATCTATCTATCTATCTATCTATCTATCTATCTATCTGGTCGAGAGGCCAAGTGCGCTTGAACTTGGCTTGGCTTGGCTACCTAGAAGGGGGCTCGAGGTTCGACACCCGACTCGGGCAGAGATGTGTTTACTGAGTGCATAAAGGCAGCACGGAAAACCAACCCCTAAATCCCCCCTCCCCCCCCCCCCCCACTGGTCCACAAATGAGATTGGACCAAAAGCGCTCTGAGCATGCTATAAGCATGAAAGTAGTGCTGTATAAAAAAGCTATAATAATAATAATAATCCATATTATTTTACTTATGTCAAAGCTGCTAAAAGGTATAAAACTAATGAACTTAGCAATAATAAACTCTACTTCTACCTGGTCTAAAAAAAATTATGAGACCATTGGTCACAGCAAAGTCCTCTGTTTTAGTTACAACTAGTTCAATTGTGTGTAGTGATGTTGAAACAGTTCAACTGTCTATACTAAAAGAGATTTCACAATCTAACATGGCTGCTTGGTCATGCGGTATGAGCGCTGGACTGTCGTTTGGTCGTCTCGATTGTTTCGGGTTCACATCCTGCCAGCTTCCCCCACCTCCCGTCGTCCTGTGGAAGATTTGGGCTAGAATGTGGGTTGTTTTCAAATTTGAAGAAACCTCCAAAACAAGTAAAACATTTTACAAGCAAACATTTGTAACATGTCGATCTTTCTTTGGGTAGACTAGCTCTGGGCATTACAAGCACGCATCTTTACTGCCTTTAGAGGCAAACTATTCACGTAATTATTATATAATTATATTGTTTTCAATATCAGGTATCCTTTTTGTCTGCTTCTATTGATATTATTGATTAAAAACATTTAAGCTAATAAATAGATAAACCGTATTTCATTAACGATATTGATTTGGATTCAAATATACAATTTTAACTCTCATGGGACTGGTTTTGGATTTATTTCAAGCTTGGTAGTGCCGCAGCTAAGTATTTCGATCTGATAGTTTTAAACTGCAGTTTCAATTCTAAATTTAAAACAAAAATATCTGGCCTGTGGTAAGAAGAGAAAGCCCGGGTTGTCATTACGCTGTCCACATGACACCCTAGTTAACCATGATTAGTGGACATGTGAATCATTGGCCTGGTGAATCCAAGTCTATACAGAAATGAACTAATATAATAAGCATTGCTGCATCCGGCTAATTGAACCACCTGTTATTAGCACCAAAACGATTCGATTGTACTTGTGCCGTTTAGAAGAGAGAAAATGCTGATACCCTCTATGTTATCAGACACTATAGATTCCAAGAACTTATGAACATTGCCAACTCTTTTAGACGAAAATCCTCATTAGTACATTCCAACAGATAAAAAAACACATCAACATTATCCAAGCGTTAATTAGCTTCATTAATTAAGATTATCTCAACTTCTCTCAACAATCCAAGGTGCCTCATTAGTAGATAGATATCGCTTTGTTGTAGCTGGTTCATAAAGGTTTTTAATCTGTCTTGATTAGCATATTAGTGAAAAACAGCATTTACTAGACTAGTAAAATTTTTATGTTATAAAGTGTGGCCTATAGCAAATTAGCATTTTTTTACTAAATATATCATGTTATCTCTTACTAGTAGGCTAAGATTAAAAGTAATGTTTGACTACATTTACACCTATCTGGGTTTTGTTGTGTTTTATTTTCTGGCCTATTTTGTGTTAAAAATAAAACTTCTCGCAATATATAAGGATGTATTTGATTTCCATTGAAATGTCACGTGGCACTTGAGAAGGAAGACGGTGTGATTTACTAAAGTAAAGACCTTGGAATGTTAGGGGGGGGGGAGCAGATGGTGAGCAGCTCGTCTGTTTCTATGGCCAACGGTTAATGAGGATCCCTTGTGATCAACACAGCGACTAACCGCCTTTGAGTTCCCTACGTATGTCGTGTACCCATTACAGTTGGTAGAAATCAAGGGATCTCTAAAAGGGATCCCTCTCTAAAAGGGATCTCTAAAAGTTCGAAAGTCAAAAACCTTATCACTCCCACGCCCCAGTGCAATCTGCTAGCTATACAACAAATCCAGTTTTAATTTGTCGTTTTTCTATTTAAAAACAAATATGTAACGTACGACAGACTAAAGCATTCTGTAGCATACGACAGACTAATACATTCTGGAAACAGGGTAGCGGAACCTTGTCGGAGTCCCCACCAGAGACACGTATCGTCGTATAGTAATATAATGTTACATGCAAAAAAAAAAAAAGAATGCTAACAGTAAATCTAAAACTAAAATATAAAACAAGATTACAAAGAGAGTTTGTGTTACACAAACTCAGAGGCAGCCCCCGTCGAAATCGGATCCCTGTCGGATCTGCATATTCGCAAATAATATTCAAGAGGTGATTTAATTTTGATGGTCAAAAGTAATAATGTTTCAAAGATTCATTTGCCGTAAATTTAAATTTAAATTAAATAAAAAATAGTAGATTAGTTTTAGTATATTAAAACATTACAATATTGATCAAAACGTTTGGAAATGAAAATCTACACTTTTTTTTTTACACTTTAAGTTTAGAAATTGAAATTCTACATCTTAATCTAGTCTATTTTAGTCTAAACTAAAATAATTTTAATTAGAATATAAATCCAGATCTAGATATACTGTAATAAAAATCTAGATCTAGTTTAAAAAATCTAGATTAGATCTAAATCAAGATATCATTCCTTTTTTAAACGCGAGTCACATAACGAGGCTTAATAAACATTACTATACCGAGTTCTTTTTTCATTTCATTTGAAGAATTAATTCCATATAACGTCAGAGGGAAAAAAAACACTACGTCACACGGCCTAGCTAGACTAAAAATCGCCTTCATCAATACGAGCCATTTATCGAGTGTTCATAGGCTTTGGTGCACCGAGTGCGTTCTTTAAGCATTTCATTTAAAGAATTTATTCCATATAACGTCAAAGGAAAAAAAAAACACTACGTCACACGACCTAGCTAGAATAAAAATCGCCTTCATCATTACGAGCCATTTATCGAGTGTTCATAGACATTGGTGCACCGAGTGCGTTCTTTTAGCATTTCATTTAAAGAATTCATTCCATATGACGTCAAAGGAATAAAAAAAACACTACGTCACACGGCTTAGTTAGACTAAAATATGTTTTCATTAATACGAGCAATTTTTCGAGGGTTAATAGACATTGGTGCACCGAATGAGTTCTTTTAACATTACATTTAAAGAGTCCAATCATATGACGTCAAAGAAAAAAAAATTCCATTACCTCACAATAGGCTAGTACCGGTACCATAATAAAAAATGTCTTAATTTACACGAGATATTTAACGAGGGATCATAGACATTGGTGAACTTTCTAATACAATTTATTTAAAAAGGATCAAAGCCGCATTGTTTTTGCGTTTTGTCTGTCAGTCGGTCTGTCCGTCATCTTGATATAAAAAAAACAACAACTAAAAGTTATTAAAAATTGATTAACCTTTATTTTACGTTTCAAAACAACGCAATAATTTTTAGGTACGAACACAATTGAAAAGTTTATATAATAGATTGTTCCGGATGTTTGTATAAATAGTAAAAGAAAAAGAGAATTTCAGATAAATGTAATACCGTTAATTAAATTTTTTGGATGGTCTCGTATAAAAATTAGATGTACTACAGCCATGTGGAGAGATTTTCATACCTTACTTTGGTGTTTGGATTCTGTTTTCCTTAAAAATCGGAACATAATATTAACGATAATTAGATTTTTTAATGTTTTAGGTAGAAAGTTAATGTACTGTAAGAGAGTAGTGAGTTAAAATATTTTTCATAAAAATCCGTAAAAACATTATTTCGTAAATGAGAAGATTATTTGTTTATTAATTAGAAGAGGGAGTTCAAACAATTATTTGGCGTTAGTAGATTTTTAAATAAATTCGGAAATTTCTGGCGACGATTTGTAAGAAACAAAATCCGGAACTTTCTTTATCGATTACAAAACTTCTATGTTATGTTTTAGCAAGAAAATTAAATGTCTAAAAAGTAATTTTCAGTAATCAATTCTAGTAAATTACTTTTTTTTTATAGTTTGTTTAAAGATGAAAATACGGAACACTTTGATATTGATAACCAAATTATAGTGACGCATTGTCAAATAATATAAGTGTAATATAAGTAAATTATGCGATTTCAAACAATCATTAGGCATAATTCATGTTTTATAAAACAATATCCGGAACATTTTTACACTTAATGAAATATAAGTCAGTATAGAGATTTTGATTTAGCATTAATATGCTATTTACATAAAAAACGGAACAACATATTATTGATAATGTGTTTTTTGCAACGTTTAAGCATGGAAATTGAATGTAATATAAATTAGAAGAGCAAACAAACATTTGTTGGGGTTGATTAGTTTTGCACAAAAAAATCCGGAACAATTAATTTTTAGATACTTAAAACTATTGAGATGTTACGGGAGGAACATTAAAGGGTAAATCAGATTTTCAATAGCTTTTAGAGTTCTAGTTTTTGTTAATCTAATCGTGACGGACAGACCGACCAACAGACAAAACGCACAAAAATAAGCTTCTTTTATTCGGATGGGGGCACTAAACAAAAAATAAATAAAATCTGATTTTTTAAAAAAGTTTAAGGAATTGGTTTAGCATCTGTTCATGTAGCGACGTTACGCTACTGCACGAAAATCGCTGCATAAAAAGTCCATTAAAAAAATGTGCGTGATATTTACATACAAAATGCATTATTAGCCTTTATAAACAAACATAAATGTTTTCTTTTAATTTTAGCAGCTAGTTGACCAGAAAAAACATCTTTAACTATTATTTATATTTGTTGTTAACATTTCCTGTACATTTTTTAAATATATTTGACTTAGTGATACTGAAAATACACATAAGTTGTCCATCTTTGTTAGCATATTGTAACATTGCCTCCCTTACATTTACGTAATTGTTTTAGAATTGGTGTATTTTTATGAAAAAATCGCTTGCATAATTAATTTTATAAATTAAACGGTTTGCTTTTAGAAAACCAAAAGTAGCCGTTGCACCTAAACTTTTCAAGCCGCATTTAATGATGAAATAATATTTTTCATATCTCTTCTAGTTTTCGAGATCTGAGTGTGACAGACGGACAGACGGACAGACAGACAGACAGACGGACAGACGGACATTTTGCACAAACCTAATAGCGGCTTTTTCCCTTACGGGGCCTCTAATACGAATAGTCGTTGCTTAAAACATTTCTTTTATATACCAAAATGTGTTTCGGGTTTTATTTTTTTCTGAAAATAAAGGACTATGGATTTGACTCAGATATTCACCTTGATGTCTACAATCTTTTGTTTTATTGAAAATCTATTATTCTTCTGTAGTATTTAAATGTTATCATACACAGATTAACACCAATGGACATGTCACATTTGAAGCTGGACTCCCAGTGTACCAGGCAGACAGAACACTACCTTTAGGACATCGAATGATTGCAATCTTTTTAGCAGACGTAGACACCACAACAATAGGCCGAATTTATTACAGGTAATAAGATAGAGATATGACTTATGATAGATGACACCAGTATGTTGCTTGTATGTAAGTTATGTATGTCTGTCAGCATTTGTAAATTATATATGTTTTACCAAGTGTAGATAGATAGATAGATAGATAGATAGATAGATAGATAGATAGATAGATAGATAGACAGACAGATAGATAGATAGATAGATAGATAGATAGATAGATAGATAGATAGATAGATAGATAGATAGATAGATAGATAGATAGATAGATAGATAGGAGGCCTTGGTATTAATCAACAGTTGTTTCCCCTTATTAATACATGATTGAACTCAAAAAGATTTTTCTTTATTTTGTAGGTCAACAAACGATTCAGCCCTCATTGAGAGAGCAACAGCTGATGTTCAAACCTATTTCTCCGGGTTCGAATCTTTTACACCGACATACTTATTCATCGTCACCTGGTACCAAGTTGGAGGTTACAAACTCCAGTCAGAGAAGGTATAAGCTTTTTTTTTCTTGTTTCTCTATAAAAAAAAATGTGTCATTATTTAGGATAATATGAGCTTAAAACTTCAAAAGTTTATTGCTACGGCCAGGGGTGGACTTCTATACCATTCGGCCCATAATTTGTATATCATATGATGGGCATCCAATTGTACCTGTCCTCAAAATAACAGTATTAAGTTTGATAAAGTATCCCTTTCAGACTTTGTGAATGTATGGGGCTGAAGATGAACAGGTTATCTGTTTTTGTGGCTCAGGGTTTGCGAGGTTGTCTTGTGGCTCTTTTTCACTTTTTCCCAACTAATGTCAAGGTACCCATTAGAGCTGGGTGGATCTTCACAAGGATTCGGTTCGTAAGCCAAACGGTTTACCACTCAGCCACCTCGCATCTTGTCTACTGATGTAGGCTATTACATTAATTCGGAAAATGTGTTCCATTAAATTAGTATCATACTGTAGAGTCTGTAAAAAAATTCTTTTTTAAACACGACGCCCAAATGGGTCACTTTTATAAGAGAATACTATAAAAACCTTTAACAATTCAATACGTGTCATAGAGGCATCCATTCGGCCAATTCGGTGGCCTTACCGGCCCTTTTGGGTACTGGCTCACCGGGCATTAGCCCAAACGCCCATATAGCCACTCCGTCCCTGGCTACGGCTCATTATTCATAATGAGAGCTCTGTACAAGGTTGATCTTCTTTATGGTCTAAATATTGAAATGACCACAATTCACAACACACCTACTGGTTTGAGAGACTTACATATTTACTTCCACACTTGCTTTACATATTGATTAATTAAGTATAGCAAATATTGGATCTCAAAAAATATTGATAAATCTTATTAGTAAATTCACCCTCCCCCACCCACCTTATACACTTTAGGACTGTAATGAGACACTTCAGTGGCTAATAGATAAAAATGGTTTTAAAGATGTAAAATAGATTATTGTAGTACACATTGTATGCATGATGATTTTCCAAGATTTATTTTGTGCTCGCGCGGGATTTCCTTGACCTCTGAAATCTTCATAGAATGGTTTTGTTTCAGACGAACACATTTCAACTCGTCCTGGTAACAGACGGCAAAGAGTCTTTCGCTTTCTTCCATTACCTGGAGAATGGTATAGCATGGACCAAAGGGCAGGGCAAATATCAGCCGGGTCAGTCGGACGTCCCTCCGCAAGCTGGTTTTGATGATGGGGAAGGCAGCAATTTTTACACACTCCCTGGATCAGGTGAAACAGCAGCTTTCATTAGGTAATACCTTATACCTTAATGGAGTGAAACAGTAGCTTTCATTAGGTAATATCTTATACCTTAATGGAGTGAAACAGTAGCTTTCATTAGCTAATACCTTATAACTTAATGGAGTGAAACAGTAGCTTTCATTAGGTAATACCTTATACCTTAATGAA
This sequence comes from Biomphalaria glabrata, assembly GCF_947242115.1. Lineage (NCBI taxonomy): Eukaryota > Metazoa > Mollusca > Gastropoda > Planorbidae > Biomphalaria > Biomphalaria glabrata. The sequence continues at coordinate 11,532,426 of NC_074713.1, forward strand.
GTGAAACTGTAGCTTTTATTAGGTAATACCTTGTATTTTAATGGAGTGAAACTGTAGCTTTTATTAGGTAATACCTTGTATTTTAATGGAGTGAAACTGTAGCTTTTATTAGGTAATACCTTGTATTTTAACGGAGTGAAACTGTAGCTTTTATTAAATATATATCTTGTATTTTAATGGAGTGAAACTGTAGCTTTTATTGGGTAATACCTTGTATTTTAATGGAGTGAAACTGTAGCTTTTATTAGGTAATACCTTGTATTTTAATGGAGTGAAACTGTAGCTGTTATTAGGTAATATCTTGTAGCCTACCTTAATGGAGTGAAACAGTAGCTTTTATTGAGTGACAACTAGGTCAGGTGAAACAGTAGCTTTAATTAGGTCATAACTTGATCAGGTAGACGTATCTTTAATTAGGTCATAACTTGATCAGGTTAAACAGCAGCTTTCATTAAGTCAACTTGATCAGGTGAAAGCAGCTTTCTTTAGGTAATAACACCGGAATCAAGAGAGGATCTATGTAACATTTGACTAGAAAAGGCAGATAACTTAAGCATAACTTTCGTTAATTCAATCAGAAACTATATAAATTGTCGGCTTGTTTCCCCTCTCCAATTATTTTACAAAAAAAACTTTATTCATGTAGCAATATGGCGAATGTTCATTCTTTGAAAGAGATTTACATGTCCTAACCCTGATTCTGACTTGACTTGTAAAACGTATTCCTTCACCAATGAAAAAAATTGACCACATCCCACAACCTCTGGCCAGGACAGCTAAGAAAAACTATGAAAACCAGGCAATCAATCATTCTAAACAATAAACAGAAGGAATAATATTGTGATAATTTAGTTTCACTAGCCTTAATTAGATATGGAAGGACTCAAAGTCTAGGTTTTTTAGTAGTT